>NC_053420.1:12217500-13417500 GCF_016859285.1 Xiphias gladius | reverse complement strand
AGGTAATTGTGTTGCTGACCAACGGTAGCCAAGCACAAGGAGACCCTGTAGTGATACGTTTGACATTAGGTGCGTTTTGCACCATTCTTTAATCCCTGTAGTAGGATCAGTATTGGTTATAAGTGCAGTAAGAATTTCCAAATTATTCCACTTAAGGGCATTGCAGCATTAACTTATTAAGTAATGACAATTCAAGGATCTGAAAATGATAGATTTCTATGATAACTACACACAGCATGTATAGCCAGCAAATCTGCAGTCTTAGCCTGCCTAGATTTATAGGAGATTTATCCTAGATTTAGCAGAACACTCAAAAACAAATCACATAACCACATATTCAAATACATACATATTTGTGCAGTTAAAGAGTAGATGAAGCTTTTTTTCTACACCACTGTATGCTTCAGAGCATTTGTTTCCGTGTCTCTTTCACTTCTTATTCCTAAACAAACATCTCTTTCCCATGCCTTGGTTCAATTTACATTCACTATTTCGGGGCATGAGAAAAGCACGATTCTTAAATGCCGTCAGCAGCAGCAGGCTGCGTCTGTAATGTTTGCTGCTCTAAGCCTTACTTCAAAAAAAAGCCAGAAGATGACAGGACAAAGAGGGAGAAAGAAGATTAATCAGGCGAGAAGAAAATTCCACACATGTCTGAACCACACGAAGGAGAGAACAGCTTGGCATTAGAAGACTGCAGCAGAAGAAGAAATAGACCGACAATACAGTACCCTTATATTGTCTTTTACTGGCAGTTATTTCTTAAAGGATGTGAAGGAGTTACACTAATTTACAGCTATTCACCTGCCCATTCACTGGGTTTGACGACTCATTCAGTGTTAAGCATTGAGATTTCTGGAGACTCTCAGCCTTCATTTTCAACATAGACCTGGCTGGCACTGACATACTATCTCAACTGATGGTAATTAATTTCTTGACCTTTATGCCATTGAGAGGTTGCTTTTTCAGCTGTAATCTAGACCTCTGATATGGAACATCTCTTTTGAACCTAAGCTATTTTTTGTGACTCATAATTTGTGGGGTTTTTTTACACATGAGAAATGATTACCGTATAGATTACTGCACATTACCGTATACACATTCCATACGCCATCGGCACCCACCATTTATTCACCCCTTATTTTGGTTGTTGAACTTAAAACTGCTAAGGACTGTGGACTGTGCTTTAAAATGTATTAAAGACCAATGCCTCTGCAGCGTATCCAAGTTTATATTATGGGCAGCGTGACAGAAAATGTGCTGATGACAGAAAAAAGATGAGTCGACAATCCACTTTTCTTGTCATGAAAAAAATGTCCAAAGACTTATGTCCGTGCACATAAATTAACCTTTGGACTGAAGCAGGGCATAAATGGTGTTTTAAAATAATAAACACAGTTCAATTTATTAAAATAATTAATAAATTGAACTGTGTTCAGTCCTTAAAAGAGTTTTTTGCCCTACTAATGCAGGATGCACATTTGTAGCAAGTCACGATGAATCAAGCGCAGTTAGGGGGGGGGCTGTGCTTAGTCAACCAAAAGAGAGCCGGAGTGAGTCACAGAGCTGCAGTGTGAACTGTAGCGACATCCTAAGCTCATCCGGGCCTGCATGTTTCGTGATACACATACACAACACATAACACATCTCCAAACAGCCAATATACAATATGTGAGTGCATGAAATTTGAGTCAAAGCAAAACACTGCTTCTCTGTAGATGGAACAGTGTTGTTTTCTGCATTAGAAGGGAGCTCAAGTGTGTATTTTCTTTTTCTTTTTTGCTCTACCACTTAGAAAGATACACTCTAGTATGTATATAGCATAAAGAATATGCTTTAACCATCATCTCTGTTGAAATAAGAGGTACTCTAACTACAGAAAGATTATGGCTCTCCAACTCTCCTGAGCTTTGCTCCTCTGGTATGGTTATAGCTTAGAGACGAGATATGAACTGTCTTGTGCTGCTGTGTTGGAGGAAACACAGTAAGGATACGCACACGTAGCAAATCCACAAAGCCAAGGACATCACTCATCTGTCAACACACATGAACTACAAGTGCATACTCAAATACACAGCTGCTGACATACAAACACATCTAGCCCTCTGTCTTGACCGTCATCACTATTAAGGCCAGTATGAACGCACACGCAAACACGCATACACGCACACACACACACACACACACACACACACACACACACACACACACACACACACACACACACACACACACACATTCTGTAATTAAAAGGATTAATGTGATTTCTCTTCAACTAGGTGCAGGAAAATTGTTTATATTTGATGGGGATATGATATTTACATATTTCCTGATTTGACTGTTGGTGCGTGTGTGTGTGTGTGTGTGTGTGTGTGTGTGTGTGTGTGTGTGTGTGTGCATGATCCTGGTTAAATGCTGCTTAGGGCGCTTTGCTGCAGATATCCCGAGTGGATGTGGGTGAATATGTAAGGGTCAAATCTCCTGTGGTTTCACTGGTTCAATTCAGATAATTCATGAAAAATCAGAACAGTTGGGCTGCATGCACATCTGCCATCAATGGTAGGTGCTCATGACATGATGTTATACATGCTACATCCTCAGTAGGGCATGCATATAAATGCAAATTAATTAATGACCTGAGCTTAATGGGGCTGCCAATACCGGAGAATAATAACTGAATAAATGGAAGTTTGCCTTGCAGGGTTCAATATCAAATGCACTGTCAGGGGGGCACAACCCAGGAAGCAACAGGGTTATTTTGGGCCTGTGCCATTGTCTAGTCCTATTTTAACGCAAGGTTTTACAACGGTAGACATTCACAGAAGTCACCTCACTATGTTTCTTACATTAGAAATGAGTCTTGATGCCATGACTCAGTTGAAACATCAGAAGAAAAGGGAAAAAAAACATGTTAAAAGTCTATTCCAGCCTCCTAAGCTACTTCAGGGCATAGTGTAGATTCAGCTGAGCTATTATAAAAGATAGCTCTCTGAATGAAGTTGAACAGTGCTGTGTGGACGGATGGAGCTACGAGATTAAAACACCCACACGCAACTCTGCAGCAAATCCCCTAAAGCACCATTTAAGCAGGCTTCTGTAGACTACACATACATTCACATGCACACTCATCCAAAAAAAATTACTCTGCTGAAGAGGCTGATGCTGATATTTGTGATAGATTCAAAACTGCCATGGCAACAAGCAGAGCAGAAGCTGGCAGGGCAAGTACAACAATAAGAGCAACACAAAAATTATAAATCTACTGGTTAGCAGTTCATAACATGCACAGAAAGGTAGAGCCGATGATTTAGTACAACCTCCATGCAACTTAAACATTTAAACAGCCAACTCACTACTGCTACGATAGTTTTTAGTGATCAGGATGGGTGTTCCCCCTGGTCGAGGCTAGCTAGCAGTGCTAGGCTAGACAAGGCTCAGTTTGATGGTGAATAAAGTTAACTGATTGCAGAGTTTGGCATATAAGGCGAACACATTGTACACAAAAGTACTATAATTAGTGGTGGAGTGTTTTAACCAACAATTTGTATCAGTAGTCCAAATCTTGTCTAGTTGTTAAGGGGGAAAGGATTAAATTTCTAACCCTCCATTACAACGCTTTTTACAAGGGCCACCACAATGGCCAGTACCATTTAAAATGATAAAATTAAAAACAAAATAAAAGCCACAACTGGCCTTAATCTGTCTCAATCAATGTATAACAAGATGCCAACAACAAATGCTCCGTAGGGGCAGCTGCCACAAATGTAAGTGAACTGAAGAAGCATCTGCTATCAGTGGGCATTTATGAAAATGTTCTTCAGTTAGTGGTGAGCTTAAGACGGTCGAATCTACATTTTTCGGTTAGCTTGCATTCAATATTAAGAGAACCATTCTTAACTGAGTGCAGTGCAGCTGACACAGTATGTTTAGCTAATATATCACATCATAACCAAAAGTAAACCATGAAAAACTACCTGATGACGTTGCTATCTGATACACATACCTTAGACATGAAATATTAAATAGTATTGCTGTATTTACTGTAAATAAAGATGTACTGTACCTGTCAAAAATTAATGTGCATGTTTATTTACATAGTTATTGTCCACAGATTTTATGTCTTATTGTATAGACAGAGGATGAATACTTAGGTGTTGTTGCATGAGAAATGTAAAGAAGATTCAGGCGGGAAAATTCCTAGATTACTGGGTTTTATGAATTTGTAAGTGTATTTGTGTGTGTGTGTGTGTGTGTGTGTGTGTGTGTGTGCCTGTGCCTGTGCTCTATAAAAACAGCTAATGAAACTTGTATATAGAAAAATCCAGCCTGAAATCACGTATTGATTTTATGGCAATTTCTATTAAGTGCCCTCGTGTGATAGTTACATTAACTCTTCTACTACCACAAACACCATTGACCTAAATAATGTTTATATGCACAATCTAAATAATCATTTGAGAATCTGTGCCATTAAATATCAACTGACACTACTTCAAAATAAGATTAAAATTGGTAGCAACACTCTCACTCAAACTCTCATTTTATCTCAACTGTGTAGTTTAGTTTGGCTTTCACTCGGTCCCGACTCCCATATTATGAATATTACTGGCTTACTCCCTGCTTGGTGACACCGTAACCCTTCTGAGGAGTAAGATAAAAGCAACAGCCTCTGTCTCTCTCCTCTCTTGGGGCTCTAGAGCAGCTGTGCTTCTAGAGACGTGTGTGGTTTTGTGGAGTTAATGGTGCATTTTCGTTTGATGTTCCATCACTAGGCATGGGCAGCAATGGAAATCTCCATGGCAACAGGCGTGCAAAAGCTGAAAAGATTCTCCTAGTTAGTGCATGTGTATATGTGTATGTTTGCATCTGTGTTTTAACTCACTTGCATAGGATACGTGTGTGGTGTGTTAATATTAGGTGAACTTTAAACTGCCTCTGAGGATTTGCACCATTAAGTGCGATCTGCATTCCTCTTCTTTTAGCTTAAGTTTTATCACAATTTACCCTCTGAAATTCCTGTAAACTATAGGACTGATGGATATTTAGGCTTAAACAGCAACAGATGAGCTGCAGTCTGGGTATTTGCCAAGCCATACCTATTAAAGCTGTTGATATCTAAATGAATTGTTTCTGAGGTGCCACTCACACTCTAGGAGAGGTACTGTAAGTTGAAAATCATGTGGCATTTTCAGACTAAACCATGAGATAGAAACATTGCCCAAATCACTTCAAAATTGGAAAATCAATGCGCAATAGCCACAAGTTTAGTTAGTTGTTCTTGTTCCAAACCAAAAGTTACAAAGGCAGCCTTTGCTTTCATTCCTATCACAGCAGTCATTTTCACACTGGCCCACACAAACACTATGAGAAAAGATGGAGGTGTGATGAGTGAATTCTCACTGTGGTTGGCAAAATATATTTACAAGTCATTCTTTCTTCCTGTCTACTCACCTGCAACCTTCTTCTTTGCCTCACTACCTGTGTTGAACCTAGTCCGTTCTGTGCCACGATACGTTTGCTGTTGGGATTAGCAACACTGAGCATGAAAGGCATCTATTTCAGTCCTTAATTTAGTTGGCTATACTGTGTAGTAACTGCTGGATGTGTAAACAAGTAACTATTTGCTAACAGGTTTGTCCTATCAACTAAAAAATGTATATGTCAATTCACCGTTGTCATTCGCAACTTTTTTGCACTGCCACCAAGTGGCCAAAAAAAAAAAAGCTATTGCAGGTTTAAAGCTGAGCTAAAGAACATTTGTAGATTAATGTGTCATGTGAAAAGTGTCACTCACAAACCCACAGAGAATTTTCACTCAACTCTACAAATCCCCTCAGCTCTAGGGAGCGTTTTCGAGTTTAGAGTGTTTTCTGCCCAAAATTGTACTGTTTTGTTTCAGCCTCGCTGCTCTCATCAACTTTGTTTCCAGTTGATTAATCCACTTTGTGTTACCTATCCAGTACCAGCCAGCTGACAGACAGACAAAGTTAGAGACTAGCTGGGTTAACATAGTCACTAAATCTTCAGATATTTCCTTTCGAAGTTGGTGGAAACTAAACCAGAGCAATAAAGGAGAATGAATATTTGACTTACATTTGTGAGGTTGCCAGAAAGACAATTCTAAACAATTGCTAAAGCACAGTCTCTGGTTGATTTTTAAATAGAAAAATGTTTGTTAAAATGTATGCAGTTTCAGTTTATTTTAACAGGTTCTTGGATTAAGCTGCTTAATCCATTAAATTTACAGCAACTGCCCCTAAATTATAACCAAATAAGGACTATTTAACAATAGAAATACAATACAGAATGAATCCTATGAGGATGACATTATACATTCATAAAGTAATGCAGCCATAGTAGTTACAAACTACAGGGAGGGAGAAATGGGCAGAGGCCAGCAGATTGCATATAGAGTAAGGACTAATGCACACCTCTAGAGTCATGATCACAAGTGTTAATATAACATTTACATGATGTAGTATGAGATGAAATAATGAAAAAATACCTTTTTAGTCCAATTTGTGGTTCACTGTCCCTGAATTAACAAGGCACTTTAGCACAGTGAGTGAGCTTGTTAGTCTGGATTCAGTGACCTTATCAATATTAATTTGGCTGAAAAGATGGCTCACGGCAGTTACTAAGAAGATAACATTTATCCCACTCTTGACAATCCCATAATGAGCTACAGACATATTGCTAACTGTCATGAATATACATTCAATATTAATTCATTCAAATAGATGTGAGCATTGGACCTACAAGACTCAAGACTACTGCTGTGGTGAAGACTTATAATGGCCTCACAATAGTTTTGACTTTTACTGCTTCCGAGGTATATTTGACAGGAATCTCACACATAAAAAATAATTTTACTTTCATAGTGTGCTTGGTGTCAAAAACCGATTAATTCGCTTGTACTTTCAATGGCTTCTTTCAATATCTCGAGTGGTTAAAGTCCAAATATAAAAGTCTGAGACCTGACAGGAGCATTGGTCATCATCTACTCAGGATTATTAAATTCTCAAAGATTTTTTTCATAAACTAGGTAATGCAATACAACATTTAAGAACCACAGAAAATGAAACTTCTGAATAGAAAAAAAAAACTAATCTCATTGATTGTTCAGCCCTGACTTTTACTGAGACTATTCTTTGACATGAAAAAAAAAAAAACTGATTGAAAGTATGACTGCTCAGGTCAGCACTAAACGTGCAGCTAATTTAATACGCTCTATGAAAACGTCTAAAGGGCGGCAAATGCAAGACAAACATATCTATAAAATATGATATGATAAAATATGAATACTCTCGCAATTAACACTAACTTCTGAAAAAAATGGGGGTGGACAAAATTATAGAGTCACCTGCCAATATATTGCAATACAACTGAACAGCACCAAAACCTACATGCTCCAAAATGACCGTACAGTTGAATCAGCACCTCTCTATTACAGTCTGGACAAACACTGAACATTATAACCATAATTAAGGGAACATTTATTGCAGTATTATTGTATTAGACCGCATTAGTTTTAGCTATGTGTTCCTAATAAACTGACAACCGAGTGTATTTATGCTGTATTTTACTGCCTACCGAGTGTATTTATATTATGTGTGGCTTCAAGTTAGTTGTTTTTTTTTTTTTTTAATTCCCTTTTCGTAGGACTGTCACAATGAATAATAGACCAGACAAGTGGCTGGTACAATTGCGTATGGCTTCTGATCGGAGTGCACGCAACCATCCTCACGAACTAGCATACCAGCCTACCAGCATATCATTGCCACTTAGCTAAACTTGGTAGAAAACCGCCCTCTGCTGGCTAAATTTAATTTGTTAAAAAAAAATAAACAATACAGCAATGTGATGTCCAGTTTATATTTCACAACTACATTTAATCATAGACTTAGCTGCGCATAAGATAAGTCGCAAAGTATTCATTGTTTAGGCAGTTTAACGACGGTTAAACGCCAGTTTAACGCTTCACGTTGCTTACCTTCCATCTCTGACTCCATTTCCCGTGAAGCCCCAGCCCGCGGCGGACCCTGTGACGTATGTTTTAGTCGACTGTCAATACTCAAACTGACCTGGTGGACGTGGTTAAACGATAAAACTGATATATTTGATGCTATCTAGTGGCTGTGGTCGTCCTTAGCGGCACCGAGCCCCTCCGACTGAAATGTATCTCCTACTTTACGCGGCCGAAACTTCGTTTTATACGTTAGTTAGTCGGTTATCCCGCTTATAAACCAGCTGGTGTTGCTGCTAAAAAAAACAAACAGTCCAAGCTAGTTCAAAATGACTCTTCTAGCTTTGCACAACACCGGCGTGCTTTACAGAAGGATTCTGTCACAGTTTCCCCAGGACATCAGCTTAGCTTTTGCCTATGGATCTGGCGTTTTGAAGCAGCATGGGACCAGCCAAGGTCAAATGGAGGTAAGAGACACCTGTCCTGCCAGTTAACAGTTTTGCACTGCGAGTTAACTGTACAGCATCGTTACAGTGACATTGTAGTATAGCCTTTCTAGACTGAACATGCTTGAATAAATAGAGTTAGGCTAATGTCCCATTCTCCAAAAAGGAGACACTTGTCATGATGTGTTTCCTGTCTTTTGTCTTGTAGTGTCCAATGTTACAAACAGTGAAAATTGCATATTGTAAGGAGCAAGGCTCAGTACTAGTACATGACGGGGTGGGCAGTGTGTTTGAAGTGTGTCACTACATTAATATGGATATTGGTAATCAGTATCACTGTATTATTATGAATCTTTGAAATCACTAACACTATATTAATATCAGCATGTTTCTGATATAAATACACTCTGCATCATGATATTCCAAATATTAATTCCAAACATGTAATGTAAAATAATGAAGTTGTCCCAAAACTTCCCACACATGTATAGCAGTAACTCAATAACTCATTGTGTTATTTTTTTTATTGCACTTTGCTCAGTTTTGTTAATTTTGACTACAAAATTTACTTAACATGTGATCATATCACCACAATACGATCCCACTAAAAGTAGATAATACAGTAATATTTTTGGTTAGAATCTGTGTCCTAATTCATGCTTTAGGAAGATGTGATGTCCCCTATTGTTTTCACTTTTAATATGTACAGAAGAACATGCTGGACTTTGTGTTTGCGGTGGACGACCCAGTGACGTGGCACACCATGAATCTGCTGCAAAACCGCAAACACTATTCCATCCTCAAGCTGTTGGGGCCCACGAAGATCAGCTCCATACAAAATGA
Source organism: Xiphias gladius (assembly GCF_016859285.1). Classification (NCBI taxonomy): domain Eukaryota; kingdom Metazoa; phylum Chordata; class Actinopteri; order Istiophoriformes; family Xiphiidae; genus Xiphias; species Xiphias gladius. The sequence continues at coordinate 13,408,245 of NC_053420.1, read as the reverse complement.
ACACGGGGCTGCGGTATACTACAACACGCTGGTACCTGTGGATGGGAGGGTAAATGACATATCTTGGCATCTTTTTTTCTTGTCTTCTAAAAGGAAGCTGTCCAGTTCTCACTTTCTTCTGAAATCTCCTCAGTTCATTTGTAACCTGTCATAGCTACTCACCCTGTGTCTGCTTTTCACAAGAATTTACTTTTGTGATTGGTGTGACTTTAGTATTTGTTCAACCAACAATAAGCACTGTTAACAGAATTATATATGTTCAGCTGATGGCATCAGAGATCAGACCGACCTTGTATTTAAACATAAAAAAGGAATGTAAATTAAAAAGAACATTGATTGTCTCTTTTCAGATGCAAATTAATAAAATTAGTAAAGTATAAACATTGCATTCTCCTATAACTTGAAAGCTAAATATTTGTATCTTATAATATCTCATTTTATTGTTTTGTTTTTTTGTCTGAACAGAACTGTACATGTACGAACTACATATGACTATGACCCTCTCCTCTTCTTCTCAGATAATCAAATATGGTGTGATTAGTACAGAGTCTCTAATAGATGACCTGATGCACTGGAAGACCATGTACATTGCTGGACGCCTTCACAAACCAGTCAGTATCATGATTAGACTGTGACTGAATCCCTCAGAAAATCCAAACTGTCTAAAACTGTTTATTTTATTGTACTATTTATTTATTGTGCCAACTATTAATTGTCAATCCAGTCTAATGGTTTCTCAGCTTTTGACGAAATTGTTCGAAAATATATAGAAGCAGTGGAATGTATTTTCCAAAAAGGGTTCACTACAGGTTTTTTTTTGCCCATTTGACTTTACCAAAATAATTACATACAGTATTCAATGAAATCTCCTCATGCTTTGCTAAAATGTATGTGCACAAATGTACCGCATGCATCCATGCTTATATGCATATGTGCATGCATGTGTGTATGTGTTTCTGTGCAGGTGAAAATGCTGGTGCAGAATGAGAATGGAAAGCTCCGTGCTGCTCTGGTGGCCAACCTGAAGAGTGCTGTGACAGCCTCCTTCCTCATGCTGCCAGAGAGCTTCACTGAAGAAGACCTTTTCCTGCAGATAGCTGGCCTTTCTTATGCCGGTAACTAACCCATACAACTACATAACCCTAAAGAAAATGAAACACATACACAGTTGCAACACACACGTGCACTTCTTACCACTGTTGTTCAAAGATAGTAGAGATGATATCAAAGCCTGTGGTTCTGAGGTAGTTGGCTGGCAAATAAATTGCTCTAAATAATTAGACTGATGCTTCTAGTATCCTGAGACACAAAACTAATGTGATTGATTTGGTCAGATGTAATGACGTTAAATAGAAGCAGGTAAATTAATGTCCTATGAGCTAACCCTACAAATGTTTACATGCTGAGAATGTGCTAACAAGGGGAGTGTTGCCATGTAGCTTCCCCACACAACATAGGCAGAAGATAAAGCCCTGATAAATGAGGTAACGAGTATTTTAACCCTACCAGGAAATTTACGCAAGAAACTGAACACCAGCAAAGACGATTATTACACTGAAGGGAAAACGTTTTGTCTTTGCCTCTGAAGGAGATTTTAGGATGGTGATTGGAGAAGACAAATCCAAGGTGTCCAATATCGTCAAAGACAACATTCAGCACTTCAGGATTCTGTACAGCAACATCCTGCGGGACTGCCCTCAAGTGGTCTACAAACCTCAGCAAGGAAAACTTGAGGTAAGACATGTTGAACACACATACACAGAACACAGACCTACTTTAATCATCTCACTCGATATTTAAGCAACACAGCTAAACTTGGACATTATTTGCTGTATCTACAGTTTTGTCTTTTTTACATTGATACTCATGTTACATTATCCTTAGACCAAAATGGTGTATAATACAAAAAACTCCACAAGTATTAATGTGAAAATACGCATTAATCTAATTCCTCTACAGTAGATTTTTGTGGATTTTCAAGGCGTTTGCACCATCTACAAACCTGACCAAACATCTCTGAAACAGTGTGTTTCCATGATTGATTGCTGTTAATAATTTGTAACGTCATGCCTTGCATGAAAATGGTTCTAGAATTATTTACAAAAGGAAACTGATTAACAAAATTGTGACCAGTATTGGTCTGTTTTAATTAATTAGGGTTGGAGGGCAAGATTACATTTACACAGGATCTGGGCTCAAAGGTTAAACAGATTCCTACTGAGTTTTTGAGTTACTACTGAGTTACAATATTCTGTAGCTTATATTAAAAATACTAGAAATTACAGGTGGTATAATGTGCGGCAAAAGGTTAGGACGTTCAACGCAGGCATACTTTAATTGGCAGATAACAATAATATAGTGTTATTACCTTGAGATACATTTACTCTCTTCAATCCTATTTAAAATTAACTCTGTTTAGACTATCTGACCACTGTAGATGTGATAGTTGGTGCAGCTGTCCGTATTCAGTCTACTGTATATGTAATTCTGTGTATTTATTCTTGTGTACCTGCAGGTGGACAAAAGCCCAGAGGGCCAGTTTATCCAGCTGATGGCATTGCCACGTACCCTCCAGCAAAGGATCACAAAGCTGGTTGACCCGCCGGGGAAGAACCGAGACGTGGAGGAGATCCTGCTTCAGGTGGCTCAGGACCCGGACTGTGGAGCTGTCGTACAGCAAGGTACGGAGGCAAGAACGGGTAGGATGTAGAAGTAGAGGTGGTGGAAAATATAGGTAGGAGGGAGAGGCAGGCAGAGAGAGAGTGAGAGATGGATGGAAAAAGTACTCTCTCCCAAAATGTTTAATTCAAATTCATTCACTGGGGTCTGAGATACAGTTCACGGAGGATTTACAAATCGAGGCCAGTATCGTGTGGTGAATATTAGATAAAGTAGGATCATGTTACAAATGAATGATGTTAGGAATTATACTAACATACTAGCACAGCCAGTATATTGTAAAAAAAACATGCCCAAATGTAATGTATTGATGGATAAGTAAACGAGTAGTAAATCAAACGAAAATATCCCCCCATGCCACCCACTGGCAGTTGCAACATTCATGGTCACTCCTGTTTTCTTTGAAAAATAATTAATAACAAATCAATGGATGGACGGATTTCATTAGTCACCATTATAAGGCAGGAAGCAGGAAAAAAGGTTCTGGTCCAGATGGAGATAGATGGATAGAATAAATTGATTCTAAATGCACTCTGCAGGTGGCAATGTTCTTGTTGGTAGATTATACAGGCTCTGCCAATAAGTAGCAGTCATAAAATCATATTGCAGAGTGATGAGATGTTAAGTGCGTTCTTAATTGCAATGTTTCAGCAGGTTTTTTTTTTCCTCCTAAGGTATCTCATCTATTGTGAAATCATCCAGTATAACACAGAGTATCAAAGGCATTGCTACAGCTGGTAAGAACTCTTTTCCTGTTCATTTGATATTTTGGCAAATTCTGAGATTACACATTGTCAGGTTGTGTTAATACTGTTTAGGCTGGTTTGATGCTTCAGTTTCCTTAAAATAAATAGTTAAAAATAGTATGACATTGTGAGAAATACGCTTATTTGCTCTCTTGCCGAGACTTACATGTGCAGATTGATACCACTCTAATGTCTGCACGCAAACTTTGGAGCTACAGCGACCAGTTGCTTAGCTTAGCATAAAGACTGGAAACAGGGAACCAGCTAGTCTGGCTCTGTCCAACAATAACAAAATCAGCCTGTGTTATATTGCATTTGTTTAATTTTTACGAAAACCAAGGTGTAAATATAACAATTTGTGTTTGTCAAAGTAAAATGTCAAACTATCCCTTTAACATGGCCTTTAAGCATGCCTCTCACCTTTATTTAGAAAAATGGACAATCGTATAAAAAAAAAATGGAAATGATGTTTTGGACAAACTAGACATCTTTAAATTGTGTACTTAACCTTCAACTGTGGATTAACTGTTTAAATGTAGAAATATTGATCCTCTAATGTGGTTGTTAATGTTCAATGCACTGTGTGTCCTGGTCCCCCTCAGGCTTGTGGAAGACAGTGTCCTACAGCTCCAAGAAACTAATGAAGATGTGGAAGGGCTGGAGGAGGAAGCCGTCTGTGTCTCAGATGTCCTGAACCTGTCTGTTCACTAATTACCTGTCTGTGAAAAGATGGGTTCAGGAACCTGTCTGTCTTTATCTAAAGTAAATAGTTAAACATTTCCCACAATGTCATACTGTTAACTATTTACTTTACCTGTCTGTCTTTATAACCGACAGTCTGACAATCAACGTCTATCCTTTGATTTTACTCAGACAAACTGTGGCAGGAACAATCACCCACTAACCTCTGGTTGTGTTACCCCATGGTCTGTATGAACGGGATCATTGACCAGGTATAAGGCTGTCTGAATAGTTTAGAATCACCTGTTCAACTGCCCTTTATCATGCAATTCATAAAAGTTGTAGAATAAAGGGTGACATGTCACAAGTCAGACAGAACTATGGGTGACATTTCAGATTAAAACAGATTGGACCTTTGCGGATGATGGCACACACAATCACACAGTGACTGGCGAGGAACTGCTGAAGGGACTACACTGCAACAAATACCACAAGTATAACGGAGAAATTACTGTGACGTGACAGAATCTTCTCATCTTGGACATGCATGTGTTACATCTGAGCATTTTCTGTGTGAATGTGCTACCATGGTAACAAGATGATGGGCATCTAAAGTGCTGAGATAATGCAGAACTAGATTTTTTTTATGGGCAATTTTCATCAGTGTATTCAAAAAAGACCATTGATTGATTCCTTTCAGCTGTGGACTAGTGTTATATGCTACACACACACACACACGCACGCACACACACACACACACACACACACACACACACACACACACACACACACACACACACACACACACTCTCTCTCTCTCTCCTTATCTCTGTCTCTCCTTGCCAAAGATCTCAAATCTTTGATCTCTTAACTCTTTACGTTTTAAGAATTTTTTTGATAGTTGCACCACATCTCAGCCAGAATTCATAAACTAAAAATAGGGTCACACTTTTTTGAGAAGCTGTTTAGGAGAAGTCTGTCTTATCCTTTATCAATTTAAAAAATGTTTCTAATTGTTAAAACAAACCATTACACCTTTATGCCCCCATGATTTTTTTTAGTCCGCAAAAATCCCAAAGTGGTTAGTGAAATAGTGAAAATATACTGTATATTAGCATATTCACAAATTACATCATGTCACAAAACACCGGATTTACAAGATAAAATAACAAAACATAACAAATATGCGGGGGGGGGGTTAAAATGTCACTACGACAGATTGAGGAGAAACATTCATTCCAGTCATAAAAAGCACATTATTCTTAGTGTGTGATTTTGTTTGAGAAAATTTCTATTTTCTTTTTTATTCATCTGTTTTACAGGCTTTTTCACAGAGGACATTTAGACACATTAAAAGATGTCAAAATGTCAGCTGTGTTAATGTTATTTTTAATCAGATATTACATACTGTATATAACTAAAACAACTTCATTATGGTGCACAAACTCAATAGACAAAACAAACAAAGTACAAATCAAAAGAATAATAAATATATATTTACACAAATGTACACCAAAGATTTCAGAGTTTTTATGTTTTTAATGTTTCTGGGAAACTTGTACCTTTAAATTTCATTTTTAAATACAAGAGGAGTCTAAATTTAAGGATGTAGATTTTGGCCATTAAAAAAAGATAAGGTTAATCATAAAATCTGAATTCTTTCCTTTCCCTCTCATAATCAGAAATACCAAAGAAAACATCTTTAAAAGAAAAACATAACTAATCAAAACAGTGATATAGGTCTACTGGTCCTTCTTCCATCATAGTACAGTCACAAGTGATTGTACCGGTTACTTCCTGTCGCTTGTTTTGTTTGTCCACCCTTGTATTCACCACTGCATCGTTAGTCATACTTGAAAATGTCCTCAGCTATGGACACATGAATCATTTTAAGGCAGCCATGAATCACTGTAAGGCAGGCTCCCATCACATCCTCTAATGCCTAATAATCTAAAAGCCTTTACTGCATTTTTGTTATAATCTCTATGTACTTTGGGACGGTTTGCTGAGCACACATGCCTTTCTTTGGCACTGTCCAGCACAACATTTTTACAGCTCCACACATAGTCCAACTCTGCTGTCAGTGGTGGAAAATAACTAAGTATATTTTCTCAAGTACTGTAATTAAGTACAGTTGTGAGGTGCTTGAACTCCGCCTCATTATTTTTTGCTTTTTCACTTTTGATACTTAAAAAGACAGTTTGATTTTAATACTTTCGTAGCAGGATTTTTGACCGCAGAACTTTTACTTTGTACTTTTACCTTTTATTTTTTGCTACTTTTACGTAAGTCAGCGAAGCCCTAAATCCTCCATCCACCACTTCTGGAACCGCTTTGCCCGGAGGCTCCCGTGCAGTAGTCGTCCAGGGAGGGACTTCCGCCTCATCCCCGCGGAACGTCTCATCACCTCCGAGTCCCTCCGAGTGGCGGCCGCGGCGACGGCGGCCTCACCTTCAGAGGATGTGATGCAACGGTCTATTATCGTAATGTATGCTGATATCACTGCTCCAGCCCTCCACCAATCAGCGCGCCTCACTTTCACCACCTGCTAGGAACTGAATTCCATCATTCCAGGCATTCCTCCTCCTCCTCCCCCCCCTCCCTCCCTCCTTCCCTCCCTCCCTCCTCCTCCTTTTCCTCGTTTACAACCAAGTTTGTCCCGACGGCTTTGCTACTATTGTCTTTCCCTCGTACGGGACCGTGTAGCCGCGGCGTTTTGTTTTATTTCTGTGGGACATATACATATACATATATATATATATTTGTTTTCATTTATCTCTTGTGTGGACGTTATCATACTGGAAGATACCAAAGTGGCGCTTGAAGGAGGTATGTGTGCTACCAAACATGAAGTTGTGTCTGACTGACATTGTTTCGGGGGGTTTGTAGGATGAGAGTGCGCTCTTTATTATTTGAGTCGTGTGGGTCCAAGTCGGTCCCCCCCTCCTTTTTTTTTTTTTTTTAATATATATTTTTTTTTTGTAGAAATATTCAGCTTGTAAATGGAGACAGCCTGGAGAAGAGGCGTAAGATGAGGGCTGAACTAATAATATCCGCTTTGATGGTTGAGGTTTCATTCACTGTATGAAGCGGCAGTGGCGGGTCCCCAACTTTCTCATGTCATGACCCCCCCCTCCTCCTCCCCAAAACCCTCCCCTCTTAGCCACATGCTTTCCTCCACAGACTCTGGGACCTTTACTTGTCTCTCTGTTGTCCTTTACGTGGGGAGAAAAGGGGGGGGGGGCAGAGAGTGAAACCAAATAATCACGAAATCAGCCCACATCTCTTCCCCCCTGTGTGCCGATCTTCAGGTTAGTGGCAGGTCACTTTGCCGTAGACCTGCCCGGATACCTCTCGAGGGAGAACTGATAAGGAAGCACTGAGTCAGGCTGATATAAATACACGGCTGGTGAGAATAAAAATGGACGCACTTGCTGCCAACATAATCGGTTTCACTTTTCCCGAGTCGGCCTCGTCAGAAGTTTTCTCTACGCGCGGCAAGTAGACGGCGTGTTCTGGAGGTAGTGGGGGAATAAAACCGAGGTTTCACACTTTAGTCGGAAGCTGCAGGATTGTTTTTTTTTTTTAAAATATGTTTGTTTGAACTAATTAAAATATGACAAGTCAAAGATTATGAACTTCCGGATTTGAATTAAGGCTAACTGTTTGATTGAATATCTGTTTGGATGTAATATGTTATCGTAGCCAGTTTCAGTTCAGTAATAGGATTCAGACTATTGTCATGAGAGTAAATTTAGGTCACTAAGATCTAAATAAGGGAAAACTGTGGTCTTGTACAAAGGTGAAGTTCTTGTAGAGCTTCTTCTGTGAAGACAACAGTAAACACTGATGCACTGAGACGTGTAAAAAAAGTTTTGCAGAAAAACATTAGATTTATATTATTTGAACTACACCATTTATAACAGTCCAATTTTAGTGTGTGCACTGGAAGTCAGGTATCGTATTGGCACTGTTATCAAAAAATTGCAAATGTTACACAGTCAAAGTCTTTATAGGAATATTAATGACTTTATCTGTAATTCGAAACCTGTGAGATGTTGGAACACTTTTGAGGCTATCAATGACATGGCATCCATCAAATTTTAGTTCAGTTTCTGCATAAAATGCTACATAGAGATGAAGGAAAAAAACAGTTTTTTAAGTCAACATTTTCAACTCTGTGCCCTCCCCTCTGTCCCGCAGGCATCCAAGCATGGAGACACCACTGGATGTTCTGTCAAGAGCAGCATCATTTGTTCATGCCAATGAAGAAGAGAGTAAGTTTTCTCACAATGCTGGGGTGCCGCTTGTGTTTGGTTGCCTCTCGGGAGGCCTGTGCTGTCAAGAGGTGAATTGTGGACAAATTATTTGTATGATTAGAGTTGCATTTCATATCGATGAAGTGCAACATTATGTTCAGCGACAAGCCCCAGCCCTGTTTTCTGACAGGAGACAATAGGCGTCTGTGCTGTGCAAGCTTGCAGTTGCAGACGCACAGGCAAATAAGACCAACTGCCATCCAGACTGCTTTCACTGGAATAAGGGAGGGGTGTGTCTCTTTCTCATTGCTGTTTTACTGGCTACTGGTTACTTTAACTTTCTTTCTCTCACTTTCCTGTCTTTGTCACTGTCTCGTTGATCTCTGTCCATCTTCCTCTCTTTTTCAGTCCCCTCTCAGCCTCCCTGCCTCAGTCTTAGTTCTCCTGCTCTATCTTCTACCGTCTTTTCCTTCCTCCTCTTCTAATCATGCCCAAGGAGTTCTGGCATTGCTGAAAAAAAAAATTCCTTCCAAGATTAAGGAGAAATGGCCAATCCTTCTCAGCAGGCCTCTCTGCAACCAGCAGGCGCCAGGGCTGAGTGAAACCTACAAGGACACTTAACATTCAGTGGATGCCACCGATAATTAATCTGCACCGTTGGGAGGTGGCAGTTTAGTTATGTTTTTAGTATTCTCCACATCAGTTTTGGAGATGATGTGTCAGGTGTTCAATAATTGCTCTCTGGCTCTGCAGCGCTTAGACTTAATCCACCATAGTAGAAAGAAATAGCTAGGATTGATAAGCAGGTGGATTTACTCATTTTTAAAGCTCCTGAATCATCAGGGGGCACTATAGGTTGGATTCTTAAAAGGAGGCTAAATGATGTATTGAATTCCATTAAGAAGAGCGTGTATTTTAATTTAGTAAAAGTGCAAGCTTGCTGATGTGAAACCCATTTCATACTGAGAAAACATACCCTCTACAAAATTTCTTCAAGTTCCTACAAATTAGATAATATGGGATTAACTTTGAGTATACGCTATATATACAGGAAAATGTACTGTTAGATTATCACTTGGGTTCATTGGTGCGCAGAGAGATTGGGAATATTTAGAAAGAGTTCCAGCTGTAACATCTCCCATGTCACCAGCTTGTTCCCACAATGCTTCGGCTTAAATGAGCTGAATATCTGCTTCCTTGCACTCCTGAGTAAAATGGCATGGGAGCTCTCCACTCCTCCTCCTCTGCTCCCTCGCTCCCCTGCAGTGTTTTTGTTTTTTCCTCTGCCCTGATGTCGCTTTTTGTTGTGGGTCGTGCATGTCCTCTTTGTCCAAAGACAATGCACTCGACCTGTTTCCACAATAGTGCAGAAGAAATGGTGGAACCAGTGAGCCAGCTAGCCTATTACGCTAGTCAACCAACCAGCTAGTCTGCCAGACTAACTGCAAGTCCGTCAGACAACCAGGCCCACAGGCAGTTGAGTCAATAACCTCTGCCTGCTTGTTTGCATTTATGACAAGCCTTTGTAATGCCTTTGCAGCACTTGACACCAGAGCACTTGCCACAGAACAGGGAGAGGCTCAGGCCTGTCTTCACAACAGCTGCCTAAACTCAGAAGGACTGAGTGGGGCTTGTCAGGGCCAGTGCTGCAGTTCACAACACTGAGAAATCGAAATGAAAAGCTTTTCTCAATTTTTCAAACCACATCCCTGCAGATAACTCATCTCTCCGGGAAATTAATTTCTCAGATAATTGCACGAATGCTTTCTTGAGGGAAATGAAATTAGAGTACATGAATAATGTATTTGTCCAAGGTCGTGCTGCTTGACTCAAAAATGGAAAATATACTACAGTAATACCCTGAAATATAATCTTCTGCCTTGGCTCAGATCAACTACGGCTGTTTGACGGAAAACTCATTTGCTGCGTAATAAATACCTGAAGTTTGCACACATAATACCTGGGAGAAGTTGATAGCAGCAACAGCTATTCACAGAGCAGAAGGCATCAGCCCACAGTTATGAGCATCTGAAATATCACAACCTTAGACCTACATCTATACTCTGCCTTGCAAGTTCAAATCAAGTCCGTTTTATTTAGATACCCCAAAATCACAAGTTTGCCCCTGAGGGATTAACAGTCTTCATAACATCTGACCCACTATGCTTTGATCCTGGATTTGAATCAGAAAATTCCAGCACAAAGTATTTAATGTAGAAAATAAAGGAAAAAAACTCAGATATGCAATAGGTGTCGTATAGACAGAGTAGACAGAAGTAGCAGTCGTACAATTAGAATATTGAGAAACAACACAAATTTTGTTAAATGAAGTATAAACAAATACTGTAGCATTTACTAAATATTAAGTGTATCAAATTAAATCTGAGTCTTTGGCCAGTTGGGAGCAGTATAAACAAGTGCTGAGCTGAGGGGAACTGTAGAGTCAGTGATAATACTCTGTGGGTTTGTCACTATGAGTGACTTCTTTGACATTACACGTAGTCATTTGATCCATGGTGATTATAAAAATACTGATTATAGCTGCTCTAAAGGCCTTCGGGCAAAGGGTAGAAGAATGGGGATCACAGATCAGAGAAAATGTCGAACAAGATAAGGTTCTTGCAATTAGATCCAATAATGTGATTTGATCCCAGAAGAAGAAAACACTTTCTCTCACACCAGCTACATGTCCACACTTCAGCAGGGCTGATTCTTGCTGTCAGTGAACTCCCACCTTCTGGTTGGATGTATGTGAGCAACACTGACCACAGGTCTTAAGTCAAACAGTCCTGACCTTGAATATAGAGTAATTACACACTTACTAAAAAAGCAGCGAAGTAATCTGTACCTTATATTTAAAGGTGAATGTGGGGAAATGCTTAATACTTGCCATCACCCCTCCATAGCAATTTTGGTGGCTACTTGGAAGATCTTGTAGAGTGCTCCACCCTTCCTGGAAGCAGACCTGTATTTGAAATCAACCCTAAACAACTCAGCTGCAAGGACAGATCCAAATATTACTGTTTGTATCTCAAGCATTTTTAATACCTTTTTTTGAGTCATTTCTTTGGTTTTAGTGTGAATTAAGCGATGTTGCCGGACAGCAGGCCCTGACAATGCTTGTTGTCTCTTGGATGTTAAATCAAAGCCAGTCATTCCAAAAAAGGGCAGTGTTTTAGGGCCCTATATGGCCTTTTTGTTTTTGACAGGAACCACAACAAAAGAAGAACCAGTGCCAAGAGAAGGTGGTTGACTGAGATCTATACAGTGCCCTCTGCTCTAGTTCTGTACACTGAAATACTGCTTGTTTGTTTAGAGAAAACACACACAATCACAGACACACACACACATGCACACACAGAATCCCCCGTTGATTGTTATAGTTTCCATGGTTTGTTCAAACACCGGCAGTCTTTTCCTAGCTCTTAGTGAGGGTTCTGGTCTAAGGGAAGCGGCCCATTAAAACAGACCCTTCTTTATTGTACTGCAATGAATAAGGCAGACACTCCAGGTGATGGAGAAAATAACAGGAACACCTTCCAGTATAATACATTCTGATGCAGCAACACCAAACACTGCAGCCTTTAAAATCGCCATAGAGCCGATTCAACATCAGTCTCAACAAAAATGGAACATTCTGGGTTTAAATTGTCATATTCATTGCAAGGCTGTTGTATTACATTGTGGGATTTTGCCAGTTGTCCCTGTTCCTGTTTTGCCATCTCCTGTATAAATATCTGGCCTTGGATGTATGTAAGTAAATCTGGTTATTGTTTACTCGTTAAAACTGATCCCCATTGTCTGAATTGGGCATAACGCGGTGTTAAACTGGAGTTAAATGTGGTCAACTTTGTCAGAACTGCGTCTTCCTTGAGCGCTAGACGGGTTTGTAATTTGATTTAAAATTTATCCATACACTAACAAGTCTTTTCCTGCATGGCTCAGAATTAGGCAGATGGCCCACTAAACATTGATTTTTTTATTATTATTATTATTATTACTTGTTACCTGTGCTAGCAGCATGGCTCTATTGCCGGCAATGTTGGTCTGTTGGTTTATAGGTTTGTTATTCCACCACTTTAGTCCAGACTGAATCATCTCAATAACTATGTGATGGATTGCTGTGAAATTTTTTGCAGACATTAAGCATCACAGAGCTGCTAGCATGTCTGTACTCTTTAAGTCTTGTTTTAATAGGAACAGAAATTTAAAAACATGACATGCCCGAAGCAGATTCACAAAGCTCTGCTTGTGCTTACATGAAGCAACAGGTATGACCGAGCAAATTAAAACTGAATCAAATCCTGAATCCTTGCTGGATTTTCATCTCCTTCGTTGCTTTTCTTACTTTTCATGTTCATGGAATGGATATTATGAAAGCTGATTTTTAAGAGAGGCAGGCAAACTGGAACTAAATCTGGTCATTATGGTCATGTAATGCAAAGTCCACACTGAGGTGGATAAGACTTGCAGGGGTAATCTTATAAGGTTGCAGTCTTAGTCTTTGGTTTCCACACTTAAAGTTGCATTTTTAACCAAACTAAAGTTTGGTTAATCAGACTTTGCACATTTTAAACTCTTAAAGGGTGGTGTAGTAGTCCTCTCAGTTAAGTGAACTGTTGAGACTAGTCAGAACATGTTGGTGCTTCATGGTGCAAACTCAGATCAACGCTAAAAGTGAAATTGCAGACCTTGCATCATGGCACTCTGTCTAAACACACCTGGAGGAAAAGAGTATTCTTGGCCGAGAATAAATGCCTGTGGGTGTGATAGGTTCGGTTTTTGGGTGTGTATGGAGCTTCTGCAGCAAGGAGTGGGTTTGCCCTCCAGCCTTTTCCAGGTTTCTGACAGATTTCTCGCAGTGCAGCCAGTGTAAAATGACATAGGTGTTAAACAATTAAACCCTAGTAGTGTAAGCATACAGATTTTCAACAGCATAACTAAATCTCTATAACTCATTTTCCCTGCATGGCTTGTTAAGGTGTTTGAAATTTAAAAGAGCTTAAACTTTAACACGTGATCTGTACCTTGCATTTCTTTGTAACCCAGCTGGTCACACTAAAAGAAGCTGTGTGATCTCGTTTTGCAGGTTTGCAAAAACCAGTGTGAGCTCTCTTTTAACATTGTCAAAACTTCCGAAGCATTGGAAACATAAAACATGCACACAAGTATTTGTTGTTCATTAGCCTACATCTGTTTAACAGTGTTAAAGGAATATTTTAATACTTTTTGGAGTCTTCACTAGTGGGTTGGCAACCTCATGGTGACAGCAAGACCCCAGGAGTTAACTGCTCCTGACCAAATAGTCCAGGCCATAATAATCTGTAAAATCACAGCTTGTCATTTTGAATATTGGTTTTTGTATGAATTAATGATTTTTTATTGAGTTTAAAAGCACTGGTAGGTGGTAGGGCTGACCCAAATGCCTCTGCTGGCTTCTGCTGTTGCCATTCTTATCAACATCCAAATGCCGTGTGTTTTTTTTTTTCTTTTTAATATATATATATATGCATTACCACAAAAATCCCAAATAGGCCATGAAATAAGAAATAGTAATCCAACAATATTCATCATGCATCAACATTAATCATTATTAGTTATTCTCAGACAAGGACATTTATTCTTAGTGATCCTTTTGTGTGTCACAGCTCTCAACTAACATTACCAGCACTGACACTGGGGCACTGACACTGGGACCACGTGACAGGCCTACAAGTTAAAACTACGCTAGCAAGATGTCGAAAAGCGTCTGGAATAATTTCCAAATTTGCGAAGATGACCCCAAAAAAGTTGATTGCCAGATATGCCAAAGGAAACTAGTATGTGACCTGCATGCTAACATGTAGCATCAACATCAGCCCCCCACCCCCCAGCCCCCTGGTCAAGCTTTGAATATTCGCAGGTAATTCTAACTGAAGCTTTGAAGGAATAGAAATGGTATTTGGGACAGCCCCAATTTGTGGATGTTCTTGGACAGAGCCTGGTTAGCTTCTTTCCATTTTTCCAGTCTTTAAGCTAAGCTAAGTGAACTGTCTTCTGGCTGTAGCTTCCTTGCTGTATCGCAACCTACACATAGGTTCAGTCCTTTTATTCTCTACCCAGACTTATATTTGTTATATTTGTGTTTTCCTGGAATATCACAGATGAACTTCATTTTTATTGTCTTTAAAAGAAAACACATCATTAGACAAGGCACACCTGCTACCACTGAACCAACTAAAACCTGCCTTGTGATAAAATGATCAGACATACACCAATTTGTCTACTAAGTGTCTGACTGGCTGACCTTGATTTAGAACTAAATGTTTATGCTAGAAGTTTGCAGCAAACATAACAGTCATAAACAAAACAGTGAGGAACATAGCAGAGTACAATGGTATCTAAAGTGACTGAGTTTGCATTGTTTAGCCTTTATGTGTGTGCTCAAATTCGTGTCTGTGTGCAATAAAAATCAAAAAACTGAGGTGCATGTATGAAAGACTGTAGGTGCTACTTTCTCAAGCACCACTAGTTTTGCAGTCAGCGTCTGTTGCCGTGTCATTGATAAATGGGGTACTATGATGTCAGAACTGTCAACGCTTTCTGAGTTATTGCCTCCTATCTGTGTGGGTCAACGAGTCTGCAGTAGATAAATATTGGCTATCAGCAAAGGTTTTTACAAGTGCTAGAAAGATCTCATGGATGACTAGGTCAAAGTGATGTAAAGACGATGTACAGAGTAACACTTTAAAATTTAACATTGACTTTATTGTTACACTCCTGTCCTTGTTCTCACATCCATTCTATCTCTTTTTTTTTTTTGTCATCACAAAAGACATTTACAGTGTGTGCGGTATTACTGTAGGAATCTTGCCATTAACCTTGACCAAGGCCTCAGAACAGGAGTAGGTGCGCTGCTTGTTTGCTCGTTGCTCCTTAATGGTTAGGTTGGGTCAAATGACAAAGTATAAGAGGGGTTGCAGTGTAACTAATCATAGTCCAGCACTGCGATGGACAAAGCTGACAAAAGTCCGCCAATAATCTGTTATAAAAAATGTATCTGTATACCCTAATTTGTGTCTGTGTAATAATAAAACGGAGGAGGAAGTGCTACCAGGATCTGACAGCAGTGAAATGCAAAGTGGGGGATCCTGATGCAGGCGTAGGCATAGTACTGCCCACAAGAATCGTAATGGATTTCTCTGAATAATCATGGTACACTGCTTTGCTGAAGTACAAAAGTTAAAAATGCTTTATTATCATGGCCTAATGATTAACAGCAAGATTGACACATATTGACTGCATTCTCGCTTTTGTACTTTAAAAAGAAAAGCAGTGTGCCTTGCTTTATTTTGCAGGGGATCTATTCTCTTTATTGTGGACAGAATTATATCATTGTGTGTGTGTGTGTGTGTGTGTGTGTGTGTGTGTGTGTGTGTGTGTTTTGTTTTTTTAATGAATATTATTGGTTGCTCAATTCCAATCAACATCAAGCATGCCAATTTGAAGTTTCCAGGGACATACAGTATTTAATGGCTTCTGCAGTCAAATCACCAGCTACTTTCTCGAAACCTGAGCTATTATGTTGCATTCAACTCCGTTGCAGTATCATAATTTAAATGTTTTACCTGTCAAAGGGGTGGTGTCCTGTTTAATTATCTGTAAATGCTTATACAATTTGTTAAATAAAACATTTTGCCCTTTTGTCGTCCTGATCTGAAAAAACAGAGACTGTGGCCTACTTACATTAGCAAAATGATGTATTTATTTTGTTTTGTTTTTTCAAAAAGAATGGGGAGCAGGCTGAAGAAAGGCTTGTCACATACATGGGTTACTCATGCATGCCGGGTATGTGCCGCTCACCAGTCGTTGATCAGCCCTTATTCTGAAGGAGAGCTTTGTTTAAAGTTAAATCACCCAAGGTGTATGAAAAGCTGGTTGGAACAAGTGACAGCTTCCCAATCACTTCCCTTTACCATCAGTCTGTCTCTTGCAGTCGTACCCTCCTCCTACTTCATCTTTCTGTCCCCCCTACTTCCCTCTGCAATTCTACTTACTTGTCTGTGTGCTGCGGCACACACACACACACACACACAAACACATGCACACAGGCACTTACGTCATCGTCACTGCTTTGTTAGTGTCGTGGTTCAGTGGGCGGCCATTAAGACTAGAGGGGCAAGGGGCCACCATGGTCACAAGGTCAAAGGTGAAGTGTCAAAGGTTCGCTACGCCAAGTCACAGGGTTAAATATAATCCACCTTTTTTTTCCTCTGCACACAGCATTTTCTGGATTTGCGCTTCGACTGAAAAGCATAGGATTTTTTTTCCTTGTTTTTATATCACATGTACAATTAAATAACAGTTAGAAAAGATGTAGTTTAAGTGATATACTTTCACCAGCTGTTTGTTATTTCATTTATGTTCAGATATAAACATTAATTGATTTTTTTTTTTTCCTCCCAAATTTGCTATGGCAAATTCAATTCCAATGCACGCACCATCACTGCAAAATCCTCTGCTGGCCCAGGGAGGGGGTAGACAGCCTCATTCTTCTTGGATACACTTGTCACCATTTCTTCTTTTTACCTGTCGGTGACAAGATTCCCTGGTAATGCATTAAGATGAAAATCTGTTCTTTCAGAATAAGATTGTATCACAGGTCACCCACCTTAATTGGAACTTTTTTTTAGCTATTACCTTGCTTAGGTGGAGATTCCCAAACTCACTTGAGCATCGAAATTTCCTAAACAAGGGCCTGAGTCAAATAGTCAATAGGGGTTGCTTGAATTTGGGACCCTGGTCAAAGCGACTTGCCTTCATGTTGGCATCCGGACTGAAAAAGTTGAAGTATCCAGCACAACTCAGTATGTGCCACGCTTGCTGTTCCCATACCAGCGCTGCTGTCTCAGTGAGGGAACTTTCTCAGAGCTGTGCTGACCACACATACTTTACATTCCTCTCTTTTTGATAGCACCCGCCATAGTTAGTCAGAATTAAATGAAAAAGGATTGCACTGCATCTAAGAAAAAGTTATCTTTATAATGCAAAAAAAGTATTATGGCTGAGACATACAGATTTGCCCTTTGAGTGAAGTCAGTTGATTTGTTGAAGATTGAAGAAAATAGGAAGGGTGCTACATAGGTATACCCGACATTTTTTGGAACATACTCCTCTCAGAAAAGTATGTATTGTATCTGTAGCATTGGCATTCAGTGATAAGGTTGTGTTGACGACATCTGAGTATACCAGGGCTTTAATCCAGGCACAGATGCAGGACATGAGTGGTAGTGGCACAGAGCCTGCTGTTCCATGTAGGAGCAGTCTTGGCCAATACATGATAAGCCCCTGGGGTTAGTTTGCTACCAGTTAATTGTTAGCATGGCAAGAATGTTGTCATAGGTCCCACTGCACAATGGAAGCAGCAATCATTTTCCATTACCAGAAATAAGATCTGTCTAATGTGATATATTTGAAAGGCTTGATCTTCCTTTACTTAGTAGCAAAACAAACATTGACCAACCTCAATGTCAAAGTTGGATAACATATTCGGATACATGTGTTTCCTAATTTTAGTTTGAAAGAGTGAATGATCTGTTGAAAACCAATGTCACTGCTATGCAAAAGATAACACGTGCACCTTTCTCCTTTCTATATGAGACGTCTGAGTCTCAACCTACTGCTCAGTTGTATTTCGGTCAGTTGGATTCTGGTAAAAACATACTGTGGATATTCAACCTTGTATTGCCAGAAAGTGAGAGTGCAGCCGGTGCCTGGCATATGTTTATTTTACGCTGTAAACAAAATTTGGCAGTAAAGCAGGAGGTGAGGAGTGGAGGAGAGCACTTATGGTTTGAGACAGAAGGTGGAAAAAGATTTGGAGGAAAGAAGATGATGGATACTTAACAAATGCTGCAGAGACCTGTTATTGCATTTTTAGTGAAGAGCTTTGTTAAATATAAAGGGCAAAAAGTGCAGACAGCATGGGAGAAGAAAACTGAAACAGGAGAACAAATAGACAGCAGGTCAGTTTAAAAGAAGAGTGAGACAGTTTGCTCAAATGGCAAAAGAGAAACAAGACAGATGGGCTATAGGGACAAGTAGGTCACACATGACTTAGATGTCTTGGCTGGGAGAGAAGGCTTTCCACAGGCCACAGGTGGCTTATCTTGTTTCTGTCACTGCAGCAGATTATATAACATTACTCAGAAATCACAATGATGGTTGATACGGGTAAACAGGTGATAAGGTTCCTATTAAGCTGCACTACTATGTGATATCAGAGTTCACAGACTATCTTCCAAGCATAAACTGCTGTAAGATGTACAAACAGTAGGCCGACGCTGATGGAAAGTGAATCCCCAACCGGAATGGTGTTCGGCACCCCCTTCGTCTCAACCGTCAAAAAGCCTGTGCGGTCGACGTTCCAGGTGGATGCCATGTGCGGACCGATTCTGGTCGCTGAAAGCCGCTGTACACTGGTGGTGGAATGCGACTTGAATGTAACATAGAAGGATTACATTATGACACCAAGATTTATATGAACAGGTGTCTGTCAGAGGTTGCATCTATCTGTAATCTGCGATGTCATACCAACCTACAGCATGGAGCTACTCCTTTATCAATTACGGTCACTAATGTAGACCAAACTCGCACAACGCATAGAAACATTTATATCAGGGGGTGTCCTTCGGCCTATGGTAAAGGCATGTGGTTTACCATATGGCCGCAACGTCTGAGGTTTGATTCCAACCAGGGATCTTTGTCATAACCCGGTCTCTCTCCAAATATTTCTGTCTATAGCTAAACTACAAGCTGTCAAATAACTGCTAAATTTAAAAAAAGAAACTTTAAAAAATATTTTATATCACAGATTACAAAGGGATACTCTGAATTTAAATGAAAAACTTGTTACAGTCTAAAAAGCAACAGTATTACTAATGTTTGGAGGGAATAACACAAAAAAGAAAGCATTGGGTTTTGTACATTTTGGTGGAAGATTTGCAGTTATCTCCATGTTGTCAAGCATTTATCTTTTTTCAGCCATTATGCCCTCTGCATATTCTTCATTAATAAAGAAATACTTCTCTGGGGAAGTATTGTAATACAGATTCATTATACAGCGTTTAAAAGTGTTAGAATTTGACCACGCTTGTATCTTAGTGGGCACAAAATGAATAATGGTTGAAATTGAACACAGCCACAACAAGTGTGATGTGAGAGAACACAAAGGTGGGAAATGACAGCATAGCTTTGCTTCCACACAATCACCTGTTGTTGTCATTGTTTTGGTGCAGCAACCTGATATTTCCTCCTCTGTGAGTGAGTGTTGAGGATATGTCCAGCACTCCCAGAAACCCTCTGTGACAGTATCTTGTCGCAGCTCGGTTATTTTGCCCCTGAATGCTCAAAAAAGATGATGTGCATGTCTTCACAGAAAGCTGAACTTCTGTTTGTTTCCTGGTGGCTGTTGAGATGCAGGGATATTTAAAGGTTTCATCTGAAAAGTGAGAATATAGGATTTTTAAATTCGTAGATGGTTAAAAATTGTGAAACACTGAGTTATAGTGTCATAACTTGAAATACAGGTGTTTGTAGGCATTATACGTGTAATCAGACCTTTTACAGCCTCAAAGTTTGTCAAAAAGTCCCAGTCATTTAACCGCCCTGAAACCAAGAGTTGAGACAACACATTTCAGCGGGGATAAAAGTTTTCAATCCATTATGTGACCATGTAAACGGAGCCAGTAATGGTGTGATAGTATTTCAACAGAGGGCGCCATAAAGTAAGAGGACTTGACCTTTGATCTCTGCCTGTGTGAGAGTTGTTCTGCAACCCTAGCACATTAAGATCATGTTTCTACTCAAGTTTAAGGCCAAAGTTTTTCTTCCCTTATCGCTTTTCAACAAGGTATAAACATCATTTCATAAGATAAGTAAATAAACAGTGAGACTGAAATCAAGCTAGACAGCAGGAAAGGTGAGAAAGCTAAAATGAAGTCAACTTTTTTGTTGTTGTTTTTTTTACAGTCTACTATCACCCTTCGGTCTTTCACTCCGCCGGTGTTTGTGACACAGTGCTGGAGCGTGTTAGTAAAGCATTAGGATGAATCACCACCTGGCCTGTGCGGAGTGGTTATCAGACACACCCTCTCCCTGGAGAAGCCCAGACCTGTTCAGAAAGAGACACACGACACCGCAGGAGATTAACTAGATCTGGCGATGCCTTGTCCTGATAGATTAGACAAATAAATAAACAGGCAGGGAGTAAGGGGGGTGATGAGAGGAAGGCAAGCATGATGGGTTCCACTGAATGAATGATGGGTGTATGGGCGGCCGTACTTGTGAATCATTTACCAAACTGAGCTAGAAACTAAGGTAAATTATTGCTGAGCATTATTCAAACCTGATTATCGGGTTCTCACTTTACGCATAACTTATTTCGTAAGGATGGAGATTTTATAAACCAGTTCATGTCTATTAATTATAACAATAATTATTATTCGTTGGTATAATTAAGATTTAGTGTGCAGGCAATTATGCTTTTTCCGCAAAAATTTTTGTATTTCATCAAGTAGATGCTTATATTTCACTAGCAAGGACAATACCACAGCCTGCCTTTTCCTATAGCTGACATCACTATTGGTCATCGGTCCTCGGCCCTCACAGCGAGCTCTTCACTTTGACACTTCTGAGTCATGCTGAATAAAACAAGCTGGGGAAACAGCGGGGAGAGAAGATTTATACCACAGTAGGCTAAGTTATGCGTAAGAACTTTTCCCTATGGAAGAAAGAGGTGGAATTTCACCAATTTGTTGTGTAACCATTAATCTCCTTAGTATACTTATTCAATCTTACAGCCTGCCAGGCCAGAACAAAGACACTGTGTTAGAGAGCTTGTTTGCCTTTGTATGTAAATTCTAAGTCAGGTTTTTTTGGGGTAACTGCAACACACATGTGTATGTTAAAGTGAAAGCAGTCGCCACAGGGAATACGCTAGATTGATGTATGCAGGAGGTACAAACATTCCCAAAACTAACTCTTGATTAAGTGTTAAATAGGACATGAGGCACTTTGTAGAACAAATAATAATGATGATGATGATGATGATGATGATAATGATAAATGTTAAAATTGCATGGTCATTTGATTTATGATGATAACATCAGTATTTAATTAGCATAGAGAGTTTAATAGAGTTTTTAGAGTACAAGGTTGCAATCATCCTTGGTCTATCACTGAGTTTTCTAATTTACTGCATGAAAGCCACAAAGTCCGGAAGAAAAAGGAAAATGACACAATGAAGGAAACAAAGCGCTGGATGTCACGTTTCAGTTATTTTTGACAGTCTTAATACTCCAAGAAGGTTTTGGAGAGCCATTAAGTTTTTATCTTGCCGTAGAAACTTCAATCAGCTGCCGCTGAGCAAAAGTGTGTGAAAGATCTGCTGTGCTGAACCTTTCAAATTTTGTGTCCCGTCGCTCTCGGTTTTTACTCTGGCACTAGCTCACTGCCTGTGGATGCTGATCAAAGTTGTAAATTAAAACCATTTTTTTCTTACTGAGGTACGTGTAGCCTAAATACAAGACACCCTTCTCGCCCTGATATTTAGATTTCCTAAAAGGTACCGTAATTTGAATTGTTTTGCCCTTTAAAAAAACCTTTCAACCTTACCCTATTTAATAATGAAACAACTTTTTGTGGGTTACCACACACTAGTACAATATAAGCTGAGCAATAGTCAGCAAGGTTCAGTTTCAGGCCTCTTACTTGTTGGATGCACATTTATGTAGTTTAAGCCTGTGTTGTAACATGAAGCACCAGCTGTGGTAGCATCAGTGGCACTGAATGGACTCTCTGTCTGAACTCAGCTGAACTTGTTGCATCTGAAACTGGAAACAATGGCCGTCCAGTGAGACGAGAACCATGTTCCTTAGTTCTGAGCCATCGTGAGAGGAGGAGGTCAGGGGGGAGGAGGGGAGAGGCCTTTGTGTGTACGTGTGTGTACAAGAAAGAAGGGCCTATAATTATGTTTTTGTGGAGCAGTGTAGAGTGGCTGTATGAGGTTTGTTTTTTTTTTTAATATGGATGCACATGTACTGTGTTTGTGTTATACTTGTGGCTTGTTTATGTGCATGAGAGAGGTGGTGAAAGACAGGGGCTAAAGTCCCCTGTAATTAGTCTGTTAATCCAGTTTTGAGCGGTGTCTAGAAGTTACGAGAGGCCTGTTTAGTGAGGCAGAGGTCAGCGAAGCAGCCGTGACTGCGGGGTGACTGGGCCCAGCCAGTCTGTTGATAAATGTATTCTACAGTGGTTTCAATCTGCGTGGAGATTAAAACCAATTCAGGACAGGAAAGTAAATCCACCTGCTTGACAGCATTATCTCTTCCTTTCGGTTTCTTACCAAGGCTGAGAGTTGGGGTTCAAGACTGGAAAGAGGCTACTAATGAAGCTTTCCTTTGCCATATTTACTGTGCTGTTGTTTTTATTTTTTTTGTTTTTTTTTCTGTTGCATTGAAAATAAATTTCATTTCGACTCCAAAACTGGGTCATTTGTACCTATTGAGTTCGTAGCAGCTCACAGGTATTTAGTATTTTTTCTGAACCTTTCATGATGTTGCTAATTTTACAGGTCTTTGTGTTTGCGGGTTATGTGTCACATGAAAACATGCCCATGCCAAATGTGTGTTTTGCGTGTAAACTCACGCTCCAAAGCACAGCCACACCATGCTTATTATACTCTCAGTCAGATACCCTGAGGAAGTTGCTTTCCTTTCTTTCCACGCAAACCATGTAATGCGATGACGGTCACATTCACATCCTGTTCGTCTCCTCTTTTTCCTTCCCTTTGCCCCCTGCTTTTTCCACATCAGTCCCGTTTCTGAGGACAGATCCTGGCTCCTGCCCTTCTCAGGCACCAGGGGGCAGAATCGAACCACTCTGGAAGTGCGGGAGACCTCACTGGTCCTTGAACAACTCCATCCATTAGAGATCAACACAGTGAAGCCTGTTTTTCCTTCCAGTAGTAGAATAACTACAGGCAGTTTAGAAGTTTTTTTCTCACATTGCATTTGGAGTGTATACACTACCTTTATCAATTAATCCGACGATTTTTTTTGGATTAATCTTTTAGTCAATGAAAATAAATGGCTTATAAACAGAAACAGGAAGCATAAAGAGAAGCTTACTTACCCTCCTGGCTCCTTTTTTGTCTCTGTCCTTCCTACGACTTTAACGTTTTTCCTGCTCCTTCTCTCTGTCTTTTTTTCGTTTTTCCAATTTATTTTTCTCATCTCCCTGCTGCCCTATCTACAGACCATCACTGCATCATTCCCATACTGAATTGTCGAACTTTATAGCCTCTGCCCTATCACTACAATATTCCTGTCGGTGATTCCCTCCAACCCCGTGATAACGTTATGGAAACCTTAACATATTTTATGGCACCTTTAATCTCCTCAGTTATCACTTCTGCATTCGTAGAGGGACTTGAGGTGCGTCTGTTGTACCTCAAGAATCTGTTTAATATCTTTTGGCGGAAAGTGCAGCACCGGGACTTGTGATACTTTTTTTTAACCGTATTGTATCCCCCTTAAAAACGCAATACGGGATTACTGCAGCTCCCCCGCTCTCTCTCGGGATGCGTCCGGAGGGGGCCGATCTTGCGCGTAAAACATCCCTGATATTTGAGGCGCTCAAGGGATTTAGCGAGCATGCCCAGTGCGCCCCTCTCAGCAGCAGAGGAAACCACTGGTGCACCATAGGAGTCATACCAAGCATAGCCTGCGTGTCAGTGCAGTCGACTTACAGCTGGCTGTGAGGAGAACTGACGCTACTCTTGTTTTTTTTTTTTGCTCTTTATCACCGCGATACATATACCCGTATTTCTAAAAAAAAAAAAAGAAAGAAAAAGAAAAAAAAAAAAGGTGTCCTATACTCATTAGAATAACTGGGGGAATCCGGTTTCCATACTCTCAGCGGGTTTTTATTTTATTAAGGGGTTTTCTAGAAAACTAAAGTTGGAGGCTGGGCCTTTAGCTTTTTGACCGTCGCTTGAGCGGAGAAGGAAAAAAAAAAGCTGGTCTTTTTTTTTTTTTTTTTTTTTTTTTTTTTTTTGTAAGAAACCCGATAAATGCTACTAACGAAAATGGACCTGTTGAACTACCAGTATCTGGACAAAATGAACAACAACATTGGCATTCTCTGCTATGAAGGTAAAGGGGAAATGTTTGGGCTGATTGTGGGCGTTATTACGGTTGTCTTTAAAACTTGGAGGTGGCCGCTACCGTTAGGCTGTGAGTTAACGTTAGCGACGTTGTTGATCGGATTTTTCGCTCCGGTTACTTTGCTAACCTTTTGCTCTCCCCGAGCCAAGCGGGGAAATGTGCTTGTTTTAATAACTATATGTTAGGTAATTGAATTTCTCCTCGACTTAAACTGGTTATAACTTTTCAACAGTGTGGACTTAATGCCAACGTACGTTATTTTTCCAAGGAGCCTGGTTAACGTTATAACCGCTAGGAACGTTAGCTTCGATTTTCATTTCTAACTGCTTACTCGTTATCTGAAAGTGTGTTTATTAGCCTCTCTTAGCATTATCTGTATTATTGACTGCTTCCCAAACGGCAGACTTGGCCAATGATTGAGATCAAAGGCTGAAATAACAGTCCGTAAGCCATGTGTGAATTTCATGGCTCTCCTCCTATGGCTGACTCAATCTTTATATCTAGTTGCTCAGCTATTCTGATTCTCTGCTCTCTATTAATCATATCACCCTTTGCATTCCTAACTGTCAGAATGGGATTCAACTAAAGGCAAACATTTGACCGCAAATATCACAAAGCGTCCAGGATTGACACAGTGAGTAGTTTTGTGTCTGTAATCCAGTAAAACAAACAAGACATTGCATTGGAAAAAAATGTTCTGTGTCTTTTTGATATGAGCTGGGATTTCTCTTTTCTCTGTCGGCTTGAGTTATTTCTAGCATTAGCTGTGTGGGATTTCATGTTATGTCATGAAACACACAGAGCAGGAGCTTCCATATATTTTGAAAAGTGTCTGACTTTGGAGTAGTGTAACTCCCCTCCTCTCCTTTGCTCCTACTGCTCACATGTCGGGCGATGTAATATCATCCAGTCCTTCTGGGGGCTAAATGCAAGTTTCTTCCTCTGTCCTGTCCCTGGCTCCCACTGCTGCATGCAACTCAGTCAGCATAGACAAAACATTTTTAACTTCACATGTATGTCTGCAGTTGTACAGCCGAAGTCCAGTTGAGATTTTCAGATTTGCACATGAACTGCAGCAAATTCTGTCTTTTTTTTTGTAAGAGACCGCGCTCAGGACCTGGTAGGAAAATGTTAGGATTGTAAATAGTAATGAGTTGTTCAAGGTATTGATTAATGACTAATCTCCATCTTTAGAATAGATTTATACAAATTACAAAAGCTGCAACAAGACAAAAGGAAAGCATTTTCATGGCTGACAGATGAACAGACTCTTCTTCTCTCATCTGTCCCTCTCTGCTGTACATTAAGAGATGCATAAAGGGATGTAGCTTCAATGTGATAAATACAGAGATGAGTTACTGTGTTGAGGCTGACTCCTACTGAAACTACTAGCAGCAGAAGGACACTATGCTTTTTTTTCAGTGTTTGGGGATGTGATTAAAGCCTCTATCAACAGTGTTTTATTTTAATACCTGTTTGGAAAACAACACGTAAGAGTCTAGCTTTTAGGCATGTCCCTTTGAGAGTTTTGCTCAGCAGTTTGAGTACACATGCCATTCCTGTGAAATTTTAGTGACAGTTTTCTTAAAGCTCACCCTTCTGCTCAGTGATGGTGCAACAGATAAGATCCCACTGGCCTGGGATTGAAGCCAATTTTGGGGGGGGTCTGTGTCTCTTCAAAGCTTCATCTTTCTCAGGTTTCATCCTGTATATCTCAGTGAAGAAAATTACAGGAGTGAAGAGGGGAGGGGGACTGCTTTTTAGTGGTATTTTTACACTTGTATATCCTCTGGGTGTCTCTTTGACATGATGAATTTAGACACAATGTTTTATTTCTGTCTCTAGAAGCTCATCTCTATGGGATTAGCCCATTTATTTGTTTTCTGGGTTTTTTGTGAGTGTTGTTTTTAGCTGACTGAGCTAAAATCTGGCTCCATGTGCCTCATGATAAGAAAACAAAGTTTAAAATAACAGGGAAAAGGGCCAATCAGTAACAGGAGTTAAAGAAAATCCCTTCATGTTAAAACATGTCGTGCCAAGAAGGGGCTGGAGGAGCTTTGTGATATTATGGGTACGCTGACTTATTGTATGCACGAGCACTCATACTTAAATACATTCCCTGACAAACACATACATCCATGGTCATATATACTGATACACTGTCCTTAGAGCTTTATTTCTATTCTGAACACTCACACCTCTGTCATCATCAACATTTATCAGAAAGTGCAGATGTGACACTTAACCAGTTATCTCATACATGTGCACACACACCCTGATCAAGTGTTAGGTGTTTTAGCATTTTTCAAAACACTTACCTTTATATATATATCGTGACACAATCAAACATACACACTATACAATCTGATGCCTTTGAATAACCATATTAAAGTAATACGTGCACTAAAGTGGATAGTTTTTTTTTGGGCTGTAGTCTCCTGGTGGATTGGTTGGTCGATAAGCTCCTCTCTGACCAAATTGTAATTGGTCAGACAGTTGCCGGTGTTACTTTCATAAGGAGAAAAGTGCTACATCAATAACTTTCTAAGATTAATCCATTATATACTGTGGCTGTGGGAGGGACAGACTACCTGTGAAAATGGGGGGTGTTGAGATTTATAATTTTTTTAGGCTAATAAGGCTATCAGGTACCCTTATTAGCCAGTGCATTAGCCAGCTACCAGTGCACTGTGACCGATTAAATTTAATCTAGAGATAATGTGCAGATTTTTTTTCCCCGCAACCAGTTGATTGGTTGAAGAGTAGGTACGATTTTAGTCAACAAAGATTGTCTTTGGTTGACTATAGCCCTAATAGTTTGTACTATCCTTACCTCTCCAGTAATCTAAGGTTTAATGTTTTTTTTGAGGATCAGGCAGATATTTGGAAAAATGTAAAGTGACATACAGCAAGCATCTTGTCGATGCTGTAAAAAGCAAAAAATAAAATAAAATAAATGAGACAGTTTCATTGGTGGTTTTGTTTTTTAGGTGGATTAATTGACAGATACTTTGGTGTTTATTTGCTATAATAAACTGAAAGGTTGATAGTAATTCTAGGCGTCTTAGTCGTGTTAAAGTAACACTAATTCTCAGCTTCAATTTGACTGACAAAGTTTGGTTGATATAAGAGATAAGTGTCGTTCATCTACAGTATCTGCTCTTTCTTATCGGCCTGGCCCTATTACATTCTCTGTCTATCACTTAACTAATCTCAGTTCAGGGTTTAGAATAATCACATGTGTATATATATATATGTGTGTGTGTGTGTGTGTGTGTGTGTGTTTGTGTGTATTTATATATATATATATACATATACATATCTTAGGGTTGACCCAAATGCCTCAAAGCTTCAAAGCTTTTACTGTTAGCATGGTAATCCAAATCGGTATTTGAATGATGCATGGTTTTAAAAAATATTTAGATATTATTTATTAGATATTATTTATTATTATATATGCATTAACACAAAAATCCCAAATAGGCCATGAAATAAGAAATAGCAATCCAACATTATTCATTATTATTATTAATTTCATTATTATTCTAATTATTATTAGTTATTCTCAGACAAGGACATTTAATATAAGTGATAGATTTGTGTGTCACAGCTCTCACCTAACGTTACCAGCACTGAACTGGGACAGTGACATGTGACCACGCGACAGCATCACAAGTTACAACGACGCTAGCAAGATGTCGAAAAAGTCAAGCGTCTGGAATAACTTCCCGATTTGTGAAGATGACCCCCAAAAAGTCGAGTGCCTGATATGCCATAGGAAACTGGCAAGCTTTGAACATATGTGGGTAATTATGATGTGTGCGTGTCTATATATATGTACCAGCAGTAGTGAAGTCATGAATGATTGAAGTGCTGACATCCAATAATACTGATGCCTGTTAGCATGGCAGCAAAGAAGGGCTGGAGTCAAACCATTTCTCATGTTGAAGTGTAGAATGAAAAACTGAATCTCTGCCTTCTGAAGCAGCAGAGGTTGCTTTGGGCATCAGTATAACATACAAAGGATCAAATATTGCATAAACATTTTTTTAATAACTGATTTAAAAAGTTCATTGATTTGCTCACCAACAACCCCAAATTGCCTACATGGGCAGCACTGTAAACAAATGCTAACTTTAGGCTCCAATTCCCTGCAATACCACACTAACTGATTGCTTCCATTTAATTTCAAGTCATTTTGTTTCCCTACCACATAAAACTGTGATTATATTTTTGGAAATTATGTTTCTTGGCTGTTGATTTGCTCTCAGACTCTGTTAGAGAATATCTACTATTTGACCGATCTGCAGTGTTTTAGCACTCTGTCCTTCTCTTTCTCAATGGTCAGAAAGAGAAGGACAGTGGTCAATATGTTTCTCCCTTCTTCTCTCTGTAAAGCTACTACCAGTTGTAGGCCTGATAGTCAGGTTTGCATGGGAATGCTTACTCCCTTTTTGCTGCTGAGCAGGGCAAAATAAACAAGATTGAAAACTTCCTCAAAGCAATGTACTTTTTTTCAGCCTCTGTCCTTCTCTTTCTGCTTGTCTTGCCCTCCCTTCCTCTCTCTGTCAGAGATCAAACCAATCTAGCACCCGGAGATATCACATCACATCATACAGTCAAGAACTTCTGTGGAAGAGCTTTTTTGTTTGTCCTTCTGAGTATTTAAAGCCTAAAAGCTCCATGGACTTAAAAAATAAGGGCAACCCAGAGGGCCAAGTTCAGGTTACTGAGAGACTCAGCCAAAAATAATAATTTAGCTTCATTTCTGAGAAGAAGAGAACATGCTATGGCTCATCTTTAAGTATCCAAAAGGGGGAACAAGGGAAAAAGAGAGGGAAATTGACAGGTTCGCCTCCATTTGTAATCCAATCTCACCATCTGACTCCAAGCTGTTTGAAGTTCTGTCAAGACAAATAGGCTTTGATCATGAGGACCTAATGAACTGAGAGAGCTGAGAG
The DNA here is from genome assembly GCF_016859285.1 of Xiphias gladius. Classification (NCBI taxonomy): domain Eukaryota; kingdom Metazoa; phylum Chordata; class Actinopteri; order Istiophoriformes; family Xiphiidae; genus Xiphias; species Xiphias gladius. The sequence goes on along the minus strand of NC_053420.1, from coordinate 13,378,714 downwards.
GGGTAAGGAGAGAGTGGTTTTACTCCTGTGATACAGCCCTACTTCTACGGATTGTCTGGTGGTTTAACAATAAAAGAAAAAAAAATATTGCAGGGTTCTTCATCTACCGAATATATATGTAGAATAGATACTGTATGCCTGTAAACTGCGTTACTTTAAGTAATTTCTTCATTATTTCTCATACATACGGTATAATCTGCAGCACATTTTCTAATGTGTGTCAGAGCCTGTCGTCTTTTTAGTGATCGTGTGAGTACTTACCTTCTTTCCTTGTTCCAATCTCTCTTGATTTGAGGTGTAAATTGCAGAAAATTGCACAAATTGTGTTGGACCTTTGTAGCATTGTCATTCTGTCTTTCTCCCTATATCTGTACTTAATTGTGCCTGCTGCTGTGCAAATATCATATTCTGTTACATTTTACTATTCAGAAACACTAATGCACACATTTTATTATTGAAAGTCTCAACATCAACGCTCTAAACCTGTCAACATGTGAACTGAACATCATAACCTTTATGATTGTAGGATTAATTGCCTGGCTGGGTTAGTTTTAGATAGGTGTACCTAACTGCCAACTGAGTGTAATGTTCAGTTGAGCAGTTGGGTCAACAGGGTTTGACTGCATAAGGGTCAAATGTCTTAGTTGTTTGCAGGGGAAACACTCACAGATTCACCTCCTGTTAAGCGCTTCACTTCTGTACCTCTAATAAGCTGTTGGGTGTCCTGGATCCTGATTGGACCATGTGGTGTGACAGTCTCCCTTCTTTTATTCCCACCCCTCTGTCCTGCCAAAAACAATGATGTCATCCTTGTTGCCATGGTACACACTGGGGAAAGCAGGAACATGCCAGAGAGAGAGGGGAGGAGCTGCTGCTGTGTTGCAGAGGCCATGCTAAAACTAAACATACATGGGGAACATTGGTTGAATAGAGAACACATTTTATTACATGACAAAGCCTTTCGTGTGTGTTTGTGTGTACGTGCTACTGCCTTCTGAATGACTTAATGATGTAATTGTTTTCAGATCGGTTTAAAACTGGTTTGTACCCAGATTTTATGACCTCAATCACCCAAAAGTTGTTGTGTTTCCCTCTTAAAAGGATACTGTCCACTGTAGTTTACAGGTAATTTCCTCATTTGATTAAGAAAGCTCAGAAAACGTTTGCAGTAAACATAGTAGTGCAGTAATATGTCGCTAATAGTATTTAAAGTCCAGTTTTCATCCAGGTTGTAGAAATTTTTTAAATTTCTCAAATCTATCACTTTATAAATATTCAATATAAACATGGTTTATTTAAATCCCCAGAATGAACCAAAGCTAAAAAAATGAGCAATGTGCAGCAGATTCTTTGCCACTTTTTTGCCTTTGGTTTATGTATGACTGCCTTTCTAAATTGTTTATTTTAGACTGCAACATAAATGCAGGATAAATAATTCTCCAAAATGTAATAACACTATAGTTTAATATGAGTTTTAATATAAAATAATTTGAAAAGAAGAAGGAGCAACCAGTTGGTGTTGCATGGCAGGGGATTGGTGTCTAATGTTAATAACTTGTTTCTTGGCATTGGGGTAGTCATAGAGAAAGCTGTGAGTTGTAATGGCAGTTTTAGTCTAGGCTTTATGTTTTGTTTGGGAAAAGTCAGACAGATACATGAGGCTGAAGCAGTGGAAAGTCCCCATGCTGAGACAGAGCCAGTGGTAGTTTTCCTGGTTCTCTTTTGCTCTTACTCCCACTCACTGATGACTCTGTAGGCCTTCTGTACCAGGGACTGGAGGGAAGCAGAGAGAGTCAGACACAGAGAGAGAAATAGTTCACACCACACACACATATGCAGAACCCATCCACAACTATTTCTTCCAAAACATCCATAACCAGATAGTCCTCTGCTTATGCCAGAGGTTTGTGCCTCTCTCAGCAAACTGTATGTCAACAAAATCCAAAGTTTGAGCTGAAATACAGACTGTACAGTACAACACTGTCATGAAGTAGTTTTTGTGGTCAGTATGTTTAAAGTGGCAATAAAACAGTTGCCTTCTACTTGAAAATACCATAATTTTGACTAATTACCATAATTTCCATTTATGGCTATTCACCCTGTTCGAAAGTTGCTGTCAACTCTTGTGCTTACACAACTGTCAGTTCAGTCTCAGTAATGTTTGCAAAACTATGGTCAACTATTGTTTTACAATCTTAATGAATATTAATAGTATAAAAACACAGTTCTTTTTTCTTCTTGTTCTAGTGCTTTAGAGTTTCAACATTACTAAAAACTCTATCTCTCCTTTGTCTTTTTCCGTTGCTGTCCTCCCATCTCAGGTGAAGCAGCTCTGAGGGGGGACCCCAGGCTCCAGTCCTTGTCCCTATCCTCATCCTCCTCATCATCCTCCTCTTCATCATCCTCCTCCTCATCTTCCTCCTCCATTTCCAGCCACAGGACAGGTCCTCCCCCCATCAGCCCTACCAAGAGGAAGCTGAATGGGGACCAGGGGGACAGTGACATGGACGACAATGAGCATGTGGCAAAGATGAGCCGACTGTTTGCTGCACAGCTGTGAGTATTTAGACACAATCATTCATAGTTGCATGATTGAACAGGAGCTTGCACGCATTCTAATCAAATCCATTATAAAGACCTTGAAATAGAGTTATTTTCTACATACTCATTTTCTAAGATGCTAGTAAAAAAAAATATGGATCTCTAATTTTCTATCACGGAACCTCTCTCTTCTGTCCATCTGTCTCTCTCTTTCACACAAAAATACACACTGTAGCCCATGAAGAAGCCACCCTGCTTCCTAGAGGTTGCATATACATACTCAGAAAACTCACTGTTTTTAAAAGAAGTCATTTTTTACTTGTGTGTGCAAGTGTTTCTGTTGGCCATGTGTTTGCGGGCTCCTCGCTTCGTCAAGCTGTGCACAGGCAGGCTTTCTCAGAAGTCCCAGTTTGGACTCCAGGGGGCTACGCCAGGTTTAGCTGGCTCCGCAGTGTTCTCCTTATAGCTGCAGATCTTTGGAAGCTTGGAAACAGGGACTGCACAACAGAAAGATTACTCACATCTCCAACGTTCCCACATTCCCACTTCCAGAGATTCCAGAGATTCTGGAGCACTGATTGGTGGTGAAGGACTACTGGGGCCGGGGGCAGTGGTGTCAGAGCTCTGTCCCTCTTTCTCTCTGTCTCTCTCTCTGTCTCTCTCTCTCTCTTTCTCTCTGTCTCTGTCTCTCTTTCTATCTCTCTCTCTCTCAGTTTGAATGAGTCAGTCATGGGACCCCGGCCATTGCTATTTATTGCAGAGACAGTCAAGGAAGTGCTAGGTAGAGCTGTGCTGTTTTTCATGTATGCTAGCTCTTAGCAATAGAGCTTGTTGCTGAAGACACAGATAATATCCAGAATTAATGGTTGGTGTTGTTTTTATATCACTTCATTTCATCACAGTCACCTGTTTGTCACCCACATGGCTGCGAGGTGACACAATGGAACACTGTAGATGGTACCATGGAGACACTGGAAGTCCTGGATTAAGAGTACAGAAAAGTTACTTGCAGTGTCTTTATGTAGTTAAGCATGTGCACACAAACAGATGCATGTGTCTATGTACATGTAGCACACATTGTCATTTGTTTATGCTGGCACATGAACTTTGCACATGTGAAAAAAAAAAATCTTAAGCGAATAGTTGAATTTAAATCACTGTTGGAAGAACACTCCACATAATTCCTCTGAGTATCAAACACTTACCACCTTTAGACTTAAAAGTTAAATCTGAAAAGTTTGCAGCTGTACTCATAAAATAAAAAGGGATTGCTCTGGCGAACCGGAGTTGAATTGCTGGTTTCCATTGAAGTTTCTCAAATATTCCCTGCAGTATAATCCACTCCTCTGCCAATGAGCTGTATGATCAGTATGTTCTAAAACTCTACAATATAGCCAAATAAACTACTTTCCAGTCACATCTCAAAGCTCTACCAGTAGTAGTGTATTTTGCGATTATTGGTGAAGCAATGGTTGTTTGGAATGTACCGAGCAGCATTTAGATAAGCATAAATCACCACATCCTTGGAGAATTCAGTTTTGTTTTGTTTTTTCGCAGTGTGTTAATGGCTTTTACTCAATGTGTTTCCACACTAAAATTGTATATCTTCACTTACCTGTGTGACAGGGCAGGGATAAATTGTGTTACAGACAGGAATCTATGACTGTTAAATCAAGCTGTTCTAGTGGCACAAGGGGAAGGGTCTTTGTTCCTTCATCTTGTGACCCTCTGGGCTCACATAACAAAGGATTAGCTTGCACGTTGTGACATTTGTGCAGAGTCATCTTGTTTTCTGTTATGGATGTGTCAGTGGTGGGAGAATTAACATTATACTCTGCAGTCAAACCAGGCAGTAAATCCATCTTCCCACTCGCTGTATTGTTCTGTTCTCTCAGTTGTTTTTCGCTCTCTGTGAGATATTTTTCATGCACCATGAGGTTAACTTCTGCATACACTGATAAGCAAATTCTCCTATCCTGTATCACAAGTTGGATTTTATTTTGTAAATTGGTGTGCCAAAGTACAATGGGCCTTATTGTCATATCAGCTTTCAGTTGGTGTTGCAGTTGTTAGGTTTTGTAAAAATGAAACTGATGCAACTTCGTCTGTGACGGTTAAGGCTTTTTAAACTGCTCATTGTACCATGATTATTTCCTAGAAGTAACCCGTGATAAGCCATAATCCCTTTATTTAATCTTCATTTTAATTATGACCTTGAAGTCATTTGACTCTCGGTGCTGTAGGTTAATCTCTACCCAAGAAAAGTCAATTGCTAGTTGACTTGCTGGAACTTGAAGCCAAATTCAGGGCTTTCTAGTTCATGAAGCTTCATAAGGGTATTTTTTTAATCCTGGAAACCTATTTGCCTCAGGGCCATCCTAAAGGTGTCTTATTGTAGTCATTTAATTTGAGGTTTCTCTCAGGGCATTCTTTTCCTGACCAAGGGAACTGCTGAGTGACTTGTTGAATCCTGCAGTCAGAGTCAGCCTCTGAAAAGTTTTCCTCCTTGTTTGAGCTGTTTTGCCTGTCCAAAGAACAGTGATTACACAAAGTGGAGAATTATCGGTTGTTGTTTCAGAAAAAGTTAAGCTAAAAATAGCGGTAAAAGAAAACAATGTAGGGCACTTCACAGTTGAATCGTCTCTATTTAACATACATGAGCTTTCTGCTTTATTTAACTAATCTGTCAATTGTAGGAACAGTGATTAGGTGTAATTTGAAAATGATGGACCTAGTTCTTGGGAAAAAGTTAGACAGTAAACCAGAAAAAGAACCCCTGCAACCCTCCACCACACACATACACACACACACACACACACACACACACACACACACACACACACACACACACGGTTCAGATGGTTATCTAACACCATTCTAGCTGTTGGATTTTGCTGTCTGTGTAACTTGTTTTTTGTCTTCACTGATTGCTCTGCTCAACGTTGACTATGTCATGTTTAGACATTTTTGTGTTCATTCTCCTCCTTTTCAAAAAAGTTTTTTTCTCTGTTTTGCTTGAATGGCAGTTTTCATGTGTGCTGACTGTATTAGTTGCTAAATAATGTGTGTCCTAAATGAGTTTCTTGTCATTGGCTGCATTTTGTCCATAAGCTCAGTCATATTTTCGGTAAGTGTTGACACAGACAGACACCTGACACCTTAGCCGTGGCGCAGTGCCATGAAGGTGGAAGCTCAGGTTTCCTTTGTTGTCCAATCGCAATAATTTGAAGTCAGGGGGAGGTATAACTGGGGTGAGAGAAAGAAAACTCTGAACCAACTCAAGCTTCTTCTTTTTTTATGTTGGACAGTATTAACAGAAAAGATAAATGAACAGATTTTGCTTTTGTTAACAGCCTGTATATTTAAGAATGTGGTTGTGAGTATATTTTTCTCAGAAGACTTAAGTGTTTTAAGGGTTTTTTTTCTTCTGTGAAGTCAATTTAAATTCAGTAATGCAATACAGAAAAGTTTATGGCACAGTAAATTCTGCACATAAAAGTTTAATTGGAAATATTGGCAGTCCTAGTGGCAGGCTGATACGTGGATATGATGTGTATGTCTGCAGCGAGTCGGCATGTGTTTGTGCAGGTATGCACATGTGTCTTTCTGTGTGCTGTCTATACATGCGTGTGTGTGTGTGTGTGTGTGTGTGTGTGTGTGTGTGTGTGTGTGTGTGTGGTGAGTGGGCTCCTTGTCGGGCAGCAGGGGCTAAGTTCTCATTTTCTCTGAGGAGTAGGAGGAGTCTTGAACAAAGAAGCCTTATCCTGTCCACTGGAGCCTGCGGGCTGGAAGCTTGCTGCTGCCTGCTCGCCTGCCCGCCACTCTGCAGCCACTCTATAGTTGCAGACCCGCGAGTATAAAAGTCCTCTTGCTCAGCTGTTTCATTCCTCCTTAAAAATAAGAGCCAGTCAGAGAGCAAGGTTTTGTATAGGCTTTTAATTGGGGAAAGTGTATTTGCAGCAGCCAGGTTGCATGTTACTCAGTGGGATTTTTCTCAGATGTAAAGCTGGGGAGTAAATCAGAATTAAGAATTTATTATCCTTCATTGCACCATATTTATATGTATTTTTTATATACTTTGAATTGTTGTGGTCTGTAACTTTCCAATAACATAATTACAAAGTGTAATTGTAATGAACCCGACGAGTTTAAGATTTTCACCAAACGATGCCTGATAGTCATTGCTTGGAGCAATTGTTCATTTTTCACAGTCTGCTTGTTCTTGGTCATGTTCGTTAGCCTAATAATCCGGCTGAATTGCCATTTCTTCTCACTTCATTATTTGAATTACCGAAAAGATGGGACACATGCACAGTGATTCAGAGGTTTCAAAATGAAGCTAGGTACTTTTAGTAGTATGTAATCTTTCTCTCACATTCATGCTATATTATTCTGAAAGGTAAGGCTACAGTAGGACATAAAAGCAAAATCCAAGTTAGTCAGGTTGCTGCAGTAAGTACTGTAGCATACAGAAACTGCAGCTGCTTTTTACTGGGAACTTCATCAGTAAGTTGTTCTCATGGAAGTTTCTCCAGAGGCCAAATGGGGAGAAAATAAGAGAGAGGAAGAGTTTCTTTCTGTGTGTGTGTGTGTGTGTGTGTGTGTGTGTGTGTGTGTGTGTGTGTGTGTGTGTGTGTCTGTGTGTGTACATGTACGTGTGTGCGTTTGTGTGTGTGTGTGTGTGTGAGAGAGAGAGCGAATGTGTGTCTGTGTGTACATGTACGTGTGTGTAAGTGTGTGTGTGTGAGTGAACGTGTGTGTGCGTGTGTGTGAGTAAATGTTTGTGCGCATGGACAAGGCTGGTGAAGTCATTGTTACCCTCTTGTTTTACATGGGACTATTTATGTAGTGTGTGAGCATGTGAGGGAAGGAGGGGGAGCACGCAAGTGTTTTTTTTCAGTGTGTGCATCTGTCTGTATGTTGGCATGTTTTCTTTGCCTTCTTGTTGTGGTTGCTCTCATATACGATCCTTCACAGCTTTGATAACAAAGGATTTTCTTCAGCTCTCTTTCTCTACAGTCAGTTAACTGGCAAATATGTGCTTGATTTCTATCAGTATTACTGCATGAGTGAAAATCTGAAAGATTTCAAATGGCTATGTTGAGATCTGTTTGAACATGGTGTGGAAGGTGTGTCTTACTTGCTTTAGGTAGGCATATTTTAAGATTTAACATAGCGTTTTAATTAATTTTATGAAATATTTTATATTGCATGTTGAAGATTACTTTGTTTATAACAATATTGGTATGTAAATTATACCTGTTAAGGTGTGTAACCCCTCCGGGCTTTTACTATTCTGTTCTAAGGATGCAAATATTATTGCTAACGTCTGCTGAGTCCCACCACTACAGCCTGGATTGAGCAGATTAAACTGTGTTGAGATGTTTGTATGCTTTATGTACATAGCCTGGGTAAGCCCCGTGGCTCAATTTCTCTCTCTCTCTGTGTGTGTGTGTGTGTGTGTTTGTCCGCGTGTGTCTGTGTGTGTGTCCGTGTGTGTGTGTCCATTTTGTGGGTTTCTGCAGACCTCGCAGGGCTTGGGCCTGGTTGTAACCTGTGGTTGAGCCTTCATCCTCCTTCTCTGTTTTTTTTCTTTTTTGTCATCTTCTTCTCTCTTCACCCTGATTCTTCCCAGATGTTTCCTGTGTGTATATCTCTCTCTCTCTTCTTTCTCTTTCTTTATTTATTTCTTAAAGGAGTAGGATATGAATCTCTGCCCACCAAAGATTTGTAGTGAGGTTTTCTCTGAAGACACTGGAGGACAATTGTGAGAAAAAGCCTCCACCTTTTATAGCTCCTGTATCTTTGCCTCAAAGTAAAATATAGCGAACTCACCAAATTGGCAGTCTACTAAAGAGCTAGATCTGGCTCACTTTTGAAAACTAAACCATACTTCTAAAGTCCTCGGTTCATTTGTTTATATTTCTTATATTTAGTTTCCCATTGTGGCAATTAGGCAAGTTAGCACATAAAAAGCTGATTGTTAAGCCAGCAAGAACAAATAACAAGTATTTACATTTTACAATATTACAAACCTACAACTTTTTTTTTTTTTTTTTTTTTTTTTTTTAGTCTTTTAAGTCATACAAACACATGATCACAGCCATGCTCTTTAACTTGAGGTTAACTTGAAGACAGGGTGTCATGTGACTGGTTACTTAAAAGGCAGCACTTTAATGACAGATCAGACTAGTGTAATATTGTTCAAGATATATGACTATATCATTTATGTATTGAGGGTTGGACTCCCTGGGTTTTAAATTAAGGGATCTTTCAGTGAGTGCCCACCACAGTGTCTACCACTAATGCCAGACTGCACATAACCCAGACTCTAGTAAAATAGAATCAAATAGATTGACTCCCTATTTCATTGTGTCAAGCTATCCATTCCGATGTCAGTCACACAGTTCCCATTTTCAACTGAAAAAGAAAAAATGTTGCTGATAAAGTATTAGCTCTCTCTCTCTCTTTGTACTTATGTAATCACATTCAAAGGAGAAGTGCTCCACAGTGTATCCAATATATAAATTACTCTCAAGTTTTTTTTAGTGTTCCAAATGATTTCAACATAACATTTTTAGAGTTTTCTGACGTGTTGAGATACAGTACGTCTCGCAAATCAAGTTAGAATGAGTAAAACAAATGGTTAAACCAAACGAGAACTGTGATGAACAAATATTTATCAAAATGTGGTATTTTAGTGGTATGCGTTCCAATGTGTTCATGTTTGTGAAGCTCAATCAAAAATACACCCTAAAATCTACCAAGAATCAACCCAGATCTGTAACCAGCTTTTGTTGAGATGGCAGAAACACCACTGTGTTGTTGATTAATATTTATAATCTATAGGGACCACATTCACCAATCAGATGCATTACAATTTACATATTCCATTAAGATTACACATTAGTTTGTATCAGAAAACTCTTGACTTAGAATGAACTGATTCTGATTACAGCTCACAAGTCGTTTACACTCATCTACAAGCTACCTAGCAAGTTGCTGACAGGTTAAACATGGCACATCATCTAGATCATTTGGGAATTGTAATACCCACTAATCTCTTGGACTTCTGAGCATCAAAAAGAAAGTTCAGTCTTTTTAAAAAAAAAAAAAAATCACAATGCTACAGAATGATGTCTCTATTTAGAAAACTGTCTTTATCCAAGTGTCAAAAGGATCAAGATGCATTCGCTCCCTGCTATAGACTGCTTTTGCAATCTGAAGAGGTTCAGTCTGGTTGAATATTTTAGTCCTATTGATTTTACCTGCAAAATATTGGGACTCACCAATATTCAGCCAATTTGAGACCGCGGATGGGGCTGACTTTTTTTTTTTTTGAAAACTTGAACTTATGGAAGAAATGTTATTTAGCCACAACTGGTAAAGTCTGCCAGGATAGTCACTTCAGCAGGCTAAAAACAACAGTTTGGGCTATAAATGAGAAGCCTGCAGTCAAAAGGCTGGTAATAGGAACTCACTTGGTTTATGTGTAACTGACTGCTTTCTCTCCATCCATTATTAAGTTGGAGCTCCTTTACACTGCTGTGTGGTGTTTTCCTCCATATTGGTGCTCAGTCCAAAAGTGATTAGTAACCCGGTGAACATTTATTGTGAAATGAGTTTGAGCTGCATCCCCAACCTCTCCCCCTGTCTTTTTCCCACCATCTTCACTCCCCTTGCCTATTTTTTTAATGAGTTTCTCTCCCCATACCCCTTGTAGGTGGCAAATCTCAGAGTTATTTACGTTTCAAAGGGTGTTTCCCTCTGTCTCCCACTTTTAGCTCTCATCCTCTCCTCTAACCCCAGACCTGGCAACCCTCTCTCTTCAGCTCTAGCCCTTGTTACCACCCCCATGCACATCTCTTATGTGTAGCCCTCGCCGTCAGCCCTTTCCATCCTCTCCCACTTTGCCCAGCTGCGACCCTAACGATAATTGAGAGGTGAGTAAGAGAGACAAAGACACAGAGTGGGTTTTGAATGCCTGATCCCTGGCATGAATTGTGGTCCGGGGTTTGGTGGGCAATCAGGCGAGGGGAAGGTGGGGGCGGTGGTGGATTCGACAGCTATGCCATTCATTGGTTGGATTTGTTGATCCCGTTCACTGGCTCCTGCGAAGGCCCCTCTTGTGTGAGGATGTGGGCGTGCCTGCTCTTTGGCAATGATTAAAGTTTGAAACAACTTCCACAGCCTAACTCAAGACCCAGCTGCTGGGGGGGGGGGTTTATCATTTTGCCTTTTAGCTAATCGAGGTTTGTTTATAACTGAAGATAACAGAGTTATACAGGAGGACTTTGGTTTGTATCATTTGATTTTAAGTTGGCATTTCCTTTAGCAATAATTTAAACAATATATTCACTTGAGCACACTTTTGTGATTATTATGACCCAATTATTATGTGATTAACTCCACAAAGTATTTATTTTTTTTGTGACTATTCGATAAAGAAGGAAACTGAAAATTAATGCCACTATGGGAAAACATAAAAGCTTGTTGGTGAGCTGTCGGCCAGGATTTACGTAAGAACTGCCAAGTCTTTCCCTCTTTAACCCTCAGGAAGTTTGCTGTCGATTCTGAGAGAAAAAGAAGAAAGAAAGACAAAGAGAGAGAAAAAGAGAGGGGGTCCCTGCTAATGTAAGCTGTCGGCACAAACCAAGGAAACTACCAACCTCACTCTTTCTTATCCTAGAGGTCCGGACCATTCACATGCAGCTCCCCCCTGCCCACCCCTCCTCAGCTTTTCGTCCCCCCTCTCTGTATGCTGTGGGGACTATTTGTTTGTGGAAGACAGTGTTGTGGGCTCCAGATGCTTGACCCAGCAGTCAGGTTGCCTGGTCACATGGATCTACAACTGTTTGCTTGAACTTGTTGTTTTGCATCCACACAAACCTTAAAAGGGCTGCTGCAGCTTTTTTTCCTTGAGTCGACCGTGTATTATCATTCAGATTTTTTCACATGGTTGGGAAATGCCTCCACACGGTATCTGGTGAAGAAAAGACAGAATTTCATGTTGTGTTCTGTCCACCATTTTTGACTGCAGTTTACTTAAAGTAAATTTATTTGCTTTCTCCCAGCTGAGGCTTCATTGTCTATGTATAGCGTGTATATCAGTGTAGAAAGGAGGAAGTCAGTGTATATGTGTTGATTTGTGAATGGATGTGTGTAAGATTGTGGGTGCATGGAATTGGAGAGAAGAGAAGAGATAGTGAGAGGCTAGTACAGTTAATCTTGCTCCCTGTAACTGGGCCTCAAATTGTAGGAGGGGAGTGGAGCTGCAGGAAGGGTGTAATACACAGTCGAACACACAGACCACATTTGACGCACTGAGCAAAATAATTGCTACCTGTTAAACTATGAGCAAGTTTGACCAGTATCAGGCACAATAACTTCTCTACATATTAAAGTCATTATCATCAGAGCTGGGAGCTGGGAAAAAAAGAGGCCAGAATCTGTGTTGTGTTTAACTGTTGTTACTTTAATCCCTTATCCTTATCTCTGCTTTTTCAATGATTAAAATATGAGCTCACAGTTTGGAGAGAGCAGGATTTCTTTGTGGTAATTCTTTTTCATATGGAAAGTTTGTGGCCAGCCTACCTTTTTTCACATTTAGTATTCAGCTCATGGGTGTGACAATGTGTTGTGAAATAGAAGTCAAGGGAAAGAAAATGTAAAAAACATAAAGATGTCAACGACAGCTTTGGCAGATTTAATCAAACATTGACAGTGAGATGCAGCTAGAGACAAATCCTCAGCTTGCATCTATGTTGTGTTAACACTGAAGGATTTTCCAGTTTTTCATCTGACTACAGTGAGTGCAGCTGGCTGTAGGTTCACTAGAGAGATAAACTTGGTTTGCGTACTAAGGAAACCACTTTAGAGCTTTGAACTTCATGCCCTTTTCCCTCTCTGTGCTGGGATAAGTTTGTAGTCCATCCATGTTGGATAATCTTAGTGTTCCTTTCTCCTTCCTAGCAAAGAGAGTAAATGTGTGTCAGATTTTACAAAATAGTCTTATCAATCCCTCCAGCAATTTGAAAAGTAAGAGTGTATGTATGAGGTCTGTATTAATAGCATCTGTTGGTCCTGCAGTGTTTGACACAGAACCCCATTTACAATTGTCCTTTTGTTTATCTTCTCTCTTTTTGCTCTCATCTCATTCTCTCTCTGGCTCTGAACCCCTTTTTCACCTCTCTCTTTGTCTCCCTAGTGCTCATCATTTTCTCTGTCCATTTTGTACGTTTCCACTTCCATACTCATCTTGTTTTCTTTTGAGCTCATCCCTCACACCAAGGTTTTGGGTACTTTTGGGTACTTCAATCATCAGATTTTTTATAACTCCACGTCTGACTAATTTCTTATCAAATTTTCTCTTTTTTTTTTTTTAAGTAAAGAACTATATTTTTGTGACATAGAATTGTCGGAAGCTTAATAGGGATTCATAGTCATTATAATGCTGATGCACCCCAGCCCCTAATAGAGTAGACATTAAATTCTTGTGCCTTGTGTAAATTAATGTAGCTCTGTTGCCCTCTATTTCCCAGGAAACCTAATGGAGACTACCGAAGTTCTCCCGTCTCTAAGGACCGGAGCCGGAGCCCCATCGAACGTGTGGTGGTGCCCAGCGGTCTGGGAGTCCACAGCAACCACCTGTACAGCCACGCCCACCACCACCATCACCATCTGGCCAGCTTAGCCGGTATGGACCAGCCACTGGCACTCACCAAAAACAGCATGGTGGAGTCTGCACGTGGCAGCACAGCAGCTATGACCACAGTGCCGCACACAGTCAGCGCCGTGGAACGTCAGCAGGTAATATGCACGTTTCTTTGGCCTTAACACTGACTCCATCTTTTCACAAATTGACGGGTAAATCCTCAACTCTGTTGGGTCCCCCTCATGATGTGAGTAATGTGCGTTCATCAGCCTAGCTCCTTGGTTGGTCGAGAGTACAAATTTCCTGTTTGGCTAGTTAGCAAAAAACGTTTTAAAACCCTGGTAACCCCAGGTAACTGAATCATTCCGTCTCCCTCAAACTTCAAGTCTCCTTCTGGACTGTATCTTTACTGTAATATTTGCCACGTTTCTCTGCATTTCTAATTCCGTTCTCTTTTTATTTACTCTTGTTGCACCTTCTCTTAACAGGTCTTGTCTTATTGTTGACTAGCAATCTTAAGAGTGGATTTTGGGGTTGGTTTCAATGTACCCGTAACGTTGAATTTTTGTCTTTGTGTTACAGAATCGTCCATCTGTGATCACATGCGCCCCAGCCAACAACCGCAACTGCAACCTGTCTCACTGTCCAGTCTCCCACAACGGCTGCTCAAGCCTCACTAACAATTACAGGAGAATCAACAGTGAGTGCATTCATGCAAATGCAATTGGATATCTGTATGTATGTGTCCTAGTTGTCGATATTCCGTCATATTAGTAATATTTTTTTCAGAACTTGGGTTTAAGGAGCATTGACGGGCGAACATGATATCTCAATAATTAATTATAATTTTGGAAACAAAGTAATTTCCCATCCAGTGCAGTTTGTGGGAAACCTCTGCAAGAGCAAATCGCCCTCCAGAGCAAACAAAGCAGCTCATACTCTCCACATTCATACTGACTTATATAAGTAGTGATGCTAAAAAAAATCGTCCTAATTTTCTGTCAGCGAGGCTCAGCGTTTCTGTTTATAGCACATCAGTTGTTGTGATGGAGCTACTGCCTTGTCTGTTATCTCTTAAAATCACTTGAGGCCTCAGCCAAACACATCTGTTTTATTCGTCCTGTCTGTGAGTGTCAGTCATGTTTTCTGTGGGTTGATAACTTTAATGTGGCTGTTTTTATGATCCTAGTGAAATCCCTATGATCTCATTGAGGTTAACAGTGAAATTTAAAACGGTTATTTAATATTGAAAAACTGCAATGAAAAAGTGAATTAGATGTTGGAGCTAGTATTTTTCCATTGACCTAAAATGCATATTACTGATGTTTAAACTGATGTTAGGCAATAAATAACCCACTGCCCATTACACAAGTGAGCTTGAGAGATGTTTCTCATTTCATTATGGGAACTAAAAGCTCTCTTGCCTACTCCTATCTTGCCTCTTTTAGCCAACACAGCCTGCGACCCAGTAATTGAAGAGCATTTCCGCCGCAGCCTCGGGAAGAACTACAAGGAGCCTGAGCCCGCTGCCACCAACTCGGTGTCCATCACAGGCTCGGTGGACGACCACTTTGCCAAGGCGCTGGGCGAGACCTGGTTGCAGATCAAAAATAAAGGGAGCCCCTCGTCATCTGGCAGCAGCCCAAACTCCTCCCCCGACAGTCATATGGTCAATCACAACCACTCCCCCTCCGTGGTCTCCTGAAGGGGGAGGGATTTTAGAAGGAAGGATTTGCCCGTTTCCCTAGCCCTCCCAATCATCCCAGCTCCAACACCCATGCCCCCGTCACTCCTGGTCTGTCACCAGCATCCCAGAAGGAATGCCTGCCTGCTGGTCTCCTAAAAAACATCCACAACCCTCAAGCCTACTCTGTCTTTCTGTGCACTCATAGAGGATCATCAAGCAATAACAAAATGGGTTTTTTTTTTTTCCTTCTGTCCTCTGGTAGGCTAATGCCAGACAACAATCAGTAATGAGTGATGAGGGCTCGACTTGGGGACTGACTGGAGCATTAAGCTGCTCCTTCCATTCATTCATCATCCCTGCATATCAAGCTTGGAGCTGAGCAAGTGTCTGTAGTTATATGTACATAAAGAGAGAGAGGAAAGGCAGTGTTTTAATTATTAATTTTCGTTTCTTTAACAGTAGTTTTGTGTACTGCTTCTGCATTATGAGATGCCTGACATTTGATAGAAAAGATAAGAAACACTTTGGAGAAAATAATCTCAAACCACCTGCCTGTGTTACCAAAGAAGCATTAGACGCTGATGTTTATGCATGCCCGCATCAAAAACACAACAACAAAAAGCCATTGTTTAGCCTCCTCCTTCTGTTCTATCTTTTTTTTATTCTCTAACCTTCCTTCTCTCTCCCCCTTCTCTCCAGTGTATGTGTTCAGGTGATTCTATTACTGTATGTGTATACTCAAGCGATCGACTTGGTCTGATTTGCACTACTGCAGTAGAGGGTAAAGGCTGGCATGTCCATGTTGCAATCTGGCCCTGCACGCACTGGGTCTGATGAAGCCGATTTTGACTTCAATCTGATCTCCCATTAACTCCTGTTTAAAATTCACTTCGGGCATAATTTCATCCTGGCCATGACGTGAACAGTCTAAGCCTCATTATTATGCATTATTTATTGAATGCAATCCTAAAAAAACAATGGAAAAATACATACCAGTGTTGGGCAGTACAAAATGGTAGCTATATGCAAAGTAATATGGATTTGAATACCATGTGTCCCAATATAAAAAGAATTTTGTCACATCACAGCATGTTGAGTTGTACAGCTGCTAACTTAAAAAAAACAAAAACATGTTTGCGTGGGAAGAGAAAGTGGGTGAAAAAACTTTGCTTGTATTGTCACTGGCAACCACTGTCAGGTCTGACTGACTAAAACCAAGCCATATCCTAACTGTTGGTCCATCTCTTGGTTCTGACTGTGTAGCGTGTGTAGTTACCGTTAAGTAAACTGATCCCTCCCCACCAGCACTTGACAGATTATCAGTCCACATTACGTCAGAGTTGTGGGTGCAGAGAGCTCTCCTTATTAAGGGTAGGGGTATAAACAATCAGATAAACTGTGGCAGGAACTAGCCACTCTTAAATTTAAGTAAACATCTGTTACTGTGGACACTGATAGAAGCAGTAATCCCCCAGCTGCTATATTATGCCACTTCCCCGGATAACATCCCCAAAACAAGGGTACAAGTCGGGTAAATCAAGGATAAACTCATGTTTCACCCTTTTTATGGTAACTTCAAAATATATTAAGAGATTTTGTCTATAGCTGCCATGAGAAGTGTAAGGAAAGTTTTATGTGCCAGTACAAAATATCCAAAGGAAAACCCCGTAAATTCACTCCACTTCCAGCCTGCAATTCACTTCACGTAAACTGGAGTGGAAAGTATGAGGAGGTTGTGGCCAGAATTAGTTTTTTTCACCCACTCACCTCTCTTCACCATTCTATTGAGATTTTTAACTATATAACTTGATAAATCTTCAGTATTCAAAATAAATTGGGATAGCAAATGCATCACATGGCCCAGCCGGCTACATACAGAGCCGGTATGTATGATCAACTACACATATATCCAATCTGTGAATTAATCAGTGTTGATCAGTATCGGCATGGATAAATATATTGCTGCCCCAACCAAAACATACAAAACTACTTCATCTGCTTAAATTGTGCCAAGCTGTTGCATGGCGATTTTACAAGCGCGGTCAGGTTATCAAATCGGTTAACTGTGGTGTTGACGGACATCACAACCATTATGAGAGGAGTTTAGGACTGAAAACAAAGTTGTACAGCCTGCAGTGCGTTAAAGATCGGTGTTTGCTGAACAATGTGCTTTGATGTGTTTCACAGGCTTAACCGTTGACAGTGATGAGGGGTTAGATGACACTACATGTCACTTTGTGGTTGAAAGAAGAAAAAAAAGTCTGGTTTCTCGACCGGGGGAGAGATGATTATTCAGATCTCTTCAAACACACCTTTGTTTTTGTACCTCTTTGAACATGGGTGTTGTAATTACATTTGGCTAACACCCTGCCATCCCTCCCTTCCCCCCTCACCTACACACTGTGGTTTGGAAGATTTCTACAAGGTTTGAAGGGTAAACTGATGCTTTTTACAGATGCATGTTTTTTTTGTTTTGTTTTGTTTTTAATAGCTGGTATCTATTAGTGTTTTTAAGCATTTCAATCTTAACTACTATTAGCCTTTTCATTCGGATGTTAGTTGTTACTTCTTTCATTTTTAGTAACGGACAGACACTATACACTCACTGCTGGGTCAGTTGTACTCCATATTATTATTGTTATTGTTATTACAATTTTGTATTTTGTTTTCCATTAATATCAGTATGGTAACAAACATCTGTAGTGGGACAGCCTCCGGACAGGCTCTGTTTAATGATGAGAGCTGCGTTTCTCAAAACCATCTCGGCACGATAGACGATTTGCTCACTCCTGCAGCAGAGCCGTGATCGTTCTGGTGTTGAGTTGGCTTTGGCACACGCAGCCCGTTAAGGTTTTCATAAGATGTTGATCCATCGGTGGTACAGGATGCTACAGCCTTCAGCGTGACTGAGCTGAGACACCAAATTGGCACAAATTAGTCCACAGGGCCTTGTTTTCCGCAAAGGCATCTTGGCCTAAGACAAAGAAAAATGACTTTATTGTTGTGAGTCGATTTGGGTGCCGTCTTAAAATCACCACCTTCATACCAGCCTTTACCCACCTTCTTGCTGCAGTCCAAAAAGTACTTAGTAGAGGACAAGCTAGGAGGCTATGAAGCTTTTGGAAAACAAGGTATTGTTTACAACAAGAGTTAGTGATGACGGCTCTCAAACGTCTTTTTGACCCTTACAAAAGTGTCGTAAAACGATCACACTAAGAATAATTTTGTACGACTAAAGCAAAAAATAACATCTCAAAAATAGCATTGAAAACACTGGAGAGATGCTAGCGAACAAAAGAACACTTTATTAGTGGTTATCTGAATTTAAGCTCTCTCAACCCTTAGCAGTTGACTTTTTGTGTTCTGACTTGGTGTCCAGACTTTTTATTTGTATTTCATCGCTTTCCTTTCTGAAAAACATTGTGTTGTGGCTGCAGTTAAGCTAGACTGCTGCAGTCTGAAAAAATGAATTTTACTCTATGAAAGACCCTGCGCCAAGGTGGCATACATTCCTCCTATAGGGAACTTTGTACAGGCCTCATACACACTCAGTATCTCCATAATCAACAGACCGAGCTAATAACCAGCCAGGGCCACTTGTCCCAGGAGCTCCCTGTCGACAGTTTCCTGCATCTTTACCGAAATAACAAGGTTTCGAGGTTTGCTCTTTTTGGCCACAAATCTATACCGTGTGACAAAGGAACAACCGATGCCATAACAATTTTGACAACATTCAGAGCGTAGAAATTGGAGAAGTGGGGTCGGAAAAAAGTTCAGTGTAATTCTGCAGTAAAGGGAGAGAATCATTTCATGTCTCTGAGATGAGGTTAATAGGTGACAAGGTCTGGTTTAGGTCATTTTTGTAGAATATGACGAGCACATCCAGTACGGAGTTCTCTACGTGGAACAACAATGTTCTAGAATGTCCACACATTCCATCCGCAACTATCAGAACAGATGTGACAGAACGAGAACTGGTGGTAAATGTTATAGAATGCCCAAATTTTGGATCATAACCCAACTGACAGGGACTTCATTTCTATAGCAGATAAGTCCTCTACCATCTCAGTGGGCTTTCCTTGACAGGTCCAGAGCGGTTTGGACGGTGATTTATGGCTGGGCGACGGGGGATGGGGTGTTGTGGTGGCAGAGCTTCAGGAGCTGAGCTTCTGTAAGCACGGTCTGTGAGCCACAAGATGTTCAGCTGCTGCTCAAAGTCTTTTCACAGTGACACCTCCTCCTCCTCCTCTCAGATTCCGTTGACTCTGATTGAGATTGGATGCAGTTGGCAATTTACGAGAAAACACGTGGGAAAAGGGCTCGGTGTCCAGAAGATTTTGTTTTTCTATTATTATTCTTATTATTATTTCACTACCACCCTGTAGGTAGGAGGCTCTCTTTCTGCTTCGGCACACACTCCCTACACACTGTAGGAAAATCACTTAAGAAAAAAATACTTTTTTATAATAGGTAACTATAAGACCATCATTACGCTGTGCGTAACGAATGTACAGAGAAAAAAATCGTAGGTATTTTTTGAGGAACAATTAATTTGTTAATGATATGTAGCTATTTAATTGTTGTTTTTCCCTGTCCTTGTATTGTAATCATTGCCTTTTCTTTTTTTGTGAAAAAAGTTGATCTTTTTTGTTTATAGAGTTTGTCTTGTTAGAGTAAAGGTTCAAGTGCAGGAGCACAGTAAATGTATGAAACCACAATAAGCCACTGGTGTGTCGGTGACAATCGCTACTTCCATTGGTCCCTGATGTTCTGCAATCATTTAACTTGTGTTTTACCATGTGACGTCTGAGACATCTGAACAAACGTTTCACTCATGAGCAAAGTGAGTTTGTCCTGTTAGCAGGCTCTTGATCAGCTAGCATGTTCTGCATCGATGGAACAGAATTATTTTTGCCACTAGCCCGGTGCATCTTGTCGGCCATTTCCAAACCATTTGCATTGAACTTTAAAAATCAACATTAGTCATGGGCTAGCAGGCAGGTAAAATTTCCACCACTGCATGTAAGCAATACAAATTGTGGGTTTTGGAAGTCTTTTGATGACTGTTTTTGGTTTACAGATGGGGACTGAGCTACAAGTAAAACCATCAGTCTATTTGAGAACATTTGTCGGGTTGGTTTAGCTTGTCATAACACTAAAGCTTAGCCGATGAAAATCTGAGAGCATACGTTGTGCTTAAGTTCATCTGCTTCCTTGCCTGTCAGTGAGGCTGAGATGAGCCAAGCAGCATATGAGCTTTGGGGATGTCACGGTTCCCATCTGTAGAGGCCATTTTGCATCTGTAGACAACATGAAAAATTGTGAGATAAATCAAAGAGGAGTTGGTCTTTACTCTGACTGTACGACATTTTCCAGGTCCTTTTTTGAAGTGGAAGTAGCACGTACTTAGTGGTAGTAATACTCTGAACTGTAAAAAAAAAAAAAAAAAACAACAAAAAAAACAAAACAACAAAAAAACAAAAAAAACAAAAACAAAAAAAACAAACAAAACGATTTGTATCAAGAAAACAACAGTCAATTTGTGGCTCTGTGTCTCCTCCTACTAAAAAGGTTTTGGCAGGCCACCTTTTTTGTACGTAAAGTAGCCTTGATGAACAATAAAGTGCTTTTAAACCACTTTCTGATTGTGTGGGTCTCTGTTTGTGGCCGTGTAACAGTTAACGCAGATAGTACAAGTGGATGATTATTTTTGGGAATCAAATAGGTGCAAAGATTCACATGAAGCGAATGTATGGAAGGATATAGTGTGTCATAAAAAGCAGAAGAATGTAAAACACATCTGAATGCAGCAATATAATTTATTCCAGTTTTTGGTTAAATACTTAAAGTACAGAATTAGGGCAACAAAACAGCTCGGAGGAAAGACAGAATTATGAAAACAAAGTGAATCCTGAGTTTAATCTAACTGAAGACAAACGTCTAACTTCTGGGTTTTTTATTTTAGAATTCTGTGTTTTCCTCACAATTCTGACTTCAATCTCTATTTCACATTGCACTAATCCTCTTCCATAAGTACCTAAGCTGCTATTGAAATTTACATTTCACTACACTGAAATCATTGTACATGTTAGCAGATCAGACACAGGGCACAGAGTAAAAAAAGAAAACAAAAATTGCACAGACAAGCACATGCACGCCTCAACACAAACGAACCAAAAAGACCTTTGGTTTGTCCACTGGCTCTTTTAGATTAAACTGCAGCTGTGTGCTCCAGGGTTTCTACAGTAACTAAATTGTTTCTCTATCAGAAGCCACAGTTCAGTTGCTGTACAGTAACATCTGTGCAGGTGTTTTCTCAGAGTAACACTTTGAAAGTTACAAAGCTGGTTTTACTATTAACTGTACTGTATGAATCACAGTCGCTAGTAAACAGACGGGGAGATGGATGGATTTGCTGAGTTGTCCTCCGTGTTTCTGTATTTTCATAATTCACCCAAAGCTCTTTTTCAAACTGAATGAGCGAGCAGATGCAGTATGTCAAAGTCTTGCCAAAAGGCCTGTCACCATTCAGTGAAGCTTTTTCAATGCAAATGTGGCGTGTTGAGCCGACTCCAATCCGTGAGTAACAGTGACTGATAACATCATTAAGTAACAGAAGCAGGAACATTCTCCCTTAAATACAACAGCTCCATGTACACAATGTGGAATCCCGACTTGATCCTGTTTCTAATGTCACGCTGAAGAAAAAGACGCTCACCGAATCGGATTCTGTTGCGGTTTATCTTTTTTAGCCAAATTATTACTCACCTCTGAAGGTCCAACGATTTTGAATCCAAATAAGGACTAATAGGAATTTTAAAGCAACTTTTCTGAAGCAGTTTTTGGTTTTGATGAGTTGAATTTTATGACTGCGTCCAGTGTTGTCCACAAAGCCCTCGGTCAGCCACTCGCTCCCCTTGTCATTTGAAAATATATGGTCCATTAAAAAGAAATAGACGGAAACATGGATTGGAGTGTCCAGTCCTTTGGTGGCTCAGGGTTTGTTCATCCAGTCCTTCAGATGCTCTCGTCATCGCTCATGTCCCAAATCTGATGAGACGCAAAAAGACAGAACAGAAAAAGATCATGAAATAAACAATTTACACAGAAGTCATTATTTTGTCTTCAAAACAAGGTCTATGTGGTTTGACCAAATAGTCTTCACTCAAGCTCTTAAGTGTGTTTCTGCAGCTTCGGCGGAGTTTGGTCGGTGAGATGTAGCCGAAGGCTCCAGAACAGGCGAGCAAGTGGCCTTTAAAAGGTGCTCTATGGAGTTTGCTCGTAAACATACAAAAAGTTATGCTCCCAGTCAGTGTTTCTCACCCACCATTGTGTGTATCCTTGAGCTCTAACAAACACGAGAGATTTTCTTTCCTCATAAAACACCTGCAAAGACTTTTTTGGGAAATATTTCATATCATGCATTGTTTAAAAACCATGTCTGCTACCTTGCAGTTTTCCGTCCAACTACTATTATCAAGGTCAAGAGTGAACTTAACAAATGTATGGACACCACACAAAGTCATTAGGCATCATACATATAACAATAACAGCTTTGCTGAGCTATCTAAAGTTGTTCTGACATAGTTTAGTGGGCTTTAGACATGCATGTAAAACACACACTGAGTAACCACAATTATACCACAGAAAACATTGCAATAAAATAAAATCCAATAGGGATCAAGAAGGGCTGATTTAAGTCATAGTGTTAGATCCATTGAGTTTGCACTGATTTAATACATGTCTACAAACAGCCACGAATGTTTGATTTCATTAAAAAAAAAAAAAAAATTGGAGGAGACAAAAACAGGACTAACAGACAATTAACTAGTTACAACAAAATGCACTTTAGAGATCATACAGGGATCCTGCAGCTCCCATTTGTTGGCTACATTCACCAATTGTGTGTAACAGCTTTAAAAATAATTACTTACAATCCCAGCTAAAAGCTTTCTTAACAGGAAGTGACAGCAGCATATGACTCACACACACACACACACACACACACACACACACACACACACACACACACACACACACACACACACACACACACACACAGAGAGAGAGAGAGAGAGAGAGAGAGAGAGAGAGAGAGAAACCTCCTTTGCAATACTGTGTCAGTAAACAACAGTGGCCTTCTCATGGCAGCAGATTCTTCACATTCTCCCTCTGTAAGACGTAATTCACATACCTCTACCACTGGAATGTTTCTCTCACACACACTCACACACACACACACACACACACACACACACACACACACACACACTTTTGACACATACATGCAGGGTTACTTTAAATGAGCTGCTTCACCACTCAAAGAGCTGAAATGGGAATTCCACTGCAACTACAACAGCAAGAAAATTAAATGCCCCCTCCTTTTACATTGTACAATACTGCCTGCAACACAGTAGTGAATTTATGCACACACATGCAGACCCAAGGAAAACATCTGGAGTCACCAGAAAAAAGTCACAAACCATCTAAACAAACAATGCTGGGCTGCAAATGACAATTAGTTTCATTAGCAATTAACAAGCAGATTATTTTCTCCATTAATCGTTTGGTCTATAAAAAGGTCAGAAAACATAAAAAATGCCCACCACAACAGTTGCTGAATAGTAGTTTGCTGATCAACTAATCATTTCAGCTCTAAACCCACAAATAGTCCGACACAAATGCATCTTCATCAAAATGAAAACTAAATGGTTTATAAGGTTGAATTTATAAATATCAAATGTTTACTAAAAGGTTTCCGAACTGAATTTGGCAACGCTTTCATTTTTGGTTCTGTCAGTTCCCAAATAATTCCCCTAATAAGTTTCCTGGTCAGTGTACAGAAAGTCAGTGTAACATGTGAAACGTGTCTGCAGGAAAGCATTCAATTCAACATGTATGGGGAGGAACGTTTTCAGTGACATAGAGAGTTACCCTGTTCTACTCGTTCTAAATACTGACACATTTGTCAAACACTGTTTTTTCCGTGTCATATTTGTGAAGAGAGGCAGGAATATGAAGAGGAAGAGACTATAATTACACACATCGTTATAGTAACTGCTATGTGCTGTGGCCCCACGGTTACTGACTACAGCGGTGTGAGGGGAACAAAACGTGGAGGGGCGGTAATGGCTCTGCCGCTTCTGCTCTACAGCACGTGTCCTTATACCGTGGAGCCAGACCGGGTCGGTTCATGTGAAACAATCAATGTAATAAATTTAAGACCAACAGTTTCCTCAGTCCTAGTTTCCTCTTGAGTCAGAGTCTTCCATTTTACGTACTTTTTCTCTTGGCCTATCTATTTCAACAGGGATGTTTCCGGTGCCGGTTTTCGTTTAGCTTTATGTTTTTAGTCAAAGACTTGTGTGTACCTGCATTCGGGTACTCGTGTGGCCAGAAGTCGCTTGTGCCAGTACTTTGGCTTGAGAGACAACTCTGCAGTACGACAACCTGAACCGCAGTCCACCAGAGTACAGACTAAAACTGAAAATGTGCGTAGTCGGAGAGTCGCTGGGCAGTGCGGAGAGTCAGGGACAAATTCATATCAAAGCTGGATGTTGGGCATTTCTGCTCCACTGCTGCTGGGGAGCGAGCATCAAAAGGACAGCAAGCAAAGAGCTCTTTGAAATGAGGCGACATCGGAGCCCCTCTCTGGACAGCTGCCATGCCGCACTGATGGCGTGTGTGCGTGTTTTGAGAAATCTTTTGTGCAAAATGAAAGAAGAAGGGGGGAGAGAGAAGGGAAAGACCTTATGTAACGTGAACGGCTCCAGCAAACTGAAGCCAACAACTTTACTACACTCTTTCAAGCACGGCTGAATACTTGGGATGTTTCTCAACCGTTTACCCCTGTTGCTGCAATGCATAAGCAGATTTCTGTAAAGCTGAGATCTAAATAAATTACTTCTTTGCTCGCTTCAATTATGGAGCTTATTGAAATCACCAACTTCTTTCATTCTAAGTTAACAAATAGTGTGGACCTGAATGTAAAGCATTGAAAAACAAGCAATCAAACTGTAAGGCTTAGGTTATTTTTAGGAAGGCTTGAGTAAGCCCTGAGTCAAACAGTCATTTCCCAGTAAATTAATCAGCAGCCATTTAAAATTGATTGTGAAAATTCCAATGTGTCAACTGTATATATATGATCGTATGATTGTAGCAGCTGATGGTTTGCTAAACCCCGCCCCCAAACAGCGATCGTCCTATCATAGCTCAGCAACTGTAACTAGGCAGCGCAGCCCTGACGTGTTGAGGCGGCGTGCCTTGGGGCTGTCATTAAACTGACACTTCATACATACAGGATATAAAGCGTGTGGAGGGAAGTGTCTATATTTTTTAGCTTCTCCAAAACCAAAAAAAACCACAGAAACAAGTGCTAAGAACGGATATGTCTCCCAGCTAACTAGCCTACGGCCTAGTACATTAGTAACTGAGCCGATGAGCATTTTACACTTTGTTTTTTATACTTTTACATTTTATAGCTTTACTGGTTACACGTTATGTTTGAAAAAAAGGATGCTACCATATTGGAATTTACAGTAAAGTTAGCAACCCCAGCTAACGTCAGCTGACATAGCATTATCCCAGCTAGCGTGTTTGTCAAACGCATCGGTTTGTCCTCATCCTCAGACACTTTGCCCCTTACCGCATTCAAACTGAACCATACTGTTTGAAAGTACAAACAATAAAGTACAAATCTAACCTCTGTCTTGCTTGTCCAAGTACGTGAGCTGAGCAGCCCAACAAACAACAATAAAACACATTGTTCGCTGCAGCCCTAGCCTGGATCTCTCCTAAGTGGTTGACCCCCACACGACACACACGTACACACAGACCATGACAGCACCTCAAAGGGATTGGCAGAAACACAAACAACAACACATCTTTAACTCTGAAGCAGTCTTATCGCTTCTGGACCTTCAGTCACTGCAGGTTAAAAAAGCTTGCTGGACGATTCATAAAGTCCGACAGTAAGCTGCATGTAATCATTGTGTGAATGTGTTTGTGTTTGTAATCAGTTGGGCTCCGGCTGATATGACAAGCATAATCCAGGCTAGTGGTTGAAACAAGGCTGGGATCTGATCAGATAGAGGAGGTTTTAGCTGGGAGCCGAGGCTGGTGGAGTCACAGCCAACTCTCTGCTGCTGCTGATTATTGTTCCCCCACAAATACAACACAAGCCTCAGCATGAGGGTCTTTAGCAATATTTACCACTCCGCAGGCCTGGGTCAAAGCACTGCTTCTGGAAGAGTAACACCAGAACTACAAAATATTTGCTGTCTGGCATCGCAGTTTATTAAGAAGCCACTTTCCAGATCAGTGGGATTTCAATGACATTACCAGTTTCACGCACATGGTTTGGGGTTGTTGCTCCTTAGGCGAGCTGACACAAAATCCTGAGCCTACTTACAGGAACACATCCTAAGTGCGGGTGGCCCCAGTGGGAATCCGACCTCTAAAGCCATTCAGCTAGGCAGTGCTGCACAAGCACCGATGGGCTCTGCTATTAAACACACATCTGCTTTACATATTAGAACTGACACCAAAGCACAAAGCGCAAAGTCAAGCTTTCATCATGGAGACTGGCTCCATCTGACATGCAATTAGTGGACCACACAGAGTGACGTGGTTTATGGCTGCTGGATATAGCAGTGACTGTGTGCGGAACATAGAGGAAGAAAAGTAAGGGATCCTGTCTAAGTGAATATATGTTTCATTCTTGTGATCTTGCATAGTTTATGTGAGTTTTTACAAAGCTAAGGAAAATGTGAGGACTGCACCTGGTATCTGTCATTATAAACAGTGTGAGACACGCTGTCATCCAGGCCCCTCACTGGAGAGATAGCACAACTCTTTTCAGCTCTTTATAAGCTCTTTTCAGTTCGAGTAATGGCTTTTTGTCAACCAGGCATGTGTGTATGTTACGTAAATGTTCATTATGGTTTCATTCGGACATGATAGGACTTTTCCAGAAAGAGCCGAAATGCTTGGGTCAAATTTGGTGCCTGCTGCCAAGCGTTGAGTTGAAAAGCACATTAATATGAAGATGAAGAGATGAAGAGACCTCTGCTGCCTGTTTTATAAAGTCAGACACAAAAATTGAATGACAGGGTGTTACGTTGGGGCATTTCATTTGGATTTGCTTTTATGCTGAATGTAAAGTGTGTTGCTGGATATTCATTCATAAAGTTGATGAGAGTGGAACACGTAGGGCAGGAGTGTTGGTCCGACTAATATCGTGGGTGTATGAGATATGTTTCTTGTCTCTTGGTCCGCACTGCAAGGGAGAACAAAATAACTATCAAACTGCTTACGTGAGAATAATCAAGAAAAAACTGGCCGATTTTAGTTTATGACAATATATTTAACAAGCTGTACAAGTAATTTCTCTTTTTGTGTATTTAACTTTGAGCTACCGTGGCCTTTACAGTAATGTGGCAGCATTCGATTCAGACTTGTGCTGCGTTGAAAGTGTTACAGAAATCTTACTAAGCCGGATGTAGTAAGACTGTTGTTGTGACTTTTGAGAAAAAAATGGCCTGGCTTATTGCACATTATGAAGTGCGTGGCTGAAAGTGGCTTTAGTCAGCACTACTGGCAGTGAAATAAAACTGTGTAGCCGCTGTGTTTGGAGAAAAGTCCTGAAACTTAATATCACTGATTGAAGATTTGGCAGAGTGTTGTCCACGTTCAGTGTTTATAAATAAACACATAAGAAATAATGCACACGAGTCATGTCTGAGAATTGATTTTCATTTTAGAGTTGTTAAATATGGAGATATGATGGTGTTTTAAGCTGTCTGCTCCTTGAAAATTGCAGAATCATTGTCTTCAATGAAGCCAAACTTTGTTCATTCTTGCTTTCTGATCTATAAAACCAACCTGAAGCTATTGTTCTGCAGACATATCAGTACGGGGCAGCTGGTTCAAACTTCACAAAGGGGTGGCAGCCCTGGAAATTCTTGTTTCCTCTAACGAATGACCTAACATCTGTTAGCCAGGGGCATGTGTCTGATGATTTATGTTAATGAGGGGTGGATGCTTCCCCTTTCATCCCTCTCATAAGACCCCCCCGCGGGCGGGTTCATCGAGAAGGGGGAGGAAGACCCCCCCAGCTACTTATACAATCAAAGAGAGTTGAACTCGTGTCACTACAAGAAGTAAATATACACGTTACTTAATGTTTTCAGCTCACAACAGTTTGGTAGTTTGAAATGAGGGCCAAACTCTTTACCCCAGCTTCCTTTTTTCTTTCTCTTCGTTTGTCATTTTTATTCCTGTCCTCTCCACTGGCTAACCTCAATCAACTCATCCTGGAAACACTTGCAATACCTAGAAAAGACACTGCA
The DNA here is from genome assembly GCF_016859285.1 of Xiphias gladius. NCBI lineage: Eukaryota > Metazoa > Chordata > Actinopteri > Istiophoriformes > Xiphiidae > Xiphias > Xiphias gladius. The sequence goes on along the minus strand of NC_053420.1, from coordinate 13,350,483 downwards.
CTGGAAATGACCTAAACAGTGACAACAATAGCAGGTGTGTGTGTTTCTGCTGACTTCATGATGCTAAAACAAGCCCTTTGCGACCCTGGATGACATGTTCACTCGTCCACATGTTCATAACCACTCACACACTGACAATATACATGAATTTCCTAGTACTGCGCACGCACACACACACACACACACACACACACACACACACACACCCAAATGAACTGTGCATTCAGGCCAGTTGATGCAAAATTAATAATGTAGTGTGGGTGTAGCCTTTCCGAGGATTCGGTTTCTGGTATGGAAGAGTATTCAGCTGTGAAACAGCAGCACTTTGAAGTACAAAGGTGTGATAAGGTCTACAATCACCTGAGGGGCGGCTGAAGGAACAACCTTTATCTGGTTTAGCGGGAACCTGAGCCTTTTATCTGGGAAAAAGAAGGAAAAAAATCTTCTATTCTTTTTTTTAATCTTGACTTTGGGCTCATTTCAAACTATAGTATGTAATAGTGTGTGAAAATAATGCAGATACGGTAAAACATTTTATCTACTTAATGTGGGCTCTGAGGATTACAGGGATCCCTTCACTTGTGATTGGGTTTATTGAGAATCTTGCTGCCTTTGTCGTTTTCATGTGGCAGGCAACTACTTCACAAAATTTTTCTTTTGTTGTACAGGGATACCAATGTCTGTTGTCCTAATTTAGGTGATCCTTTGACTTGTCATCTAGGTTAACGTTTGCGGTTTTTTTTATCACTTGAAATGCACAGTGCATACGGTCGTGTCTGCATTAAGTACCAAAAAATGTGCATGCACTGTTTTCCATACTTTTGTTAATGGCAGCACTGACATTAGGAAAGCAAACGACACATTTATTCTATGGTTTTCTGTTTATTACCCAGAATAATTATGCCAGGCAGTAGGTCAGAGGGCCCGTCCTGTGGCACCCTGTCCAGCTGAAGCAGCACCTGTCACCAGGATGGAGGTGCTGCACGTTATCTTGAGTAATGCGGGAGCCTATAAGAGCCACTGTATGTGGCTCTGCAGCAGATCGAAGCGGCCCATTTCTATCCCAGTACGTGTGAAAACGCTGGGTGTGTTTGGCCTACAAGCTCAGCAGTTTAACAAACTGACATTGTGTTTTGGCATCTTCCACTTCCACATGCCTTGGTGCTGCCATCTCTACTGATCCCTTAAAAATGTTACCATCCTGTGCCAGATGGATCTTAGGTTATTACTGATATGTAGATTTAAATATTCATCACCCAAAACCATAGATTTTGCATTAGGCTGCGCCGTGGTGTAATGGTAATTGAACAAGAGAGTATACTGTGAATGTATCTGTATCCTGCAATTTCTCCTTTAAAACACACTCTTAAAACAAAAGGTAAATGTTCTCATGCTCACTGATTAAAAAGTGCACTGCAATACTATGATGTAGTGCAGGGTATACGCATATGTAGGGCAATATATCTATGTATTTGTGTGTGTGAGAAAGGGTTGATGACAACGTGAGTGCATGCATTATAAAATCTGAACGTAAGCCAATATCTGCACTGGCTTCAGGTTTTTGTGAAAAAGAGAACAGTCTGTTTAAAGGCCCTAATGATTCTGTTGTCTACCTTCTCTTATCCATTATGACCCTTGCACAGTTTATAGTAAAACGCTGCTGGAAATGTAATTGGTTGAATAAATATTCAGACTTAATCTTGGTCTGGGAAGAAAGCGTGTCATGTTCCAGTAAAAAGATCAGATGGGATTAAGAGTGGTAAACCCTATTTTTTCTGATTCTCCTCTTCCAGTAACACACTTAAGTGAACTCACACACACCGCTTGCAAGTACATGCCGCAAAAGTACACAGACATAGACGCTGATGAGTGCATCAGCAACTATGTCAGCAGAGACCACATGCGGCCCATAACAACACCAACTGCTGCTGCTGCTGCTGCACGCTGCATTCCCAGCTACATTCCTGAATTCCCCTCAGACATTCCTGCAGAATGTGGCGGGAATCTGCAGTGTGGTGATTTCACCGGCAGAGAGGCAGTTTCATGTAGGGTGAACAAGTAAAAGGTCAAAGCCCTCACAAAGACAGCAAAATAAGAGAATCTCTGGGTTTCAGACCTACCAGTGCCTCACCATGAAGGTGAGAGACAAACGAACGCCAAGAGAGACACAACAAGAGAAAAAACACTAAAGCAAATCCTGGGAATGAATGCCCAGGATTCAACTGTGATATACAGATGAGTGACACAGTCAGGGACAAATTGACACTAGGTTTCTTAGTATGGTGTTACACCACGAGCTGCTAGCATCTTGGCACATATTCTGCTAATCCCTAAAATCTATTCTTCTTCTGAAAGATATTCCCTCATTTAGTCGTTTAATGATAGTAGCGGAGAGCACTACCAAAGACGTCACTCCAAAAATTTCTAACTATAATTGGTAACCGTGGCCATAGCACATGATTCACATCATTTTCATCAAACCGCTCCGTGACCCTTGGCCTCTGCATTCAGGCATCTACATTTGTTGTTTTTTCATTTATTTACTTGGGTTTTCCCTTTAAATATGTCACGTGTCTGTTGCAAATATAAGAAAAGAGCACTCATCAACAATCTGTAAAAGTATGATAGCACACGTGTCTCGCTCGTTTCTTGAAAATGAGCCCATAGCTTTAATCCCAAACAAATATTAGTCACCAGAAAAGGTTAGATAAATAAAGCAGATGCTAATCTCATGTGTAAAACGTGCAGCTTACTGCGGCACAAAAAGTATACGACAGGTAAGGGTCATGGTAAAGTAAATACAAATAAAATATAAAAGAATAATGACACTGTTACATTGTCCAATCCAAACATACACACTACTCCCTGGTGATGGAGTCCAGAGTAGAGCAAGACTAACCTGATATAACATGATCTGATCCCCAATTTAAATGCCTACAGAAGCAGATAGCACCAGACACCCAGGGGCCATGGTCTATCACAAATGACAAGCACTTTTTTTGGAAGGAAATCCTGTGCAAGACACCTACTGTACTGACAACTAGTGGTTTTGAGGACCAAAACGAATGTGGTTTATTTTATCTCACTATATATCCCACAGTTACCAACATCTTCTGATCTGCAGTACATACTATGCAAAGCTTGGTTTTCTAATACAAACATTTCCTCCAATGTAAGTAATCTGTCAGCTATTCCCATTGTGACTCTTTCTAGGTGACACATGTCAGAGCCCATGCGAGGAGAGCCGTCATGCTCTTTGTACACTGCCTTCACGCAGGCCGCACGCTGGCTTTCATTTTCTACTCATTACCACTTCAGGCCATCCAAGGCCATCCAAAACTAAAAACATACTACCGGAGGACTCTTAAGCTCCTAATGTCTTCTGTTTAATAAAGTAATGTCTCCAGGCAGCATATACAATTCCACAGAAAAAGCAGAGTTTTGGCTAGTATTGCTTGGCAGTAAAAACACTAATTTGATAAAGTAGTTCCAGATGACTCAGTGGATGTAAGATGTCGAAACTGTCTGATCCAGATTCAAAGCTGTAGGTGAGTCCGATTTGGATGAAGACAGGTTCCCCTAAAACTGGGAACAGACTTTCTGATCGTTTAAACCTAGACGAGACATCCCACACATAACAATGACCTCCTCCAACATACACAACTGTTGTTAGTCTTGACAGTCAGAAAGCGGCACATTTTTGACCAGCCGTAATGGGGGTCCTTCTGCCTGAAGAGCAGCGTCTCTATTGTCTCTGCTGTCAAACTACCACACGAGTGATCCTGCGGAGCCAAAACTTTGTGCTCTTTATGTTCCTTCTCCTGCCAAAAAACACTGTAATCAGAGTTCAACAACTCAGAGTCTCGATAACTCAAACCTCTACATAACATAGCAGCCTCTCATTCACGTAGCACCACCCTGGGTATTCCATATGTTATAGGAAAACTCAAGCGTGTGCCAAATGTCCAACTCGTAATACAGTAGTCTGGATTGAAACCCCCCCCCACACACACACACCGCCCACCCCACCCCGCAGCGATCCGCTGTGTTCTCTCTGGTGTCCTCATTGTTCCAGGGCTACAGCTCTCAGGGGGGAACACAGTGAACAGGCTAGATGTGTGTTTGTGTGTGTCTAACTGTGTGTGTGCACGGGAGTACGTTCTATTCACTGAGATTTCAGACAGGAAGAGGAAGAGGACATGGGTGGAGACAGGAAGAGGAGGGGTACCCACTAACCTAACCTGCCCTCTCAGCAGCACATGTTCTGTCCACCGGGTTAGATGAAAAAACTGAACCACACACCCACATTTAACACTAAAGCGAACAAGAATGACGTCATAGCGATCATAACAAGTGTCTGGTATTACATTATGGTACTATATACTGAACTTGTGTGGTAGGCTCCACATAATACGCACCCGTTTAGTGTGCGTGTGTGTTTCTGAACTTAAAATAAAGAAGTATGTGATTATTCTACTGTTAAATAAAGCTGTGGTTCACCTGGAGGTCAGGGCACAAATGTGTTAAATGTGACAGCAATGTGTGACATGAGGCAACAGAGGCAGACTATACGGCACAAATGCTAATCCAGAACTGGGCTAAGACTCTGAAAAGGCTAATCAGACTCTATTCTATATAATACAAATACAAATGCCATTAAAAAACCAGAAGCAACAATGCATTGGTCAGTTCCTTAAGACTTTTTGAGTTCCCTACCCTGTCTGTGGCGCTCAACCTTGAGCCCATTTGTTCCTGTTGAGGACGGAAATCCTTAAAAAATGGGTCATATATACAGATACGAGAAGACATCAGCCAGTGCAATAGTGTGGCTCATTGATGAGTTTTTAATAGTTTTTGGACAACAATGGAGCTCTACGGCACAGAGGAATGAGTCAATCAGGATCTGGCTACACAGACAAAACATATTTTTTATCAAAAACAAAAAATTATTAAAAATCGATGCAGCAGAACAAAGAGATATCACCTTTTTTTTTTTAAATCCACAGGTTCTTCTTCCCTTGAAAAACCTGCCGCCCTGAGTTCCCACAATACAACTCAATCGCTATCAGTTCAGTCAGAGATTTGAGTGCGTTATGCAAGTAACTGCTAATGTAGCTTCGAGCTGCCGGCCTCAAGCGGAGATGAGGAGCGGGCTACAGAGGTCTGGTAAGGTCACTTCTTTCTTAATCCGCATCCCTGAGATTTTTTTCATTTTCAAACTTTTATTCTTCAGCCCCAACCGACGCTGGTCACTTGAGGTTGTTTATCAAATTTCGCTCGTCTCCCTCTGGAGCCACAAAAGCATTAACAACTTTTCTCCCATACGCAGTAGTCCTCCCTGAGACCTGTAAACTTAAATGTGTAAAATCCGAGGAGTTCTCCTTGAACTTGCACTACTGTATACAGCTGTGTGATATGTTGCACATGATATGCGTGTTCATTTGTCTCCGAGTACCTACCACATACTAGGTATCTACGGTACTGTACGATAAAGCGCTACCACTGTGGTTCACCACTGGCTCAGGGCAAAAACCCATGTTCTGAAATATACATTTAACTATCTCAATTTTGAGGCAGAGGGGAGGTACGAGAGTGACATTAGGGATAGGGTGAATGACAAAAGGAGCAGAAATGAAACCTAACAGGGGCAAAAGGTGGAAGATAGGCATAGAAAAGTAACGTCAGAGGGATAGTGAAGGATAACATGGCTGGGAGTGAAAGCGATGTGACACTGGTTAAAAGAGGAAAAGAGATGGTTTAGAGCTCTGGTGGGAAGAGTATTAGTGTGCAGGTCCCAGCTGAGGTCATGTCCCCTGGCTGTGTTTTCATAAACTCCCGAGTCTTGGGGTAATCAAACAAAGCACCGGCACACACAACACTTGCTCAGATAACAAACCTTGGAATCACATGTCATAATAGAGAGACAGCAAACTAGGAAGTGATGCAGTATCCTCCTTTCTTTTCACTCCTTTTCCCATTTCCTAATGAAGGGTGGATGTTTGCTTCCCTTTTCCCTATTTTTCTTTTCTTTACTAAAAGTCTCCACCACCACCACCACCACCACCACCACCACCCCCCCTTTCTCCCTCTTTTCTCTCAGAGTCATAAAGGACAGCTACAACAACAAATGGAGTCTCTCTCGGCTGGGTGTGGTGGCCTGCGGAGCAACAGCTGGGTCCTGTTCTTTCTCTTGAGACAATGACTGACTGCTCGCCCTCCATTTCAGGACAACTCTATCCCCATGTCTTTCATTTTTTTTCTTAAATATTTAGGCATTTTGCTCTCACTTTCTCAGGATTCCTAACATTCGAATGGGCAACTCTTATCTGCTTTTCTCTGAGCTCTTCACTGATTTTTTTACAAAGACTCCCTGTCTACTGCTCTTAAAATTTCTTTGTCAAACAACTCACATATTCTCCCTCTCCAGAATCCTCTGCTCTATTTTGAAAGTGTGACTACTCTCTTGTTCCATCACCCTTGTTCTGCTTCTCTGTTCTTTCTCTCACTTAATCTGTCAGTCCCCATCTCCCTCTTCCCTTCCCTCTTCCTCTCTCCTTCTGCATCTCCCCACGGGCCCCTTTTCCCTCCGACACATTTCCTGTATACTAGAGGGAGTTATCGACTCAATTTCTGAGTCATACAAGTGTTTCATAATTTCACAAGTTTCTCGTCTGGGTAAAAAAAAAAAAAAACAACTAAAAATGTCACAAAATTAACTACATACTGAAACATACTGTAGACATGTAGTTTTGAATAATTTTCCAAATTACAGAAGTATGACATTATATAGGTTTTTACTTTCTATTCATATAAATATCCATAATTAGAGCAACAGCTTATCTCTTCATATCACATTTAGTGTAAAACATGAAATAAAAGTCCCGAACAGCTTGAAACCTCCATTTAGTCTAGTTGCTGTTGCCTTTGGTGAGGCATTAGCGTGTGCGTGTGTGCGACCAGTATAAACTGTACCTAATGAACCGTTTTGAGCATGGAACTAACCAAATGGCAATAACAGATCAACTTGTGTGTGTGCGCCCGTGCGTGTGTGTGTGTACGTGTGTCAGTTGCCAGTTCAGACCTGCCCTTGGTTTAATTAGAACTGTGAGTCAAAGCCAACTGACATGTGGTCAGAGGAGCAATCAAACACAAGCAGCACAAGTAGGGCCCCATGGGCACATGCACGAGCACGCATTCAGGCATCCATGCGCACACATACACATACACACTCTCTTGCACATGCAACAAACACCCTTCAAAGGAATAAAATTTATCACATCAAAACAATTTTCTCTCTTTGTTTCTCTGTTGTTTTAAAAGTTCTCACTTCTCAAAGGGACTGCGAACAAAGTACATTCAAACTAACCGATCTTTATGAAGCAACATGCCCAGACACACACACACACACACACACACACACACATACACACATACACACACAGTTCTCCGGAGAAAAGAAGGCATTAAACAGTCAAGGCAATCTTTCTGATCTGATGCTAAAACACCAGACAGCCTGTCATTAAAGACTTCTTCACTAGGCATATCAATCCCTGACAACAACAACTTCTTCACAGAACGATCCACACTTTACATTTTAACACTTCAGAGATGGTGGCTGTGACAGATCATTTTGGAAAACGCATTCCATGTTCGTCTGTTGAACAAACAAAGCAAAACTATTCTCAACACGTGAGAGAAAACATATAGCCATGAGCAACCAGAAACCATGACGCTGCATAGGCTACACACAGAAATAATACTGGTTTTGTTCATTTTTTCAGTGGTTTCAATATTCAGTGTCACACTATATTCACATATTCAGTATGGGATGACCCGCGGTTTTCTATTTTTTTTTTTTTCTATTTTTAATTGAAGTGCATCATTAAAGCGCTTTTGTTTTCACTGGAAAATTAGGTCAGAGGAAATCATGCCAGTCGCAGATAGGTGTCTACATGAGCAAAAGTGTTTCTGTGTGTCAAAGAAATAGGGACGCGCACACACACACACACACACGCTGTATATAAACACAAATGCAAACATGCATATATACATACAGTATATACCTATATATATGTACATGTATTATTTCTGTTTGTGTGTGTGTGAGAAATTATCTGAAACAGAGCCTTGATGCTATCACTGCCCTCCATGTGCTGGGCAGAACAGCATCGGGGGAAAAAGATAAGAACTGGCACTTTGACCAGATGTACACGGTGTGTGTGTGTGTGTATGTGCGAGTTCCTTTTCAGGCTGGCGCTCCAGGGCAGATTACCTGTGACTAGCTAAGCAGGCCAGATTCAGGCTAAACAAGATTCAAACACACACACACACACACACACACACACACACACACACACACACACACACACACACACACACACACACACACACACACACACACACACACACACACACACACACACACTTATCTCGGTCTTTGATGCAGTTGCAGAGTTTTCCTGTATCAAAGATTAGCTGAACCAGGAACAGAGGAATAAACAATCCTGCACTCAGATAGGACTCATGAAAATACTTCAAGTGAGTATGTATTCACATACAGTATAGTAGCTGGACATGCTCATATATATGTAAACAATACTTAAGTAAGTTTTTTTTTAATTTTTTTTAAAGAGATCAAAAATAAAATAGCTAAATTATCTCGGAAAGACTTACTTTACTTACTGTTACTTTATATTTAGACTTCATATTTAGGCTGCCGGGGTTCGTGGCCATCATTTATTACATGCTCTGTGATCAGCTGACTTCTGAAGTCTTAAATACATCAAGTGCGGGTTACTTTGCAGTGTATCAAACAATAGAACATTAACAGGACACAATGCATGCTTCACATACTGATAACATTCATTTCCTGAGGTTTCAATGAAATTATTTATCATCCCCCGAACAGTATACAGAGGGATGCAGGAGGCACACTTGACCCCAACGAAATAGTTAGTCAGGTAAACATCCTCCATCTATCACCACTGGTATCTGAAAACTTTCTGTAGAACTGCAGACTGAATTTCCATCTATCCAGGAACTGTGGATTTCGTTTTTGTTTATAACTTTCTTAAACTCACATCCTAAAAACAAAAATTCCATCCTGTGTGGAATGATGGTGTATATGTTATGCTGCCCTCAAATGGGACTCGTTACACAATATGTGTGGTGTTCAAGCATTAAGGCTGTTAACTTAGATTAGGTAGATTACTTTGTAACGTGAACTCTGCATTTCTACCATTTACTTTGAGATCATTGCAACAGAGAACAAAATGATTGTTAGCAGGATAACTTTCTAAAGTTGTGAAATCCCCCCTCAAAATATTATAAACTGTCCAGTGCTGTGGCACCTGATCTTTTAACTCATTTATTTCTCAGACTGGGCCTCCTGGGTAATGTCTTACGGTCAAACTTGTACCTGAAACACTCAGTAGAGGCCAGTGCTTTTTTATTTTTATTTATTTATTTATTTTTTAAACACGCCACAGTTTTTCGTCGGAAGAACGTGAGAACTTGGCTGCTAGGCAACTGGCTATAAAAATGGATGTCAGCTTGTTCCCTTTTCAAAAATAATGATTTTGGGGATTTTCTTGCTAAGAACAACAAAAATGGTGGAAAACAAATCTTATAAAAAAGAAAAACATTCAAAAAGTCACACCCATAGGCTCTGACATTTTGTAAAACCACAATCACATGTCACACCATCGGAAAAAATTTAATTAGGAAGCCTTAATTAGCCACAATTAGGAAGCCTGCAAGCCATTCAAAAGGCCTTTTTGTGAAATGAGGTGAACACAACCTAATTTAAAGATTAAAATGGGAAAATGGCAAAAATGCTATTTTGGAATGCCTAAAAATGAATGTGGAGAGACATACAGTACAGTGGTACAGTACAGTGCAGAAGTGAAAGTCTAGTCTAAAAGTGCAATGCTGACACTGATACAGAAATAGTCATTAAAAGCTACCAAAGAGGAAGAAGAGTAGGAGCTAAACCGGGACGACAAGACTACTACTCATTCTGTCGCAACCCAGACATCTGTCTGTCTAACTGTCTATCCATGCGTACAGCCAGCTGCCAGGCCAGAGGAAGGCATCACTCCGGACCGACTGGCGCCGGGGAGGAGAACCCATGTATAGGAGCTGGGCCACTGTAAATTTTCCCATGTAGTGAGGAAAAGTTGGCTTAACGGGTCTCATTTATGACTTGTGAAAATAACTCCCCTATGATTGATGATTGGTAATACTGTATGGGCCCCTTTAGATTCAAGACGCGAGACAGCTGTCTTGGGGACCAATGCGCCCCCTTTGCCCCCCAACTACAGAACACCTCTTCCCGGCTCCAGCCCTGTGTACAAGTGTATTAATAATACACAGACCACCAAAGTAGTATCTCAGTAGAGTGGAGTAATGTGCTCGCCAAGGAAGTTTAGATCCTATCACCTGCTATTCTTCACAATATCTCCTTCATCTTTTTAATATCAGTTATGTCAATGCTGTCTGGAGAAGTCTGAAGAAAAAAACTCTAAATATAAAAATTGCAAAACAGAGACAGATATAAGGTAACGAGGAGTCTAGTAAGTAACAAACTTAAACATAAGCAGAGTAAAGAGAAAGTAAGAATAGTTTGCTTATTGTGGTGACAAAATGAGACAGAAGAGGAAGATACATCACTGACTGGATATTTAAATGTTTTCTACTTTTTAAATATGTACTGTATGCATCCTGGGTATTTATATTTCACTGGTATTTTGCTGAAGAGAGCACCCTGTAATATGGGAAACACTGAATGTCTATGGTAGCTCTGTTACTCATATTACCTCAGCTACAGAAACAGAAAGAGGGGGAGGGGGATTAAAGCGATGATGACATAGTGTCCCACCTGACCTGAGTCCTCAATGTGAGTAGCCCTGACACAGAATGTCTGTTATTTAACAAGATGAGTGGATGGAGTGAAGAAGGCTTATTTGGAACCGGGTCTCTGTTCTGTTCATCAGTGACACCGAGATCTAGGCTAATTACAACTGTTACCATGTTTTAAATTATATTTTAAATTTGCCTGTATGAAATGATAAGGCTGGAAAGTGCAAAAAAAAAAAAGGTACTTTTTTCCTGTGACTTCAACTTGTTTGACATATTTATAGTATTTTCATTTCTGTTTGTGTGTGTTTGTCATATCTCTCTCTGACGTCAGTCCACCAGGAAAAGATCTGTGTACATGTAGTTTGAGTACGCACTGAAAAGTATGACTCTGGGCAGAAGCTGGACAGCAGTGATTTACACAGACAACTGATAAAGAAAAGCACTCTAACAAGTTGGAAAAAAACAAAGCAGATATAGAACAGTAACAAAAAAAGCTCGTAAAAAACATGGGAAAATTAAAATTATTTGATATGGCTGGCATCGTTCTTAGTTTAGTGACTGCAGAATCACCTGCCTTTAGCCTGCCATTTGAGTGCCAAATTAAACAGATTTTCTAAACTTATTTCTTTGTAAAAAAAAAAAAAGAAATGTTGGGTAATTTTTAAACGAAGGAAGACACCACGAGAGGTTAGTTCAAATCTGGAGACTCCAGAAACCAACATGACAGTTTGCACGTAAAGAATTATACAGATGAATCTTTCCTACCAAATATACACACTTACACAAGAGATAATAACCTTCAAACAATCATGAGAGGGTTACAAAGGTTAGCAAGTGAGGTTATAAGTCAAGCCGCTGACTGACACAAAGCTTCTGAATTTAGCCTGTAAAGATGAGAGATTTAGAGTAACTATGTATAGTGCCGAGTGTGTATGTGCATGGGTGTATGAGCGACAGAAACTATGTAGGGAAAGGAAGAATAGGAGGTGTGATGTGTCTGTACATAGCTAACATACATCCCTACAAGTAGAGCACACATTTATAATTAGCGGTGCAATAGATGTCAAGCAGGCATAGCTAGCATACATGCAGGACATAAATACACATGTGCTTGGGAGCAGTGACACATGATGACACTGACATATATGTGCACTTTTGTCAAGAAGAATGCGAGAAGACACAGGCAAATGATGATATTGGGTATTTTATGGGTCTGTAATGTCAAAACATTCTCCTAATAATTACCTAGGAAGTTTCCTGGAAAGAACTATGTTAATTTAATATAAAATATGGGGCAAATTTAGACAGTGCTCAATAGGTACGCATCAAATTCATTAATTCTAATTAACTGACCCAACTAACCTAGAGTCTTTTAGTCATTAACAGCTAAAAGTTTACAAATCAACATATATAAAGAATAAAGTTTCCAATAATAAATGAATAATGAATGGATATTTACTTGGGTTCTTTCAGGAACTCAACACAACTAACTAAACTAACTGAAATAACTTTCTTCGAACATTGCCTGTATTTTACCTACAATTAGGGCCAAATTACATACTTCTTTCCACGAAACTACAACATGACAGCTGCTGGTTAATGTATGCCAAACGGAATATAAAACACCTTCTTTTCTCGCTATGTCTTAGTCTACCACAGATCATATTTCTAAATCTATATAATTAAAAGCTCCTAAGAAATGGTTTTGAGTTATTAATTTATTCTGTGGTTTTTGTCGCTGCTCGGAACGAGATGTTGGGTTAGGACATAGTTTTAAAAAGGGACATGATCTGAAAATAGTCTTCACTCTGTCCTATAAGATCGCTGGGTTTTTCCATCAACCCCTTTCACAGAGAAAGAAAAGGATGCAGCAGAGGAGCGTGTTTTAATCCCATGCACCTTTTTTAAATTCCATCATTCAGTCTATAAATGATAAGCAAATGGTAAAGAGTGCCCATCACAATTTCCCAGATCCCAGGGTAACATTTTCATACTTTTTTGATTTGTCTAACAGTTAAAAACTCAAAAGGTATGAAATTTACCATTAAAGAACAGAAAGCAAAACAATTAATCTAACAATCACAAAATTGTTGTTAATCAACAAATCAATAAATCAACTTGAAGCACCACTTGAGACTTGCTTGTTTTATTTGGAGGATTGGCTTGATCACATTTTGTAATCACATCTAATTGAATAGGAACTGTTCGCATTGAATTCTCCAAGTGTAAGATAAAAAAAATATATATATTAATGAAAAAAAAAGGGTGGGACTTTGATATAAACAGACAAAAACACACATTTTGACAACATAGCAACATGACAAATTATTTTTTCATTTCATGGTGAAATAAATGGAAATGGATATCTACAACCATCGGGGATGAACAGTCAGTTACACTCAATTTAAAATTTGAAAATAAACAGACATTTCTGAAATGTATCTCTCTCTCTCTTTCTCCATCTCTCTGTCTCACAGGCGGGTGTGCAGTGTGCTAATGAAAATGCAGACTGAATATGTTTTCCCCGAGTCCATCTGGTAATAATTGTAGCATGTAGCAACCGTAGCTCTGTTTGGATAAAGCTCTGACATACGTGGGGCCCTGTGATTCTCCAAGAGTTAATGTGTGTGTCTGTGTGTGTGTGTGTGTGTGTGTGTGAGGATGTGACTGGTGAGGGGAGTGTGTGTGTGTTATTGTGCATATTCATGATCCCGCTTGTATGTTTTCCAAGCTGCTGGGTGATGGGCCACCATAACTAAAATCAACTTTATCTTCAGCACACTGTTTTACGTAGCTGAGCACAGACCAGAGGTGGGCAGATCCCGGATGGTTGGGAAACCTCTGCTCCTTCGAGGCATTTGTATGACTCACGTTGATGATAAGTGGCATCTTATGGTGCACACTGTGTATTAGAATCAGGCCAAAAGAGGAAAGTGTCAAGACCTAAGATTTTTATCAAGACTCAGTTTATCTAGTTGGACGTCAAGTATGGTTCAAACCTAGGTCATCATCTAGTAAAAACCAAAATAATTTAGCTTCTAATTGGCAGACGTATTGCTCTCAAACTAAATTGTCTATCATGTCTTCAATCCTCCGAACTGTAAATGAGTCTTGTTGTTGAGCTGTTCTTGAGCAATAAGCTGACTGGAGTATCAGCTAAAAAAACAAATGGTTCCCTAATTGCGGGCCTCAGACCCAAAGGAGTCCTAGAAGTTTTAATTTCCAAGAAGGTTCCATATTATCAAGTACGGATTGAGGTAATTTTACAATGATTTCACCTAAAAATACAATAGTGAAAGGATGATGTTATGAAAACACAGGTTACACCCTCTAGAGTGTTTTGCATAACTAAATCCACAATATAAACCCTCTCTCTGTTACCCAGTTCTGTACTAAATCCTAGGGGACGAAATCATATCAAGTGTGGGACTGTTTTGTTTTTTTTCAATTTTTGTCCCTTACACATGGGACTCTTGTGATACAATTGTTATGAAAACCCTTGATCAAAATTGAGGAGGTGTCACTGTATTCAAATGAGACTAATAAAAATTCATGTCACAAGATCAAACCAAACAAGGAAAGTGTGACAAGTGACACATTCTTCTCTAAGTTCAACGCAGACATCTCTATCTTGTGACTTACTGGCGGTGCCAGTTGGAGTAGGTGGAAAGGGAGTGGAGCATGAACTCTGCAGAAAGACCCTTTGTACTTAGAGGGTCACACATCCTCTGTTTGGGCCATTCACAGTCAGATTGATTAATGTGTGTGGGAACACATAAATACACGCAAGCAAATAGCACTGCTTACTGAAAATGACGATAGGAAGATATAATATAAAGAATGACCAATGGTCATGGGGTTCCTCTAATATCGTGTGTAGAAGCAAGTACAGTAGCCTGGAAAATATAGTAATCACACATCTTTTTTTCAGTTTCACTTATCTGATATATTAAATTATTTAATCCAAGCTTCTTATTAGCGGCATGGGTAAGTATTTCTTTAACAAAAGAGATAGGGCATTTTCAGTAGGCTGAAATATCACAGCAGGATTTAAACTACTTAATCTTTCTTCCTAAAAGAACTGGAAACAACAAATACAAAACCTTAACTTAGTTAACAATCTAATGTGAGAAACTGCAGAGCCACAAACAAGTATTTTATCCAAAAGAAATTAGAATATAATATATAACAGATTATAATGTAACATTTCCCTCACTAAAATTACTGTGTGATTCCATACCTGAATACTAGGCTGACCCACTAGAGCGGAACATTTGTACTGAAGCACAAGGGACCACATTATTATTATGTGTGGGTGTTCATTATGATACACCCCTTTGATATTGCGCTGTTATTACAATACTCAGATTTTGCGTGGATAAAGTCCATCTCCTTTGTCATTTGTCTTCTTACATAATGAGGTTTAGCCTGATCCCTGTATGTGCTTGTATGGATGAATACATACAGTATTTTATATAACTTAATCTGCCAAGCCAAAGGCAGTGAAGGATCAGTGGTTGTGAGAGGAGAGGTACAGCATCCTGTACAGACAGTCATTTCCTTTCAGGCCCTCCGTGTGTGTGTGTGTGTGTGTGTGTGTGTGTGTGTGTGTGTGTGTGTGTGTGTGTGTGTGTGTGTGTGTGTGTTGATTTGTCTGACCCAGCCCAATAGCATGAGGTTACACTGAGGAAGGCCAATCAGTCAACACAATGCCTTGTTCTGACAGGCTAACACATATCCGCACTATGACACAGTTACCTGGTTTAAAATGAGTTTAATTGCTTAGCAAAATGGCAGTGGATTGAAACTGAGATTGAGTTCACTTCAGCTAACCTGTCTAATAGCCCCTTTAGACCAACACAATATCTTGGGTTAAACTTGCTTTAGGGGCCGAAGTTTTTCATCTGATCTGGCTTCTCGCATCCCAACCTTAGCTGGAGGAATGCAGGTTGGACAATACTCAGATTTGGGGAACAGGTATTTCTTTTAGGCATGGTAAATATGTTCGACGTTAATAATGTTTCACTCCATTTAACCAACCACCTGACTTACCAATAGTGAAATGAAGGAAAAAAAGTTGACTTGTGGCAGTTAAAAGGCCTAGGTCAAACAACGTGTTTATACCTCTCCGGAATCATTACACTCAAAGTTGGTGCAAAAAAACTCCTCTTGGCTGCATCACGATGAATCCGTAATCTCTCTCCATGACTTGCATTGGTGTGTTGCATGTCTTTAGAGTCTCTACATGATGAATTGTAAGAATGGGGATTACCGCCCACACTTTCAAGCAGCCTCTACTCAAAGGCAGTCATTGTATTGCACTTGGTTATATAAACAAAAAGTGATGAAGACTGAAATAGAGAGAGCTTAAGAGAGATGTTCAAACCTACCCACTTTCATACCTTTGCTGCATAAAGTTTGCATGATTTGGTTTGTGTCAGAAAGGTAGAAAGAGTATTGCTGCCGGAAAGGAGGTTTCAGACACTGTTAGATGAACTGAAAAATGCTTCATTTTAAGTATACAGAGGACTTACATTCTCTCTAGGCAAATAGTGGAAGTAACAATTACAAGGACTGCAGTACACAAGAGAAACTGCCCATACCAAATTGTAGAGTAAAAGGGGGGGAATCAAGTACAAGTACACATCAGGTCATAATTATTAAAAAAATCATCTGACAAGTTTGATTTTCCTTGCCATAAAAACAAATAGTCTAATGAGGCCAAAGATAAAACAAGTTGCATACTAAAACAAATGTTCAACAAAGCCTCAATAAATGTAATTAATTTGCAAGACTCCAGATTCATAGTACATTTTCCACCCTGCCATGCTCCTACCAGAGTTTGAAATCTCAACAGGGCTGATCTCACAAAGAAGCCATTCACAGTGATTCGTGCACACTCACTCACGCGCATGTGCCTGCGTGCACAGGCACACACACACACACACACACACACACACACACACACACACACACACACACACACACACACACACACACACACACACACACACACACACACACACACACAGTCTAAACTTTTACCGAACTTGAACTCCCCCAAAACCCTGTGGTGACCGCATAAAAAGCAGTTCTCAGGTTACAAACTCGCCCAAAATAGGCCATAAGTACATAGTACTGCTATCTGGTGACGTAGATTATAGTTTAGAATGGTTACACACACTTGCACGAGCAATAACACACACAGATACACATGGCCTGTGATGAATTCAGTACCATGCTTTAGGGAAAGAAGAGAACATTGTAAAAATAACAACTTATTATGAAAATAAGACATTCAAGTCCACTGTAATCCACCCCTGAACATTTTGTAGTAATTCACCAATGCTACAATGTTCCTAATCAATCATTAGGTTGACACAGTTTAAAAATCACTTCTAAACAAAGGACATAGGAAGTTGGCAAAAATTATAGTGACAACGAAAGGCTCTGAATGCTCGTTACACAATTTAGGTGAACTCAAACCTTCTCAAAGCAACAAGTCATTAAAAAAGCCACTGGAAGTGATAATCATCATCCAATGATGACTCATAGATGTGTACAATTGCAATATGTACACATAAAAAAGGTATCCAACAAGTGCTATTTAAACCCCTAATTTTTACATTGAGAATTATCATTATTTCAGGCCAGTACTTCTTAAAATATGGATCAAGACCTGAAATGAGCCACAAGCCTGTTTCTAGTTGGCTCCCGCATGAAATAAGTAATAATATGTTTTCATGACTGAGGGAATAACTTCTGTCCCTTCCTGGAATTGGAAAAAAAAAAAAAAAAAAACTTGAAGGGACGTCCTCCAAGAGCAGTAGTTTTCAGAAAATAGTTAATCTGTGTACAGGAAACAGGCGCTAAGACTTCTGGCGCTAGTGGGCTGAGCAATCAAAACAATCTTTCCATCTTCTGATTGAGGAGAATGGGACCTAAGCCAGACTCTTCAACACACTTCATCAGAGAGAAGGGGGTGATGCCCCCCCAAAGAGGACCCCCCCCCCACACTCACTGGCACCAGCTGCTCGTTCAAACTCCCCATTCACATCCCCCACCTCTCCACGAACACCCACTGCAGACCATGCCACTTCCCTCACTCCACAGGCTCGATTTCAAATCACGGCCAGACAGGTGAAGAGAGAGTTGGAGAGACCTCACCAGGGCAAGGCTGCTGGACCGGAGGGAATCAGCCCCTGGGTTCTGAGGGCGTGTGCTGACCAACACTTGTGAGCATTAGACCTGCAGCAATGGATGATGCAATAATATTCATACTGCAGAGGGCCTCGTACTCCCTGGACAGACCCAACAGTATGGTGTGGATCATGTTCTTTGACTTCTCAAGTGCCTGCAACACTATCCAGCCAAGACTCCACAGTTTGTAGGCTACAGAGCTATGTGTCTGCACATCTGGTGAGTAACATCGGGGCCCCCTAGGGAACTGTGCTATCTCCTGTTCACCATCTACAAGTCAGACTTCTAGTATAACTCAGAATCCTGTAATCTACAGAAATTCTCAGATGACACTGCCATTGTTGGGTGTGTGGAGGGTGGCCGGGAGGGGGAAAAACCACTTGCAGCTGAACATGGCCAAAACAAAGGAGACTGTGGTGGATTTCAGGAAGAAGAAAGCCCCACCTTCTCCGGTTTGCATCAGTGGGAGTCACATGGAGATTGTTAAGTATTCCAAGTGCCTGGGTGTTCAACTGGGTGACAAGCTTGAATGGTCCACCAACACCAATGCTATCTACAAGAAGTGCCTGAGCCCGCACTACTTCGTGAGAAGGCTAAGTTCCTTTAATGAATGCAAAAAGATGGTCCACACGTTCTATCAGTCTGTTGTTGTGAGCAACATCTTCTATGCTCGTTTTATGCTGGGGAGGAGGCATCACAGCAAAGGACGCCAATAGATTGAATAAACTCATAAAGAAGGCTGGGTTTGTCATTGGATCCAAGCTGGTCACAATGGAGGAGGCAGCCGAGGACAGAATGCTGGCAAAACTGTGGCCATCTTGGGCAACGCCTCCCACCCCTTACACAACATGTTAGCCAAGCTCAAGAGCACCTTTAACAACACTCTACAATTCATCTGCTTTTGCCAGGCCTGCTGACATTGACCTGCTCATGGACTAAACTTGCCTTTATTATGTATTCTTAACACTCTGCTATTTGCACATTAGGACTACCAGAGAACATGAATTTATCTGATCACTTGAAAATATCAGGACTGCTTTAAAACTGGGACTTACCTTTTATTTAATTTTAATTGTACTTATTTTAATTTCCCACCGATAAAATAATTGGGTCATCTATCTTTTTAACTATCTATCTATCTATCTATCTATCTATCTATCTATCTATCTACAGAGGGAAGGAAAACAGGTAAAAGATGGAGCAAATGATAGGGAATGAGGTGGACTGATAGGGGATGAGGGATAGAGACAATAAAAGAAAGAAAAAAGGAAGGGTCCTAAAAGAGTGGTACATAGAAATGCAGAAAGAGAGAAAAAGCTGAAATTATTTTCTTCTTCACTGTCTTCTACTTTAGTTCCTAGTTATAACTTTCCCTCTTTTTCATCTCCTGTCTTCTTTTGTCTTTGATTCTCTCTTTTCTCCGGTCACTCTCTCTTATCTACACTTCTTTTTTTCCCTATATCTCTCTTGCTTCCTTGCTTCTCCCCTCCTCCATCTGTGTGTTATATGTAGTATTTGGGGAGAAAGTGCGTGGGATTTTCCCACAGCTCGGCAGGACCAGACCCAACCCCCACCTCCCACACACACTAATTTTCTGTCTATCTGTCCACTCCCTCTGTCTCATGTCAGAGGGGAGTCTTGAGGAAAACCACCCATATTCCACCACTAAGTATTCTGGATGTTTTCTGGAAATTTTCGCCACTCGTTGTTCCATAGACATCAACTGTTAAGGTGCTATGGCAACCCAACAATCAGAAGCGGGTTACAGGACAAACATATCTCTGCCTTTGAATTAGAACACTGTATCTCCTGTTAAACATTTAGTTAGAGAACTCGTGCTAATGAAATTCTTACAAAAGACCTTAGTTTCCAGAGGAGGACAAAGCTGCTTTCAAACTGTACGAAGAATTTTGGATGGATTTTGCAGGTTCATAAAACCTACAGCTCCTGAAGGACCATGGTAAGGTCTGACTAGCAATTTCTTGCCCCCTGATTCAGATCCAGGTCATGGTTCCAACGCTAAGGGGCCGGTTCGTGCTTTCAGAAAGGGTTTGTAAAATGTGTTGTGTGACCACATCAGAAAATCAAAAGTGTTTATAGTCCTTCAAAATGGCCACATTGAAAAGTTGTGTGTGGGTTTTCTATTAAAATGTCGCACAAATTTTAACCGAATTTTAAGAAAGTAGAAAAAAGATAATGTGAATTAATGCACGTTTCCATCCCTTGCTGTTATGCAAATATTAGAAGGTAGTTATTCAATATAAACTTTAATTCTGCAGTTAGGTGTCATTGAAACAAGTGCAAAAGAAGAGGGTGCAACCTGATGACCAAATTAAAGGAGAGCCATGCAAACCTCAAACAATGAAAAACAATGTAGAAAACATGATGGAAATGTAGAATTTTCGTTTGTTTCATGTATTAATTTAAGGAATCTAACAGTCTCATTATCGCACCACACGGATGTGATGTTTTCGTCTGCCACTATTTTCTGTCTATTCAGTAGAGCAGAAGCTTCAATGGACGTTTAGGTCGCATGCTTCATGATTTATCTGGTAAGTCTTTTTCCATTGCACTTTACCGCATTTTAATGTATATAATTGATATCCTCTATATTATTTGAAAACATGGAATCTGTATATTTCCAGCTCGATGTGAGAGAGACCCAAATCAATTTATGGTTAAGGTCATCCAATTTTGAGCACCTCTGCATGACATACCTGAACTCCAAACACCTAGATTTTTTTAGTTTGAGACAGACCACAAAACTGCAGTCCCTCAGGCCCCTGGATACCTTTCTTCTGATTCAGGAGTGCCAAGGACAAACCAAGCCCCAAACATCATCTTCTTCAGCTTGGTGATCTCCTCCACAACTGGTATCTGGCAGGTTTTTTGATTGCTGCCGTGGCAGGTAGCGCCAACCTTCTGGCAGCCTGATTTGCAACATGCCAAACCCCTTCTCCTGACTTTGCAGGTGGTGGCCCCACATAGTGGAGGCCCTGCATTACTTCTTTGGGCATCTACAAGCTCCCCTCCCAAGACTGGCTCCAGGGAGGGGGCCCTGGTGCCCTATTACGAACAGGGCTTCTCTTTATCCAGAACATCAAACACTGACTATGTGAGTTAACTGAAAATGCAAAATAGATCAACATAAATCTGATTCTCTCTCATAAAACTGGGTTATGAGAAATACACTACAGAAAATACACACATACACTAACGCTCAACTAAACAGTGTTGTTTTGTGTGTGTGATGACTGTGACATCGTGTTTTTATCCACACACATGTTGACACTGTGGCCTGTGTCTCTTAGTGCAGCAGGTTTTGTGTGCATGTCTCTACCTGTTAGTGCAGGTGTATATGAGGGCATGATTTACCTCTGCTGCCTGTGTCTCCTGGTGCAACAATGTCAGCCCCGTCAGGTCTTCCAGGAAAGAGTGGGAAGAATTAAAAACCTTGGACAGGAAGTTGAAACCTTCCCTCTCATAGTGGTCCAGGACCTGGGAGAAAAAAAACATGAACAAAGAACAATTACAGGTTATTTAACAGGAAATGTAATGTCTATTGCCAGGGTAACAATACACCCATTTTGAGTGAATCATATACACTACAGATAGTTATATCACTGTCTTGGTCAAAGGTCCATATTGACATCATACTGTAAAGCCTACATTTTACGCTTAGGATCTGCAACCTCCAACTTGATGAAAAGAGAGAAAAATATGTAGCTGTGTTTATGGAGGTCCTTTGTATGTGTTATGAAGCCACCTATGAGTAAATGCTATACATCTGCACTACATCAAGTTTTACTCTTAAATGGAAAATGCCTGAAATATCAAAAAAAAAAAATTCCCTGACTTTTTTTCCTCAAGTAACCTGAAACTGTAAAAACCATAACCTGTTTTGGATAGAGAGATGATGCCCTATTTTAAACCCCTTTCAATTTGCTCAGATGCAAGAGGTGAAACTGCAAACGTCTGATTCAAGTTACAAAGAAAAAAAAGAGATGCACCTCTTCACCTTTTACTGTACTTTCAAGTAAAATATTACATCTTAACCAAGATATTTCTCTGAGTGTTTTCCTTCACCAAACATCAAATGTTTTGTGAGCGTCCTTTTTGAATCTGATGGGTATACTTGGAGTGGAGAGTCATGCTAATGCATCACAGCTTAAAAAGAGCTTTCACCTTAAATTAAAAAAAAATATGAGGTGGCAAAAGGGCAACTTTCTCTCAAAAGAAGATAATAATAATAATAATAAATAATATTTTAACAGCAGAAAATAAAAAAATGCACCTTTGTCGCTCTAGCCCCTCAACACTTCTGCAATCATGCTTAAATGTTTACTTTGATCTACCGCTGCTGACTTCAAATACCCACACCTTCTTTCGAAAACACACACACACACACACACACGCAGATCCTCTGCCCTCTTGA
The DNA here is from genome assembly GCF_016859285.1 of Xiphias gladius. Lineage (NCBI taxonomy): Eukaryota > Metazoa > Chordata > Actinopteri > Istiophoriformes > Xiphiidae > Xiphias > Xiphias gladius. The sequence goes on along the minus strand of NC_053420.1, from coordinate 13,327,988 downwards.
CTACCTTCCCAAGCTTGGCCAAGCCTTTCATTGACGCCCACAAACCCTCCTCTGCAGGTGTAGGGTTACCTCTGCCACAGACATCAACACACTTTGTGTGCATCACTGCCTGTGCGTGTTCGCAGACTGACCTGGCGTCTAGTGTTGGAGCCAGACACACCGCACACAATATACACTGACGTGTCCCTTGTTCATCTTTTCAACTTCTCTTTTCTTTCCTTCCTTCACTTTTATTTCTTTGATTCTCCACTTCCATCTATGGGATCTGTTACATGAGACGCCAACAGCCAAAACCCCTTTTTGTTGAAATATAGTTGCTCATGGCACTGAAACTTGATAACTGTGATGATCTTGTGATAACATTAATAAAGTCACTCCAAGCAGTGCACACAGACACATAGTTACAAACACAAAACACACCTACATCATTTACATACCAGAGCATGAGGAAAATTGAGAATAGTTGCCAATTCAGAGCAGATGAGGTTGTGAACAATGACCAAAAGGTTGTGCCTACATCAAATGTAAAAAAGAAACGTGGTTCACTGTTTTTTTAAAGTGAGTGTAATTGCACGCTGACTTCCTTGTAGAGTTGATGCTGAATTTCCTTAAAATGGTTAGGAAGTTCATACCAGAGGGGTGAAGCGTCTAAAACCTGACTAATTTAAACTGCGCTGTGACGCTGGCATCCCTGTGGCAAACGCGTTGTACGAAATAAGCAATAAAGACACAAACGTCTGTAGACATACAGAACAGAAGAGAGCCGAAACTTTTAAAAGATTTTACAGTGTTTAGCATGGGTCTCAGTAGTGATCACATGCTGTTGAGAGACAACACCAATTAAGCAAAGCCCCGAACACAGAGTTATCAACATCTGGATTACATGGTGTGATACACATATGTATATAAACACACACATATGGGCTACACATGCGTACATATACACTTGTCCTAAAGCGTCCTTCCTCAAAAAAGCCACATGAATGTCCACCCTCTAGCTTTATTTGACAGTTGTGATGTCTTCTTTTTGAAGTTCTTTGTGGATCCATACTGTGGATATTGACGGAAAGTATCACTCACCACAGGTTGCGTATGTGTGCTTTTTATGCGTTCGTGTGTAGCACTCTTAAACATATCAAACATACATGGGTTGGTCCTGGTGGCTAAAAGGGGCTTTAACTTTAGCTATAAACATACAAACAGTAGTAACAGATGTAGTGTTACTGGTAGTAGTAGTAAGGATGTAAGGGGGGCTTTCTACACACGAAGGTAATGGTTAATGAAATGCGTAAATGTTCCTAGCTAGAGGTTTTGCAATGATGTGACACTTACTGTGCACTGAGCGCTATGAGTTAAGTTGTGGTGACTCAGTGGCTCTGACTTCTACTCTTAGCATGTATGGTCATGATGCCAGGTGGAGACATCTGCCTTGAAAACACACAAAGTCCAACCTGACCCATTAAGTAACCATTTAGGCCTTTTGGTATTTTAGAGAAGCAGCACACTTAAAGGACGAAAAGTTCATAAAGTTTGTGTTAATGCATTGTGCATGCTGTACACACATACGTGTCGACAATATTCATAAAAAAAGTACCTAAGAAATAAATAGAAAGTGTCTTATTCAAAAATATGTGAAAAGAATTGCTGATATAAATGTCAAGGGCATTAACTATAATGATTATTGTTGTGATAAAGTTGTAATGTACAATACAGTACACAAAAATCTGAATTTAGAAATACTCAGATTCCTGACAGAAGAATATTGAAAAAATGGATATAAAACATCCATGACTGATAACAACTTGGCAGATTAAACAACTATGAAATGTATTCAGGCTACAGCTAACAACTACATTTGTCATCAATTATCAATTGTTTTTTTTGATTAATCGAATAATTGTTTAGTCTATAATTCATCAGGAAATATTTCCCACAGCCCAAGCTGAGCTCTTTAAATAGCTTGGTTTTGTCTGACTAACAGTCTAAACCCCAAAGAAATGTTATTAACAATTATATAACAGAGAGAAAAGCAGCAAATCCTCACATCTGAGAAGCTAAAAGCATTTTTGCTCGATCTTTGACTTAAGCGATTAATCTACTTGACTACTTTTCGGTTTTACTGTTGAAAAGTGCAATTCTCTGGTGCAGTGTCTAATACATACATATATGTGCAATATTCCAGTTTTCCTGGTTTTATCAGTCTCATTGGCTTTTTAAATGTGTTTTAATGTAGATCCTGTAAACAAGCATGTTGTTATGTACTGCATGTCTGGAGATGAATGATCTGCAATGCAGTGATGCTGACCACAAGAAAAATTTCCCCATGGGAACTACAGAGTACATCTTACTTAATCTTAATCACTTATTAAAATTGTTGCAAATTAATTTTCTGTCAGTCGACTAATTGACTAATTGTTGACTAATTGACTAGTTAATCAAAATTAGAAGGAAGTTGAAGTCATGGTTAAGACTACTAGCACAGTCAAAAGTGGACATAATATTGAGCCATATCTTCAGTGTACTGATACTAATCCTGTGACACAATCGCAAATTACTATAGGTTTATTTGAAAGGTTTTAAGTCATGTTCGAATCTACAAAACACCAATGGGATACAATAGGTGCTGGGTACAAAAAAAAACAAAAACGTTACCTGCACTCTAGATTTTAATCTGTAATATTACTCAAAGGTTTAATAGAACAACAATGTAAGCTGTGTTAGTGACCAGTTCGGTGTCTTTGTACTACAAATATGATTTTTTTTTTGCTATAAATAGTGGTAGCATATTTTGTAGTGTTAGTACAAGTAGTTGTAGTAAGAGGGGTCTGGCATGCTTTTAGACAAAGCCACGTCAGCTGTGATTTACTCTCTGGCGTGTAGTTTTATTGGCTTGCAGCCCCAGAAAGAGTTAGGAAATACACACACACACACACACACACACACACACAAAAACGCAGAGTGAAAAGCCCCAACTCTACAGGAACTGCTCCAGCCCAGACAGGGGCTGAATTGTTTTGTTTCCATAGTGATCTGGCAGCACACAGCTGACTGCAGCAGGAGTACACACAGACTCAGACCCGCTCATGCACACACACACACACACACACACACACACACACACACGCACACACACACACACACAGAAAGAAAGAAAGAAAGAAAGAAAGAAAGAAAGAAAGAAAGAAAGACACACACACATTACAGTGAACTTATAGATGGACAGAGGGACACACAAAAGGAGGAGAGATATGTGGGAGGGGGAGAACAGGAAAGGAGAGAAGGTAAGACAGCTGAGAGAAGGAGGGAAGAGGGAGAAGTGAAAAAGGGGAAGGCTGGTAGAAAAGAAGGGAGTGAAATGCAGATAAACAAATGCAAAACAGAGAGGGAAAAGATGTGTGGGTGGAATTAACTGAATTGAAACATGTTCACCAATTTCACTACGTAACCTTTATCCCTGCCTCAGCAAAGGATCGTCTTTCCTAAATCATGTTGTTCATTGTTCCTGACTATACAGGCTTTACCCAATCCCTATCAAACCATATGAACCCTCTGTGCGGACCGAATAATCTCATCAGTCACACTCACACAGGCAGAAACATGACACCTTAAGATGGGGTGGAACTTCATAGGCTTTTTTTTTTTCAGAAGCAGCGTAGGTGGAGAAAACTTTAAACTCTTAGAGAACAAGCTAGCCAGCTCCCTCCCCCCTTTGCCTCTTGGTTTCTCGCTCTGTCTTCACATGAAAGTGATAGATCTGGGGCTTTATGACCTCTTTATAGACACAAAGACTGCATTGAGATCAGGAGAGAAAGAGAGAGAGTGAACCAGCCCTCCACCCATCACATCACCCTTTCTTTCGCCCTGCACTTCCACTATTTATTTCTCCCACCCACTCTTCTACCTTTTCCCCCTTTTTTCTACTTTCTCCCTCTCTAAGTTGTGGTTTTCTCTCCCTCCCCCCTGGTCTGCACTAATGTACACCAACCAATCACAATGTTGGACACTGCTAACCGCAGGGCCACCTGGGGCACCGATTTGCCATTTGGCTGCGGACATCAATGACAATGCGGTAAAAAGACACGAAGGCAATTTCTCTCACTCCACTTGGCCGATTTTGGAATACATAGGCCCTTCAACAACATCTTTGTACATGCACAAACACACACACACACACACACACACACACACACACACACACACACACACACACACACACACACACACTGCAGTGGTGGGAGCTAATTCCACTCATACGACAGTCACTGACATCAATGAGCAACTGCTGCCTGATTGTTACCATATGGTTTTCCCAGCTTTTCTCTGTGTGTGTTTTCAGTATTCCTCAAGGAACAACATTTCAACACAGCTCCACTGAATTAACAATGTGGAAATGGGAGAGATGGGAATCCCCCCATTTCTGCTAAGGCTGCAAAATTTGTGTTTCAAAACAATTTTGTTACATAGTAACAGAATCTAATCTGATATGTTAAGCAGAACCTGCCTATCTGCATCTACGTTTCAATCTTTCTAAGACATTGGAGTTTACTTTCAAAACACTGTCCTGTTACTGAAATGGATTTGAAAACACATAATTTGAATGATTCAGTTACAATCCGTGCCACTTACAATGGGTGAGCAGGCAGTGCATTTGTCAAAGGCCAGGCTGGCAGGCAGGACATTGTCGAACCTTGAAAGAAAACCTCGGATCTGTGGAGGAGAAATCAACACGTCAAAGCTGACATGAAACAGAAGAGCAGGATCACTCTTCAACCATCAAAAGAGGCACACTCTTGTCAAAGCACATTCACATCATTTAAAAAATTAAAAAAAAAAAACCCTGCACACTTAAATTATGTGAAGACAAAAAAGTTTAACGACAGAGATTCAAGCTGATGAAAACACAAGCCAACTTGAAAAATAAGGGTTTCTTTGTGTTAAGTGTTTTGGGACAGATAGCCTCTAATTTGAGAGGGAAAGTATTTTTGATACCTTTAAACAATTGTAAATGTAACGTTAGTAAAGTAGTAAACATTATAGCTGACATTTAAAAATTACGGACTAGTTTGACTTTCTCTGTTTTCCACATTTCAAAATCATGATGAGAGCGCCCCCTGGTGCAAGAGAGACTAAAAACTTTTTCTGTGAAACATTTTGAAGTACATCTCTCACTCCTATTTTTGGCTGGTAATTAGAGCTAATTACCTTGATTACTGAGTAAAGAGTTCCTTCCACACACAAAACACATGTACACACATGTACACACATGTACACACACACACACACACACACACACACACACACACACACACACACACACACACCAACAACTCTTTAGCGACGTGTTGAAACACCACTTATCACCAGTATATTCCCCATCGCTTCCCTCCTCTTCTCTTCTCTTCTCCTCACATCCTCCTGTTTTTTTAATAAAAGCTTCACAGATTATGTTTTCTGGTGACGCACATAAACCAGAGCATGGTTTATTACTATAATTATCAGGTGGTGAAACTGACAAATATATATCTAACATTTGTGACCAATTACCTCAGAATGCACGGCAAGTGAACAGAAGTGGAAATTAAAAGCTTTCAGTTCTTGGCTGTGATATCTGGGCGCAAACTACATGACATTTCTTTCACCCCTTTTTAATTATTCTTCATGGGGCCAAAGGAGCACGAGCCCGGGCTGTGTGCTAACCTTAGGCTATTGGATTAAGATGTAAATCTCAAACAGTGTGACTGATAATCAAGTATAACGCGGTACAGTGCTTCATCTCGCAAAACATTTAAGTTTACTACAACTGCGCAACACCCGGAGATTCACGTCATTATGCTTTCTGATTCATATCTTCTTGTCTTTTTACATCTTCATAACATGAATGTGAGAAGAAAACTGGCACAGAAAACATGTCCAGTGAATAAAATAAGAAATGAAAGGGGTGAGTGGATGTGTGTCAGACTGGTGGGTGTTGCATGGGCAAGTGAGATGGACTTGAATTGGACGAGTAGCTGTACATAAAACTGCACAGCCTTCATAGAGAGCATAGAGTACATTGAGTAAAGGATTCAAGGTATGTGTGTACTGTGAATAAATATGTTTTTCCAGTTGGTGTGCTTGTCTTCTGCTCACTGTAATTATTCAGACAACCTTGGGCATAGTTCTCACTTTTGCATTGTATAATAATACATGGAAATGAATGACAGTTGTTCAGACTCTGGAGACTTGTGTTATTTAAGGAGTCAAACTCAGTAACTGCTTTATGGAGTCCTGGGTTTAAAAGCACCACACTGCTGCCGGCACAGGATTAAAAACCTGTTCCTTTCACTGTAAAATGTATTATTTTAGCAACTGTCAATTATTATTTTTACTTTTGAGAGATGTGTACTGAATATGTACTTGTTTGGCAGCACCTGTAAGTTGCTTGGCATCCTGCTGGATAATAATCATGTTCACAGTTGATCTATAATTTTCTCATCCAGATTTTCCAATACTGTAATTTTTCTATTTTGGTCTATTCTATACACACAACATTTATTCCCTGTCTGGTGGATCCCTCCTCAAGCGCAGAGCATTTCCCCGGATTGTAGAGATGTTTGGGATAAAATACTTTAATCCTACATTTACGAGAGAAAGGGGTTGGAGTTCTAAAACAAAATTTAACCTTATACTTACAGTTCAATCACTTATAAATAAATAGAATATCATGTTGTTTCTGAAATCACCACAAGTTGTCACTGTGGCACCACAGAAAACACTCACTTCAAACTACTCATCCGCAGTGTGTCATATTACCAGTCGATTGCTGGTGGAACAGGAATTCTAGCCACAATACATAGAAACACTTGACACACCCACCCACCCACCCCCACACACACACACACACGCACACACATTCATACTCTCATGCATTATATTTACTCCGCATTTCTTTCCGTTCATCATTATCTCATTCCCGTGCCTTCACTCTCTCTCTTTCTACACGAACACACACACACACACACACACACACACACACACACACACACACACATATGAAGCACCTCATTTGCATGCCATTTTCTGTGGATTATTTGGTTGAGATACCATGAGCAGCAGAGGTGTCAAGAAAATGGCAGAAATTCAGATTCTCGGGGTGATGAATACTGATGATGATGCAAGTGCTGGCAGTGAGATACGTGACAGGTAGGTATGTATGTGACAGGAGTCAGTAAGCAAGAGAGCAGAGTTAGCTGCAGTCTTCCTCTATTTGGTGACCCTCCCAGTCCAGAGTATATAATCATTATTTTAATTAAGCTTATTATGCTTTGAAAAGGTTTTGTACAAAGCAAAGCATTCTTGGAAAATATTTTTTAAACAGGTTTTTCCCAAACTAAAGTACCATTTAGTTTTCAATAGGGCTGCCCTTCAGGTCAATAGGCTTTCTTAGTTTCAACTAAGAAACTTTTGGTCGTTTTTTTTTAACTGATTTTCTGGTCTTTGGTAATCACTGGAAAATAAGAGTCACATCCTCGACCTCATACCAAATAATCACACTTACGTTTAGAAAGATTTTTCAATCAAATCAAATAATAAAAGAGTGACAGAAATCCACTGACTATTAGGAATAAATCTGCCTTTAAGTTTATAAATCCAGTCTCTTCCCCAATGACATAAACAGTAGCCACTCGACAAAACTGTCTGGTCTACATCACTCTTAAAAACTCACAAAAACTATGGCCATGGACACAGCATAGGAAAATGGCTACATGAAGTCACACATCCCAAAAAGCACGCACACATAAACACACACGCACGCACGCACGCGCACGCACGCGCACGCACGCACACACACACACACACACACACACACAAACACACTTACCTTTCTTCTCCAAAGTTCTTCTGGGAGTATTAGCTAGTGCAGCCAACTCACTGATTCTCACTATGCTTTTTGTTTATATATTGAGCTGAATTTTCCTCACTGAAAGATCAGAATAACTCACTGCTTCCAGCTAATTCTGGCCTGAGCTAGACTGCGGCGCTCCTCGACCTAAGAAACTGAATCGATTTTGCTCTCCACAACAGCAGTATTTCAAATGTGGTTATGGTCTGTTATGGTGAGCCACAAGGCTATATCATTGGCTCATCTCTACTTGCGAACATTCATTCAATTCTTAGAAGACAGAATAGGATTTATTCCAATAGACATGCATATCTGCAGCCAAAGTCTGTAGAACATAAAACATCTTCCTCTCACAGTTAATGGGATTGTTATTCTAGGCAAAAACCTTTGTCTTCTCTTAATTATGATGGCTTCAGGGTGGTAGGGACTCTCTTCATTAGGAATCTTGTTTGATGTTTTTCATTTTAAAACACATCCAGTGACCAAAATAGAAACCCCTGCACACTGTAATGTAATTGAAAAACAACAGCTGAGAAGTGAATAGTGCCTCTGTCATTTTAAATTGTTGTCCCCACTGTCAGAGATGTGTTGATTCAACTGTATGATTGAACACAGTTTCTACCTTTCCAGCGATGTCGTACTTGAAAGATGGTTCTAATATTTTGCTACTCTGTATCTTCAAAGAACAAAGAAGAACTAAATATTAGGAAAAAAAGTCAATATAATGCAGTCCATATAAAGCCTCACTACTAAGTACAAGCCACACGCATTTTAAGAAAGGTAGTATGTATAGCAGGCCTGTATTGCGCAGCACTACATTAAACAGGTATAGTTTTCTGCTTATTCAGTGTACATAATAACAGAGTAACAGAAACTGCCTTTTCACTTGCAGAAAAAAACTAAAACATAACCCAGTCTTTATGTGAGACACTCATCGGTGCAATCATTTCTCTTCTATACGTCATTATTGCTGCTCCCTGCTCTATCCAAAACTGCAGCCATGGTGACATGCAGCTTGTTCAAAATGCTAAAGGAGGACGAGAAACTGAGAACAGAACGTTAAACATAAACAACATTCCAGTCTCCTTCAGCAAGAACTGGTTAAAATACTTCATGAACATGTAACATGTACCTTGTTACCGTATGTATGTCATTGAAGGTTTGGCAAACTCAGGATGTAAATTCTTTTCTGTTGTGTTGGCAACAGACAAGATAAAACGAGCAGCATAATTTTCTTCAGCATCCAACTGGATCATTTTCAGTATCCGCCAGAGATGCTTGGTTAATTTAGAAAATTGGAAACTAACGCTGAAATTATAAGCTACTGAAATGATGTCATTGCTTTTTGCAATCATTTATGAATGCAGTCGCATAAAAAGTATTTTATTTTTTTACATGCTATTTCTATTATTAATGGTTAAATTGCACATTAACACATACAGATACACACACACACACACACACACACACATACATATGCACACATACAAATATAGAACAGTGTTCTTCCCTGAGAAAGCTTTTATTTCTATAGCAACCCCACCAGTACAAGTATATACAAAGACAAAGAAAGAGGCCGTTTTCAGAATTTTAGGCTTATTATCACGCATAGATATGAGGTAACAGCTAGCACAGGCATATTTTGGAGGGGGCCGGCAGGTGGAGGTGAAGGGGTGAACAGCACAGAGTGCTCTTAGTATAAGACATATAGATGTGTGCGAGTGAGTTTAAGTGTGTGTTTCTGACCTGATGTGGCACTAGACCCAGAGAAGTGGGAGGTTCATTCATTCGGTCGTCACTGCTGCTGGCCACTGCATAGCCCCTGGATGGACAGAGAGAGAAGATAATTCTGATTTCATTTGCCTTTTTGCAAATGAGAATGTAACTAGAACTTGTGTGACTTTGGCAACATGTTTCTATTTGGACAAAAGAGAGAAAAACAGTAAAAGAAAAAAGTGAACCTCCCTAAACAACAAATGTAATGTCAAAAAAACATATACTGAGAACTAAGAGGTCCAATTCCCTTGGCCATTAAAATGTTTTCAGTGAAATCTAAAATATCCTGCTTACCTGTAAATCTAGACATGTTTAAAAGATTTTACTCTCTAGGGATAACAAGAACTAAAATATCACGTCTCACACCAAGCTAAGGGTGGTTTTGCAAAGTAAGAAATGTCTGCCAAACTGCCGCAACATTAATCCCCATGTGACAATTTTCTTAAGCCCACGGTTGTTACAAATTAAGATTCCATATGAAGCCAGTGTAAGGGCCTTAAAAAGGGATAAAGAGATGGACGACAGGAATAAACACAGCTATGATGTGGAAAAACAAGGACACAGAAGGGCAGATGCAAGAGAAGGACATCTTGTTGTAAATAAAGGAGCCACACAACGATAGAAGTACAGAGAGTACGTGGAAACTCTAACTTCTCTCCTTTCCTTTCTAAGCTTTTTATCCAGAATAGGCAGAGCAACTCCGTAACGGCTTATAACTTCTCAAAACACTGCGAGAAAATGGCTGTTTTATCAGGCTCAGCAAGCAGCCACTTTAGTATGACTTTCATTGAAACAGGCACACACAATAACATTTCCACAAAGACACACTCATGAAAACAAACACACACTTACCATGCGTGAAAAAATCATCATCAGTGTTTGAAAACAACAACAACACAGAGCTGACTGAATTGTAGTTATAGAACTTTTGAAGCATAAAATTAAGAGAAGTACTAGAAATTATAACAAAGCTTCTACAGTAAAACATGCTCTGCATGCCCGGATGTCAGACACCTACAGGTGATCTGGGCTGCTTAAAAGGTAGGTTAGCATCTAACCTTGCAGAGCTCTAAAAGGGTCTTTTATTGGCTTGCGATTTTAAAGTGCAGACAGTTGGGAAAAAACTATGCTCCCTGGTACTTTAAACCTTTATAAAGCATTTGAGCAATTACACATAAGAGAGCATGTCCTTCCTTTGTTTGAAAGACTCTACAATTTCCATTCAGTGGTATTTACTACGACTCTGTGCTCAAGACTCCATACTACAAATGTATGGTCAGACCAGTATTACTAGTATTAATACTAAAACTATGATTCCTAATAACTAACCTACATAACTTTTATAAGTCTACTGACTTACCCTTCACTGTGCTGCAAAATGGACACCATCATCTCAACAGCCAGGGCTCCAGCAATCATGGCGAGGCCTGGTCTGCTGACTGTGCACTGCTGATCCAGAGTCCGATCCCTGGTAGACTGTTTACAAAAACAGAAACAGTGGCATAAACAGCTGGCAAAACAAAAAAAGCAATGACCTCGGGCAACACCATCCCGGCAAGCCAGATTCAATCAGCTAAATCTGAGCGGGTTTCCTCCAGCTTAAGGTGAGAAGAGGAGATGAGAAGTTTCGGGGGTTACCACCAATCGAATGGGTTTTGGAGGGCAGAAAATTGTTTCATTTTATTACAGGTTTAGATGATGCTCTTATCCAAAGTGACTTATGTTGAATGAGCGACTAACAGGTAACTGTCTTGATCTCTGTTGTCCAAACATGGGTAGTATTTTCATTCATTCATATTCATATTCATATTCATTTCATTCACCAGACTCAAATTCATATCTAACATTTAGAATTTAGAGAGATGCTGTGCCTCTAATTCAAATGTTAATATTTGTGTAATCCATGACAGCAGGCCAAAGTCATCTGGCATTTACAGCAGAAGTCAGAGCAGAATGGCATAGTTTCCAACAACTGGCTGTGGCCTTCAATAGCTGATGAATGAATTTCATAAACTACTCATATCAAAAGGTCATCGGGGAGAAAAGGGCCAAAAAGAGAAACAAAGTGTCAGGGGTACAAAAAAATGGACACAGGCAGAATGTGGGTGCCAAGAAAATGTGATTCTCACAAGCATAAAGGTTGTGTCGGGCATCTCTCCCCTCCCTCTTTATATCCCCATTAAACTTCGGATTTTAAAATGATACGAGCTTTACAGCTTAAGACAATGCTTACAAGAAAAATTCAAACTTTTTTCCTAGACAACTTTAAAATGCTCACAATCTCACTAAACCTGCATCGACAGTTTTTTTTAATCACCTGGGGGCAGCAGAACAAGCTTTAAATACAACATTGACGTATTATTACCATCTAAAGTTGTTTAGGCCAAGGTGTTAGCAACTGTAGCACAGAGCAACATTCATTTGGAATTGTGTTTTTGGACAGACACTTTTAACTCTGTTTTGGTGAGGAAAATATCTGTCTCTTTAGCTGACAGATGCTCGACTATATTCACTAACTAGTTGCTAACTTTGTCTGTCTGAGCAACACCTTTCACTCCCAAGTAGGCATTTGATCAATCAATATAAAAAAGATGACGAGCACAGCTTTAAAAATTTGTGTCGGTTGAAAAAAATATCTAAAAGAAGCCTACTTGATGTGTGTTTTTTCTAATGTTTCAATTGTGTGTTTCGAGAGCATGAAGTGAGTGAATGAGCGTATGAGTGTATGGCTGATATCTGTGTGTTTTCCTCACATCTCCTGGTGCCACAACATCGTTGCAAAAGTAGCAGCCCAACTTGTGCCCTGGGATGTTGGAGAACAGAGAGGATCCTGGGATGGAGGGCGCAGAGCCGGCTGGTGTGGAGGATGAAGAAGAGGCAGAAGAGCAGGAAGGGGAAGAGTCTGCTCCTGTGGAAACATTCTGACTGACGGGGGGTTTCTTCAGGCCGTGGCGCATCACGACAAATGTGTCAAAGCCCAGAGCAGCATTCACCACTAGCTGGAGAGTAAGACACAACAATCATGGTAAATCATGGTTATAAAAGGTTTTTTTGTCCAAAGCAGTAGCAATAAAACATCTGAAGTAGCTTTGGCTTGAGTAGGGATATTTCCTAAACACACATACACAATCAGCACATTTCAACAAAATCAAATTAACTATAAAGGGGCAATGTGTTGACTCATTTCAGAAAGCAACAACATGAAACATTAATAGGTTCTTTAAAATGTTGAAAGAATCTAGACTTTCAGAGAAGCAGTGGAAATAAATTGAGAAGCCAATTTGTATCTGACATAGCCCCACGGCACAAATGGCCAAATAACCTCTCAACTGAGCAAGCCATGAAGAAAACCTAATCAGCAGTCCAAAAAGCATCTAACTGCATATAGCGATATAAGAGCTGCATCAGTGATACCACTGGAGGCATTACAAGTTCCTGACACAATGTTCAATAAATCCAACATTGCCTGGCAACTAATACAATTCCAAGTGATAAACAGAAAATCTGGCCAATGTTATTGAGCAATTTCAATTTCCTGGAAGAGATATCGAACGGCTTACGAATTTTAAATTTCAGCTTAAAGTTAAACAAGATTAATGTTACAATGTCTCCTCCCATGGTGCTGCACTGTGACTCTAGGTCCATTTTATCCTATGAGGAAACTTATCTGCTGAAAGTTTCCGCCTTGATTTCCTTTTATTTACCTTAGTACCACCATTAAAATATTCTGATCATAGGTAAAACATATTTTTGTGTATAATTGTGACCAGAATGTATTATTACAGATCAAAAGAGAAAATAACTCTTTAACAGCTCTCATAGTGCTGTTTCGGCCACAGCAGGCAACTGTTTAGTGAAAAAGGCCTAAACACCAACTGTACCAAACAGCAGACATGCACAGTTAGCAACTAGCTGGTGAGCATAGTGGAGCATTTAGCAGGTAATGGGCCAGATATTTCCTTCGAGAGTTGGCGGAGCCCAAAAACAGAGCTAAAAGAGTGTAAGTATTTCAATTCTACTTCTATTTGTCAGGTAGCTAGAAACACAACTCTGAATAAATGGTAATGTTGCTGCTGGATGTGTAGGCATCTGTTGATGATAATGTCAATGTTGTGTTCACAACTTGTTCCTCCTGCCCCCAAGTGGACAAAAATCTGTTAACGCAGGTTAAAATATAGATTATTTAGACCGGTCGTTTGGATCATGTCAAAATGTTGAACTAATGTATTGAACAGTATATCACCTTTTTCAACAGCAGTTGGATCAGTTGATTTTTTTGACCACTCTTCTCCTTCAGACAAACTCCACTGCCCTGACATTATTGCTTTATGAGGCTGTTTTGGCTAGTGGTATAAAACAATGAACAATTTAAATGTCTAGCAGATATGAAACAATATAAGCATTCATTTATGTCATGTTTAGTTTTGTTTTTTTAATATATGGATCTTTAGCTTTTAGGTTTTTGTCTTCCTTTATCAGCAATCTGCTAACTTTGTCTGTCTGCTGTTTGGTGCTGGACAGGTGGTGTACAGTCCGTTTATCGGCGGAAGTGCCCACTTTACCATTATCTTTTGATCAACTGTTTAGATAGAAAATACGAGTGCAGTTTTAATAACCCCCCCACCTCCGACCCCAACCCCAACAGTGTGACTGTTCTGTTCTTTGCACATACTCTACAATGTTCCTTCATACCTTCCTTTTGCTGGCAGCTATCACTGTAGGCAGCCAGCGGCTCTCCCTCGTATCCATTAGTAAGAAAACCACATCATGTTCTGAAATCAGTTTCTCCAGCTGCTCAACGTCCCTCTGGGCCTGGGAAACAGTGGCCTGAGAAAAATTCACTGGGTGGCCAGGCATGGGGATGCTCATATTGTAACCCTGTGAATTCTGAAAGAGGATGGAAAATAGAAAAGAAAAAGAGAAAAAGGCGGGGAAAAAAGACACTGCTTACAAATTGAACTCACATTTACAGTAACTAGCAGTAACTAGTAATATTGAGGTTGAATTCAGAAGTTAATTTCATTTTCACTTTTCTTTTCCGATGTTTTCTTTTTGGTTTTTACTCAGCAGTATCTGTACCTTTGCAAACATGAAAATCTCATTACTGAATTTTAATATATAATGAAAATTCAGTTTCAACTTGACGGAAGGATATCAAAATGAATACTGTCGTGTCTGGGCATCCAAATTGTAAAGTTTGGGTATGTTGGGATATCTCTTTTATTAAAAAGTAAACATACCTGGGTTTGTCTTTACAAAGAAAGATACCTATGCCTCCTTCTTTGTCTTTAAACTTTTTACAAGTGTAAAAAAGCTTTCATTTTCCTTGTGCCTAGATGGTGCACATCAGCATCTCTAAATCTACACATCTAAGTATATACAAGATTCACTTAATGTAACGCTGTCTACATCAAATCCTTAAGAAAAATATTTCTAAATATTCTATATATACATAACTTGATACTGGTTTCTACAGCTACAGTGTATAAGATACAATGAAATGTGTTTTAAGTGTTATCTTAACTTTGGCTGCAGAAAATATGTAAAAGGATAAACTTCTTTTCAATACATTTCTAGAACATCAACATCTGATCCGTTGCTGTATGAGAGGCCAGAAGCTGAAAACTTCACCTATCTTGGGCCAAATATGTCTTTTTGGCGTGCTTTGCTGCTGGCTGTCTGACATACCTGGCTAGATAAATAAGTAAGAGCATAGTACATGCAGTCACCAAGCATTACCGCAGTGTACTGTGTAATCACATAATCACCACAGCTGACTTGAGGTCAGTGTGGATTTGTCTATGTATAAGTCGATAGCAGAGTATGAAAAGGCAACCTGAAGTGACCACTTCCAAGTTCACAAAAAATCTTTTTTTTCTAAATATGGAGAGGTAAAAATTAAATGGGTAGGGCGTGTCTTTTATAGTCCACCGCCTAATTTGTATTAATATGTCTATCTCCAGGGTTGCAGACTTGATAGCGAGGCAAATGGAAATGTCAAGAGTAATTTCATAGTCAAGAGAAGGACGGAAAAGGGCAAAGATGAGGTGTGAGATCTTAATAAGAAGAAATGCTACTGTTACAGAATCAGAGGATCTTTTGCCGTCACTCTCCACATTTCAAGAGTGGGAGCTGTTAACCAAGCCTTGAATTTAAATTCCACTGTGAAGTAAGTGTTGCTAAGCATTCAGAGGGTGAATTCAGGCTGCAGAGATGGTAATCATACTATATTTTCCACAATAAACATCCTCAACCAGCAGCCAAGAAAGACAAAAAAATAATAATAATAATAACAACAACATTAACTCTGATTGTGGAAAAATCCTTCCCTGAGAAGATAAACAACATTTCCCAACAATCCAACAATGCAGCTGTAGATATCTTCAACCATATCTAACCTGAGTGTTGACAAAATTAAAAGAGGAAAAAAAGAAGTTGGTGCCTAGACTGCAAACTATCCTCTAAATGTCACTCAACAGTATTGGTCCACAGACAAAATATGAAATCTGCTTCTGACATTTTCTACCTAGTGACCTTGTTTGAACCTGGTCTTCACAATTCAACTGATGCATTTCTGTGCTTTCAGCTCACAGCGTTCATATTTCTTTCTTTCTTTCACACTGGCACCTGATGCCCCCGTGTTTGTAGAAAAACAAGCATGATGGAGAAAGAAGAAGGCACACATCCACACTGATAAAAATAGGAGGGCAGGTATGGATGCAGCTAGTATAGGGGGTAGACAAATTGTCTAGACACATAATGACAGCATGGAGCCATCCACCAAGTGTTAAGCCTCTCTTCCCCAGAAGAATAAGAGAGAAACAGAAAAAACAAGAGAGCAGAGAGAGGCTCGGATATCAGGTTGATGACATGATGACATGACAGTTATTTTTGTGCGTGTGTGGGTGTGTGTTTGTGTGTATGTGTGCATTTTAAAGGGGACATAACAGGTCCTCTAGTCTCTGTCACTTTAATCCTGGCCCCCTATATCTCATTTCAGGAACAACTTATTGCCAAGTCTTGCTTGCGAGCTTTGTGGGGTCATTTACTTTCATATGAGGCTTCAGTCTTACCGAGTTCACAGCAGATTACATACAGTGATTGATTCAGACCTTGAGATGTAACGGATGAGGAGGCGGGTGAGCTGGGGAAAGGGGAGCTCTGTGATACCTGATCTTAGTTGAGTAGAAGACTAGAGTAAGTGTAAACTTTTACATTACAGTACACAGACTGTGCTCTACTTTCCTGATACAGGACTCCCCACACGCATTTAAAAAGGGATATCTGAAATCCAAAAATAAATTGTAGATTCATAGGAATTCAATGTGATGCTTCAAAAGATTCACAAGACCAAAAACCTGTATACAAAACTGTGGCCTATTTTAGCCTCTCTAACTTCTCTCATCAGCAGTGAGGAAAGAAGGACTAAGATAATTGTAACTAAGTAAATGTAGCAAATATTACTGGTAAAAATATTCAATGTCAATTACATTCAAAAATGCAGGAATTTTACCTGACTAGAAGTACAGCATTAACAACAAAATGTACTCATAAAGTATCAAAAGTAAAAGTACTCAGAATGGCTCCTGTCAGTGGTGTATTATTGGATTGTTACTATTGATGCGATAACATGTAGCCAGTGCTTTAACGTTGCAGTTGGCCAAAGTGGAGTTAAACGTAACTGCTTTGTATACTTTGTATATAATATCCTTGTTCATAGGATTGCCAATATAGTTTTACAGGTGTGGCGGAGATGCAGGCTAATATGATGTGAGTGTTTTGTTTGTTTGAGTATTTTATTTTTTTTTGGAGTATTGTATTTCATTTAAGAATAAAAAAGATTCATAAAACTGGTTGTTTTAGGATTGTATCAGAGGCCCCCACTTTGCCTACCACTGCCTTACAGTACAAATGGGACTTTGCCTACCACTGCCTTACAGTACAAATGGGAAACAACTTATCAAGCAGGTTATTGAATTTTTAATGACTTTTGTGACCTCCCTGATCCATGCATTACATGATATTGAGAGGGCAAGCTGAAAGGAAAGGGGTCAATTTTATTATGAACTATTATATTATTATTATTATATTATCATATTATATTTTTTTTTATATTACAACAGCTTCTTTTCAGAACAAACAAGCGTGAATCAGCACAGAGGTGTACACATGATTCACATCATAATTATGCATTTACTCTACGTGTTTCCAGGTGGGTTAATAGGAGATGGGTGCACTCTTTCACACGGAAACAAAGCCCTTCTGTGTTTGGCTGCTTTTTCAAAATAGAGAGATATCTACCCCAGACAACCCCATCATTAATTTTACAAAGTTATGAAATCACTAGCATCAATATGCAAGTAACATGACTCCTCATTTTCTTCATGGTTTGGCCATCATATCTCAGACAACCAATCAAAGAGGAAAAAGATTATAAACCTATCATAAATAAAAGTCAGATTACTATCATGTCAGTGCAGTTATAAAGTGGCCAGATTTTGCAAAAAAAAAAACTAACAGAGACAATCTAAACATCTGCGGACTATCCACTCTATTTAATTTTAGGAACAAAAACTAGAAAAAAGGAAAAAGATTCCTTTTCGATATAATCTCAGAGGAGCAAGCAAGGACTCGATTCTCACATACAAGGTGAGATAAAAATATTATATTCCACAGTTTGAGCAGTTTCATTTGACTTTAACTACTCACCACGCCAGGAAAGATTTTGGAGAGTCGGTCAACAGCTGCCATGGCTTTGGACTTCCCTCCTCCGAGACAGTCCTCAAACTCATAGAGCGGCTGCCGAACTGGATTGGAGTATGAGATCTTGGCATTGTCTACAAATGTGATGTGTCTCACTCCCCATCCCTGGAGAACAAAGGACCAACACAATTCATTTTTTTTTTTAAATCACATTAATTTGAAAGACTTAACCACTATTTATTGACATGATGTCCTATGTCTTATGCAGCATTTGAAGGCAGCTTCAGTGAGAATGAGTGGGAGGTGTGTGCACCGTGTGTGTATTTCATAATCAATACTTAGTGCAATTCCACTTTCATTTTGAAATAATGGATGCATCAGTGTGCCAGTAATACAGCCTCAAGTTAATCTAGCTGTTTTTCATTAACATCATTCTCTGTTTAGTCAAAGTCGAGCCACACTTTCAATTACATTACACTATAGCTGAAAATCTGATCAATTTTCAGGCAAAATAAAATAGACGTTTGTCCATGTCTTACGATGCTGTAGAGCAGTTTTGGTTAAATCAGAACAAATTACAGTTAAGATGAAAGTTCTGGATTAGTTTTTGCAAAAGAAAAAAAACAAAAAAAACAAAAATCACTGACTTCATAACTAGCAGTTTGTGGTGTATGAAAAATATATAAAATCCTACAGGTTACCAGTGGTGCTGGTCAGTGAATAGAGCACATTTATTTAATGCCGGGGATTCAGACTATAACAATGAACACAGAATGAGAGACAGTTCTTGGGTAAATTAGCATTTATGTTATTCCTAGATTTATTTTAACTTCATGTGAAATCTGTGAATAAAATAATGGGATTCTGAATAATGATGTTATAAATCTAAAGAAATATTCACTCCATGAGAAAACAAAATCTTTTGTCAAGTTTATAATTTAACAGATCTTCTGACAAGGTTATTGGAGAGTGTTACATTAGACCAGCCCAGGAGAGGAGACACATTTTTGTTTCTGGTCTGTATATGGAAATAAATTCCAATACAAGTTCTTTGAGAGTATGATGTAAATGATCACGGCAAGACAATGTAAGCCATAGTATACAGAAAATTTCACGGTACATGTCTGTGCCTTGTTAAGCCCTTGAGAGTCAGGCAGGGCCTGGGGGTGGCCAGGGAGGAGATAAGATTGTAATTCTTCATTTGGGTGGAGGCTATCTGTACTATCTGTCCTGAGACGGTGCTGCTTAGGATCAACTTCAGTTAGCAATGAAGTTGATCCCACGAGAACTGTATTTTGCAGAGCCATGTACAGTGCTGAGCGGCGAAAATCTGTCAAACACGTTGACTACTCTGTAAAAAGTTAGTAGTGGTTCACTGGTTATCAATTGAGCTTCTAGCTTTAAAAGGCATTGAGTTCAATTTAATTCTGACTTAGAACTTCTGATTGCTCTGTGAATATCAACGGTACCGTTTTGTACAATAATATGACAATATAATGTACAATAATCAGTACAGGTATTTTTGTCCTCAATGTCACAGACAACAACAATTGGAAAGCAATACGTTTTAAAATATATACTTATATTTTTGATAAAGTGACGAGTTTGACTGTTTCCTAAGATGTTTTTATCCCTTGTCTCGCTTTCCACACAAGCCATTCCGGTCACTTTCTGTTTGTTGGAGCTTTTTGTAATCTGCTCTGAAATTTAAATTCTCAGAGATTTATCAACAGTTTAAACATTTCTACCAGATGCAATGTCACCACAGACAGTGATCTGTTTTAATTTAAACCTTTAGCTCCCCTCCAGATGTCCATAACAAAAGTTTGTTTAACTATATCTGTAAATTCTGTCTCTTTCAGGATTCTGTCAAACTATCTATACTGTAGACAGACTGTCTACAGTATAGATAGTCTGTGCGTCCTGCTAGTACAGCAGATACAAATATCATAAAAACATTGCTACACAAGAGGTCAAAAACTCCACAGGGTACCTTTAAACATCACAAAATATTGTGATTCTTGTGAACAGTGTGTCAGATTCCAGTATAATTTCATTACTGTGTCCACCCGTCTCTTTGTTTTTCCACCTTTACCATTAGAGTCCTGGCTACATTGCAGCCGAGAGTCCCAGCTCCCAGTAGAAGACACTTTGTGCTGACCACCTTGTCCAGGTCCAGGGAAGGAACCAGCCTCCATCTCATTAGCTTCAGGTTCAGATCCACAGACGACTCTGCAAGCCTGGAGACAGCCAATCAAGATAACTGAAGACCTACACTGCCGTCGACCTTCGTTTCAGCAGATACAGAGTTTGACTTTCTGCAGCGACAGATCCTAACAGTTATAGGCAAGAAAAGTCCAGCCACAACCTTACACCTCAACAAATTTGTGCTGTGTATTTTACCTTTTAGGGTCCATGCATTCACTGAGGTTGACCATCCTGGGTCCCATGGCCCCCTTGGGGTTCTTCTCCCAACCTACACTCTTTGGACACGCTGTGAAAAAAACACATTACAATGAAACAGGTAGTGTCAGTGCACCCTATTTACAAAAACTCACACAGTCATTTGTTCTCACTTACATCAAGTGGTATTTACCCATGAAGACATTTTATTTGCTCAAGTTTTGATAAATCCATGTCTGAGATGTCTGCCTTCACTCCAGTGCAGAGACGGTGAATGGAATTTAGTTTGTGGTTCTCACACAAAATTTACATTTAAAAAAATATTCCAGAAACTATGTCCGTTACATCGGATAATCTACACTGTGAACAGTTTTCATTGGAACTACTTTGTCCTGAAGAAATAGTCCTATTAGATCATTGATCATTTTTCAAACACAGCGAGTGTGTTTGGGTGAACTGACGGTTTAAATATACAACAATTTGTCCTGTGACATGAACAAAAAATGCAAAACAAAAGTGAAAGACAAGGTGCGCCCAACCACTGACCACTTTCTCATTCATATAAATTTATCATCGGAGATATATAAAGAATTGCTCATTTGTGCATTACTCATTTCCACCTATGAATGAATTATTCATGCTCTAAGAATAAATGAAAATCATACCTTCAAATTACTGAAATGATTTAAATTAAAATTATATTTTAAGAATGACATTAAGTAATATGATCTGAAGCCAAAGGTATTTGTGGCCAGACCAGTCATACAGGGAGGAATGTTAAGTGGAAGGATATCATAAGACATATTTTAGTGTATTTTCAGTTTTTCCCTTTTATTCCTTTAGTTCTTGTCCCAAAGGCACACACATTGGATTCTACACTGGACACTGCTTCAGCACTCCTTGTTTACTCTTCACCGGTCAGCTTTGGCTGCTAAATGTACACATGCCGCTGTGTAATGCAGCGAACAATAAACAGTGGAAGTTGTTGAACATGGTCCATTTAAATGGACAACATCAGTTTATCAATTCAATTCAATTTTTATTTTGGACTGAGATATGGATGTTAATTAACAAAATCAGGCATGTATACGTTTCCCTCTGTTTTTACCTGAAGTTTATGTCATCTTGCCTTTTATTGGCGGCAGAGCTGAACCTGATGTATCTGAAAAGTTGGGCCAAGGTGGATTGGTTAACCTCTTTCAAAACAATACCAAATTTGTCCATGCAAATCCAAACGGAATAGCTGAATCTGTTGCATGAATACATATCCTGTGAGTTAATCAAAACCCACGATGTGCTGAAGAGGTAGACTGAGGTAAACAAAGACCTCATCTGAACTCAACAAAACCTTCACAGATCGCAGAGCTACCCTATTTCCGATCCTGCTATTACCATTTAAATTACTTTCATCCCTCTTTCAACAGATAAAGGAGTAATGGAGAAGTTGTGCGAGATAAGTGTGGCTTTAAAGGAAGCAGTTAGCCTCAGTGGAGAGTTTACTAAGACTGAGGATTCATGTCAGTTACAAAATACACATTAATTCACACAAGCGCACACACATTCAGATGAACAAGTACAAATGTAAGTACAGACAAAGACATGTGCTATGTCAACACACTTCAGTTACATGCGGTCACATGCACAAGTACAACCACACACATAAAGAAAGCGAGATTACCTGAGTTGTTGGAAAGTTCAGGTAGTCTGACCTGGAAGATGACACTGTGCTGAATGGAGCGGCTTCCCTGCAGAGTTCTGTCCCTAAAACACAGCACCTCCACTGTGTCCAGTTTAGAGCCCCTGACACACACACACACACACACACACACACACACACACACACACACACACACACACACACACACACACACACACACACACACAAATAAAGGAGAAGTGAAAGTCAAACAATGAAAATAACACCCACCTGATGCAGATTAGACTTAACAGAAAATAAATCCTGTGATATAATGTAGAGATATACTTGGCAGAAGATATACTGTAACTTAAGATGAAGAATATTCTCTCTCCCTCTGTAGTACAATAAACAACAGACAGAGAAATGAGTACTCACAACAATATAATCAACACACATCCACATACCATCACATTTCCCCTAATATGGTACTAAATGACTTGGGCAGATTACAGAGTCAAACTCGAGTTACACAACTGAACAAGCAAGACATCACGGCTACGCTGAAATTCTATTCACTTCACCCATCTAAGCCAGAATCAACAGTTTGTGTGTATCACTAATAGAAAGTGTAGTCCAGCACAAGATTGATGAGGTTTGTATTGGATAAAACTGCCTCTGACTAAAGTGCATGAAGGCTAAACTCTCTCAAGGTATTTGCTGCTGATAAGCCACTGGTATCAAAGCACACTATCGCTGAACTGGCCTCAAGGGAGCTCCCTGTTTAAATAATTATGTAATAAAAATCTTTTTAAAATTAGCAACACAAGAGCCAAGAAAAACTAAGCTCTTTAGAGAAATGTGTGAAAAAAATGACTGATTGTGGAACTGAATTTAGAGGTGTATACAGTGTTTCCAAACACGTTGTTTCACCTGAATGACAGTGAAACATGCAACATCAAACACATTGATAATTTTACACATTCTTGGATGATGATGCAGTATGATGACGTGATGTAACAATGTTTATATTCATTTTCAGACGGTATCAAGATCAACGGAGAGATTACTGTAGTAATTGCTTGTTCTTGTTATGATTATGTCTATTGTTATTTTTAGTCAAAACCATGTTACTGTTCTCTGGAAAATCAATCTGAACTTCCAGCTGCATTACCATACAACTCTGACTCGGATGTCTCAGGTTGAGAGCAGCTATTCATTCAAACTCCGGCAACAGAGCCGTCAGTGTTTACGCTCTGAAAGTACAAAACAGTCATCCTGCTGGTTTGAGGTTTGCACCTGCACTATCGATTTTTTTAAGCAGAAACGCAGACACATTTGTTTAGTTTAGCTTCAACATAACTTTTTTTTTTCTTGTCCCTGGTGTGTGTGCTTATGTGTGTTGTCTCTGTGTGTACTGTCTGTGAAGCACTTTAAACCACCAGAATCCAGTCTACTATTAAACTCTAACTTGTAAAAAAAAAAAAAAAAAGTCTACCTGGAATTAAAAAACAAAACAAAAAACAAAAACAAACAAATTTCATAATAAATATAAAGCATCACAGCATGCTTTGGAAATAGTTGACATTAATATGAAGTGTAAGTGATTTGCCGTAAACAGCAAAAATACGCAAAGACTGGCATTGTCCACTGCAGCTGAGATACTTTTCAGTTAGGTATATTAGGGCAAACATCCCTTATTCTGCTTTGATAAAGCTCTTGCTAAGACAAAGATATGACATGGACAGCAATATAGTCTCAAAGCACAGCCTTTTTTAAAATGAAGAATGAATTATGTTTGTAAGTACTGCAGGTACTGCCTGCTAAATTTATTATAAACATGAAAATATTTTAGGCACAGTGGCTAACCAAGTTCTTCCATCAGTGGCTATAATTTATATTTTAAAGTATGCCTTAATTTATATTTCCCTGATATTACATCAGTCTAAGCACAATTTGGCCTATATTTTTTTGTCTTTATTTTTATTCTATCTACCATCAGACTTCAGTTGTTGAATGTTGAAATGTAAGTTTTCATGGCATGTTAACTGCATCAGAAGAACAAAGGTGCTGTATATGGTATAATGTAAATACACCGCAGTGGATAAACTCTTCATTGCAAAGTCACCAGACGACATGGGATTAAAATGCCTCAGTGACAACTTTAGTGTATGTCCCCTGTTCTTAATCTTTGTGTAAATATTTGAATATGCTTATAAAAAGATTCTTAGATTAAATGTTTAGCAATAAATCTGATGAATTGCACCGACTCTCCCACTGGTGCGCTGAAATATTTCTTCTGTAAATATTTCAGCTCTCCACAAAACACATACAAGCTTCTACGTACCACCACCTTCTAATCAACACCATGAGACAGTCAACGTGAACCTGAACATTATAATGTATTTCACTTATACTTCATGCCCTGATGTCAAGAAGAATTAGACCAAACCCATTTAATTCTGGAGTTTTACATAAATCCCTCCTATTTTCCTGCTACTAGACTCCTCTGTCAACTGTAAAATGGCAGAAAAAGGCCTGCTCCTGCTGCTCAAACGACTAATTACAAAGGTTGTAAAATATTATTATTGAAAATATATAGTGTGTGTTGTCACAGTATACCCTGTGTGTGTGTGTCACAGATGGGTCTGGCATGAGTTAAAAAACCAGCCAGTGTAGTTCACCCAGACTGAAAAACTGCATGGTCTATTTCACTAACATGACATATTTGAAAAGGGTGAAACGATCAGGTGCACAATGTCCTGGAGACCCTTTTAATTTACATGCACTTGCAGATGCAGAGACACACACACACACACACACACACACACACACACACACACACACACACACACACACACACACACACACACACACACACACACACACACACACACACACACACAGACAAGTGCTGTAATGATCTGGATCTTCCCTTCCTGAGAAATTTTGGGATAAATATTCAAAACCTTTAGGCGGAGGAAATAGTCTTGGTCACAAGCAAATGACTAGATCACAAAATAAACAGTGGAAAGTCTGACTTTTGTTTTAAGACCATGATGTAAGCAGTTTGTAAGATATTGGGCATCTTAACAGCAGCAGGCATGTTCTGCAAGTCAATGATCCTTCAAGGAACATATTTTTTTTTTCAAATGTTACAAAGCTATTCAAGCAATGTCATCAACTTTGGAAGTTGATATCATTATCCATAACCACACTGACGTTTGTGACCTGCTCCCTACACTTCAGAGTCAGGAAATCAGTTAAGAAAGGATTTCCCGTCTTTCACTTTATGGCTTTGTACCTAAATAAAATACTCAGAGCAGAAAAACAGAGCTGAAAAACATTCATATTGAATTTCAAGACAACAAGTCTTTTAGAAAACTTCCTCATCTCACACTCACACACACGCGCGCACGCGCACACACGCACACACACACACACACACAAAAAAGTGGATTTACCATCGGTTAGCTAAGAGGACCAGTAGATTTCTCAGAGGCCAACCCGGATGTTGAGACAGAGTACATGGATCATAGACCCCCACAGTAACCTAAAAAAACCAAAGAAGGTGTGTTTACATTACCAAAGAGTGTGTGTAATACAACAGACTCGAATCTAATGATGTGGATGAGCCACTAAAATTACAGTAAAGATACAACTTGATTCCAAGAAGGGTAGCATAAATCTTCCACATCTAAAAAGATATTTTCAAATATTTTAAACTAATACAGAATCAGTAAATAGTTTTGTAACCTTTAGCAGATATTTCGAAATCATACTGTATTGATTTAACTGCAAAAATGTTTGTATCTGTTGCTCTGAAAGATTAAAAATGTCCAAAAAAAACCAAAAACATAATACAAACTAAATAAGTAGGCAAATTTGTGATTCAGGGCTACATAAAGAAAAATGTCTTGACTTGACAACCTTCTCAGCATCAGAGAAGAATGTATCGCAGTCCCCGAGCGGGGCCATCTGAACGGTGTCAGCCGTGTACTTCATTAGGAAGTAAGGAACTGCACCGGTCCCTCTTTTGATCCACAGACCATCATAGGCCTCCTGCAAGGCTGCGATCTGAGACAGAAACAATAAGGCGTCAGCAGTACGTATAGAAAGCTCTGTACTGTACATTAACACTGTCCACCACAGATGCAGAGCTTTTAAAGGGCAATCATAAAATATACAGTATAAGACTTATAATACCTTGTGAGGACTAATATCTGCAATTCTGAAATATTTTATTGTAAATATAACTTACAATCGATGAGAGGATGTTATGGCACTTATTACACAGATAACTCTTGCTATATTCTAATTTACATAATATGGCTTATTTACAGTGTATATTTTACAAGTTATATAAACAATGCCATCTGGCTGAGATAATTCCTAATATATACAAGATTTTGTGTAGCTTCTCTTAGTAGCTCAATAATTTTAAAAATATAGTATGTGTATAAGATGGTAAATGCACATGCAAATAAAGAGGGACCTCAGACATTAACAGTATCTGTAACATAATTTGCACTAACTATAAATCTACCAATTAGTTTACAAATATCACCTTAAAATCTATGCCATTGACTTTCAGTTGCCACAAAGTAGAAAATTCTTTAGATCATTCATTTGTTACATACTGTTTACATTATGACTGGTCAACCTTAAAAACTTTTGCAGTCTTTGCATCTGCTAAAGTTGTACAACAGTTTATCACTGTCAGACTTGTCCGTAAAGTCATGTTGTGATTCTGGCTTGATCTTAGCACTGAACTGATTGGACTTTGGTAGGTTAGAAAGTCATCATTTAGCTCATTAATCTCAGTTATTAACTGTCAAGATGTTACCGAACACTGACAATTTATGTTTAGGGAAAGAGACCACAGACAGGGAGAGGGGGCAGAGGGGAAAAAAATGGCAAAATGGCAAACGCTGATTCTCCCTTAATGAGGCTTTTTCACTCCTTCGATCCACTTTACTGCATTATACTGTTTTTATAACCAGTACAGTTTTAACCAGATTATTGGTGTTAAAGAATACTTTCAGGGTCTGCATTTCTTTTAGGAAAGAGGTTAGGTCAGTCTTAGGAAAGAAAAGGGAAATAGGAATAACATTAAAATTTTAATATATATCATAAAGAACTACTAGACGACACCAAACAGCGTTTATTCTGAAAATACAGCAGGTCAACTGTAAAAGGTATGTCTAGAATTTGTACTGTGTATCAACAACCTGTAAAACCACGTCTACAATTCCCAATGTAGAAAAGAGGAAGAAGTACTGCAGTATGATTTAAAGTGTTCTGTCCAAAATATTAATTCCAGTGTTTGTGTAATAATCTCTAAAGGGTGCTTTATGTAAGCTTTTGCTATTGCTACATAGCCAACATTACTAATAACAGCTGTTTTCTTACCAGTCTAGAGGAAACTCTGAGTTTAGCATCAAACTTCCACTTGGCCAAGAACCATCTCCAGCGGTGGAAAGCAACGCCAACGTTAACTCTTGTTTTGCTTGTATTTCTATCACTTCTTTTCTTCTACTGAAGTCAGCATGATAACCAGCAAGCCCTCGCCCGTCCTGTCTCGTAATACTACTTTGCGAGAGTGAGTCACTGTAGCGTCCAGTGTGCCCTCAGTCCAACGAGAGGATCAGGACGTAGCGCTGCCCAGAGGGCTAGTCTAATCTTTTGTCTTGTAAATGCAGCTGTGGCTGAAGCTCTTGGTAAGAAATAGCTGTTAATGCTAACGGTGGCTATGTAGCAATAGCAAAAACTTACATATAGCACCTTTAAGAAAACCAACCTGTTTTGCTGAGAAAACTTGCTCTAGGACAGAAGGCTGCTGGACAATCTTTATCCCCTCTGGGAAGCAGAGTGCAGGGAAGCAGAACCAGTAATAGAAATGGTACTTCTTCAGATCCTGAAAAAAAGATATTCATAAAATGGGATTAAAAATGGCAAAAAGAATGATAGAAAGATAATCACCCATAAATTCATTAATATATGCACCAACACACTTATAATATACTGTTTATACACACTGCAAAGGTCAGCAGAATGAATCTACAGAGGATGGATGGGTCTTTCAATGCAGCCCCAGACTGTATGGCATCCCATATCTACAAGACAACAGGAGATGAAAAATTACATCAATTCAAACATCTAAATTTCTACTGCACAACTTTGTGACCATTTCTGATGTCTATTTTGCAGAATTCTCCACCAGAGTCGTGATGTGAACATGTGCATTTGTCTCTGAGAAAATTCCCACTGGATGTCTTTTACCTCCTTAGCCTCTTTCTCCAGCAGAGCTTTTTTATCAGTGCTCTTAAAGGCATCAAGTGTGTTGGTGTTATACAGCGTTCCGATAGCTGGACAGCAATGGGCTGGGGTGGGACCATCCCTAGCAGAAAAAAATAAAAAATAAACCTGAACACAGTTGTTCTGTTGCGGCCTTACAAATGACCTGATGTGAGAGCTGATACAAAAATAGTTCAAACCTAATCTGACCTGGCTGATAAACTTTAAAGGGAGTTCAACAATTCATTATTCTCTTAACAGTGAAGACTTCACTCATCTTTTCATAATGTTCAAAAGCTTAAAAAGGAAACTGCCATTAATAACTGCCTTGTATTAGAAATCCAATTTTCATTTTATACAGATAATAATTGAAAACTAAAGCCTTTTTTACATCTGTGTTTACAAAATTAACAATGTACAACAAGCCTGTAATAGCATGAGAAACCATTCATAACTTAGATTTAGTTGCTGTCTAGTCTTAGATCCTGTATTAAAAAGCTTCTCAATCATTTTGTGAGTGGTAGCAAGTTCCAAATTGTGTTTAGATTTTTTCGTTGGTGACTCAATCTTTTTAATTACATTTTATTATCAATTGTTCTTTTAAACACTCAGCAGCAACAGAAAAACTTAGGGTTAGGATAATGTTTATGTAGGCAATTTATTGCCTACATATACTTACACATCAAATGCACTGAACTCCAAAGTCAGGCGAGTGGGCAAACCAACTGGGTCACCTAAAGGACAGGAATGCAAATAAAGAACCTTAACAATGTTTCAGAGTTTTTATTTAAAAACATACTGATCTAGATAAGCAAGTACGACTCCGCTTTGCAACCTGTTTTCGTGTGTGTCACACTACATAATAAACATAGGTGTTATGTAATGCATAGAATTGTCAAAAATAATGAAAGAACAGCACCTGGACAGTCATCATTATAGTGATACCATCTGACTACACCGCTCACCATTGTAGTAGTATCCTTTGATACACTTGGGGCTCTCGTCCAGCCTATAGTCATTGAGCTTCTTCTGAGTGAGCTGGTGCCAGAAACCTGCCTCCAGAGCACTGCTGAAGGGGGCAAACTGCAGCTTGAGGTCTGCAGCGGAGGTCGCTGCTCCACTGGTGTCAGATGCCATCGCAGCTTCACTCACTAGACACGCGTACAGTGAAAAGGCTGCATTTACATTTATAAATTGTAACTCGCAGCTCTAACACAAACACACAGCAAACATTATAATAATTTACTAGCCGCTGAGCTCATGACCTCTGATGGTGCAGTTTGAATAAGCAGTAAAAGGTACAAACTTATTCAATCAATTATTACAGAGACTCATATATTGTACAAATTGTAAAGCCTTTTGAGTTATATGTGTTATATGCTATAGACATAACCGACTTGGCTTGAAAAAATGTATCATGACATAGGTCAACCTGACCCTTGCTTGCTGTTGGCCAAACTAAATAAACAATTCTGATACATTTCCAGGGCTGCAACTGCTATTTCCATTAGCAATTAAATGATTAGTTGTTTATCTGTAAAATGTCGGAAAATGGCGAAAATGCCCACCACAGTTACCCAGACACCAGAGTGACATCTTCAAATATCTTTTTTTTTTTTGTCTGGTCAAAAGTTTATATAAAACAGTGAAAAACAGGAAATCCTCACGTTGGAGGAGCAGGAACAAGCTAAATGTTTGGCACACTACCTTCGTAAATGACTTAACGGTTATTCAACCATTAAAATAGTTGCTGATTAATTAACAAAGGACTAATAACGGACTAATCAATTAATCGACTAATTGTTTCAGTAAACATTTGATAGATTTTTTGACCAAATAAAACTACAAATACAAACTTAACTCCAACCAGTCTTGTTTTATTTGAATGAGTTCTTACTTGAAAAAAAACGTAGCAGCAAGACACTTTAATCCTTAAAACACTTCGGAGCTTCACAGGAAAGGTAATATATGTTTGAATTTAACAGTTACTGTGCCGGGACACTTGTGAAGTAACTATGCAGTGAGTTGACACAGGCACACAAGAAATCAGCAGCTGAAAGTCCTCCAACGCTTTTACACACGACCAGCATCTCCGCATCGCACATCACAGTAAGACGATAAACTGTTTCTCCGACCCGTATAATCCAGGTTCACGTTAAACACACTCCACACACGCGCGCGTTTCTTTGACAAATTTTAACAAGCTGAGTTGTGTTTATCTGACTTACCAGAAACCCTTACTTCCTGGTGAAGTTGATCATGTGATAAGCGGGGATTTTTTTTTTTTTTTTTTTTTTTCCAATAAAGCGGGGCAGTGTGGGTAGGCAGCCCGACCGGTTAGCCTCGGCTAGCCGCCGCAGAAATGTGTCTCTATGGCGCGAGCATCATCGAGTAAAAAATGAAGAACCAAAATAAAAACAAGAACACGCAAACGATAAAGCACGAGAAAACCGACAGAAACCTGTACGCGCCGTTTCTTTTCATGTCGGGAGTAATTACGGATGCACGCAAAGATGAGAGGCTCCCGCGAGAATAACGTCCGTGTGCTTCACCGCCGGTTCCAGCAGGTGTAATCACAGGCCACACATAACCGTATCGAAGCAGGTAAAAGTCTACGAACCCGGGAGTGTAAGAGATGAAACTACGGGCTCACGTTCACCTGAACGTAACATCAGAAATTGGCTCTATCTGGACAAGAGGGGGCTGTGCCACAACGAGTTAGGGGCCGTCTCAAAACCACACTGCTGGTGGGGGAAAGAACGCACGGTGTTCAGCTACTTCTCACAAACCGAAGAATCAAAAACTACTGAGCTTCGCTTGACTAAAAAATGTTATTAAATTTGAGAGAGCCCCGTAGGTCTCAGTGTCAGAGAGGAATGTAAATGTCTGAACGGTGTCAGCCGTGTACGTCACTAGGAAGTAGGGAACTGCACCGGTCCCTCATTTGATCCACGGACCATCATAGGCCTCCTGCAAGGCTGCGATCCGAGACGGAAACGATCAGGCGTCGGCAATGCGTATAGAAAGCTCTGTGCTGTACCTTAACAGATGCAGAGCTTTTAAAGTCGCAATCCTAAAATACACAGTATGTCTTATAATGCCTTTTTGATAGTGTGGAACACATGAGGTGTACGGAGGCATACTATTTTTATTTGCACATTTGAGGTTGGTGATAATCGATTAGTAGATGGGCAAAACATTAATCCACAACCA
Source organism: Xiphias gladius (assembly GCF_016859285.1). NCBI lineage: Eukaryota > Metazoa > Chordata > Actinopteri > Istiophoriformes > Xiphiidae > Xiphias > Xiphias gladius. Next base: position 13,296,078 of record NC_053420.1, on the reverse strand, counting down.
TTTTGATAATCAAATAATCATTGTAGTCATTTGTAAGCAAAAATGGCAAACTTTCTCTGCTCCCAGCTTCTCAGATGTGAGAATCTGATGCTTTTCATTGTCTTATACAACAGTAAAGTGAATAGAGTTGGGTTTTGGACTGTTTTACAGACAGAACAAGCCTCTGAAGACATATCCATAGACTCTGGGAAATTGCATAAGGCATTTTTTCCATTTTTTTTTGTTTGCAACCACTGTCTGAGTCTCTTCATTGTCTGCACTTATCAGTGTGGTACTACATTCTCCTTATTATTTGATTTTTCTGATGTACCTCATCTAACTAGCAGAATGTCTATAAGCAGAATGTCTCCATTTCAGGCAACTTCCTATTACTTTATCCCAATTAGATCAGTGTTTAATGTCCCATGTTAATAACTCCCACAGATTTTTCACTCGCATAAAATTAATTTTTTTTTTTAAATTGTAAATATATACTGTATGTTCTTGCAGAATAACATACCATACGTCAGATGTAGTGTCAATTAATAACTGATTGTCTGTTTCTTCTCTGAGCATACATGTGATCAATCATGTTATCACTTGAGAGTAGCTTTTAAAAGTTACTTTTACACTTGTACACTGTAAGTAGGAGTGAATCACTTGATAAATGTGTTTTATTGCTCACATTCAGCAAACACTGATATTTATTCTTAAGTTGGTATTTTAGAGCATTCTTAAATGTAATTCTTAGAAATGTGATAAGTGCGGGCCCAGAAATGCAGGTGATGCAGACCCCAGCTTTCATGTTGGCACTTCTGGGCAGTCCATTTGCTTTTTTTTTTTTTTTTTTCATTATGTGATTATGGGAAGAAAAAAAAAACAAGTCATAAGGCTAAGGGCACAAAAATAAACTCTTAAGGACCAGGGCCAAGCAAAGACTTTAGAAACACTGAGGTCACAAATTCTCTAAAATATCATCTGTTTTCTTACTATTTTGAAATATAAGTGCTCAGTTATATTTTCTGTATCTTTAATTCCCAGCATGAAGGTGTGAATGTTGTTTCAAAGCTTTCTCAACACTAGAATAAAATTCTAGTAGAGAACTACTGAATCGTTAATTTATTCATTCTCCTTTTAGTCTACAAGTACTCAAATACAAATGTAGTATAGAAATACAGTCTAAACATACTGGAATCAGATTTTTTAAAATACCCACCATGAACCCCAAAATTCCCACTTATGGTGATTTTTTTTTTTTTTTTTTTTTTTTATAAACAGCTTTGTTGGGATGCAAACATGTAATACCAGCCTTATGTAGCCACTGTAATTACTAGTTAAAAATAATTAGCTCGTGGCTACAGCTAGATTCCTTGAACTACAAATTACATCAACAATTGTAAATATTTGATTGTTGTACGCTCTCAAACAAGTAGCAGGGGACATTTACCAGTATTGCAGTGAGTTTACGGAATAAAATGCTTAAAAGTTTGCCAGCTGGAGAACAGCTGTATCTGCAAAGCGAACTCACTGAACCTAAACTCTGCTGGGTCGTCTTAAGGTCAGTGACATTCATTGAATTATATATACTGGTTGACTAAAACGAGGCGACACATCCGACGGTGAGCTTCATGTGTACACTGTGAACTGCTGGTCAAACACGCCTGCTTGTGTTGCCTTCATGTATCAACTCCCCGACCGTCGGTTTTCTTTAGTAGTTAATAATTAATTAGTGTTTTTTGAGGGTTAATAAAGGGTTGAATTAATATGGGTAAATTATTTTGGTTAATTTGTTAAGGTTAAAATAATAGATTTACTTAACCACAAACCACCCCAGTAAGAGCAGTTGTAGAGTCTGAGAGGGGCCATAGGCAGAAAATCAAGTTGGCCCCAAATAGACAAAGTTTCTTCACAAAATATGGTATTTGTCAAATGAATTCCTAAAATATTTTTACTACTTTTTTTTTTTTTTTTCAAAGTGTAATATTTCCTTGGCTGTCATCATACGGTTGCTTGTATGATGTCAGCCTCTGTCTCACACTTAAACAGAGGCTTAAATTTCCCTTTCTTTCGTTTTTCTCTTTTAATCACACTTTTCAAGTCAAAGTCACAGTAGAATTCACTAGAAAGAACTGGGGCCCCTTCAGAGTGGTTTACAGGTCTGTGTTTTGCAGCAGCAGTTTTAGGAGAGCTCTACATCTTTAGTTAGCCACTGGCAGGCATGGCAAATTTCTGCCATGCCCCGTCAGGTAAATTTCACTCATGCAGTCCACTCCTATTTATACATATCCCATGAAAAAAATATTTATTCTACAAATAAGTGCAAATATCCTGTGACATCCACCTCGGAAATCCACCTAAGGATGTAGAAAGACTTTTTGAGGGGCCGTCTTTACACTTCACAGGAGTTCAAAGCAAACAGTTTCAGCACCCCGACTTAACTTCAACACTTCAAACAGCCTCAGTGCAGCATGCTGTACAACGACCTGATTGATGCGCACCTTAGTTTTGGGCAAACAGGGAATCCTGTCATAAATCACCTATGCATACAGAAAGAAAGTCGAAGAGGTAAAAAGTGCAGAGGTCCCCCCTGAGTCACTCTGAAAGAAATGAGTGCTGTTACTGAAGGTGATGTTATCGCTCATTGGACTGGAGCTTGGCAGGCTTTCTTACAATAACAGTAATAGTTGTATGTACAGTGATGTTTGTTTGTTTAAGGGGACATTTCAGCTGAACAGCTTGCGCCCCTATGGCCACTATGCTCTAAATGTCTATGGTACAATGTGGAATGAAAGTAATAGCGGTTGTATGGTGTGAAAACATTTATATGTGTGCAAGCCTTTGGTTTCTTTGGAAGAAATAAGTCCAACATATTTAATTCCACTGCCAAGTAACGTACTACTACACTGTCAGACTTTTCATTGAGTTATGGATGGCCTAAAAAACAAGCTTAAAATTTTGACACTTTCACCATATCAAATAGTTTTAGAATAGAAGTTGCTTTTCAGCTGGGCGTACAGCCCATATTTCGGGTTTCCCTTTCCACGTTTTTGTTACTGGTGTTGTTTTCGGCAAATCGGCGCATGTGAGCTACATTTGTACAATAAGTGCTTTGGTTCCTCTCTGACTTACAGTGAAGTATCTGTTAGGTTTATCAGAGTCAATTGTCACTCGGCTGGCAGTGTTTTTACTGTTCCCAGGGTAACAACCAGCATTAGGCTGTTTCCTGTTGGTCGTGTTTCTTCAGCCACTATGAAAATACAGAATTGTGTTTTCCATGTTGATATGATCTGAAGGGTCTAAGGATGGAGGGTGTTGCATGTTGTACAGATTAAAAAGTTCTCTGAGCCAAAGTTTGTGATTTGTGATTTTGGGCTGCATAAATAAAACTGACTTGATTTGACTGCAGTACATTGATGGAGCCCAGAAGTGCAGATAAACAAATACAGAGATATATGTAGCCAAGGCTGCATTACTAATTAGGCAAAGTGGGCAAAACTACCAAGTTCCCCAGACCTCCAAGGGGCCTAAAAGGTTTTCTATGTGTCAGTTAGTTTTTGGTCATTTGGTTACTTGCAGATTTGTTTGGGAGTTTGCACCGCTGAAATACAATAATCTTCTAAGAGCTGAATCGTAATGTAATCAAATGGTCCTATTTGTAGTGGGGCCCTGTGTCAAAATCATCTAAAACTTAAGCCTTTTTTCCCGAAAACCAGCCTAACACTGGCTCCATTTTGTTGACAGAGATGTACTCAGTACAATCACACACATGCCTCTTCAGATCATCACCTCCTCCAGCTCAGCTCCACCCCCCCTCTGATTTGTTTGATTTGGCTAAGTAGTGACTCACAACCCGTCTGTGTTCATTGTACACAGGAAACATTATGGGTTTCTTGCACTACATCTTGTTGGAGAAAAACAGGGCACCCTATATCAGACAGTATACTTCACATACTAAAATTTGAAATACAGTAATGAAAAATGTTATTTACTGAAGCTAACAAACTTTTTTTTAAAAATCTAAACACATTTGGATTTATACTGTAGGAGTGGTAAAATGTTAACAGTATCACAATTTAACTTTGTTTATCACAAAAGGACTGCAGGCATAGCCTCTTTTAATTTGAGACATACTGTATATGTGCTGTGATGCTTTGTCTCTAGAGCCTGATGGATGCACTTTTTGTTTGTTCCAAATATTTAATAAGTACAAATGCTTTACAGTAGTCTCAAATGTATGCTTTCTTTGCCACAGCATTGTGGAATGATATTTGATGCTGTTTGGCTAATGACATGAGAAGAGGTGTTACATCACATATTAAAATAGATGAGTGTGAAAAGCTTAACAATCGGTTCCTGAAAGGTAGTTTTGTTAGAATAAAAAAAACAATCCTTCTGCAGTTTAATAGAAGGATTTACAGTAAGTAGTTGCCATGCAGACAGATTTTCTGTTTTGAAAATGGGATTCAGACAGGCAGCCGATATTTAGCTACTGCATATAGCATATACAGTATATGTAGGTAAAAATAAGTTATTTGTTCGGTTAATAGTTCATGTTTTTTTTCTTCACATAATATATTTGCTGATTCACTCACCTACTCTACACGATGAAAGTAAAGAGATGATGAAGCACAAAAAGAGATGTCTGTAGGTTATTATTGTCAAGATAAGGGCTTTAATGTGTTATAAATGCAAATCATTTAAAGCTTGTATCTTTAAAAACCCTACAAAGAAGGGTGAAATTAAAGGACAATTGAACAATCCCAAATCAGCTTAGTAGACACTAGCCAAGATTTGTGTTTTTCCTGGACTAACTGATGTCTCATATCCAGTTTTAATGATGAGAAAACAATGTGACAAGTGACAACAATACTCAAAAATGAATGGCAGTGCTTGTAAAATGTTAAATATTTTCTACCAGCATCCCATTGTATCACATCAAATTTCCGTTTCTCTGCACTGATAGTGCAAAAAATAAATAATTAAATAAAAAGATGTTCTTTAAAAACACACTTTAAACATAGTTTTCCTTTCTTCTGCACCAGAGCCAAGACCATAAATTTGTGCTCCTGTTTCCCTGGTTCGGAGATCAAATTCCTTTGAGTTTAAAGGCCTCTGGTCCTAGACACAATTTATTATCACTGTAGCATATGGACAAAATAACATTACATTCAGACGTCATCCTGAACTGTTGCCATGAGTCTGAGAAGTACAGTAAGTTACAAAAATAAGATCTAGAACAAACAGACGTAACTGATACTCAAAATCCACATAGGGTTTTATCTACACTTTGAAAGCCTTCGAGAGTGTCTAACGTGGTAAATTCATTCAACTTTTAGACTGTTGTCCCCTCCTCATCAGTGAATATCAGCAGCATTTAGACACCTATGATTTTGTTCTGCTTATTTTCCTGTCACAGTCTGTCACAAACGAATGTTCAGAATATTTTTGAAGACCCGTTTAAAGTTGCCATTGCAGAGCGGGTATATGAAAGGGTTGAGAGTGGAGTTGATGTAACCTAGCCATATGGTGAACATGTGAAGGTCATGGTGCACACACTCTCTGCAGAATGCCATGACCATGAAAGCTATAAAGTACGGTATCCAACACAACAGAAAAGCAGCGATTATAAAGCCCAACTGCTTGGCTGCTTTGTGCTCTTTATGGATCCTCAGGCTTTGGACACGCTGACGTGATTGGTCAATAAACTTTTGCCACGTCTGTCTCACAGTCACCACGTTAGCTGGGTCCAATTTGGCATCTTCAACCCCATCGTCAGTCCAGGGTAGCACGTGCCTGGGGTCGTAGCTCTTACAGAGCCCAGGTGTGTATCTCTGCACCTCTGAAACCTGACTGATATCACAGACCCCGCTTTTCAAGTTTGGCACTGTGACGTGACATTCGTTTACAGATGCCTGGAGTTTGTTCTCATTAGTCCTCTCGTAAGTTACATCCTGTGGAACCAAGAGACGCCTCAGGGGAATCTCTGCATCTGGTTGCTTCTCCTCAGGGGACAAGGAGCACCTTTTGCCCTTTCGTGCAATTCTGAGTCGTTTTGTTGTCATAGCAAACAATGACGTCTGCTGGCACTTTATACCAATTTTTCTGTGAGATCTAAAAAGGGCAGTTTTGGTTTTATCAGCATCTTCAAGGGAATATGTCTGATCTAGAGTGTTCTGGTCCAGCAAGCGTCGTATTTGAGAGAGTTTGAATGGAGCCTTACGCTCCCTCTTGGGTGATTTGGAGTCATTTTTCTCGGGCGTTTTAACATTTTGTCCTTTCCCATTGTCCAATGAACTGGTAGGATGGATGATTCTTTCCCTGTCCCTCAGATGTTGTCTCACAGCCAAGTAGATGTGTAGGTAAAACCCTAGCATCAAAATTGAGGGTACATAGAAGTTGAAGACGGCCGTAATAACCTTAAACCATGTGACAAAGCGGAAATCCGTGTCACACTTGTTCTCCTCCTCAGGTTTAAGGTCTACATGTGTGAAAGACCTCCATCCTAAAATTGGAATAATCCACATCATCGACAGCAGCCAGGCTCCAGAAATCATCACACTGGCTTTTCTGCGCGTCCGATACTTTAGGTACTTAAGCGGCTGTCTGACAGAGCGGTACCGATCCAAACACAGGATGAACAAGCTGAAAATTGAGGCTGTGCTTGCCACATAGTCCATAATAAGCCAAAATTGGCAGACAGCCCGGCCCAGCTTCCATTCATCCTCTAATAGATACACCAGGTTCAGAGGCATAACTGTAGTCCCTACAATCAGATCTGCCACAGACAGGCTGACAATGTAGAGGTTTCCAACGGTGTGGAGGCTCTTCTCTCTCTTCAGGGCGTAGAGAACAAGCAGGTTCATAATGATGGTGAGGAGAGAAAGGAGTCCCAGAGAAACTCCCACCACGGCGTTGTGGACGTGGTCATGGAGGTTCAGTGTTTGATTGCTCCTCAGCGAGTCACCATCAAGGAGGCCACCCCAGCCGTTGTTGCTGTTATTGACGTAGCTGCTGATGTTGAGCCATGGGTCTGTGGACGGTGACAGACCAGATGCCATCATGGTAGGTCAGATGGCCGCCTCTAGATCCAGTCACATTGTTGAGAACTGTTGGCCAGTGTCCCTTTAACCGTGGGCCAGAACATGTATAAACCAGTAGGTTTTAATCAGGTGAGGAAGGTTTATTAAATCAGTTTGGATCCAACACTTAGATCATAATGACCAGAGGAAAAAAGGTAATCCTTTAAATACTGGGAGAAGCGTAATCAGTGATGTGTTGATCTGTGGTCCATTTGTCACATAAGTCCAAACAGTTAATACCTGGAAACATAAAGAACATTACAGATTGGACTACTGGTACAACTTATCACATTTCTTTTCTTTCGTTTGCTTAATTAAAGTTCTAAGAATTTTTAACCAATTTTTTCTTAAAAAAAAAAACATTCTAGACGCAAAGTATTTTTAAGAGTATTTTTACATGTCTTAAAACAGGTTTGAAAGGGATCTTTCAGAAAGCAGTCAGATGAGAGATAAACAAACTAAAACGTCAAGATGCAAGCGCCTAAAACACTGCTTGACACGTTAAGTAATCGTTTACTTTTTGGTTTGGATATACAATATTAGTAGGCTAAAATCTCCCTTGCTCTTTCTTTCACTGTCCAGCTGGCTTTCTTTAACACTCACATGAGGGGAGGATGGCAAATCCCGTCGACTACACAGCAGAAGATAAACTGTGACTTGACAAAAGGAGGCTGCACTCGCTGCAAGAGTATAGTCAAAAGAGTCCATGTTACATCTGCTATAGGTGAATTAACATCATCTGTCTCTCTAGCTATGTGTCTGCTTAGTCACCGATGACACACACTCAGGAGGAGGAATGATTAAAAAATAAAAAATAAAAAACCCACCAAGCTCATAAGTGTTTAGTGCCTAGTGGGAAAAAACAAATCACTCACAGCAGTAAGGGGGTTGAAAAGGTTTTTAGCAGAGCATCCTCAGAGGGTGACTCACTCTAACTCTCATCGTGGTTTCGATATTAAAATGGGGGGGGGGGGCGCTGGGAGAGTAAAGATCTCTTTGCTCTAAGTAGCCCCCATGTTTACATCTCCGTGCCTTCACCAATTCAATAAGTAAATGATTAAATAAGCCAGGGAGACTGAAAGTTGTGGAAGCAGTGAATGAACTATGGTACTACCCTGTGCATGCTGTATGATGGATGTTGAGTCTCCATCCAGAGGATTTAGCAAAAGCTTTCCAGCTTTAGGGTACAAGTCATTTAACCTACTGGAGAGCAGCATATTCCAACAGCGAAAGCTTCGAATTAGTGGTAGAGTTGTTGTTTTTTTTATGACACTTTTAAAAACAATTCAAATGTACAATCACGGGAAATGTGAAGGGCAAACTAAAACACACTCCAAGTACAGACAGTGTTGTGCCTCCATGCTGTCTCTCATATTTTGAGCCTCTCCCATATTTATCATTAGCTTTCATACATCTTTTTGGCTTTGAATCTGAACTGAGTGATTCTAAAACACTTTCTCGATCTGTTTATAGTGTCTGTGTTTATGCAACGACTGCCTCCGCAGCACAGATTTTCAGGGAACCTTATTACTCACCGAATTCGAAAAAGAATTTATTTTACCCCCCCTATCATTTGAGCAGCACACTAGCCTACGTACGGCACCAGAGAAGAACGGGATACCTATCCAACACTAAGTCTTCGGTGCGATCACCTGTAACGGCCAGTCTCTCTCTCTCTCTGATTTCATTAATCGCGCTATCTTTGGTCCCTGCTGAGACCTGATGGAGCCCGTCTGTCCAAAGGAAGACTGGCTCCCGTGCGAAACGCTACAAGTCGGTGCGCAGAGAAACCACCTGTTGAGCGGCCGCAGGATCACCCATGAAAAACTTTCGGGCGTCTAAATGGTGTGAACACGATCGAGAAACCCGGCATATTCTTAAAAAAAAAAATATATATATATAGCGGGATTGAAATTGATCTTTTAGGTTGCCATCACAAAAAAATAATAATAATTGAAAAAAGTTTAACAATGTAAGTTATTGTCGCCTGTAGGCGTCTGTCCATTCAAAGGACACATTTTCAGACTTACCCTTGAACATGCATTTCCAGGAAAATCCCTTTTTATTCCAGCTTGTATTCCGGGTGAAAAACGGAAAATGAGTGAAGCACAGTGAGGTTTGAATGGGAAAGAAGAAGTCCACCGCCTGCCCCCATCTCCCCCTCTCTGCACTGAATGCAGACTTTGGAGTTCACGTGATATCCCGCTGAACAAGTGCAGCCACTAAAATGACCCGGTCACTGAAACGAGTTTTCACCTGGTGGAGTGGCGCGTTGTGATCCGCGGTGCCACGATTCAGTGTGTGTGTGTGTGTGTGTGTGTGTGTGTGGGATTCACCGTACAGTCAGCCGCACACTGCGTGCAAGGGGGTCTAACTTTCTCCGTTTCATGATATGTGGAAATCATGGAGGGGGGGGGGGAAGCCATCGGAGGTCGGTGAACACTTAAGGTCTACAGCACCACGGTCCTTGTAAAAACATCTGTAGCTGTTTAAAAATGTAGCTTCCAATCACAGCTCAGCCATTTTAGGGGAGTCCAGCATCAGAGAGAGGTGAGGCTGGGATCCGTGTGCGTTTCTGGTAAAGGAGACTGTGGACAGCAGTAGCAGGGCACCATGGTAACATCCCGAATTCCTCCAATCACAACACACAAGCCGGAGTGATGAAACGTGCCGGGCTGCATACCGGTTTTTCAGAGGTTAGAGAGCAAAACGCGCTGCTGTCGTTGACTTCAGCAGCGTTGACTGGCGGCCGTTGCCTGATTTCTAAGGCAGAAAGGGAATTTGGGTGGCGGAGCTGGTTTCCACGCCAGTGCGCGTCTCAACGCCGCCAGTGAGTGGGTTTGTGTAGAACAGAAGGATGTGAATCAGATGCATGACGGAGAAAGTGAGGGTTTGGATAGAGGAGGGCTTTGCTGGACCTTATCACAACACTTCATGACACTTGTTTTAAGGTTTTATTACGAGTGACCCAGAAATTCTTTCCTATTTTCTATATCCTACTTTTTAAACTTTAAATGCCCATCGCCAACAGCCTGAACCCAAACGATCTAATATCTTCACGCTGCAGCTTCAAAGAAACTTAAAGTCTCAGGTTGCTTCTCAAACATTACAAACATTTGTCTGAACTGATAGGACATTTGCCAACTGTAAATTCTGTTGTTTCTGCTGGAACAATGCCCACACTTGAGGGCACTGGGTTGAACAATAGGAGAGCACTGACAAAAATGTCTGGCATGTTTGATAACATTCAGTGCATCTCGCAGCAGTGACGTGGTGACGCTCCTAATGATCCTACTAATGTGTGATTCTGAGTAGTAGTCTGGGATTCATCTTCTGGGCCTCGACCCATTGTGAAATGGCTTCTTGGCCAAAGGGAAGTCTGATATGTGTGTGTGTGTGTGTGTGTGTGTGTGTGTGTGTGTGTGTGTGTGTGTGTGTGTGTGTGTGTGTATCTGTGTGAGAGAGAGAGAGAGTAGGGGGAAAATTCACGGGGTCAGAAAACTCTCGCAGTTTATTTTCGTTGCAAGTATTATTCTGGAAGGAAATATTGCAATGGATGTTTATTATAAGGTGTCAGTGGACACATCTTTAGAAACTGAGACGTCAGTTTGACAGTGTCATTCGCAGTCATCCAAAAACATCCCAAATCATGTTTATTCCAGCTGGATGTGTGAACCCTGTTGCAGTTTATTGGTCTGTACATAAGTGACAGGTCAAGAAATACAGACTCTAGAAAATAAAAACTTTGGCCTAATGATGAATCTACAAGAAAGGTCACAGAGTTGCCAGAGTCAATCAATTTTCCTGTCTGTGGAGTGTGACTGTTTACGCTTAGCTTCATGCCAAAATGGCCAAACTGTAGTTTCTGAATATGGCGGTCACAAAAAGCTTGCACTCCTTGGCAGAGCCCGAGGTTCATACTCAGGTAATTCTGATGGTTCTAAACTAAAAATGGGTGTAATTACTCACACAAACAGTTCATGGCTACACAGAGTCAGTGCACCATTAATTTTGTTAACATACATACTAGTTGTTTATCAGCATCATTAGGAATTAGTTATCAATAGACCACCTGGGACTATTGCTGTCATGTAAAATACATTTACCTATTTTACTTAGTCAGAGTGGGGTCATTATTAGAATAAGTTTAACACAATACAACTTAATGTCTTCATAGTCTTTCAACTTTTTGGATAATAATCTTTTTTTTTTTTTGAGATGTGTAAAAACCACTGTAGTATTTGCAAAGCAAATGGTGCAGAGCAATAAGGACACTGGGAGCAGTTGTGATGTTGTTATTTTTTTTATCTTGAGATAAGAAATGAATGTGCAAAAACTCTGTGGTAGAAATGATCAAGAATTTTAGCAAGAGACATCAATCTTTTCTAAGACTTTCGGACAGTATGACACTGGCAGGAATCCCAATCATATTCAGTGTTTTTAGCATCTTATAAAAGGAGAATACATCAGAGCACTTAACTTTACATGTACAGAAGGTACTTGAGTTAGAAATACAGTGTTCATACAGTAAAAATGTTCTTATCATAATATTGACTCGATCCGACTGGTACAGGTAACACAAGTCTGAATCTTCCCATCACAGTGACAACACAAATTAACTCTATTGATATTGACATTTTGTTATGCACCTTTAAGTGCAGTGAAAATACACTCTCACTAATTTAAAGTGTTTTATATTATTTTGTTTTATTCTCTCTGTTCACACAATCACAATGGGAAAAAAACTTTAATCAAATGTCGCAAACTGTAAAGTGAGCCTATTTCCAAATGATCAAACGCTCATTTAATACAAATTGTGATATTTTAAAAGTTTTTTTGTTTTTGTTTTACCACCTGTTATCAAGCAATCAAAGTTTCACACTTTCACACACTGACTCGGCTGAAGAAAACCTTGAGATGAGGTTGAAAGCACCAAAAAGCTAGTGAGTGAACATTTGGGCCTAGATAACTTAGTGATGCATACTGTTCCCAAAGGTCAAGAATGGACGTCCATACTGAATTTATTAGCTTTACCGGTGTCTTCTGTAACGTAATATGATTATATGATGTCACGTATTAACTGCCTGTGCTGAAGTCATTTATCATTAACTATTTATAGCATTGCCATAGCAATTGCTTACATTGTACGTGTCCTAATTTGCATGCTGCTGGCCTCACTCCAAGAAGCTCTCCATCCTGTTCAGCTGCTTCATGTTTTCTCCTGCTCTCTCCTGCTCATAGTGTCTTTTCACAGTTTGTTTTATTGTTGTTTTAATGGCTAATTTAATATCTGGTAATCAAGACTCTGTCGAAGTAATAAAATTACTTCAACAGTGTCTTGATTCTTACGCATTAGATCCATTTCGCTCCTACGCAGGTGTTTTCAGTTATTTCGGGCTGATCGGACCTCTCTTCAGCTGTGTGGGCATGTACAGACTGTGCTTCATTGACATTTCTATCCTCATTCTCCTGTTTGTTTTGTTGCACCTGTTTGGTTGAGACAAATTACTTCCTCTGTCTGGAGTCTAGAGTTTTAACACATTTTCTCCACATGGGCTCTGCTGCGAGAGCAACATGTCATCAGCACAACAATGGCATCAGTGTGTCTGCCGTCAGACAGCCGCAGAGTTGAACTGTTAAAAGTGGCTCTGGGTCACTGTTATGTGAGTGAAGCGTGTGTGAAATGTGAAGAGTTGCACAGACGGTGTAGACAGTTGGATCGATTGCGTAAAATGGAAACGTAGCTGTTGTGTGACGGAGAGCTGAGAGATTTCTGGGGAAGATAGGGTGTGGCTGAATACACCTTTGTGGGTATATTTCATCAGGTTCATCAGGTATATTTTGTGTTACTCCTGCCCCTGTACAAGTGGGAGATGCACACACAAAAAAAAAATCATTTTAGGATTACTGGGCAAAATGGATAAGGTGTTCCTACCATCCCTGCTCTCGCCTTCAGGAAAAGCTGCGGGTGAAGAGGTAAAAAGAAAGAGAGGAAGGAAGGAAGGGCGGGAGGGGAGAGGGAGAGGGAGAGAAGAAGGACAAGATGAAAAGGGGAAGGAAGGTTTGATTCTTAGGGACCACGATCTTGTGTGAGTTTGTCTGTGTGTGTGGATCATGGAGGGGATAAGAGGCAGAGAAAATGCTAACCTAAATTGAAATTTTTGTCCAGAAAGGAGCAGTAGGAGCTGTCCTAACATTGAACTCTTGGAACCCCTTTTAGAAAATATCCACTTTCAACAAATAGCTGCCATCAAGGTAGTTGAGTGGAGCTGCTCTGAGCACAAAAAGTGGGCAGCTTGAATGTATTCCTGAAAACAGGAAGCCAGCCATTGTGTACAAACAGCCTGAATGCTATGATAAGTACAAGGATTAGAGGACAACAGCAGGGTAGCTGTGGAATAAACGAAACACCACAGATTTTATGGGTTGATCAATATCTATATTCCATAATCTATGTTAAATGCAGTCACCATGATGCTAACTGTATATAAACGAAGATTTAAAGTAACACACTGTGACGTGAGTGTGCCGTAGTGACAAGGATTGTCTATTTCTGCTCCGGTGCTGTGTGTGAGTAATCAGATTTCTTTTGTGTGTGTGTGTGTGTGTGTGTGTGTATGCGGGCAGGCACCTGTTTAGTGTCTTTGTGCATGCACATTTGTGGTAAGAATGTGTGTATTCTATTTTGTGTCTGTGAATGAGTGCGTCACAGGTCTTCCTAATGTCATTAATGTCAGTCTGTACTATGGGAGCCCATAATGGCCTATAATTACAGATTGTAGGGAAAGAAATAGGCCAGTTACAGTGCATTGCTGTGTGAGGTGATAATATCTTTCAAATTACGCAAGATGCTGCTAGTGGGAAACAATTACTGGTCGCGAACATTGGTTTTATTATTTATGCTACTGATTTCCATAAATTATTTCAAACTGAATATTTATGTCCTTCTCAGGCCACAGTTACTGGTTCTGACCCAAAGTATTTATGGTAAATATAAATCAATCAATATTAACAGCTCTAATATTGAGTATTTTTTACTAGACAAACATCAATATTACATTTCTGTATTGTGGTTCCTTGCTACAGCAACACTTGAAAAGGCATCTGTGTTTTGTAGGTCAACAGTGACATCTGCTGGTCAGGTTTCTAAATGCTGAAATATTCTACAAAAGAGATTTAGCAATGTAGCAATCATCTTGTATGTGGCAATATGTGGGGCCTTTACAAGCTATTAAAAAGGATCAAAGCTCCTTTGAGTAGTTGGAATCATATAACCTTCTGTCAAGCTTTTGTAAACTGATGGCCTGTCTGATAATCTCCACTATCAATCACGCTCCCCACTAGATCAGCGTCTCTGAAAATAATAAGAGGAGAAAATCTCTGGCTAATCTCCCTTCACAATTGGGATTTACTCTGCTGTGAGCACTCAGAGTTGACTTTGCAACCTTTTTCTCAGCCTCTGTAAACAAGAAGAAAGGTGAACCTTTAAAAAAAATAGCAAGGAGACTCATTACATTCAGACAGTAGGACTTCCTCTTCATTTTAGAATATCTACTGAGGTAAATGTGGTTGACCTTCATTTCTTCAGTCCTCCTAAAGTATTGTGTTGTATTGAATACCTGGAACTCACCGCTAGTCAGTTAGAACTGAAGAGGCCTTTCGGACGAGGGGTGAAACGTCTTCAAGAATTTCAAGCAAGTCCAGTTGCCTTCACGTCGCACTTAACAGAATACCGTGACCCGGATGACTGAGAATCTTCACAGATATTGTAAGGAAAATGTACAGAAAAATTGACCCTATAACTTTTATGCTATTATGTTTGAGATTATTATCGTTCATTCATTAATGCAAAAGCAGCATTTTAATGTTGTGGTTGGTTTTTATTCTCTATTAATTGTTTGGCTTGTAAAACGTCTGAAAACGGTGAGAAATGCCATCATCATCATAATTGCCCAGAGACCAAAGTGACATCTTGAAGTTTTGTCCAACCAATAGTCCACACCTCTAAACTGTCCTGTTTACTGTAATTTCAGACAAAGAAAATCATCCAATTCTTGGATTTGAGAAGCTGAAAACAGATCATGTTTGGCGTTTTTGCATGAAAAATTATTTAAATTATTATCAAAATAGTTGCCGATTAATTTTCTGTCGACTAATCGTTTCAACTCTAAATTGATGTACTTTAGAGCAGTTTAATCCATAATAATGCATCATATTTCGTGAGATCTTCATTAGTTTTGCATTTGAAATTGTAATTTGTGCTTAGTATGCTTCTATTATAGCTGTCAAATAACTGCAGTGGAGTAAAACTTCAGTATTTCCTCCTGATCTGTACCTACGTGTAGGTATAAATTGGCATGAAACGGAAATGTCTTCAAATATGTATTCAAATGCAGCACTTGAGTAAATGTACTTAGTTACATTCCATCACTAGAGTAGGAATGTCAGTAGTGAGCTTGCCATTCAGCCAGAGGAACTGGAAAAAAAAGCGTCTGTTATTCTGACATGTCCTTGAGCAAGACACTTAATCCTTACCAGCACCAGTGATTTGGATTTGTTACAGAGGCTGTGTATGAATCAAATCTCTTTTAAAAAAGACCAGCGTTAACATGTAATTTCAGCACTTAGTCATTATTTTGATGACACATTTATCTAAAACCATTCAGAACCTAAGGGGAATATGGAGGGATTTTTTTTTTTTTAGCGTAGAAACTATTTCATCACATCACTTAAATTGTTATTTAATTAAAATGTGCGGGATGAATGCAGCAGTTTCCAAAATGAGTAAAAAATGATTACAAAACACATTCTCTGACACATTGCGTCAGCCAGACAATTTGAATAAGGTCATCAGCCTGCCTTCCAATGGACTTGATTTCAGCGTTTTGTTGGCATGTCAGCGTTCTCCAAGCTGTGCTGCATCTGATAAGTGCTTTTGTCAGGCTGCATATCAGAGCCCTCTTCAGCTGCAGTCTTTTTGCCGTCGTTCAGCCGAGGCGACTGGCATTAACTAGAATGACAGAGGCCCATTTCATACGCTCCCTCTACATCATCTTCACTTTGCTTTTTATAAACCTCTCATCAGCCCCCCCCCCCCCGCACTAGCTCGTTCCCCCTCTCGCTCACCCTGTCTCTCTTTCAAATCCCTCTTCTCTCCCCTCTTCCACTTAATTTTCTCCAATTTACTCCGCTTCCCCCACCTCCTCTCCGCTCGCTGCCTTTCTCCATCCCTCAGTCTCTTGGGCATTTTGCAGTCACATAGTCAGGCATGTGAGGTAAAGGACTTATGTAATCTGCTCTCTCTGTAGAGTCTCTCTTTGTCTGTCTTTCTCTCTACAGTGGTGCTAATTGGACAATGGAGTGGAGGCTACAGAAGTCAAATTTACCTCTTGTCTTTATGTGGGGGAATCCTGTTGTAAATGCATGTCTAGACTTTTATGCACAGAATCATACTGTATGCTGTCAACTGGGCCTGTTGTTTACCTGTCAGGCAAAGTAATCAGGTACACATTACCTTTAACAGTTTTTTCTTAATTTTTGATATCGGAATGGGATTTTTAAAAAATGACTTAATTAATACTAATATAATAATGTTAATATTTTAAAGAGCATTATAGATACATAGAGTCTCAAATCCTTATATCCTGGTATAAGATACTATGCTGAACACTGATGAGTTGAGAATAAATTTTTACGGATGAAACATTTCTTCATACTGAAAAAAAAAAACAAAACCAAAAGCTTCCTTCCTGACCAAGCAGAAATAGTGAAGTGTTCACATATTGGATAATTCCATCCCAGCAAATAGCCAGCAATGTCGAGGTAGGCAATATTCAGTCAAATCCCTTCCATAGATAGCAGAGAGGCTCATCATGCAAGTCTATCCATCCTGAGATTCAATTTATATTCCTCCAGTTACACCTCAGAGAAACCCGGTCTGAATGAAAAATGGCTGACTGGTGACTTCGGGAATTTTAGCAATAATGTCCCAAAGAAGGACTTATATTTATTTTACATAGAGGGAGTGTGATATTCTTAATTGTATTTAGATTAATAAAAAGTTTGAAAAGTTTATGGATTACATTTACCTTTTTTTTTGTGAGAGGCTAATTATCTTATGAGATTATTTGTCACTAAGGCTAATTAAAAGATCAAACATTATAGGGATGTTAAATTTAAACATTAAATATGATCAAAAATGAAGATAATGTCCAAACTTTAATTACTTATAGGACTTATTACATAACTTATTTGCACTGTATTTTTGGCAATTTTTATCATGTTTCTATTCTGACAACTTTAATTCTCTCCGTTATTCATTAGATAAGTCATAAAAGAGTTCACTGAAAGGTTGATGTACCTTATTATGCTCTGTCTATATTTATATACAGAGAAGAAACTGCCGTGTTGGCTGTGATAGAACTCCAAAATGCATCTGACTCAGTTCTCGTTGTCTCTAACAAACACTGTGCATAAATTGAATGTGTATGTGAGTGCGCGCGTGCGTGTGTGTCTGTGTGTGTGCGCGTGTGTCTGTGTGTAGGTGCCCTGATGGTGGATTGACTTGAACCCAGGGGCAGTCCTGGAATAGACATAGTCACTCATCTGTTTCTAATGAAGAATAATGCACTGCACTGTACACAGACAAAAGCCTTGCCGCCTCGCACACATGAACACACACAAACACACACAGTGACAAACATACATACATATTGCTACACACAGCCACGCATTGCACATACATGCTGTGACCTACAACACATTGACATGTGTTGTAGGTCACAGCAAGACCCTGCAGGCCCCATTAACAGTTTCGGGGCTTTGATAGCTTACACACAGTCTCATTGTATCACGTTTAGAATTCCTCTCCACTTATATACAGTATAAAAAGATAAAAGAGTTAAATGCCCCCCCCCCCCATATTAGGTACAGATGGATTTTGGAATAAATTTAAATGAAATAAGTAATAAAATAACTTTAAGAAAGATAAAAAGACAACCTTCAAAACTTTACTTTTTAATTTGCCTGAATTTCAGTTTGTTTTTCAGATCTCAGTATTGCTGTGATTGTATGTATATACTGTACATATAATTCCATTTTAAAGGTGCTATATGTATGTTTTTGCTGTTGCTACATAGCCAACATTAGCATTACCACCTGTTTACTTAACATTCCACAAGAAAAGTTGTGAGTTCAGCCTCAAACTTAATTCCTTTATTCGTCAAGAGCTGTCTCCAGTGATGGAAAGCAACGGCAATGTTGCTAAAAAAACTCTTGTTTTAGTTCTATTTCTATCACTTCTTTTCTTCTACTGAAGTTAGCATGCTAACCAGCTAGCCCTGGCCCATCCCATCTTGTAATACTACTTTGTGACAGTGAGTCTAGTCTGCCCTCAGTCCAACATGAGAAGATGAAGTAGCTCTGCTCAGAGGACGTATTCTAACCTCTTGTAAACGCAACGATGGCTGAAGCTGTTGGTAGGAAACAGCTGTTGGTAGGAAACAGCTGTTAATGCTAATGTTGGCTATGTAGCTATAGAAACATTTGCATGTGGCACCTTTAATAGAGCACCATCCTTATATCCACAGTGACCCAGTTGATAAATATCAACTAAAATTTCTTTGAATGAAGTTAGAGATGAGAGAGGGTGCTGGGGAATTATGGAAAATACTTTCAATCTCCTGCGGAGACTTTTTACATCTCTTTATTTTCACTTTGGTGTTTTATTGGCCACGACAGCTGTAAGGGTCCTCAGGACTGTTTATGACACTATGCCCTAGGTTAAATAAAACAAAACAAGATGGGTTCCTACAATGTCTAAAACTATTTTACTTTATCATATCAAATGTTTAAAGTTTACTTTTCAGTGGTTGTTGAAGAAAATCATAGCCTCTGACTAATAACAACATGATATAACCAAGAACAGTTTGCTTATTATCAAGTCTTTATTGATTAAAATGTGTGACATGCAGCAAAATTTCATTTTGGCAGTTGAGAAATTGTAAAGGGATCATTAGACTGCATTTTCTGAGAGGCCTATAAGAGCTTTTATCTATTATTTATTAACAACAGTGCACATTTTCTGTAACCATAATCCACAACCATCTTATGATAAATCGTTTTATTATTTTGTTATTTTTTTTTGTGCTGTTGTGCATGTTCACATCAAAGCAGAAAAGATTCCTTGGTTTGGTGATGCTAATGGAACTCACTTGCCGCCAACTCTCATTCGCTGTCTCCCACTTGCTGGGGGGCTGAAATGTGTTTTCAAGCGAAGAGTCTGCAGTTCTGAGCTCGGTGGTACGCTGCATGTCAAACACCGCTGATAAAGCCATATATGATGCGCCTCTGGAGAGGAGGCATGATGACACTGATACAATGAAATGACACTGGGAGATAGCAGAGTTAATGATTTTCAGCTGGCATATTTGTGACAGAGTTAGTTGATATGGAAAAGTCCTCATGCAGCTTCAACATTATCTTCCAGTCATATTTTGCTCCCTTTTGGTGTTGGTAGGTTAACAATACACTATAAATTAGGCATTCAGTAAGGCTTGCCATTTTTGGATTTGCCTAAATAAGGTTTGAGGTTGAGGACTGAAACAGAAAAGGTCCCATATCACTGAGAAGTGGCTTCTTTTAAGTATGGGACAATTTGAGATGGAGACTGTCAATCTAATCAAGGTTCTGTTTTTGTTTGTAAAGTCAAGGCAAACATTTTCCTCATTCATTGGCAAAGCACAAGATATTCCAACATCTCCTCACATTAAATTTGAACAGTTGGACAACAGAGTAGTTTAGTTAAAACTGCATTTTGTAGAAAGATCAAATTACAAATAGAGGTGGTGCATCATAGATATACCTTGTAAATCTTGGCATTCACCAGCAGTACTTCTGATAATGATCTTTCAAATAACAAGATTGTTTATTGGTAACCTCTTGAACATCATACATTCAACCTACTACATTAAGAAAATCACTCTGTTTATGAGGGAAATGTAATAGGAAAAGGCAAAGAAGCTTCAGCACACAGTTCCCTCTGGCAACTACATGGTTATGCTGCAGAATTATTATAAATAAATCCCTATTAAAAATAAGGGGTTTTATATGGGCTGGTTCTTACTTTTGGACATCTCTAAACTATCATCATTTTGGCTTTTTGCTTTATTTGGTCTGTTTCTCTTACAAGTGCCATTTCATTCTTCCTCTGTATCTCTCCTCCCTCTCTCTTTTTTGTTCTCGTCTACCTCTGTTTCTTGTCTTTCTTTCCATTTTTCACAGCACACACACAGGTTAACAGTGCCATATCCTTGCAAAAACACACATTTTGTCTCAAGACATGCATGCCCACTGCTTCACCCTTCCTCTTGTAGATACTTCCTTTTACATTCACACACACACACACACACACACACACACACACACACACACACACACACACACACACACACACACACACACACACACACACACACACACACACACACACACACACAAAGTGGTCTGAGACTGGTCTGAGACTTTTGGACACCACTGTGTATATTTATATATAGTTTCAAGATCAAATGACCTTCGGTGATCATACTTCATGTTTTTCCAGTCACAAAAATTCGTAAAGCTCGAGCGTCCTTGAGGGAGAGAGATGGAGAGAGAGAGAGAGAGACAGAGAGGGAGAGAGAGAGACGTTATCTTTGCAATTCCAAGCCCTGTCCGTCATGTGGCAGTGCAGCTTCGTAGGAGCTACTGTCACAATGGAGCAGAGCCAGTCAAAGTCGGCCTAATCCACCCCCCCCCCCCATACACACACACACACACACACACACACACACACACACACACAGAGATGTCTGGTCCTTATCTCTGTGTGCAGCTTGAAGCTTACGGCCTGCCTCCCCCCCTGCATTCTCCTGCTCCTCTCTCTTTGATGCTCTCTGGAAACACAGAACCTGCTAATGGAGACAAGAAAAAGGCTTCTCACTACACTGCCTTCTTGTCATTCATGCCAATTCATTACAGTATTCTTTGAAAAGGAGGGGGAAAGGGAAAATAGATTTGCTGTGTCTGTTTTTCTCTGCATTTTCAAAAAAAAACAGTGTTTTGGCAGAGAACTATAACAAATGTTGTAAAATGTAAGATAATCATAACAAATTTTTGTTGATGTTTGAAAACTTGCCAGAGGAAGGAGAGAAGAATGGCGTTTTTTTCATTGTCTGCTTATATGCGAAAAGGAAGTGATTATTGTTGATCTGCTTCCCTTCCACGTTCTCTCACTCTCTCATTCTCTGTACTTTTTTAATTTTCTGATTAGACAGTAAACTATAATGACAATTTACTTTAATTAGCAAGTTCATCTGTGTTGTTAACTTAAAAAAAAACACAAGACAAATAGCTTTATGTGTAGAGACTAGGTGATGTGAGACTGCCGTAATGCGAAACAAATTACAGAACTGGAATAGTAGATATTTTTCCTCTGGCACAACATGTGTTTATGTGGAACCCATTAGCTCTCTTTCTTCATATAAAGTTGCTCTTGCTCACTTGCGCTGGGTACAGCTTTTTCAACTATCTACAGCTGACAAAGAAATTTTATTTTGTTGCTGAATATATCAGTAGCAGCTTAGCTAAGGTAGCAGAGCAGGTTTCATTATCTTAGTTTAAGTTAATTCTTGATCTTTGAAACAGCAATTGAGAGTACAAGCTCACCACAAGATCCTTTTAGCAGCTGTTGTGGAGCATTCAATCCCATGACAACTGGGCAGCTCCATATGCTGATGCAGATCACGTGATATAATCAAAACCTTTAGCACAGCAGTTAGATGGATGTATGTGGATGTATGGACAAATCTACATTTTAGAGAACAGTGTGCTTTCAACAATTTGGAAAAGGCACTTTCCCGTTTCAGTGTGATAATGCCTCAATGCACAAAGTGAGGCCTATAAAGAAAGTTTTTTCTTAGTGTGGTCTGGAAGGCTTTGTCTGGTTTGCGCAGAGCCCCAACCCAGTCAGCACTTTTTTGCTGACTGTGAGCCGGTCTTATCACTCAACATCAGCGGCTGACCTCACTAATGCTCTTGTGGCTGAAAAGGAGCAAATTCCTGCAGCCAGGTCCCAAAATCTTGTGCAAAGTTTTCCCAAAAAGTGGAAGCTGTTATACCACCCTTAATAACGCCCATGGTTTGGAATGACATGTTCAGCAATCAGATATGGGTGTCCACATATTTTCAGCCATGTTGTGTACTTAACAAATACAAGTAGAGAAACATACGAACCACTAAATCAAACACACACACACACACACACACACACACACACACACACACACACACACACACACACACACACACACACACACACACACACACACACACACACACACAGAAGCAGCCCACCTACACACACATAAGTTTAAATATATCACATAACCCCCCCCCATCCCCATACATACACACACTCTCTCGTTCTCTTCCTGTTACTCACTCAGAGTCAGTGCTCCATACTGTGCAATCAAATTCATCTTTGTTGTACAGATTGACAGTTTGATTTATAGGGTTTTGTTGTGCGGCAGTTTGAGCCGAGTCTTGGCTGCGAAAAAAGAAGGAAACACTCAATTATTACCTTTTATGGCTTTATTCCACCTCAACAATGGCACTGTCATCCAGAAATGTCCCCCAGCGCTCAGCATATTTTATGGTGTCTGTTTATCATAACAATGAGAAAGATGATGGATTGGAGATTATTCAAATGGGATTTTGACCTTGTGTTGACAAGGTAAAGAAAATATCAAGAGACCTTTTGCATGGCAGCAGATGAATTATAAAAGTCATCTGGACTGCAACGCGCTCGTAAGCAAAACACAAGTTGTTTGATATTTTTCTCCCGTGTGAGATTCGTCATCTCAGAAGAATGGCATGCACAGTTACTGTAAAAAATAAAAGCTGATATACACTGATGAAGAGAAGATGAAATGTGTGAGCAGAGACTGCAGGGTGGTTAGCCATTTAGAGATATTTGACCTATTTTGGCGTAAAAGTGAACGGTATGAAAATTAACATGAAAAATGACTGGGAACAAAGACCCATTAATCCTCAATGCCAAGAAATAAAAGCTCACCACATGAATGAAGACAACAAAGTTAAATAAAATAGGAAAAATCAGAGAGATCATGTGAACATTTGAGAAACTGGGTGAGTAGGGAACAAAAACATATTGTACTCCAAAAGTCCTATGAAACCCATTAAGTCAAATAAAACTCATCAAGTCCTACAAATGTAAAGGCAAAAACACTGTTTATACTCAACCTACAGAATGACACATAGGATATGAGTGCTTTTTGAGCTGATGGCCTTATTTGCTTGATGAAATTTGTCAGTGCTTTTCAAACTGTTTCAAATCACCATTAAAACAATAAAACCATTTACTGATCAGACCAGCGGAGACCCCAGTTACTGTCCAGTTCCAACCAAGAAATAGTCAGGCACATAACCTACCTGCCTGTAAAATAGCGCTTTGTTGTTTTTATACTTAAGTCTTTTTAGAGATTAACCAAACAAGATAAAATGTGTTAATTAGTGAGTTTGGATTTTGCTATCTTTGACAGAGCCAGGCTTAAGGTTTCTCCCTGTTTCCAGTCTTTGCGGTAAGCTAAGTTAGCCGTCTGTTGGTGCCAATTCATATTTAGCGAACAGACATGAGAGTGGAATTCATCATGTCATCTAACTCTCAGCAAGAAAGCAAATAAGCTTTTTACTCAAAATGTCAATGGTTCAAATGATAACTACTTGGTTTAAGTTAGAGAACAATCATGTCATGGAAACCTGAAGTGAAGAGTAGTCTCCTGTGTCAAAGTTAGCCATTTTCTTGACCCATTCAAACTCCTCGCTCTGTGGACCTTGTGGCTCTGTAACAATTTTACACCATTTCCTCTGCCTCCAAGGGACGACAGAAACGAACCCATAGGTTGTCTTTGCAAGCAACATATTACAACCCATAGTTACGTTTTATTCTCAGATGACCTCTAGTGGCCGTAGTTATTATGACGGGAGCAGAGGAGGGAGTCGGGAGATGAAGTATAAAGAGCGACAAAATCAGTGTTAGGAAGAGGTTGGAGTGGATGGATGGGTTGACAAAAAACATAGGACCTTCACACAGGAGACCCGGAGGACTTGGAGGACTTGTTGTAATTGACTGATGCTGTTTGGTTTTCGTGGGAAGAAAGTCTCTTTGACAAACTATGTATGAGAGTTTTTCTTGTAGGTGGATTCCACCCTTAATGTCCAGGTGATGAGTCATTGCATTGCCTCTAACGTGGGGCATGCATAACTTACACTAATGATGTAACTGTTAAGGACACTGGTGGGTTGTTATTTTTAAAGAGAGGACAATCGGATATGCTCTCTGCAGGCGGAACATAACCAGAAGTAACAGCTGTCCTGCCAGTCAGGGAGCAGAGGGGTAAAACTATGTCCTGACCTTTATACTTCCAAAATATTTTTTTGGTCAGCATGGCCTGAGGTCAGAGACCACATGAGCCTCCCACTGCAGTTGGGCAGGGCAGGTTACGGTGTCAAAATGGAGAATAAGGGAACCATCATACAGTAAATGCTTTTGAGATTGTTCTTTCTTTAGAGATGAAAGTGTTGATTTAACTTTTTCAAACAGCTTAAACTGAACTAAGTTTAAGTTCAAAGCAGGTGGTAGTTTGATATACTTACAGCCCACTGTAATTCAAGGTTGTGGAGTCAGGATGGATGGATAATTGTGCAAAGTGCCTGTCTACGACAACACAACAACACAACAGCCATCTGTAATACTCCAACCTAGTGTTTTGGTTTGCTATACTTAACATTACCTTAACCATAGGTCCAGTAGAAAATGTTCATGTGTTTTTATTTTTTTCTCATGCAGTGACAAAATATCTACTCATCGTTTTCTATTGGTATTTGCTAAAAAGTGTTTTGATTCTTATATATACTAAGAAACCTCATGTGCACAGAATCACACACAATTTGCTGTTCTTCATGATGCCCTCTCTACGTTGTTTCAACTTCAATCCGAGACTGACTGAAGACATTCCATATTATATTTTTATGCTTGGATTAATCCTAAATCTAAAAATCCATCCATCCATCGATCCATTTTCTGCCTCTTATCGAGGATCGAGTCGCGGTGGCCGCAGGTTAAGCAAGCAACGTTTTTCCAACTCAAGGTGTTTCAAGGTCAGATGAGATATATAATCTCTTCAGTGTGTTCTGGGTCTACCTCATGGTTTCCTACCAGTTGGACGTGCCCAGAAAACCTCCAAAGGAAGGCAACCAGGAGGCATCCTAATCAGATGCCCGAACCACCTCAACTGGCTCCTTTCGACGCGAAGGAGCAGCGGCTCTACTCTGAGCTCCCTCTGGATGTCGGAGCCCAGTCACCCTGCAGAGGGAATTCATTTCAGCCGCTTGTATCTGTGGTCTCATTCTGTCAGTCACTACCCAAAGCTCATGACCATAGGTGAGGGTTGAAATGTACATCAACTCGCATATAGGCCTGATAAATGTTGGAGGGTTCCACTAATATTAAAATGAGAAAGGTGTAAATGTTAAACATTAAATGTTTGGCAAATAAGTAGAGACTCGGTATCGTTAGAGACAGCCATGGCAGCCTTAAAACCCTTTAAAACCTGTGTTGAAGCTTATCAGCATGTATAGAGTTATGTGCATTATATAACAAAAAGGTTATTTACATTTTCTTTATGCCTTTGGTATATGTGCTGAATATCACGTAATGTGATGTTATTAAATTTTTTTCTTTTCTTCTTTTTTTGAAGGAGAATTAAGTAAAAAAAAAAAAAAAAATCAACATCTGAAATAGATTTTAAAATGCCACAAAATGTACATACTGAAAACCCTCATGCTTTGTGAGTCACTTCGATACTGTAATCAGTCAAATCAGCTGCTCACCAGCACACTCTTGAGCCTCAGTGGCAAATTATTGAAAACCACTGGCATTATGTAGCTTAGAATATGCCTGTTTTTTTTGTTTCGCTTTAACGACTAGGCTGAGGTTTTGGGAAAGTGTTATGTACATAGGTTAGTTAACCCAATATATGACAAGACTTAGCATCAAAGTCATCATTGTGAGTCTGGTGAACATCCAATTGTATGTAATTTTCAATTACATATTACTACTGTTCCTATATGTGTAAGTTGTTGTAAGATTTCAATCCTTTTTTTTCAAATGCACTAGCATTTGTGGTTCTCTCAAATGATAATATTTAAGATGCACTCGAAACCAATGTCTCTGGGCTAAACTTCGATAAGGTTTCCTCTTTTATACACAAGAAATGAGCAAAGCTCAGAGTAAGCAATATAGTCTTTTTTGCTCTGTCAGTCAGGTTTGACTCAGGTAAAGAAGCTAACCTTAATCGTCTTATTTTTGTAGGATTTGTTTGTTATCTTGTAAACTTACAGTAAACCTAGCTGCCAGAAAGTAAAATATTGCAAATCACTGTAATTAGTTTTATGGTATCCTGGAAAGTTTACAGCAACATTTTGTTATTTTAAGTCTAATCATCAGGTACATGTAAAATAAAACACATTTTTCTACTTTTACACTAAGTACCATATAAGTACAACACAAAATGTAACAAACAGTTGCTATTGCTATTGGATGACATTAATACCAAGCTGATTAACTGAATAATATTTTTGTGCATATTTGTAACTTAAAATATGGATTAGAAGAAAGAAGACTTGTTTTTATGATCATCTGAAAAATGTCATATTAAATACACTGACACCAATAGATTTTGAGGTATGAATAGATGTACAGAAACCTTTATTATTTCTGATTATAAAGACCTAAAAAAACCATCATGATAACTTTCACCGTGGAGCTTGAATGACAGAGTATAAAAGATTAAAAGGACACTAATGTGAAGACAAATATGTATGTTATTGCATTAGCTTACCAAAGATATATCCAAACGCCGGATGTCAGCATGACACGGGCAATAGTGAAGCAAGGTTAAACTAAATATGAGACACCAGAAAAAGACTGAGATTAAATCTGCTAGCGCCAAATAGGGTACACACGTTTGTTTTTTACCTTATCATAAAATATGGTGTCATTAAGCATTACTTATAGACCTATTGCGATAACCTGACAATCCATGATTGGTCTGCCACTCACATGCTCAATATTCCCAGACAGACAACTCATTTTCCTAAAATAAATAATGGCAATCTATGCACATAATGCTATAATAATGCAGTCATTGGTGACCTACATTTATGCCAGCAAACCATTAATCATACAGCCTGAGAGGAGAGCAGCAACCTGCTGTAAACCAAAGGAGGCCATTCATTCAGGGTACCAGGGGAGCCCCTGTCTCTCTCTGGAACAATAACATTCATTACTAACTACTGGGCTCATAGAAGGTAACCTAACTGATGCAGCACAGGGACTTAGGATTTGTTAGGTACAGACATTCATGATTTCCAGGTGAAGTATCCTACTTACTTTGTAGATCCCTGACTTTTCATCTAGCGCCATCATCAAGTCAAAATTTCATTTTGCTTTTTTCCAATTAACTGGTGTATGATGAAATAGTTTCAGAACTAATGACTATTAGCATGCAAACATGCTAAACTAAGATGGTTATCATGGTTCACATCATACCTGCAAAAATCAGCATTTTAACATTGTGATGTGAGAATGTTATCATGTTGACATTAGCATGTAGCTCAAAACACTGCTTTGCTTAAGTACAGTTTGACAGGAATCGGAAATCACATAAAAAGAGACCATGGTTCATAATCAGCTTGAACAAACTCATTCACAAACTAAGTGTACTTTTTCTTGTATTAACCACTATAGTTCCTGCTGCAATTACAAGTTAATTCAGCATTCTTTTTTATGTATATATGTAATGTTAGACCAACTGTGCTTAGGCTAACACTGATAAGAATGATCAGGTATTGTTATATTATGGCTATAGTTAATAATGTTTTCAGACAAGCTAGCAGTAGCAGTTTTTATTTGGTTGTAATTTTGCACACAAGCATAGTTGTTCTGTATCCGAGCAGACCGTCAACCAAATACTCAAAATCTAAACTATAAAACAACAAGAAAGAAAAAAATCTACTTTAAACCAGCACACTGTCAACATCGTTAAGAATTAGTTTCATCACAATCTTCCCGGATGGAAGCATGTTTTCTAGCGCCTCTGGGGGAGAATATTATCAAGTTAATGTAAAACTAACATCATTATGCCAACCAACCAGAACAGCTTAACAGCAGGGAGATGTGTTCTCAATAACCACTCTCCTACTGTTTCTCGTTACAGACTAATGAACTCAGTGTCAAGCAGCACTTCATTTCATTTTGCACTCAGTAAATGAATATTCATCATTAATAGATAAACAAACTTGGGAAATTGTCCTACCACACTGCTTGCTCTGGGTTGTAATGTTTTATATGGGATTCTTAATTGCTTTATAGCTCTTCTCTGTAATGCCAACATGGCATTTTTCAGCATCACAGATTAAACTTTAAAATGTTTTATGAAATAAATAGTGCTAAAGGAATATGCTTATGTGCAAATGTAGGATGGTTGATGTAACTATAAAGAAGTAATTACTTTGTAACTGTAGGTTGTTTTTTTTATTAAAAAAAAAATAGGATTAATCCCACATTACTTTCCATCATTTTGCTTTTCACCTTTTATCACATATCACATAAGTTAACAATTCTCAGCTTTCTGCTTTTCCATTGTCCACCATATTCTAAAATACAAACGCACCAACCTCCACAGTCTATAAAACCTTTTGATAACTTAAAGGACTGCTCAACTGCCAATTTTGTGGTTGGCAAGGCAGATTTATTTGTATATCACATTTCATATAAAGGTAACTCAGAGTGTGTTACAGGAAATCCATCATAAACCTTTAAAACGCAAACAAAAAGGATAGGAACCATTTTAAAAGAAAAGTTTAAGACAAGTAAATGAAAATTAGATTAGATGTCATTCATGGTGGATAATGATGAGTGCTGAAGGTTAGGAGATAGTTAAAGTTGAAGCGAGTGTTGTATCTTTTGGAAGTTTTTGCAGCTCTGTGGGGCATCGTATTGTAACTAAAGGCTGGTTCTCCTTGCTTAGTTTAGACTCTGGGAATGGTTAACAGGCTGCTATCAGATGACCGGAAAGGCTGAGAAGGTTCATGCGGTAAACGATGGTCAGAGATGTATTTTGCTCCTAAACCACTGAGGGATTTATAGACTACCAGGAGTAATTTAAACTATTTTCTATGACACAGTTGCGGTCATTGCAGGGACCTGAGAATTGGTGTGATATGTTCCCTTTTCCTTATCTTTTTCTTTATCTTTGTATCCTTTCTACGACTTTTGCCACAGTGCTTTGAAAGAGCTGAAAGTGCATGAGAATTTGGAAACCTGGGAAAAGAGCATCACAGTAGTCTAAACTGCTAAAATTAAAACTGTGGATGTCAAGCGTGGACACGAATCCTCTGATTCTTGTTATGTTCGCAAGATGACAGTATCCTCTGGCAGCATGGTGGATCCTTACCTTATCCATGACTTCCACTGCCTCCATCCAGACCAGCCTGGAAAGTCAGGTGGCCCCAATTCCTAGGCCATGTTTTTCTTTATCTCCTATCATTCATTTATCTCCTATCATTCACCTGTCCCTCATTATCCTTCCTTCTCTACTGTATTTAGTCTCTGTATTCCCCTATCTCCTTGCCAATTTGTTTTTGAATCCCGTGTCAAGCGTTCCAGCCTTTCTCCTGGTGTTAATTCTTTTGGTTTTTCTGATCTCTGCCCTCTTTTACCTGTACCTCGCTGTTGCCTTCTCCCTGCCTGTTTTGACTGCCTGATCTCCTGACTGACCCCCTGTGTACTAAACTGTTTACAAGTAAAGACTGTGACTTTTGGATCAAGATTCTGTCTTCCCATTTGCTCCAGTTGTTACACAGTATGCATTTCTACAGATGTTACAGATTTCAAATCACAGCATTTTATATATGCCCAGACATTTTACATCTGTGACAAATCAACAAAATGACATTTCAAACATATATGATGATGCCCTCCAAACAAGCTATTATAGCCAAAAGCCTCCAAAGCCAGACTTCCAGCTGAGGGAAGCTCTGACGTTAATGTGTGTTAAACAGCCAGGTTAGAGTATCTCATTAAGAATGGATGGATGAATGGTGAGAGATGGATGAAGGGGAGACTCGAGGTCATATTCTCTATTCTCTCTCTTTCTCTCCATGAGTAAGAGGCAGTCAGACTAATCTGGATCCTCTGATCCACTGGAGACTGAATCAGTTCTAGCACAATCCATGTAAGAATACAGTTCAAAAACAGCCATATAGTAGATTCACTAATATCAGAAACTGCATCGTTTAAGGACAGTAGAATCAGTTACTCCACTTGTCTAATGCTCCACTACATATAATACATGTAATAAATCCTATTATTCAGAATACATGCACAATAAATGAGCTATATTGCTGGGTCTGGGTGAGTATGGATGAGTGAGTCAAGAGCTGGTGAGGGTATTGGTATGTGCATGTCAAGGGCAATGTAGTGTTGACCTTTCTGTATATGTAATGGACCTGGATTAATGAGAAATTTGAACGGGGGTTGGTCACTTAACAACCCAAATAACATTACTGGAATCAATCTGACATTCAAGCAAAATGTACTAGAGTACAGGCATAAGAATTATTTGTAACTTAAATATATGTACAGCTCTTTAATTTACTATATTAATATTAATTAATTCAACAGTTTTATGGGTTTACTATACAACTTGTTGGTTCTACTAATTTTAATTTTGTGGTGCACACAAACAACCACAGTCATCATTAGGTCAGTTCTCCACATGCAGCATATGATTAGAATCATTCATGTGAAGAGAGCAAGAGTTCTGACACTACAGCCTGACTCATGACAGTCGCTCTGCTCTCACCCCTTAATCTTCTTCTGTTTATTTTTACTTTCGTCAAAGCCTATCCTCAATTTTTCCCATCAGCTATGCTAAGGCAACACTGCTCAACCCAACCTCTCCACTTTTCACATACTGTTTATATTCTCTGTCTGCTTGTTCCAGCAAATGTTTAGAGCAGCAACAAGCTCATATTGAGTAACGTATTGGTAGAACAACATCAACAAAACATCGAATTTTTCTGTGCATCATTTTACAGGAATAACACAGCACAGCACATTTCTGCATTTACTTCGATTGCATTCTCTGTGGTAGCTGAAAGCTCCATCTGATCAACATATAACATAACATTGAACACCCAGCAGTTAACAAATTACATCAACTACTTCATAATCACTGTTTTAATATATAGTTCTAATTAATCAGTCCATTCTCTAAAAGAAAGCTTAACTCTGAAATCTGTAACTTTCAAGTTTTTGTTCTCGAAAAATGTTCTCGAAAGATGTAGAACATCTACTATTGTGCTTATGTCATTGGCTGTCCATTAAACTTGCAAATATAAATGTGCTGTTTACATTACTGGCATCGCCAACCACATTGTGTATATTTTGAAAACCAGCATTCCTTAGTAACATTTTTAGTTTTAAAACATATTTACAGTTGTGCAGTATATACAAACCATTAATTAAAATAATAACCTTAAAAAAACACATTTCAATTAAGCCCAATGGCTCCATTTGGGGTAGAAAGGTACTATAATTAATTCCTTCCTTAGCTAACTATGTTGTTATCCATAGAATCTGTGGTTATTCGTATTTATTCGATATAGTCAGAGAGTTAGCAACTTTTAGTATTCACAGAATAATTCAAATAAGTACTGAGTACCAAATAGTGAGAAAAGAGTGCTATTGGCGTGTGAATAATCAAATAGAAATCCAACCAGGCAAGAAGTGACTAAACGGAGACCTCGGCCTGACACTTGATGAGTGCGAGGGCACAACGATTACCTTCATGTTTTATAGCCTGTGGTCTTCTGCAACAGTTCACTGAGTAAGCAGGCAGCGTGGGCTCACATACTAACATTGGATACTTTCATTCAAATCCAGTCATTACATTACACACCTTTAGGTCCACTAGCCCTGGCTTCCATTGTCTGGTGGAGCTTGTTGGAGGTGAAACAGAACCTGAGTATGTGCTGTATCAGGCAGTTCAGGCAATAGCGCATCTGCAGAGAAGCTGGAATGTTTAAGTCAAAAGTTTGAACTGATTTCCGTTGGAGTTGGGCTCCAAATGCTGGGTCTGAATTTGGGTTATTTTATTTTAAAGCTCTCAAAAATAATGCAGTGCATTATTTCTTGTGATAGCAAAATTGTGAATTCCTCAAGGTACTGATTATTATGCATTTTTAATAAGTCAGAAAATAATTGTTTTTAATTTTTAGGGGAGCTAGATCCCTTTAATTGATATACTATTGCCATGAGGTACTGAAATAAATAACATAGAATACATCTTTATTGTCCACTGCTGTGGGTGATGTGACTGAAGAATAAAGTTCTGTTACACTGTGATTCAGATTCATGATAACAGTAGGTGAGATGGCTGGTAGAGGAACAAATCACACAGCTCATTATTTTTGAATTTGCCACACATAAAGCCACTGGATGTCCTGCCAGTGCATGTCTCCATTAAACTAGAGGCCAACGTGTTTAGATAAGTTGATAAGATTCCTCCAAAACAGCTTCATTGCTCTTATACTCAAAAAAAAAAAAAATTCTATGATGTAGGTGTTCAGTTGGGTTTTCAAATTCTTCAAACTATTCGGTGACCCCTTGTGCCTTGTGTGTAAGCATCTGCAAATGTTTCTCCACTCATATATGTAGGCTTTTCCTTTAATTTTTCTTCCACCTGTATATGTTTTATATAAACTCTATCCACCAAAACAATATCATGTTTTTACATGTCTTACATACAACTCAGGGCTGAGGTAACATCTTGGCATATTATGTGTGACTTACAGTACAGGAGTGTATGACAGACACAGTACTAATGAAGTGGACTAAAAATATACTTCTGAGGATGAACTAGACAAGAGATGATTTCTGTTTTAAATGTCATCATAATATCTGTCAGAAATGGCTCATATTTTGGTGCCCCACAAACATCTCTCCTCACATAACTACTAGTGAAAAGAGCATGGTATGCTTTTGAGTCAGAACTGATTAGGCACTTGTTGCCAGAATACACATCTGACCCAAAGGTCACTCCATAAGAAACTTTAAATTTAGTTTAGATTCCAGCTGCACAGATTTAGGGAGATGGTCCACTGACAGACCTCGTGCAGTTCTTTGGTGACTTACAACATTTCATCATAGTCTGGGGTAATATCTGCCCTGACCAGCAAAGGCCAACTGGAAAATGTGTACTTTACAATACGTGACAAATCCACTCTATGTCCAACTATAAATGGCTTCCAACTTTTAGTTTCTGCACACTGGCTTAAAGCAAAGGTCCTTTGAGCCTGGAACCCACAGCAGCCTACAAACAATAGTAAGAGTAATGAGTTAAGTGCAGCATGAGATCATTAAAATGAACAGTGCTGCTATCTGACTTGCGCTGCCCCAGGCATTGGGAGGTCACATTTACTGATTTCATGATTATGTCTATGCATTGTGTGATAGAAAAATATAATTGTCAATTTTGATACTACTTTGTGATAATGAAAAAATGAAACAATTATCCAGTGCTTTTCACCCCACTGGGCCAAAACTATTGAGTAAAACAGACTGGGGTTTACTGACGTGTGTTGTTTGAACATAACAGGCTTTTAATTGATTTGTCCTCCAGCAAGACCAAATTCATTTAGGAGGAAACTGTCTTTGCTCTAACATTGTTGTATAAAGACAATTTTGTATTTACTGTGTCACATTATCAACTTTCGTGACACTTTTGTCAGCATCAA
Organism: Xiphias gladius; assembly: GCF_016859285.1. Classification (NCBI taxonomy): domain Eukaryota; kingdom Metazoa; phylum Chordata; class Actinopteri; order Istiophoriformes; family Xiphiidae; genus Xiphias; species Xiphias gladius. Next base: position 13,262,101 of record NC_053420.1, on the reverse strand, counting down.
CATCCAAAATATATTTTAACCATAGTCTTTAAGGTTGTCTGACATGATGACAAAAATTTCCATCCAAGTCATGACCATTATTTGAACAACTGCTGTGACATTTCTCCTCATTCCCACATTTAGGTCATTTGAGGATCCGTGGGCTTTGCAGCCTGTAGAAACCCTTTGAAATGAAGGAAATGGCTTATGTCAGCTAACAATTCCACCAAACTCAAATCGTGTTCTGTAGATTAGAAAAGAAGTGTGTCCTCCTTGAGTGAAGCACTGTTGACTGGTATAGACTTCAGTAACACAGAGCCTAACATACCACAAAGACTGTCATTGAATATCATCTTAATTCTGCCCATGGGCATGGACGGTGAAAGAAAGTATTTTGTCTTTGTGTATTTTGTGATGGAGGCTATGACTGCCATTGTATTGTTTTGGAGGACACTTTGTCTTCCTGTGTCTGTAAGCCTTTCAGCATGGGAAAGGTTGCTGGCCCTGGTGTATTTCTGAATCCACCAACAATAGCCCAAAAAACAGTGAAATATGGAGGAGCGTATCTGTTTAAAGCAGCACACTGATATACGAAATGCACATCCACATTGAAGCCATTGTGATCCTCTCAGCTGTGTTTTTAATATAAAAATAGGTTGAGGTAGAGTTCACTGGTGCTCAAGAGAACAAGAGAGAGAAGGAAAAAGAGAGAGAAATAGAAATTGGTGGCTGAAGCAACCAGACATGGCAAACCTAAAGGAATACAGGGAAATTACAAAAGCTATGGGGGAAGACAGCAAATGCGGGGGAGGGTTGACAGAGCTACACAGCTTAAAGAAATACCAGAATTGTCTCAGCTAATTTCCATATAGGGTAAGGTACCTGTGAGAGGAAGTAAAAGCGGGCATTAGGTCCGTAGATGTTGATAAAGTAGAAAAAAAAAGGACTTGTGCAAAAGATTGCGTCACCATGGTGAATCTGAAATGTTTCATATGTAATTGTAAAGTGACCAAGTCCGCTATATGTACAGCATGCTAATTCCTATTTAACAAATATAGAAGGCTTCTTTATCAACAGTATTTAGTCAGTAATGCATTTTTGAGGAATAGAGGACCAATTTTTAAACAATTCTCTGCAAAAGTTTTATGCACTTTAGATCTTTAGATTCTCATCCATCATGCAATACCATCAGGGAGGCATCCGATTGGTCCCAAATTCAAAGAGTCATTTATAAGTGTCTTCAGCAACGAGAAGAACAAGGATTCCTGCCACAGATGGTCTGGCCCACCCACAACCCTGATCTCAACATCATGGAGTTAGTCTGGGATTACATGAAGAGACAGAAGACACTGAGACAGAAGTCTACCTGCCTCTTTCAAAGGCAAAGAATGGTGGCACCAAATATTGATTTGACTTTTGTTACAGACTATTTCATACAGGGCCTTTTTAAAACATGTAGATATAATAGTGAGTAGGGATAATAGATAGCGCTAAAGTGAAAACACGTCTTCTGTTCCAGAAGAAAACCTCAATAAGAATCTGACTGACATTTGTAACATGACTAATAACGTTGCTCAACAAAAGAGGCGAGGCATGGCCTAGTCAAGGTGTTGCATTTAGCTCGGGCGCTTCTGTAATAACAGCAGGACAGTGACGACCAAACCATTTTAAAGTTAGTTTAGACGGCAGAAATGGCAACTTAAAAAAATTTGAACAATTACTTTAGAGAGATTGTTAGTGAATATTATGGACATGGATGACACCAAGTTCCAAGGTACCTGAGCTGCCGTGCTTGTACATTTTCTGTAGTAGCCTAATCCTCGGTTAACTTTGTTAAAATAACAAAATTTTCACGTTCTGATACCTGGTGTATTGAATGCTAAAATTTGTTTTAGAATATGATAAGTAAACCCCGGGGACACGCTTGAGTTTTTCAGAAAGATCAATAAAAGACACACTGAATGACAGACTGTGTTAGGTTACAGGAGCTAGTGGAACAGAGGCTACCCAGCACAGGATTATCAGGACTTCGGTTCTATTCTCGTACAATAGAATGATTGAAAATAGAACACTTCCTCCAGCAGTGGATTTCAGTAGGACAGTCTACTGCTGGTAGCAACACTATGAGAACAGCTGTATAGCAGTTACAGTTTAACTGACACTCTGACATTAGCCACTTTGTCAGATCTGTGACCAACAAAATATTGACTATCATCTTTTCTCTACACCTCAAATACACTTTTTGGAGCATTGTAAGTACTATAGGTAATATTTTTGTTGACTGTTAATTTGTGATTCATTCATTTAGTTTTCTTATGATCAGATAACTGCTAACCAGGTTAGCTATTATACTAGCTGTATGAGGATAAGATATGTTGCTAATATCACATTCCAAGTAAATGTTGAATTAATTGGGTTAGATTAATTACTATGTTGTACTTCCTATGGGGACTTAATGTTGCTCTTTCACTGATTATGGTGATACTTTGTTTTTTTTCTGGCATGAGGGACACTGGAACTAATTTGGCTTCTTGTCTACACTGTTAATCCATTGCATTTGTTGTCAAATACTGTTTTCAAACTTTAACAACTGCTTTCAGTAAAAACCTCCAAGGCTTCTCTTCAAGCTTTATTCGATGTGTGTTCAGATCACAGTTCACCAACATGGATACTGCAGGCAGATGATTATTTTTAATTTTTGCTTCTTTAGTAGCTTTATAGCATATCGAATATTGCTACTGCCCAAGTACTGTGAAGCTTTTCCAGTGAGGATAATGTACCTCTCTGTGAACACTTAACGCCCATACGCATTAGTGAACTGCGAAGACCAGACAGAAAGAAAGACAAAGAACGTTGAGCTGTGAGGCTCTTTGAGCAGATGCTTTCTGGTCAAAACTGAGACAGCTTCTCTGTATTCATGGAATGCAGTCAAGTTCTCCCCATCAAGCAGATAAAGCTACAGCAGATGAAGAGGGAGAAGAAGAAGGTGTAATGATGCAGACCAGCATAGCATAAAGGCATCATGGATCGTCAGTTCCTAACGCTGCCGGGCCTTGTGCTTTTCTCCTAGCACCACTCAGGGCATTCACTAACTTTATGAAAGGAGCCATGGATTAATTCCTCCAGCCCCCGGTGCCCACTGCACTATGAAATGCTCTAAATGCTAAAGACTGAATACTATCAGAGCTTTCTTTTCAAATACCCATCGCCTTCAGCTCTTCTTGCGTTATGCCTCAGCTCACAGAAAGCCCTGAGAGCCTTACAAACTCTGACACAGTGACACAGAGATTATAAAAGACAGGGTTTCTGTAGTGAAGATGATTGTTGTGTAAAATGCTTGACATTGTCCAAATGTCAGTTTTTCTGGGAATGGACAGTGTGTATTTGGTATACCGTAACTCCAGGCTTTTTTATACAGTAGCCCCCAAATAACAATTTAAATATAGCTGCATTTGCAAAAATAAAAAAAAGGAACCTTGTTAAATGAATAAGGAAAATGCCAACGACAAAAAAAAATTAGGAACAAATGTTATCATGGCGGGAGATATTCTCTTCCATGGACTTCATCAGATCATACTGTCTGTCTTTTTAATAGCATCTTGTAACAGAGATGGAGATTGAATTTATTTGCCTGTGATTAGTTATTTTCAAAATTTGCACAGTGAAACTTGAAATGAAAAAACATGATGATCAGAATTGGCCTCATATTTTAAGCGAGTTCTGAGTATGTAACTGATGACACATGGTCTTAATAAAATGATGTAAAACAGAAAAGAAGAATGAGGCAAATACTGGGAGTACTTGTAAAAAATAAGGAAGAGCACGCACTGAGAAACACAAACACATTAGACCCCCCCAAACCTCACACATCGCTGAGGTAATTATCTGCAATCACAGAGGCTGGTTCCAACAGAGTGGGGCTGGGCAAGGTGGAGATAGGGCTGAACCCTTTCCATTCGAACTCACTCAAAGCTTTGACTGACCTTGAACCTGCAGTGACCCCCCGCAATTTACTGGGGCCAGACTCACCCAATCACTGCCTGGCTTCAGAAATGAAAGGAAGACAAGAGAACGAGCGCCTCTGATTGCTGGAAAACAACCAAACATACTACTCACGTCTGTGAAATGTTTCAGCTTTGTTTCACAGACATTCCTTTTACGGTTACATTGTGAAAATGCTTGCTCCAGAAAATCAAGTCACGTCTTCCAGTGTGTCATTCAATTTGATGTCACCTGTTTGGAGACAAGTGTCTGTGTATTAAATGTCATTTGAAATTATATCGTGAGCTAACGGGGAGCCACTAAACCACATAATGATAATATTGCGGGATGGTGTTTTGGTTTTGTCTGCAGCACAAGTTTAATAGTTTAGTAGAAGTTTAGTAACTTACCACATTTTCAGTGTTTCATGTCATTGCTAGAAATTTATTTTGTTGTTATTATATTTAATTCATTTATGATTGCAGCCGGGGCATGTTCATCATCATGTGCACTTCTTAGACTTAAAGGCGTTTTAATCTGAATCATTTGAAAAACGTCACCTGATTTTGTGCACTTGAACATGCATGTGTACGTTTATGTCTGCATATTTATTTGGTTGATAATGTATGTAACACCTTCGTAATACGAATGACTTAAAACTATCAGCGACAGTCCAAATTTGAGAAAAGAAGGGTATAATTCAGCCTAAGCAGCCTATAGTAGAAAAATAATAACCAGTAACCCCCAACATGACCCCTTTCCAAACCAGTGGTCACAGTCATTACAAACACCATGATTCATGAGTCAGTAGGTAGGAATTAGGAGGAAGGAGGTCAACCCCAGTAAACATGGAATCACCAACGTTTAATGATTGCATTTAAGTTGCTTTTTCCTACAATTGCAAATTGGACACCAAACCCTTAACTAAATCAGCCACTATGTGGATGTGCCTACATATTTCTGTGTAGGGGTATTCCAGGGTCTTCAGTTAAGTTTTTCTTCCCATGGGGAAGTTTGCCCTTTAAATTTGACCCGTCCTCCGTCCAGCTCTAAAGCCAGCACTTTTCTCAAGGGCAATGGCAGGAGGATCCCTAATTGGAAATTGGTGTACCAGGAGGAAACCTACACAAACACAGGGAGAACATAGAAAGCCCACAACACCAATCTGTAATTCTCAGGTCTCCAAATGAACAGCAACTTCATGCATGAAGTGTCAGACAAACTTAATTCAAAGCTTGTTTCCTTAGACCCAAGAATCTCAATAAAATGAATGAAGAAATGTTCATATATTCATTTCATATTCATTCAGTAAAGAACTGGTGCTAGGGTTAATATAATTTGCATGTTTCTCAGGACCTTGTGACCTATTTCATGTGAGATGGTTGAGCTTACTTCAGGCAGCTAACTTCTCTTGGAAAATGCATTATTTTATATTGGAGGTCAAATGAAGCCTCGCTAATTTCTCATTGACTGAATAAATGCTGGAGCTGCACTTCTATAAATAAAATACTGCAAATGTTTAAAAAAAAAAATTTGATGACATTATTAATATTTGGAAAATTATAAAAAAAAACACAAACGCTAAATAAACTTGGCACTTTGGTCTTTATCTGTGCCTGTAAGAGGGCTTGCATGAGCACAAATGATGTTTGTGTGTGAATGCATTTACGGCAGAAGGATTGAGGATTTTAGATCATGAAACTGCTTTTGGCTTCATTTCTCCATCTACAAATATATTCTATGACTGTGATGTCCACTGAATGCCTGTTGCCTAAATCAAGTCATGTTGGGTCCATTTGTGTTTGCTGGATATCCTTAAACAACGAAACATTGGTAATAGTAGCATTGGTAAGGGTAATGTATACTATATGTGCATTTACAAATTTTATTTTATACGTTTATAAATTGTCATTTACATTAAATGTCAAATAATTTTTTATATTAATTTCTTTCATTATTGTGCTTACAGAGCACTATGGGCACATACACAACAAATTGTTGCCCCTGTATTTGCATCTTTCTGTATGTGTATGTGTCTTTTTGCTTGCTTTTATTTGGCTTTTAATGCGTGTTTGTTTTATAGATCCTTTTATTAGTTCTGTGTATTTAGCCTATTGAATTTAGTTACTTTGCTGTGACTGGTTTTAATGGTTTTGTTAGGTCCCTAGCTTATTGACTTGCTGAGGATGTGATCTTCTTCATTAACACTCATTACCTTTTAACCAATTTGTTTTTATGGCTAAAAAAGCTTCAAGATATTTTCAAATTAGATGCAACCATTTAACTTACCCATGCAAGAGATGAAACATGTTGCAATGCTGAGACTTTTCAGCCTTGATCAAAAACCTTCACTGTGACTCATAAAATTAAAATGTCTTTCAATGTTTCTAAATTACGTCAGTTTAAATTCAGTTGAGCTGCACAAAATAGCCTAGGCCATTCATCTCTGCGTGAGAAATAAGCTATAGGTCATTACACAGATGCACCTTCTCACAGTGCAATTCTTCACTTGGCATGTGACGTTCCTTATAGGAACGTAGGATGAAATGGTTCAGAATCCTCCGGCTCGGTTGTCATGGAACGTCTTGCAATGTCTCCACAGCCCGCGGCTTACTCTCCCCGCTCTCTGTCTGTCTTGATTGCTCTGACTTTCCTTTTCCCTCTTGCCTTCCTTTTCCCTTTTGCTCTTTTCTCCCCCTCGCTTTGGCTGAGATAAATAGGAGGTATTTAACTCTGATGTGAGACCATAATGTCTCCTGCTCAGTAAAAACTACATTTGTCAGTGCCACCGTGCTTTTTGCTCAGGGTAATTGCGTGCCATTGTCTTGCAAGGCTGCTTGGAGATATTCCTGCTGCAGAAAAGCAAGCAAGGTTGGTGGGAGAGGGGAATTTCGTGGTATGTGGAAATGAAAAGAATGTGTTGTTCTAGTATGTGACACATGCAGTGGCCTGTATGATTAAGTACGCCATTAGCAGTTGCAACATGTTCCATGCTATTTTGATCATGCAGATCCTTAACATCTTGAATTTTGTTTACGTAATTCATGGTTTAATTTGATCCCTGGTTTATTTGAGTGTAGATATCCACTTTTTTGTGTTCAGTATAAAAATGGTCTTTATGTTAAATAACCTACCATCCAGTAAGTGGATAGCTCTGCTTGTGTTTCCATGATCTGTATTTGAGCCAAGACGGCTGTGTTTTCCTATTCCCGTACACAGTAAACACAATCCCATTAACTGACTAAGGAACATAAAAACAATAAGACATGAGATATTAAATCACTTGGTGCTTAAATAGAATAAGTTAAAATAAGTAGTATGTCCACTGAGTGGTATTGTATGTGGAGTCTTTAGCTTCCACAACTGTTTTGTTTGCCACAGTAACATTACAAAATGCCTTTTGGATTTCCTCTAAAACTTTGAAAGGTTACTCTGAAATATGACTTGAACATTTGTGTTCTATAAATAGCAGCCTCAGTGGGTTTCCTGTAAGGCTACAGTTAAGTGCTCTCTTTGTATAAGGACTCGGTTGATGGGCTCACCTCACTGATGACGAGGCGCGTGAAAGCGCCTGCTGGGGAATTAAGTGCTCACCTGCATCGAGTTATTCACTTTTCCATCACACAAGCATCCTACTCCCTATAACCCAGGATCAGTATCTAAAAAAAGTCGCATAGAAAAAAGAATGAGTGGTTACACATTGTACCCCTACTTCTGTGAGCACATTTGGACCCTTCAAAGAGCTCTATAGGGCAGCTGACATTTGCATGTGCTTATTCCACCAATCGGGACAGACCCATTAATCCTACCTAGTTAGCAGGTTTAAAAATTGACACTGTATCTAAATCCAGCATCCAATTTAAGGAGTTTGAGGGCAAAATTTTCAGAGGTCTCCACTTGTGCACACAGAATTACAGCTCCAAGGTTACAAGGGATTACCTGTGGTCTATTACACACAAACTTTTCCCTGGACTAACGTGGACTAAAGCGGGAAAGCCCAATGGTAAACTGCCATGCTACCAACATGACAAAGTATTCTATGAGTCCCCGGTGAATCTGATCACACTGGCATTGATGAGAAAGTAAGGCTTCATTAACTGAGGCTGACTGACCTTAGAGCATACAAGAAGTAAACCAGTAACACTTCACCACAGCTGACCGCCAGCTGTAGGCTGGTCACTGGAGGACTTGTAACCTGTGACGATATAGGACCGAGTCACGCTATGTGAACAACTACAGTAATTGTCTCATGTGCAGGAGTCCCGGTGGAACCTCTGTGTGAGCAACTAACAGCAGAAACGGGGTGGACAACTGTCACCATGCAACAGGCGATACACATTGGAAGTAAGCTTTGCCTGAGAAAACAACTTCAGGGGAAAGAAAGTCTCCATTAATGTATCTGTAATAATGATGGTGTGTTAAAGGTTGTGGATTTGGCCTCTTTTTAAAACTACAGCTTGATGTAGACAAAATTGCCCAAATTAGTACACACTTAAAAAATTGTTTTCCTTTGTTTTGTTAAATTTGGAAAGAAGATAATTAAGCCACTTGTAAAACCAAATTAGACATGTGACAGCAAATTAAAAGGAGATTTTTTTTTTTCTGTCCTGTTGTATAGTATAATGTCTTTCCACTTATGCACAACATCCTGTATTCCTGGAAGCAAATATTTAGACATGTAGATGTGAACCAAAGTGCATTCGGGCTGTGAAGCATCTCTTTGTGTCCAGAGCTCGCCACCTTCCCAAGCCTCCCAGTCATTCAAATGGTAAACCAGCAGAACCAACTCTTAATTCATTGCGCAGCATTAACAGTCCAGTCCTGCTCTCAGCACTCCAGCCTGACTCACTGTTTCCCACTACTTTCTCCAAACACAGAAAAGGAAAGCATTTACCATGAGAAAAGAGACAGAGAGGAGAGTTAGAGAGCTGGATGTGGCACGCTTAATCTGTAATCTGTCTCTGCCATTTTTCTTCGAAGCACGTCCTGTTCAGATTTTTTGTTTTTTTGTTTGTCAGTCTTGTGTTCCTCTAAGTTGTACTCTTACCAGTAACCACAGTACTCAGCTGAGACTTAAAAGGCTTATGTTAAGGTAATACTTTGAAAAATTTTGAATTTTATTGTCCTTAAATGAGTGGTGAAACTGTTCTTATGAGATACACAGTATTGTCTCTACCAACCAATCAATAAGGCATGGTGAAATATATAATTCTGCTTAAATAGACTCTTTCCCTCGATTATAACATTTGGTGCCCATTATTGCTGTGTTCAACCATGTCTGCAAAGGTAGCAGTAACAAACAAACAAACAAAAAAATCACAAAGATTACTTTAAATACTGATAAGAATATATACTTAAGAACCAGTTTAAATATGGTTTAGATAACTGAACATTGTCGATAATCCCATATGCTGTCTTCAAAAAAACTGGGGTTTGTCGTACCAAAATTACATTCATATACAGCTAATTTTCAATGGCAAAAAGAAGCATAATTCTGCCCAAATTTATTTTTCTAATCAACATAATAAGGGAACATGTATAATTAGCGTATCTGCCAAGTTGCAAAATGTCCATACTGAAAATATCTCCAAAGTGTTTTTCCTTTCTTGCTATACACTGTCCACTCGTAGAACTCTAGTTAAAATAACTACTCTGTTCTGGTTAAGGGACCTCTGTTGCCATAGTTATAATAATAAACACTTGGTTAAGGGTAGCGAGTTATTATCGTCATTCCTTTAGAAAAACAGAGTTGACTGTCATTTTGAAACGGTAAATTTTCAGTGGTCTTACATGTTAAAGTCTGGTGTTTTGTTAACATAACAACGTCATCTGACTTTGTCCTTTGCTCCCGTCATAATTTCTACAGCCAACAGAAAGCTTTGTCACTTGAACGTAATCATGTTGTTTGGGCATTTGCTGAAATGACACTGATTATGCTGTTTTTCTTCTTGGGAGGACAGTCTTGTTTTTCATGGTTAGGTTCAGAGCCCTTGTTTAAAATTAGGGAAAGAGCATTGGTTGAATATTAACAAGACTAAGAGTCTACAGCCACTCATGCAACACTGTGGATCAGTACTTAGGCACAGAGGTGCTTTGAAATAAATGCTAACGTCAGTGTCCCAAAACGCTCAAGTCCTCCAACCTAAACGACCATATAGGTTGTTTTGTCCCTACCCTTGGATACAACCCATAGTAGCGTACCAATGGCAGGGGTACCAGACCTTCATCATCAAGGTAACAGTAATAAACTCTGGAAGTTTTAAAGTCATGGTCATGCTTTGGTTTGGGTTAGGCACAAAAACTAGGTTTAGGTTTAAATAGGCACTTCCTTAAGGTCAGAGGACTTTTCTTGTCATGGTTACGATGATAAACACGTGGTTAAGATTGTCAAACGGTCATGGATAAAAGAAACAACAACAAACAGTGGTCTCTTGCAGCTCATAAACATGTAGTTCCCTGCCCTTTATAGTTTTATGACCAAGCTTCTCCCAAAGCATGAATCAAAAAGACAAAAACCTTAGTCAAACATCTTTTCAAACCACATTATCTCTTATCATCGATGTGTACAAGAACTACAGTCGGTGCTTATGTCCCTCAATTCCATGATGTGGTGGGGGGTCTTAAAGAACATCTGTCTGCAAACATAAAGTGACTGCAGGAGATGTGCGCCTGGCGTTCAACACCATGTCTCGTGGTGAAACCCATGTTAATATCCAACTGCCTCTCAAACATCCATCTAATTACATCCGATTTCTCTCAGCGCACCCCCCTGGCAACGTTTAAATTGAAGCATGACGCAAAGACAAGTGCATGTTCGGCTCCGGTGGAACAGGTTATGGGGGGAGAGAGAGAGCAGCAGGATGTCTGTACAATCACTCAGTCATCTACATTTGAATTTGCATAGTAACTGTAGCCTTTAAAAACCCACATAAATATCCCCTGCCTGCTATTTCCTGCAAAATTCTGCACACTAACCTGAATCTGAAGGTTAATGGATATGGAAGGAAAGGAAAAAGTATCCATCTCTGATGGGTTATCCAGTTTGTGTTAGTGAAAGTCGCTTCATGAATTCAGAATTTTTGGAACCTCAAATAGATTAATTTATGAAAAAAAAAAAAAAAAAACTCCAGGAAGAAAACATTAGTCAATATTTTTTTTCTAAGAGGAGTGTAGAAATCATTTTGTGAGTAGAAACCTGCTGAATTACAGCGGGTGTGTTGGTCATGTGTAGGGATCTGTAACAGAACCCATAGATTATCCATCCGTATTATATATAGACTGTTACATGCCTCAGTAGTTTGATAATACTGAGTGATGGGCTTGCATCTGAACTGTCATGGAAGTAATTATACTGTAAATAACGTTTGTCTGTGTATGTATGTGTGTTTGTGTGTGTCAGAAGGCTTGACAGCCGCGGGCAGGCAGGCATGACATCAGATTCTTCCTCTGCATAAGCAGCATTAGGGAGAGAGAGGGAGACAGACTGGGGGGTGTTGACATATGATGCATCCCTGGTTGGATGTTGTGTTCTTGAGCAATGAATCACTGCACCATAGAGGACATTCATTCAAGGATAGTTTTTTTTAGCATTTATATCTTATTCCTAATATGTGTTTTATATAGTGGGATATAAAGACATTTAAAAGGCTGTCGGTGGCACCTTAAATGGAGATGTCTCAGTTTCAGTCTAGAATATCAACTGGAGGATTGGCTCAGGTATTGTAGTCATGTGACTAGCTGCCCATACTCAGGGTGAACTGTACGCTGTATGTAGATTTTAGCCACGCTGTCATCGTAACTATAGGGTTGGACTTTTATCCAGGCATCCAGGTAAAGGCATCCAGGTGCCCGGAGAATGAATCTAACTGACTTTGGTGGTCCCCTAGGTTTTCATGTAGTACCATCAGCTGGTCAGTTTTTTAACTTTTCCAGTTCAGTATCTCAATATCTACTTCATGGATGGCAAAAACCTTTGTACATACACTCATGGTTCCCAGTTGATAAATCCTAATGATGTTTGTGATCCCCTGACGTTTTCTCAGTATCCACAAGAATGCAGAGGCTCTGTGAGACTCAAAAGATAAAACCCTTTTTGCCACGTCACAGCTTGACATGTGTCACTTCAGGTAAATAATACAATATGTTCTAACCCTTGCACCGTGCTGTGAGGTGATGCTGTAACCTTTCGCGACAGCAAACACGTGAATTATTTGTGATGACAGTGGTCCCACAGCAACGACTGTGGCTAGATCTCAAACAAGTTGCTTCCTTGCTTGTGGTATTGAACTATTAATTTCTCTCGTTTTGTTTCATCCTGAACAGATTTTCTTTTTGATGTAGTTTTGGCTTTTTCAGTCATGATGTTTCTTGAGAGACATAAGCCCATTAAAAACCTGGCTGATTTAGAGAGCACTGGGCTTATGACTGAGCTGGGCTGATCAAATTGCTTGTCCAACTTTCCACCTATTGCCACTCTACCACATCTTCTTCACAGTTGGAATATACAGTATGTTTCCTTTGCATTCTACTTTGTCTTGGCGCCATTTTGTTTTCTCCGCTTCATTGTAGAAGAAGATGCCACAACGGGGCTGCCTCTGATGCACCACACCACCATACTCCTGGTACATTTGGTGATAAATGTGGTGTGAAAAAAGTCCCCAGAGAGGAGAAGAGAAGAGAAGAGAAGAGAAGAGAAGAGAAGAGGTTGAGACTTAGTAAGGAGGGGAAGAGAGGAAAGAGAATAAGTGCTAGGCTCTGTTTCAGGCTCTTTACTCTTTTGTGCCAGGAGAAAGGAGCTGTTTCCAGTTGGAGGTCACACTCCCAGTTTTGTCACACAGGCCTCCTCTGTCTCCATTCATCACAACACAGAGAGGGCTTGAAGAACACCATTCGATTAAAGCCTCATACAACTGCTTACCTGCACATACTGTATAGCTTATACAAAATTATTACTGTATAAATAGTTGTTGCATTCCTGGTATCAGTTTTCTCATTTAGTTACCTTTCTCATTCCCAGTTTTTGCTTTATGTGGACATAATTTTTTCCTCATCTTTGACAATGCTAAAACCTTGCATTGATTGATCAAGGTAGAATATGTTTGGCCTTTTCCTGGGCCAGTGTTTGGTCTATGCTGTTACAGAGACTTGCCGTGTCTTCTTGTGCTGTGCAGTATGAACAACAAAATAGTTTGCCACCATCTGCGTAATTATCAGCATGAATGGTGGAGTGCAGCAGGGGCTTACCACTCACGGATGTTTGTACCTTACATTCTCACATTATGTCTCCTGACTTGTTTGAAAAGTCAAAATGTCTGTCATGCAAAAGGAATAAATGTAGGGAGCTACTAGGCCGGTTCTCTGCTAGCTAAGAGGGTACATGCAAATATTAGTCCCTCACTCTGCATGTTAAAAGATGCCACCTCAGATCGTAGATCCAGAGTTGAAATGCATAACCTTTGATTCATCTTGCCACTGTACAACAATCATGCTTAACAGTGAAGTTCAAGCTCCATTTTACATAGCATTTAAGGAGAATTTCTTACTTACATTTGTTGGTCTGTTATTCTGATATTTATTCCAGTAATAACTGCAATTGAGTGGGGTTCCGAGTACCAATCCTGATGACAATGTGGGTAAATGGAAAAAAGGATTGTTTGGAGGATTGTTTCTACCAAACTGCTGATAAGTGGTTTGCCAAATATCAAATAAAAATGAAAATTCTGTGTTTACTGTGGGCATTCTGTGAATGTAACCTTGAGAAATGCTCCCCATAAAGAGAATAATAGGCAGAGATAGACCAAGTTGCCACCTGTTTTTATTAAATGTTTACTGATCCAGTTTGAGCAATATGCCCCCCACCACCAAAAGAAGATTCCAGTCACCCAAGTGGTATGACTGATATTTTTGTAGAATTTTAGTTAAGTCAGAAAGCTGAAAATACCCTCTGTCCGAGTGTAATTAGAGGGGGTGTCAGGTCACAGAAGTGCTGAAATCCTGTGGCTACCAGTGAGGCTGCACTGTAATATGGCAACACAAGATAATCAGAAACATCTATTGATTTCAATTAAGTCTGTGTGAAGGAGTGAAAGGAGGTTAAAGTTAGATGAATGTCTTCAAACCCGTATTCTCTGTCAAATTGTACACCAGTGGACTGGAAGTAATGGTCTGTTTGTACTCCAGTGGTGAATACAAATTCTGTATCACTTGGACACCATTTCAGATGGGACAAATATGCGTCACAACCCTGTGTTGTAGCGCGTGCACATGTGTGTGTGTAGTTCAGGCAGGGCTTGGCAGGGTATGCCCTGCAGGCAATTAAAACTGTTCATTAATGCTTTGTTAGACAACACTCCAGCTAATCCCATCATATGGCAGGCAGTGATAAGGGCATTTGCTTCCCTCACTGCGTGTCTGTCTGTCAGTCTGCTGGGAGCAGATATGCTATCAGTAGCCTGTTGTAAAGGTGAACAGAGGGAAAGCCATGCAAGCTCACTTTGTATATTCTGATTCAGCTTTGGTCAGCTGGAGAAAAGGGGATCCGAGGTGAAGAAAAGGCTTGGCAGTGTACACTAGATAGCCTTTGAATGTTCAGGTTTTGTGTAATAGCTGCTCCAATATAATTCTTCCAAATGAAACAACAAATGACATTTTGTGTCATTTCTCCAGGCTCTCTAGAACGTCATATAAGGGGAAGCGTTTTCAGATCTAATGCTCCTGTCAGTAGGGAATCATTTGTGTGCGCCTTCCAAAACCATTAAAAAATTCCATTTGAAAAAATCAATCCGTTTTATGACATGACATGGTAAAAGTTTTGTTAGGTTTATGCACAAAAACAACTTGGTTAGATTTATGGAAAAATCATGGATTTGGGCGAAAAAACTATTTTGTTAAGGTTATAGGGAAACATTGTAATCTGGGTTCAAATTTGTATTTCGTTAAGGTTAGGGTACTTTCATGGTCATGTTTACAATAACGACCACCTGGTTAAAGTTAGAGAACGATTATGGTCATGAGTTTAAAAACAGGGAACAAACAGTGATCCCTCATGTTAAGATTGGATCTATGAAGTGCTTTTACCATAGTCAGTAAAATATTTAAATCAACTAGGTGGTAACAAGTGAAAAAAGGTCAGATATTGTTATTATTACCAATATTATTTTTATAAGAAATGGATGCGTCCGTGTTTTTGACTGGCTGGGTTTTCCACCCAAATGTTCCATTAGTTTCCTATTGCAAGGTCAATTGCATATCCTCACTGCATCTTTCACCAAAAAAACCAAAAAAAACAACAAAGAAACAATCGTGGAAAAAAACAGCCTTCCAGCTGTAAGAAGAGTGAGTAGAGAATTCTTTTTTAATTAATTGGTTAATTTTTTTGGCCCACTGAGCTGTGTATGTCAGCGGCCAGTGATTGTGATTTGATTGGAGAGTGTGTATGCTACTGCAAGCCTTGGCCAAGCTGGCATGGAGGGAAAACAGATTACCATTTCCGCAGTGTGTGTGCTGTTTTGGCCCCGGAGCTGACTTCTGAGCTGCCACTACCTCTGCTAGACTAGAGTTGTCGGAGCTGCTCCGCTCATGTCTGCGTCATCACCACAACTAACACCTCTACTCCGGCTGCATGCTCACTTGTGTGTATATGTATGCATACTCACAAGGACACGCTGAATCACTTGCATGCATGCACACAGACGTGCACATACTTTAAACCAAAAATACATCAGAACTATGGTACAACTGAGGGTGTGTCTGACCAGGTATAAAATCACTCTCTATCTCCTTTCTAGATTTTTTTCTCACTTGCTCCCACACACCCAAACATACAAACATACAGACACACCTTTCACTATTCATAACTTGCACGAGTGGTTTTCAGTGTTGATAAAAAAAAAAAAATCTAACAACACAGAGATGCTTACAAACAATCACCGGAGACACACCAGAGGCAAGGATCAGGGTAAACATACTTACTGTATGTTGTGGCACCAAACAGTATTTTAAAATTTCCCGGTTTTGGTATTTTTGCTTTCAGGAGGACAACCTGACCCATGGTAATATACTATATTTGTATACAGTATTATTTGTCAAAAATGTTCGTATTTCACATGATCAGAGTCACTGAAAATTATTACAATTAGAACAGCACTAGACCTTTACCTGTTCCCTTGTACTTGTACTTGATAGCTAGGTTTACAGATTTACTAATCTCTGTTCATGAGATGGCATGTTCCCCTCATGATCTGAAGTGAACAGGGCAAGAGCCATACAGTGACCGGTGCCTGGCCAATGTGCAACTGAGCCAGGCACCACTACCAGTGCACATTAGATATGCGGACTGAGGTGTTATTTAGGGAAAGGCCTGAAACAACAGTGCCTCAAGTGCATGTGTTGAAGATTCCAGGTAATATCTGGTGCTGTGCACTGTGTCTAATGTAGTGTTTGGAGATCATCACTACCCAATCTCTGCTGCGCTGATCTTGTATTTGCTTGCAAGGAATGATGATGTCAGAGCCCATATAATCTGTTCTAATCTGTTCCACATGAATAGGGTGACTGAAATGGAGCAAAGCTTTCGAATCAGTTCAGGCAGATAACTGGAGTTTGCTGCTCGGTCACGTGACATTCAATACTTGCTCCGTTATATATCAAATGCAACCTTTACATTAGACATGTATTTTAGCTGTCTGTGCTCTGCTCAGATTTGAGATTTGCCATGCTTTCTAAGGCACTGTTCACCTGAAAATGGTTGCAATCACCTGATGCCAGTGTTACCAAAAACATGCTACTTCTTTTCATACAGCATTTCATCAGCCCCACTTCAACCACAGCATCTGCCTGTGTGATCTTTTGACTGTCTTTGTAGTCTTGCCATAATAAATCGTACAAATAGGGATAATGTTGCACTTTTGTACGGTGTCTCCGTGAAGCCATTCATGGTTTTGCACTCAGTTGTACACACCAAAAGTAATGGAAGTAGTTGTGTAAAGAATGGAAAAAAAGAGCGTGACAGAGAAGTGTAAACATTACCTACTTTCACACCTCTGTAGTCCCAGCCAATGACTGTGTAAAGTGAGCGAGACTGTTGGACCCTCTTAAAAAAATGTAATTAAAAAAACTGTTGGCGGACACAGCCCAGTGCAATGTTGGGGTTAGAGAGGGGATTTCAATGCTTTTAGGACTAGTGTGAAGCATACAGAAGCCTGTAGTTTCCCTTCAGGAAATGGTATTATTGTCACTCCCCAATATACACATTCAGATCTGTTCTATTAAAGTTTTCTGAAGGTAATTTTAGCTGGAAAAAGAGACAAAGGACTTAAAGGATGCCCTGCTAGATGTACAAGAGGACCTACCACAGAAAACAGTGAGACGAAGTAAATCTTAAAATTGTAAAACATTACAAAGAACTGTGTGCTAGACATACAGTTCATAAATTTGATGCTCTAGAGAGTCTGGAGTAGATGTGACCTTGATGTGTAAAAGATTTATTTTTTCTCTTAGTGTTTCTAGTGTTTTAGGAATTTACAAGAACGTAATTCGTTAACCCTGAGGCCTGGGGGAATTTTTGTTTTGTCACTCCCTAATAGCTGCTAAAGTGAGCTTGTTGTATCCTTTTGGGGAGTGAATTTCAACCCTTAAACAGTATATTCTACAGTCACATCATATCTTCATGAGAGTCTTCTGACTGCAACTCCTAGCTGGAAAAAGAGACAAACGTCTTAGAGGACATACAACTAGATTTACACAGGCCATACATACAGTGAAACTCCAAAACGAGAATTAAAACGTTTTCATCCATGTTAAGTATCACAAGTATTAACAAACTGTTCTTATGTTTTAAAGCATACTGAGGCCCGTAGTTTCTCTGGATAGGGATGCTAATTTTGTCACTCCCCAATCTATGTTGTGTTGAGCTATCATTTTGGGGAGTGAAGAGGTCAGAGCCCAGACACAAAATAGCTTCTCTGTAGAAATAATGCATTCACATCACACAGCCGGAAAAAGAGACAAGACTTACAGGATGCCCCGCTTGATGTTCAAAGGAGTGAGCCATACAAACAGTTAGATGAAGAAAGGCTGCGAAGAAACAACAATACTGCATCAATCAAATGTCCTAGAAAACACATATATTAAAGGTTGTAGAATTACTGGAATAGATGCGACCTTGTTGTGTATGGATGAGACAAAAACAAGCATTAAAATGTTTAATTAGTGTTTCAAGTGTTAACAATTGTTTGGGAAGATAGCCAAAGGCAATTAATGTTAGGAAAAACAAAGCTCAGCATATTGTCAGGTTATAGTACTTTCTGTAATCCATTATGTGCCACACTAGAATTTTTATTTTATTGTTCCCTTTCTATAAAAAAAAACTTAAAAAAAAAACGATTTCCCTGCATTTTTTTTAAACTTATTTTCTCTCTGTGCATCAACTGATGATTTTGTGGCTATTTGGATTACAACGAATGTAGGCTTACTACTCCATAACAGCAGGGATAGTGCATTGTCACTGGGAGGGCTGGCTGTCAGCCACAACAGCTAAAGTGTCTGTGCTGGCACTGATCCCAGTGCAGGTGTCACACGGATATTGTTGCAGCAAAAACCATTTTGTGAGAAACTATCGGCTAAGTTTACAGAGAACATCTCTTTTGGTGATTCTGTTAACAGCATATTAATTTCCACTTATGTGACAGATCGAGCAATGGCATAACACTGAGCAGGTCAGTGTCACGCACCAGCATCTCACTCAGTTATCAAGAAAGCATATTTGAAGGGCATTTCCAAACCTACCTATAGCAATTCAAAGAGGTGCATCCATTTAACAAATGAAAATGCTGTTTGTTCTTTTCACAATTATCATGTTGGTATGTTAAAAAAAACAAAAACCTTTCTTGCCTGTATTTAAAACTGAATGGTCAGAACTTCCCTCAGAATATTGCCTACTAATCCAACATTTCCAAGATCACATGACACAGACATTATAATCTATAGGTCTTTATTTATTTTTGCAGATAACATATATTGCAATCATGCTTTTTCATATAACACCATCTAAAGACATTTATTATATTTTTTTTACATAGAATATTTTACATTAGGCCCATGAAACAGCTAGAAATATACAAAACAATATTCTCTGACTAGACATTTCTATTACATTATCATTATTATTATTATTATTATCATCATCTTTATTATTACTCTATTCTGTTATTGTAATTATATTTTTTTACAGTTGAGAGAGATATGTGCTTTAGTTTCTGAGATAATAATATTATTGCAGAAAACAGCAAATAATATCACATTTTTTGTTCAACATTTAGACAAAAGAAAAACTCAGGTTGTACAGACATTCACGGATACATGTATTACACAGTCCAGTTTACAACATCATTCAAGAGAGAAAACTGCAGTATGGTAACTTTATACAAAATTCATGGAACCCTTTGTCATTGCACATTTTAATTCACATATGTTTGAAAAAAAAAAAAACATAAATAAAAGAAACGGGACTGATTCAACCTGATTCCTGTCGCATGTAGCTGCCACAGAAGCAAATTTTCTTAATCTTTCTTCATACTAATACAGTGATATCTGTGGTCTGTCACAAAGTCAGCTTCTACAGTTATAGTTTAATATTGCCAAACAAACTTGATATGTAATAATAGGTTTTCCTTTACCCTATGAAAAGGAGTAGTTTCAGTGGTGTTGGCCTATATAGCATCTGGCTATGTCCTGTTGTGTTAACAGTGCTTATGCCAGCTTTGTCCTCTGACTGAGCCAAAGTTTCTCTTTCCGAGTCTGATATAGGAAATCTGCACTTGTCAAAGGATAGAAACACACTATGGCTTCTACTAAAATGACTGAGTAAAGGCCATCACAGTTCGTTTACAGTGAAAGAAATGTGATGCCAGCTGAATAGCACACAGAGAAGAGGCAACAGTTTGGATCAGCTTTCGAGTGTGCCTAAGTACGTATATATGCTGATTTGTGTTTTTTCTCGTTTTGTTTCTGCTTAATGGAGAATGTTGGATAAAAGGGGGAAAATAGCAGAAATTTTAAAATAGTTGCATTTTTTTAAATACAGCATTAATTGTTTCAGTTTATAATGGTAAGATCTGAGAGAATTTGGTCACGTCCACCTTTGTTCCTGAGGAGTGGGTTACTAAACAGATATACAAGTAAACGGTTCCAGGCAGAAGATAGTAATAGCTATCATAGATATCCATCATACACTCTCTAATGAAGCAGTCACTGCAACTTATTCATTCACAGTTTAAAATATAGATCTGACTTAGCATTGGCTTATTGCAACACAGCTCTTTCTTTCCACTTAACTCGTTGTTAGGAGAAGGAAAATCTACATTTGACAACAGAAATATTGTACCCACAGTGGAAATGTGGTATTTCTGTAATGGCTGGACCTTTACTGTTAGAGGTGGTAGTTTACAGATCCAAATTGTGCTTGTAGACGGATGCTGTATTTACCACCCTGATAATCTTGTGTGACAAAGGGGGGTGCTTGATTTAATCCAGATATAGTCAGCGGGTCAAATGTCTACACCAAACTTTCAAACTTGAGTATGATTTTGGTCCTTCTCACTCTCACATATAGAAAACGACCTAAAAATGATTCTACAAAAAAGATTCAGACAACATACAAAGTTATTGTTCTTTAGAAAACAAAGAAACAATTATAACAGTCTCTTGCTATGTAATCCTATGTAAGATATTTTTGCTGTGGTCGCAGGTTTCAATTGAGCCAAAAGAAGTTGGACGCTTCAAATTCCATACTTTACTTGTGCTTTTCAAAGTAGCCCCAGACATGGGTGGTAAACATTTCGGACAAACGGCAGGATCCTGCAAGGGAGTGATAGTCTGGCTAAATTATATTTTACACATACAAGCAGATTTGGCCTCACCTGTTGCACATTCCCATATTGTCTTTGCCTTAAATTTCTCAATATTCAATTTTCATTTTACAAACTTTCAAGTTGCATTTTTTTCAGCTACTACAATGCAATAATTTTAACGTGTTTATTTCATGTACAAGCAAAATGCATTTAACCAATATTTTTCTTTGTACAGTAATTGCAGTTTAGTAGATTAATTAATATCTTCAAAGTAGCACAATACTATTGAATCAATGTGGGCCTCCAAATTTAAATTATATATTCAATATACAGTAATTTCCTAAGTCACATTTCCTTTTCTAAAAAGACTAACTTTTTTGCATAATGAAATTCATAATATCACAACGACTTTGCTGGGTAGTTTGTTTTTCCTTTTAAGTTTTATAACTCTGTATCATACAAATAAACAAACAGAAAAACCCCTAAAAATAACTGAGTAATCAGGTTGGTCTCACGTGTCCCCAGGAGGTAGGTGAATAAAAGCAGACATGGAAGTCTGGTGGTCGCTCCCAACCGTGATTACGTTTCTTCTGTAGTAGAGTGCCAGTCTGGCTGTCGAGACAAAGACAGGCAGAGGTTTCTAGATGTAGGCTTCCTCATTAGCAGGGTTCTGATTCTGGTTTTCTGTCTGCTGGTCCGGGCCGTTTTCCTGAGCCTTCACCAGTACCAAAGGCTTGATCATTATCCGCAGACGCTGAGAGGGAAGAACATAGAGAGGACCAGTAACAACACTGATATCACACAGCTAAAAAGGAAATTAGAATGACGCATTTTGATATACCATTAGCAGCGACTAAACAGCTTGAACCTTTATGATCAAACCCATAAGCTGAAACAAAACACACCAGCTACACAGCTGTGAGCTTGATGAATGCATAGCCTCCGGCACTGAAGAGTCTAAACATTCATCTACAAGATACTATCAGCAATGACAGTTGTACATTTTCCCATGTACATTTGTACATGTGATATAAGGTTATATGAATGAATACAGCTTGCAATATGGCCGATTAAAGAAAATAAAGGCCATTATTTATGACACCAACAAATGTTTCACCGGCCAAAGTCACTGAGCCCACAGATCTAAATCAGAACATCTCAAACTTGATAAATCTTCTAAACGTTCTCAACTATAGATAGAGCTGGACCTGGGCTCTGCAGTATAGTAGGCATTTATATGGAGTGTTTGTGAAACTAAGCATGCGCCTGGGTGCAGAGCACTAATCAGCAGGCTGATTGCTACAATTAGACAATCAGCCATCAGATGGTACTGCAGGATCTGACACCTGCACATCGCCTCAGACGTCCTCTGTTCCACTGTCTGTAATTATGGCCCATTTATTCTGTCAGTGGTGCCTATAAAGCTATATCTGTCACCAGGGGCCGTATAGATGTAAGGTAATTATTCAGCACATTGTGGAAGACTGCAAACCAAAAAGCTCTTAATGTAAACTGCATGCCAGAAAAGGTATTACCTGCCATTGATCAGGATCACCAGATCAATAAAAATGCCGCGCACCATTTTGCTACATACAAATTAATGTAATTTACTAAGAAATCAGTGGTTGTTACAGCAAAAAGGCATCTGAAATTGTTTAAGAGAACTAATTAGAAACTCTATTTTACTAATCCTTTTATCACTGCTCTACTCTTCATGGCAACTTATCACGTCTTTACCCAGCATGCCTGTGTGTTTGCTCATTACAAAACCATTGAATCACAGTCCCTCAGTGCAGTTTTAATTCACAGAGCAAAATCCCATTGGGGTAAGCCGAACATTTTCACATCCAGTGTGAGGAGTCCGTTGGCTGCTAAATTACATCTCAGGTACTACTTCCATTACCAGCCATATGTAAATGTAGTAAATGTCAGTGAAGCTGATATAAATCCTGAATCAGTGTATTCTGGTAAACATATTTAAGCCAGACTGTGTTGGGAAAAAATCTACAGGGTGACCTTAAATGTTCATCTAAGCTTCCCACCATGATTAAAACTGATCTCTTCTATAAAATCCTCAGGGCTTGTGTATCCCATTTATATTACATTATCCTCACACAACATCAGCGCCCTCTAAATACACCACTCTGCTCCTGTGTTGGATTGGTGTGCCATCCAGTATGTAATAATATTTTTGAGCAAAATATCTTGCATACCAAGTAATCCACTTGAAACTCTTAACACAGAGCCTGCCTCGCTGCCGACTGCAGATTAAAATTCAAACAGGCTAATAGATGTGTGAAATGCTCAGAGGTCGGTACAGTGATGTGTACAGTATGTTTTGCGAAATCTGTGGCTGCATATCTGCAATACACCAACCAAGTGTAATAATATTTTCTCTGTGTGTATCTATATGTATTTTCTATGCATGTTTACTGTTTGTTATAAGCATCTGATAACCCTATTTGCTTTCTTTATAAGGAAAACAACTAAGTTCTGTGCAGTGCGGTGCAAGTATTTATTGCTTCTGAGAGAATACATAAAAACACATGAAATATTATTAGTAATGTCCACTGATTCAGACAGAATCCACACTGATCATACCTCTTTGTATGTGCCTTTGAGTGTGAGGAACATGTAGCCCATGTAGCCAGGGATGAGAATCATGGAGGAAAGGGCCATGCACCAGCCGACCCCCTGACCCCAGGCGGGGAACACGTAGTCACCCATCGTGAGCGGGACCATTTGCACTGCACTAAACAAGAAGACCCCCTGTACATGAAAGAGACAAGAGAAACATAACTCATCATCGTCACCATCATGCTCACAGACGTTTTGAATGCAGTGAAAACTGCGGAACTGCAAAGCTTTAAAACCAAGATGACGCTTTTCTAATTTTTCTTTTTTTTGTATGGCCCATGTGCCTAGTGGACACAGCATATACATGCGTGTACATGAAGCACTTATTTTGACATTTAATTAATGAAGAAATGCTACATCGGCCACATTGGGAACACTTTTTAAATATTAAATGAGGGTATGGTGAGACAGTGATAATATTTAAATATGGAACACTAGCAGTAAAACAGAACATTAAAATGCACTTAGTGAAATTAATTAGACTGCTTTTGGTTTTGTGCAAATGGCCATCAAACTAAAGTCACAGGGAAATCATGGCATAGTTTTGCTGTCATTCTCAATATATACCTTCAGCTGGGCACTCAAAAGCCTAAATATTGTCCTTGACGGGGTGTCATATTCCTCGTCGGTGTCCGGTAAGTTGTTGGTTAAGTCCTGCATGCTACACACAAATAACACTTACAGCCACAATGAGTGGAGTGAAAACGACCCAGCAGGCCTTCCACCACAGACAGGGCCTGTAGCCAACCATTTCCTCAATGTTGTCATAGAATTTGTTCACACCTAGAACCAAAAATAAAGCCTAATTAATACTGCTTTTGTTATCTTGTTGTGCAAATGTAAATACAATCCACAATTCATTATGGTTCTGATCAGAAATGTATAGTTCTTACACAGATATGTCTCTTTTTGGATGAAAAAATATGCTTGAGAAGATTACTGTGACATAATTGTGGCTCACCGTAGAACCATGAAATTGAGATGCACTCAAAGAAGACAAGGAAGAGCAGGGACATTCCACTAGCTGAGTAGTAGTCAAATAACTTAAACACGTACAGTCCACCCTATAAAAAGAAAGAAAAGGAACCAAGAGAAAAGAAGATGATAAGACAGATGAAGGAGAAGGGAGAAAAACATAGAAGAAGCAACTGTAGTATTGGATGTACGGCACAGTACTAAACCGGTCAAGTGGAATAACATCGAGGGCGAGAGCACCAGCGGCTGTGGCTGGTGCATGTTAGTGACGTCTTATTGGTGAGGACAGAATTGGTGCTAAGGCTTCCTTGTGGAAACGAATGCAGTGATTGTGCGGTGCAGACAGGACCAGTGTAGATCAAATATCACTGCATATCTGTCCACAACCATTACAGGGACCCGCTCAAAGGGACCTGCTGCAGTTCGTCCACTCCTACTCTGTGAAGCTTGATATACTTTATACTGCCCGCGGCAGCGATTAGGCTAACTGCCTCATTCTAACAGGGCTGTGCATGTGGC
Source organism: Xiphias gladius (assembly GCF_016859285.1). Classification (NCBI taxonomy): domain Eukaryota; kingdom Metazoa; phylum Chordata; class Actinopteri; order Istiophoriformes; family Xiphiidae; genus Xiphias; species Xiphias gladius. Next base: position 13,237,163 of record NC_053420.1, on the reverse strand, counting down.
ATGATGGGAATCCAGTGTGGCAGTAGTAGAGGGACAATGCAGGGTCTTCAAGTGTCATAGGCAAACATGACCTTGGCCTGCAGTGATTTTGTCATTTTTAGCTCCTGAGTAGACAGACACAGAAGTGCCCCTCGCTACTTTTTGCTGACTTTTGGTTTCTTCACATATGTGACCAAAAAGTTAATGATTCTGATATAAAGAACATTCATTAGTTCAGATTTTCATTGGTCACAGTTCACAATGCCCCAGAAGGGAATGATTGTAGAAAAAAAGTGTATGTTTGTCAATAACAGTAGGTCAAGATAACTACTGAAAGATTCATATTTTAATACAAAATCATCAAAAAGATTTTGTTCGTAAATGGCATTGTCAAATTAAAATTATATTGATTAGGCACAATGACAGATGTTTCTCTCAGAGACACTTTTATCTTTAATTACATTCAGAATTCGTATAAAACTGACTACACGGATTGAAATAGGAATTAATTGTTATAGTGTGCCTCCACCCTTAGGAAATTTGGACTTCAAGACAATTCTCATTGCTATCGTGGCTTTGAATATCGAAAAAATAAGACTAAAAAGGGTTGGTAAGACTTTGGTATCAGTAGAGTACTACCAGGAGTGGGTCTACAAATGTGAATCTTGTCCTGGGTGGGATCATTAAAAACAAAGGGTTTTTATTCCCTTGAGTGTGCTCAGCAAATTTCATGTTAATCTGAGATATTTTGTGTGGTTTTGACCAGCCCAAGAGGCTCGGGGAGGGTAAAAAAATGGAAAAAGTTCATTTTCTGAGGAGTATGGATGTGTTCTGTAAATTTCATGGCAATCTGCCCCTCAAACTGTCATTAAAGTTGAATACGCGGAAGTTTGGGCCTGATGATGGTGCTAACAGAAACCATAGCTTTCTGTTAGCCGAGCTAACAAAATCCATAACCAAAGCTATAGCTATATCACTATAGCTTTGGTTACCGCAAAGCTATAGTGGTAATCAAAAACATTAGGATTCATCCTCTATGGACCATGAATATGTACTGCAAATGTCAAGGGTCAAGGGTAAGTTTTGACCTGACCTGGTGGCGCTAGACAGTAGCTCAGGTGGTCACCAGAATCATTAAAAAGCACTGTAAGGGCACCATTAATAAAGATACTATATTTCATGGCAATCTGGCCTGTAGGTGAGAGATATCTTGCTCTGGGCCAAAGTGTTGGCCAAGGTGACAGTTGGACAAATGGACAGACAAACCTTCCTTTGGCCCAGCAGCTAGAAGGAAAATGAGCATGATGGATTCATGGCTGCAAATCCATTTCATGCTGTTTTTTCATGCATGTTTGCAGTCTGATGCTAAATGACCTGAACCACTTTGGCTTAGAACTACACTCTCGGACGGAGCCTGGCCCCTTGACCTTTCAACTTCAATGCTCCTTGGAATGCATATGACTACCACTTGGTGAGCTGAGTTAATGAACTAGCTGACTTAATGGTCTTGCGGGTTAGTAGGTCACCTGATGAGGTCACACCACTGATGTCCAGTGGAACAAGTCTGTGAAAAATGTTCTATGATCCTTTGACAAAGCCAAAGACAGAAATGTGAAATTAGAAACAACAAATGCTTTGAAATGCAGGCAAAGTAAACATTTGAAGTATTTTCTCAGCTGATTAAATGTGAACTTCTTAGACTTCTGCTGTGTTTGTACTAGATTCTGCCAATATTATAAAAACATGAAAAAGCCCCATAGAGACAGTTATGTGGTTCTTGATAAAGTTACAAAATGTAGACACACTATTCTGAATATGGCAACAGATATCAACTGTATCACTCAGTTGGAGGGTGTTGTGAGTGTTCTTGAACTAACAAGCCAAAAACCGTCTACGAGACTCAGCAGATTATCCACTAAGAAAGAAGTATGTACCTGTGTGATGTTTGACAGTCCAATAATGTAAGAAACAAGGCAGACAGCTGCAATGAAGATCTCTCTGCGGTTTCGGAGAACCTGAGGGAATTCATCAACCAGTGCAGTGATGAAGCCTTCCACAGTGCAGAACTGGAGAGATTGCAGAGTCATGGCGAAACTGTGTTACGTAATACACTGTTGTCACAATAAAAACATTAGATCAATTGCTAAGGTTTAGAACTTACATGAATGAAAAGAGTAATAGCAAGACAAAATTACATTATAGTTATAGTGATGTTTATATATGGCAGTGACACATTTTGAAGGTTTCCGCCCAGAAGCAATAGAATCCTAGCCTCAAATGTGAAGTATTTCCTTGACAGAAGCTGGTACATGATCATTTTGATATATATGATTATGGTGCAAAAGCCACGACCAGGACTTTTTTGTTTTTTTTGCTTGTTTATTATCTTTACCTGGCTGTCAATTCCCAACATCAGCAGCATGGAGAAAAAGAGAATGGCCCAGAGAGGGGAGATGGGCAGCTGGGTGACAGCCTCAGGATAAGCCAAAAACGCCAGACCAGGTCCTGATAAAAGACAAATGTTACAGACATTTTGACCGGTTTTAAAATGGCACACTAATAAAATATGAGTTACATGAGTATTCATAAAAAAGCCTAAAACTGAAAAGTTAAGTTAACTAAAAAAATTATTGTATATGATTTTTAACATACCTAGCTATGATTAAAGTGTAATAATTGCAATGCTGGATTAAAAAAAAGAGAAGTGTCCTTGGGAGAAAAAAACAGTGCTGAAAGTTAAACTTGAGTATTTACAAAGGACAGAGAGGTTTCCAAAATCACTGAGCAATTTTTAATTTTCGAAAAAACTCCGAAACCAGAACTGACATATAGTGAGAAGCTAAAACTTTCCCCATCTGACTGAAAGAATAACATATCTAGCAATTTCAAGGGCTAATTTTTGCACAGTTGCAAATATCTCTTGCCGATGCCTATTGTCACTCTCGGCTTTCAACATTGATTGCAATTACCTGAGGCTGCCACATCAGCGATGGGTCTCTTTGTTACATTGGACATGAATCCCACGATGGAGAAGATGACAAAGCCAGCGAACATGCTGGTGAAGGAGTTGATGAAGCAGACAATGACAGAATCTCTGTAGGGGAGCGACAAAGCATAAGGCAGCCATTGTCATGCCTATATCAATTCCTTATCAACCCGTCACACATTGTCGAGAGGCGTGGGGGAAGGGATGGTGGAGAGCCATTTTGCATCCCGCAGCAGCACAGCAGCTGAATACATTTATTGACCTGTTCTTTTAAAATGGCAGTGAGCTGCAGCAGTTTTAAAATAGTTGGAACCATGGATGTATGCACAGTAGTTGGGCTGCTGACCAGTCTTTACCCTACAATGTGACACTGGCTGAGCCAAACCAAACTCTGGGCCTACGAGTGTAAAACAGGGGGGAAGAACCAAAATAATGAAACAAGCTGACAGAGCCAGAGGCACAAATAGTCCCAAAATAGAAGGTAGGTGGACACTATGCTGCCAGGAAACCAAAAATAATCCCAGTAAGAGACATCTGCACAGCCACCTTTAAAAATAGGATAAAGGATGTGTCTGGACTGATTTTAAGAGACAGTAAAAATTCCTCCTAACAGGTATTTAATTCATGAGGTAAATGAACCTGAATTGCAACATATTATGAATCGCCTACCTGTATACGTTGTTGTGGAAGGGATTGTAGCTGCCAAGTGCAATCAGAGAGCCTAATCCCAGCCCGTAGGAAAAGAAGATCTGGGTGGCTGCATCCAGCCACACCTGGAACACAGAGATTAGAAAAGACGGTTAAATAGCCAGGTGCAGACGCTAGCTCGAGCAAAGTTGAAGCTGAATATAGATACTTGTAAAAATCATTTTATCCTACTGGTCATATGACCTAATTTTGAGCGAATTTAACTGGTTACATTGGTCAAGCCATGTGCACAAATGTATGAGATGATGAGATGGCACAAACTGGGAAAAATACCTGTTACAGGAAATTGTAACACCGAAGTGCTGTCTTATCACACTTAGTCCTGATCTACTCTGATCCCATTACATCCCATCTTTATCTGGCCTCCTCTCATTTGAACTTTAGTGATGCAGCTAAGTCATGTATTCACGGAAACAACACAACATCATCTAAAAATCAATTATATATAAATACGGTTTTCTTTTTCTGGACATAGATGCATCATTCTAAATACACATCAGCCTTTCAACAGCTATTTGAGACCAAACTGTATATTTTACAATTAGCCTGCATCAGATATAAAAATACAAATGTACGGAGCCATTAGGGAAATTCAACTTTTTATAAGCTTGTTGCTCTGCTGCTCAACGTAAAATGTTTGGAAAATACACTAATAGTAATGTATCTTTTTTGTATGGCTGTGTGCTAATGACGTCCTTTCTACCCTCTATTTGCTACCCATGCAATCAGGCATTACCTGTGAGTGTTGGTATCGAGATTGTGAATTTACTGAGAATATTTCTGGATACGTGTATGTTCTGCACGCGGTGATTAATTATCGTATTAGATGCAGGTAACAGATCGGTACAATGACATTACTTTGGCATCTAAACAGTCTGTGCAACATTGCCCCATAATGCAAAATTAATTCAAGTGGGGCTCATCTTAATCTATGCAGCCACCTTTATTTTGGTGTTTAATAAACTGCTGTATTCAAAAACAGTTTTTAAACATCTAGGCCTGCAGAAAGAGAAAGCAGGTGAAGGAGAGAGCATACCTCAGACTCCTTAAGTTTGTTAAAGTCTGGTGTGATATAGAAGAGGATCCCATCAAGTGCACCCGGCAGACTGATGCCACGACAAAACAGGATGAACAGCATAAAGTAAGGGTATGTGGCTGAGAAGTACACCACCTGTAGGACACAAAGGGACAAGACATAAATAACTTTTAAAATCACACAGCTTTCAAGCAGTGGCGTGCTTTGAATATTTTGTTGTGCAAGGCAACAAAACTGTAGAAGACGCCAAAACCGCGAAGCTGTTCAACTTAACAATGAGAAGTGTTACTGTGGCTCCATCCCCACAGCTCAGCACAGTGACCTAGTCAGCCATTCTCAAGAGACAAGATGACCCCAGAATGGTTGGGTTCAGCAAACTCTCAGTGCACTATTTCCCTCCTTATATGAACTAATTTTACACTGTGCTCTCGAAGTCAACACATTTCGGATCATTCATGATAAAATGTACAGAATAAGAAATGAACAAGCAGAGAGTCTGTCATTGAAAGTGCTATTAAAATCCAGAAATCATTCAAACTCTTTTTTTACCATATGGAAAAATAGACCAACATTGATAGAATCGCAAATATTATCAATTTATCATTTTGTAGCTCACTGGGCAGAGAATGGCACTACATCAGTCAAATTTAGGCCTCGGCCTCCCATTGTGGAAAATCAGGCGCTTGTAGGATTAAAGGGAAATTGCAGGTAAAATATTGCAGAGGAGTTGATAGTGTACTGCATGTTTTCTGTACTGTCTAACTTGATATCTTGTCAGTAATTGTAATTGTTTCATGTGATTTTCAAATATTTTATGACAGTAAACTTTATCAAACCATTAAAAGGTTGCACTTTCAGCTGAAATTTTAGCAGATTCTGCACTAATAGGAAACTAAAACAAACTAAAAATTGATAAATAAAGGGTTAAGTGAGGTTATGTAATCCCGGATCCCTTTATTTGAACAATAATCCAACATGTCATTGTGCCAGTTCTATGACCTTGAGCAGTGAATCTGAAGTCTTATTAAAGTGAAATGATGCAAATTCAACTCTAAGCAGATTTAGCTTTTCCACTTTGGTTTTTTTTGTTTTTGTTTGTCTTTGTCCTCTCCTTCTACTTACTTTGCCAGTCCAGCTGACCCCCTTCCAGATACAGAAATAGACAAGCACCCATGCAATAGCAAGTGTGATAGCCAGTGGGATCCTGAACTCCCCAGGCTTCTCCAGACCATCGGTCAGCTGGTGCATGTTACGTCTGCAGGGAAGGAGTAAAGTGGTCTTACTTCAACGCACAGATGCATCCTTGATCTCATACATGCAGCGCGCATGGGTGCATGCACAAATATGCATGCAAGTGTCTGGATATTCACAAAGAGCCTTTCCATGGCTTTCTTTTCTCATCTCTATAGCTTTTTTGAGGCACCACAGTCAAGGGAAGTCATACTTGCATGCAAGCATGTCTAAATGCACATTTTTCTTCACTTATCAAATTATTTTTTCCTTGGGCTTTTTTGAGGCCATTTATTGTATGTGCACAATTTTTTCTGTGCGAGTGGTATCATGGGGTAGATAGATATTAAAGGAAGGTCAAAGTGTGTGATGCAAATGGCCATATCAGACTGACCCCTGATCTGACCCTTCATTATGCCCAGTAGGGTAGATGACATTTCTGTGTATCTAAAGTCTGTTCGCAACAGAGCAGTATCCTTGTGATCTAAAGAGACTCTTATGCCCAGCTTACTCCCAGAACTCCACCACAGCGCTGGTGAGGTTTGTGGTGTCTGCGATGCTGTAGTTGGTGTAGCAGCGGTCTGTGTTCCAGGGATTGCCACAAGTCTGCCATGGTAGATCCTGAAAATTAAGGGGGAAAAAAACAAACAAATAAAGGAGAAGAAGAAGAAGAAGAAGAAGAAATCACATAGACAGCTCTTTTTACTTGGACCACTCTCCCACTGCCAGGTCCATTCTCTCTGGCTGTCGAGCAGCCAAGACTGTGATACTCATTCGGGACATTGAGATTTCATGCTTTTCTCAGAGGAGTGAATGCCTCATTGCCACATGCATTTATCAATACCTTGTGTAAGGCGCTAATTATGTGGGAAAGGAAGTAATAAATGTCATACTCTGTTAAGGGCTGTGCACTGTTATATAAGAGGTGCTGGCAAATTGAACCTACCACATAACTGAAAGGGTTACTATGTAAGAATACAACCTGGGCAAAAGAGAAATAAAAATCTGTGCTTTGTTCTGATTTAAAGGGGGACTACTTAAGGACCACCCCCCTCCCCCCGCTAAATTTTCAAATGGCATTCAAGTCCTGTTACACTCAGGGCACGTTGATTGTTTTTATGTGGAAACAGCATGAATATAAATATCAAATACTCACAGCAGTGAAGGAATTGTACAGATAGTAAATAGCCCAGGAAATGATTACAATGTAATAGATATTGAGCCAGAAGGACAGAACAGCAGCAGCCAGACCCACACCTGAAACAATGGGAGAGTACAGGCATGATGTTAAATTCTGCGGAAATATGTCTTGAAATAAAACAAGAATAACATCTGTAAGATTTTTTTATGTTGTCGTTGTAAATGGGGGAAAAGCTTTTGCTCTTTATTACGTAATTGCAAAGCCCCCAAATAAAAGTAAACAAATAAATAAATTAATAATTTTCCCATGTCTTTTATTCAACCTGGCCTTTATGAAGCAGTCAATTAACATAACAATTAACCAACATCGTTGAGGGCCTTAAGGATAAGGCAAAAGTGTCTTTTTTACCTTTGAACATGGGGGCCAGTTTCCACACTCCAAGCCCTCCAATAGAAGTGTACTGACCAAGAGCCGTCTCCAGAAAGAACAGGGGCATGCCAGCAAATATGAGGGTCAAAAAGTAAGGAATCAAGAAGGCCCCTGAATGAGAGGTGAGAGGTATAGGTGTATAAGTGAAGATAAAAGCATAAACTATTAACATTGAACATAATCCAGATGGGATATTTGGTAAAAGGACTATTTGGTTTCAGACTGCGCCCAGATCACAGCGCAGGCTCTCGCTTGTGCGTAATTACGCATGGCTACGATGGGGGGGGTAAACTTAATATTTATCAAAATTAAGAACCTCCGGGAGCAAAACGGCAGGTTTTGATTTCAGGATCTTTGCACTCCTTTTCGTGTATTGATATATGAAAAATTGCCAAGAATTCCTGATTACCTCCTCCATTCTTTCCACATAAATAAGGAAATCTCCAGACATTTCCGAGTCCAATTGCGTATCCGACACAAGAGAGAAGAAAGTCAAATTTCCCAGCCCACGTTTCTCTCTCGGGTATCTCCTTTTTCTTCTGCACTTTCACCACCAAGGTTTTGGGTTTGTCGTTTGGCGTGGTGGTGGGCGCGTCATTCACCGTCTCCGTTAAGACGTGTCCGTCCGAGGCTTTGGTCCCGTTGGTGGCCATGGTCACTGTGCGTGTGGGATAGTCCTGGCCAGTGGAGAGAAGTGGGTTTCAGCACCGGTCCAGACAGACAGCAGCTTCTCCGTCCCGTACACCCAGCTCCCAGACAGCCGCCGAGTGGAGACGAGTAATCGGGGCAATGAGTGTAATCAGAGGCAGGAGCAGGGGCACCTTAGCTGCGGTCCAACGACCCTGGAAACACAAATAAATATGTAAATAGTTCACAAAATTCACTTGAAAATAAATCCAGAAGACCGCAATTACATGAGATAATTTTACTTGTTATGCGAATCTACTTGTCTCAAATATTGTCTGAAGTCGAATGTCACTTCTTAATAATGAGGGATTCATTTGCGTAATTCAGCTTGTCTAAGATATTAACACCAGCTATAGAAAAAAATCTGCATTTCTGAATTTCAGTTCATTGACGGTGTAATTAACGGGATAATCAGTTGTTTTCCGGAAGGAAATAAAAAATAAGATTTTATTCTACGAATAAATGCTTGACCAAATTGCTTAATTAGGTGCACATTGGGTTGGCCTGTGCTGAAAAAACAAGTTTTACATTGACAATATTATTAATAATAATATCGGTGATAAAATGATAAAATTGTAATTTTACAGGATTATTATTTATGCATCCATTTTATTTGCATGACATTTCTTCAGGGGTGGAGAAGGGGGGGGTCTGCCCCACGATCCGTGAACCCCTCGGGATCAAATAAAGACTTCTCATGCAATAAGAATCGGTTTTAATTGCCCGGGGTGAATGCATGTTAGCAGAAATTTTGGAGCCTGCTTTTGTCCTTGATTCATTATGCTCTAAATTCAATCGGCCACTTCCCACTGTTCGGGCACAAGAGAAGAGCAATTAAACACGTTTAGGAGTCAGACCCGAAGATCTTGTCTAATGAATCACCTGGAGAGGCTAATAACCCACTGGAGTTTACAACCTGAATTGACATTTTCATCAAATATCTACAGGGCAGAGTTAAAATGTTTCATTTAAAAAAAAAAAAAAACAACTTTCTAATTAATTACTATTAATTGAAAAGCAATTAAATACACTGTTTATATAATAACACAATTTTAGCAAGGCCCTGCATTTAAGAAATGTACGTTATTTATTTGGATCTAGTTCAACTTTTTAAAATGCATAAGAAACATCCGCTTGAATACGACGCGTGGACCGGGCTCTCAGCGCTCCCCATCCCCTGGCACGCGTAATTGTGAGGGGAAATATGAGGCAACGTGGTTACATTTAGAGTCGTATAGTGAATCATTTTAAATTTTCAATGAGATGCATTTCATACTAAATGTGTTGTAAATATTCCAGGCTCACATTCCATTTGACTTCAGAGAGGCGCACAATCTCGAGACAAACTGACATTCAGTGAACAAAGAATTATGTGCAAGCTACATTCTGTCCCCACACGGATCACGCGTATACATTAGACACATTTAAAGCATGGGGTTGCAGGACTGGAGGACCAAATACGCCAACTGGGCTGAGTCTGCGTCGCCATCAAGTGAAGTGCAGTCGCACATCCCTGCACGCTGCCAAATTCAGCTCATCCGCATGGACTATGCCAAATTCCTCAGTGGTCCTCACTTCTGATAAGTATGGCGACAAACACAAATCGCTCTCTAGTTTATATAAAATGCAGACTGCGTAATAAAATACTTACAAGAAAATCCTTTTCCTTGCCAGATTGTTTCCCCGATGGGAAAATCCGAATTTGGAAAAAAAAAAAAAAAGTTATTTCCTGGCACTTTCACGGTATAAAACCAATGTTTAAAACTTTGCATCCGACGACAGCGAGCAAATATATGATCCTGAGGGGGGGAGGATGGTGGTGAAAACTGCGTCTTTGAGAGCGAGGTGCTGTCCTTAAAGCAGTGGTGCTGAAAGAGAGGAGGGGAGAGAAGACGGGGAAAGGAGCTGCCGCCGTCTGAGCTGGAGCGAGCAGAGACGTAACATGGAGCGCAGGATCCTCACTCTCATCTACACAGCGTCAATGTCACCTCAAAGTCGACCCTCCCCAACTCCAACATTTCCACCACTGAGATGGCAGCGGGTTTGAGAGAGGAGCATACTCTTGTCTCAAGGTTTTATATCCTTACTCCTTCAGTTTTTTTTGTTTTTTTTTTACATCGGCAACTTCTCTCTCTCTCTCCCTTTCTCTCTCTCTATCCCCCTCTCCCCCTTTCTTACTCACTCAAAACCCAGTTGATGCATAATAAAGACTTCTATGGGTTACTTAACATTTTGGTACCATCCTTTATTTGCCTTTGCTGGAATTTATTTCTAAAGATGACAAGATCCCATCAAGTTGCCATAAATAAAACTTGTTCACTATATTGATTTTCTAAACTTGCATTCCATCCAAATTTTGGGTAATTGATGGGAAACATCTTGCGTAAAAAAAAAAAAAAAGGCCATACTTTGGGTAAAAATACGTAATGTTACATCAAATGCAGCCACTCCAAAGTGGCAGATACAGTGGAAGATGCCAATGGCTGGTCTGGCTCCTGGCAGAAAACGATAAGAGGGTCCCAGCCAATAACGGGAATCAGGGTGTGTGCGATAAATTGAAAACAGTACTTATAATCTTCTTAGCCTGCTGTCTTCCAAAATGAAATACCCTTGTGGAACATCCCAAATGAGCAGTCTTAACGCAGACTTTAACTCCCACATCGAGATAATTTATTAGGGACTCAGTGGGAGATTAGACTCTCGCAAGGTTTAACAGATAAAGTTAGTCGTGACAATGAATAAGGATTAAACCAATGTTAATGTTTAAAAAAATCTTTTTCTGCCTTTGGGAATGACAGATGTGTGACTGATGAAAACTGTGATGGTATATTTGACTTATTCCTGTATTTGAAGTCTTCAATGTCATAAGGCCGTCAGATGATACCGTATTGGACTTTTGATATTTTGGTGCCAGTTCAGCTTCACTTTAATATCAGGTGACATCATATGCAATGTAATGGCACATGTCACTGTTATGGATACATTGAATACTGTAGTGTGTCAAAAACGTCTGACAAATTCTACAATTTCCATTTTCTCTCATGCATTTGTTTAATTTCTTCTGGCCTTTCTTTTTTCCACACCTCCCCTATTTCTCTCAAGCCTCGCTTCCTTTGTTACCCCCTGTGGTCATCTGCCCAAATCGTTCCCTTCCATCTATTTGTCCACCATGCTGTGGGCTCTGCGGCACTGATACCGTACTACTGAAAAGCCGCACCAGTGAGAGGGAAGGAAAGAATGCCCAGATGGAGAACCAATGAGGGGTGAGCTAACAATCTAATGATGCACAATAAAAATTTAGCGTTTCAAACCCCCTTGGCTGATTGGCCCGCAGGCTGTGGCACCTTTGATGTGCAAAAAGCCTCCTGTTGGCCTGCGACTCTCACACGGGGGGGAATTCAAAATGCCACACTGACGAGAACCGGTGGTGCGGTGCATGTGGCCCTGGCCCCACCTGATGGTGAGCCTGTGTGCAGCGGAGCTTGTAATTACAGAAGGAGGTGGTAGTAATAGAGAGTCGAGTACAGGCAAACACACAGGCAGACAGCTGTCCCCCTGTCAGTTTCACTGCTCAGACACAGGGGACAAAAATGATGCTCTGAAACTGTGGCGCAGATTATTGCTCGTGTCAGAAAGACAAAATGGTGATGCAGCTGATGATGACAGTGAAAAAGGTGGCAGATGCATTTTATAATGCAGGCATATTTACAGGAAGTATGTCGCCTCTCACTTTCAGTGTTTCCCTGAGGCTTTGCATAGATGGGGAGACTGTTTGTGTGCAACTTAAATCTGTGTAATATAAATATGAATAACAGTACCCCACATGTACCTCTTAGAAAACCGCAACTCGAGCCGGATACATTTAAAACTATGTAAAATTAATACTGTTTATTGATAAAGTGAAATGACTGCATATGGATTAACATACATAGCCATAAGGAGAGGGTGTCTTTACAAGACCCGGGGTCTACAGCAACCCTGGCGGCTCTGTGTGGCTGTACCTATAGCCACAACGATGCTTTGAGCTTCGAGCTAAATGCCAACGTCAGCACATTAGCATACTTACATTTACAATATTATATGCTGATGTTAAACAGGTGTAGTGTTTACCATCTAAAAAGTGCAGCTGAGGCCGATGGGAATATAAAGCAGGCTCCAAAATTTCTGCTAACATACCTGCAATATTTTGCAGGTATTTGGTCATAAACTGAAGTATTTGACACAACTTCATTTAGATGAGATAATGGTGCTATTTGAAAAGTTAAGGCATCACCAAAGTGATTAAAATCCATCATTATGGGGGCATGAATGTCTTTACCAAATTTCATTGCAGTCCATCCAATAGTTGTTGAGATATAAAAAGTAGTGGACCAACCATAAACATTGTTACTAATGTGGCTTAAATTCAAATATACCTGTAGCGTTGAGCAAACACACAGGGTGTGTTTACATTGTACTCTAATATAAAATTAACCAAAATAAATAATTAAGTAAAAACATAAGATTGAAAGAAGATTTATTCTTGGGGCAGTGGTTTTTACTTGCTTTTACCCTTTGAGGCAGCACTCTACTGCTTCAGCATTGACTTTTTGCATCTGTACATCACTCCAAACAGGTCAAAATCCAGCAAAAAAGCTTCTCTCTCTTCATCAACATAACTGCATAACATTACATTTTTTTTAATGGTATTATCACAATGGAAGACCGTTTTATCACTGAACCTGTGGAACATGCATGAATTGTCTGCAGTCACTTTCCAAGTCAATTTCAAATTTGCCAATCAATGCAAAGTGTACTTTAGAGTCTCAAATATGTAGAAAGAACTGACCCTTTTTTCATGTATTGTGTTAAGTTGGCTTCGCACTTGAGAGCTTACAGAAATCAATGTGTGTGTTTGTACAAGTGAAAAAAAATGCTTCTCTTCTTTTCAGGTGGTGCAGAGAGGGAGGGATTGTTGTCAGTACCAGTTATGTGTAACACTGCAGACCCATAGAATGTGTCTGGCTCTTCATTGGTAAGTAAGTCAGGTAGGACGCTGCTAGGCCTCTCCAGAAGAGCCTCGGCGCGACGTTTCCGCTCGCACTGAAAAGGAGACAAAGTGATGTGTCTGTTGCTGGGTGATTCACAAAAAGGAACCCAGGGTGCATTTCTAAAAAAAAAAAAGGGAGGGTGGAAACACAGCGGCGAAGTAAAACAAATACTGGCTTCCCTCTCTGCCTTCCTCACTCTTCTCACACTCAGGGAGAAATGTAGAAGATGATGAGGGAGAGTATAGAGGGAAAACAAAGCCAAAATGTTCCTGCCAAGCCAACCTATGCTGTCATGTAGTAACATCTTTAAGAACAGCAGCAAGAATGCCAGAATTACAGGGGATTTTAAACCAAAAGGCAGTTGTAAATGGATATATCCCTTTCCTTTTGATGGTCGTAAATTCATGCAAGTTTTTTCCTTATTCAATTACCATCAAAAAACTGTCATGGCCTAAATATAAGAGACGTGTTAGGCCAGTAGAGATGTGTAGAGACATGTGATGAGTGATGTATTATCTGTAAATGTGCCGTGACATTGTTTTGACCCCTGTCGTGGTGTATTACAATGTTAGTGACAGAGGCTGCAAAAGGTTATCAAGGTGCAGCAGATGAATATGCAACATGTCATTCTCAGTGTCTGAGGTAAAAGGTCAGTTAAGAAAGAAACACTTATTTTCTATGACTGATGACAGCCATGGCTACCTTATGCCATATTAAATTCACTGTATCATCGTGTAAATATCGGAGTGAGGGAGGAAGTGAACCGCCTGTGGCAGGGACTGCTTTCTTCAAAGCTGCAGTGGCAAACCTGTAGTTTTAAAGAGAGCATTCCCAGCTACAGGTTCAGTAGGCACATTGCTTCTTTGATGCCACACTGAATATCTAGAGTAAAACTAATACAAAGAAAAGTGTGTCTAAAGTTTTTGCCAAGAAAATGTTGCCTTTCTCCAAAATCCTACTCAAGTGTAAATCAGATTATAAAATGACCTGCTGCTTCTGTTTGAGGCTACTCAGGCGGGCACTAAAGGGGTGCAAAAGTCAGTAAATCTATCAACAAAGGCTCTACTTTGGCAACACTGCCTGTAAATGCCCCCTGATGATGCAATAGAAACTGTTTGCGTCAATTTATTTTGAATGAATTTTGAACAACAGGGAAACTCTAAAACTTAGCCAGTCGACCAGGGGTGTAACGTCACCACTAAGTGACACAGCATTCGGCTGACCAATGATGAAACTTTATCACTCAGTCAGTCAGTCAGTCAGTCAGTCACGAAAACTTGCGATGATAGGGCTGGCCCCGCCGGTGCGAGGTGTTGGACCCTAGAATCGCTAACATGGCTAAAAATAATTGAAGACCAATTTAAACAGGCTCAGTATGTGACCACGTCTGTGTCACTAAAATATTTACACACTAATGAAAGAGCTCATGAACTAATAAATGAGGCATTAAAATGGTGATTAAATTAGATTTAGATTAGATTTAAATTAGATTTACATATCTGTTTATTCATCATCACCTCTCACTTGACTCTGCTACACAGACAAACAGAATTTGGATCAATTGTGGATTTTTGAATTCATTCAACATATATATATATATATATATATATATATATATATATATATATATATATATATATCCAAGATTGTGTGTTACCTTAAGAGCACTGCATTCTGAGGAGGTGGTTGTCCTTTTAGATGTAATGTATGGGTTCACATAACTAGCCTCATTACAATTTGCTGTAATTTGTATTGTCTTTTGAAACATAGTATTATTTATAGGATGCTTTGTTTACTGCCACAGATTATATAAATACCACTGTTCCAAAAAATAAACATCTCCCAACTTCTGAAATGCAAAGAACATCATCAGTCAAATGTCATGTAGTTGTTCATTACATGAGGTCATCCCAACTGCAGGGCAGATGTGGAGTGCGAAGCACATTAAATGACATTGTTTCTTGGTTGAATCAAAATCTCTTAAGGTTATTAAGTGTTGACACTGATCTAATATGATTTGTTTGCTTTCAGTAGTAAACTACAAATTACTCTTAGAAAGCAGGTCCTATAGCTGTGCATTAAGGTTCTGTAGTGAATGATTCAGCTTAAGCCCAAAATATACTTTCCGAAACCGTGTGGCTGTACTCGCTAACTGTACACACTGACAAATGTATGGGCACCCATGTGTTTTCGGATACCCACTGTAGTAGAAACGGACACATCTGTGGTCTGTTTTTGGATTATATCAGTCCTTTTATAGTACAACCACTGCCAGTGTTCAAAATATAAGTACTATTACATAAGCAATAGGTGCTGGGTCTATCATTGGCAATCTTGGAATAAATGCTACTTCACCACTAAAACACATGGCCATCGTCTAGTAACAACCAGACCAAAAGTGCAAGGTCAATATTCCTCAGAGTGAGGCCTATATTTGCAATGGAAATAGCGTTGCACCCTCATAGCAGCAGGCCCTGCACTGATTTTCCACTTTCATATGCAGCCAAAGTACACCCTAAATGCGTTTACCTGCACAATGTTCATCCAGTGCGTGCCTTGCATTGACATGGTCAGGGTTAGGAACTTATGGTGGGGACAATTTTACTGCAAAGAGCAATTATAGTAGAGTTAATTTTGTGCATCTCTAAATTGCTGGATGTGTAATTTTACTGTTCTTGAGTAAAAAACTTGAGTAAAGAAAAATCAGAAAGGAAGATGATACCAGATTAGAAAATGAAGTGTATGTTTTGTGTATTATCATTTGCATTTAGATCATTCTAGGTAATTGTTTGTAGGATGGTGAACTGCTCTTCATTCTTCTCTACAAGTGTTGTAAGAGTAAATACATTATCAAACATACAAAACGAGTTAAATAATGATCTTCTTTCTGTCAAGTGAATGGGGGGTGAAATAGAGTTACTTCAACAACCAGTAGAAATTAAAATAAATGAATAAAATAAAATATTAATAACCCAGAATATAGTATTTCTCTCAAAAAAGATACAGTTCAATGTCAAACTATTGATCTACTTTGGTTTTGGCTGAACACACCAGAGGAATTATTGACCTACCATTCAGAACCAAAACAACATGCTGTTCTTTTTGTCCAGAGGGCTAGTGGATTGTGTTATAGGAATAGCAATACGCTTTGGCCTCTGGTTATACATTAATTTATAGCAGACAGTTTTCTTGCTTGTACACCTGTATTAATGCTTCACATGAATCTATTGTTTTGTACAGTGTCAGAGCTGAACAGAGTCGGGAGGCGCTGGATGCCGGATGACTGAGTTTGATTAGCTTGTAGCTCCCGAAGCTACAGAAATATGAATCATAGGAGGGACAAGCTCGCTGGACTGAGAGAGGACTCAGTGGTTGGAGCTATAACTAGGATGTTCCACTCAAATGGTTTGTGTTGGATCTCCTGTATTTGTAATAAAGAGGCTGTGTTTTGAGAAATGAAACCTCAAAGCATTGTTCCATTGGTATTGCATTTGGGCTAATTGTCATCTGTCACATACTTGTCGCATTTTTATTTTATCAACCTACATGGCTACGGGATAAGAAGATGTGTCCTTTCTTTGGGTTTCAACGCTGCTCCCAGAACCGTTTGTTTGGGTTGTTACCCCGAGTTACCGTAATCGAGGTAGACGGATTGTGATCCATGAGTCACGACTGAAATTTAGACTTAATGGCTTTCAGAAAATCTGCGTCCACCGCCACCTGCACCCTCAAAACATGGCTGTCTGATGTTGCCACCACAAAGGAGAGGGAGAAATGGAGAGAGAAAGCGTGGAGGTTGTGGTTTCTCTTCTGCTATTTTCTCTCCTGTGTAGTTTGGAGGATAACAGTAATTTTTTACTGTAATTTGAGATAGTTATCAGAAATATTCACTGAATGATGTCATTAAATTGTGCCAAAGGTGAAAAGGTTTTTAACTGTAAAAAAATTAAGAGTCTGCCACATTTTAAAAAGCAAGCAAGTTGAGAAAAGCAAATCAGTTCAATTCACCAAACCGTTTAAATGCAAATCCTGGCTGTGATAAATGAAATATGCACTGATGTGTTGCTAGGCAACAGAACACTGAGCTGTTTGCTTGGTTGGTCTTAGCGTTTTGACCATATCCATCAGGACCACTTTGAGGGGCAAGGGTCATAGACTGAAGAAAGGTGGGACTGGGATTTAGGAAATATCCCTTTTATCATTTACTATCATTTCATAAAGGCAAGCTGCAGTCGCAGGTACAGTATCATGAGATTAGAGAAGGGTCTTGGACTGAAGAGCATTGACTGCGACTCAGGAAGACGGGTGGCATATCGATGGGCTGAAGCTCTCTGAGGTGAGGTCTCAATTAAGGGAGTAGCCAGGAGCATCCAGACTGAGTGAAATGGCTGACATCAAAGTGAAAGATAGGCTCCTAGATTGAGGGAGACGGTTAAAGCTGATGTTTGGATTGAGGGCCAAGAACTGAGGGAAAGTCTGAGTTCTGGAGCAGAGGAGCAAACGACGTAGTCAGAGGGGGAGGGCTGAAACGGAGAACCAGAGGCTGAGGCTACAGTCAGTCTCAGAGCTGGTGTGCTCCTCCAGCTCCTGTGGGCTGCTCTGAGTGATGCAGCAGCTGCTGAAAGAGGCCTCATTAAGTTTTATATAATGCTGATTATGTGTCCTCAGATTGGGTTTCTAGGGGTTAATTTGAATTTGGTTTGCTCCATCAAATGCTTTATGTTGTTTTGCAGCTTAAAGCCTATAGGCCTTCATGGTCTCATGATTGCTTAAATCAGTAGCACTGTATACCATCCAAACAGTGTGACAGTCATTCAAGCAAGATGCTAATTAGTAGAGCAGAGTAAGTTTTTAATTTCATTTAAAACAATATTATTTTGAAGGGCTGATGTTCAAATATCATAAAAAAACAAATGCTACTGTATAGAGTAATCCCCATGTTTCTAGTCCAGTGTATTAGGGATTCAATGTTTTTCTTGCAGTTATAGCAAATTATAGTTAAGGGATGAAAAATGCATGGACAACTACAAACAAGATAAAATAGGGCAACAAAAGACTGTAACTGTAATATATATATAAAGTGAGGTCTTAGGTTTGAAATTTTAGGGACAAGCATTTAAAATGTTCCAGAGAGGAGGAAGCGTCAAAACTTGAAGGAGACACTGGGAAGGTTTCTTCATGTACAGTTGTAATATGTCTTATATGGCTCCTTTTAATCTAATCCTGTATAGCTCAGGTCTTTTGTACTGAACCTGTAGAGTTCCATGGGATGCATGTTGGCATCCCTGGCTGGTACCAAAGTTTCTGAGGTTTGGTACCTGCTAAAAATGCATGTACGCATGGTGCTAGAAGGCACCTAAATTAAAGCATCCACCAAACTGCATCTGGACATTTTTTGGCATTTAGACGTTTGAAATTCTGCTGCAAAACAACAAAGTAAAATTTGCATGTAAATAGGTTCAAGATTGTCCAAATGAAGAGGCACCGCTTCATATACACATTATAATTCAGTGTTTATTAAAGAGAGCCTGCATGCTTATAAATCACTGGATGCATGTGATTATGTAAGGGATGTTTCCCTCCTGGGATACTGGATACTTTGCTCTTTTTCAAATGGCGTCCCTGGGAAACCCATTTATAACCTTTTAGCTTCTAAAGCTTTTTTTTTTTTTTTAGCTTTTTTGTGAATTCCCGTGCAGTGACCCCACATCTATCTTTCTTGCCTTGTTATCCTAGCAGGACCAGGAGTTTGCTGCTCAGATATCTGGCGTAGGTTAGTTCAGCATAATTGGCCGTGTAATGATCCAATCACACACCTTCTACACACCACTAACTCCTCTAGGGAGAACTCAGAGCTTTCTTTTCCCGCAGCACTGCTCCATAAAAGGTGAATGCTAAGGTGACATTGAGTTGAAACTTTTTGCAAATATTGCTGCTTTCTGAATATAATCAGGTGAATACAATTCACAACTTGATCCCCCTGGTGTTGAAGTGTGTGTTTGCTTGTTCTTCCACTTTCACGCTGCTACTCCTGATTGAGAATAAGTTTGCCTGTAGATTCAAGGAAGGTGAGACCGACTGTATCCTCAGCCTCTGGTAGACATGTACCTGAAAAGTAGAACAACATAGTTCCAGGAGACTGCACTGTCGTCATTCCTGGGCATCCTCTACTGTACTTACACTACACACTGCTCACCCTGTTGATCCTCTGAACCTCACACTTAAGATCCAACTCAGTCGTGGTGAAACCAGAAGTATTCATCTTTTACAGGATGCATCACTGAGCCAGCCACTATAAGAGCAGGAAGCCACTGACATCTGTAAGTAGAGAGCCGAAGTGAAAGAGGAATTTCAAGGAGTCTCTTCCAGAAGTAGTAAAACCTCATTCAAAATCCCATAGACATTTATGGTGATGCAAATAATTAATAATCCAGGCTCGGGGCAGAGCTTTACTCAGCAGTATGTTGTGAGGTTTACTCCATATTTCTAGATAAGGACGGTAATTAAAAAAAAAAAAGGATAAATTGAATAGAAGCCTTTAACGACGTTAAAACACCATTTCCCATCAGTTGGGGGGCTGAGGCAAGTTCAAACATGTCTGTGGCAACATCAGGAGATAGAGGAGCAAACAATATAGACATTTTTAGACAGAAGATATTACAGCTAAAAAAAGTTGGAAGAATTACTTTAGAGGAGAGTGTTGGGGAATTTTATGGATAATTATGAATGATAATGCAGTACCTAATAATAACAAGTACCTTCCGCCTCGCTGGTAAAATTTCATGGGAGCTGTAGTTTTTTGGATGCTCATAAAATAATCTTTGTTTAAAGGTTTAGATTTCTAATAGCAAGTCATGTAATGGATGCCAATTTTTCATAGAATACGGAAAATAATCCCCAGGAACTCAAGTTTTCAGGAAGATATATGCTCAGTGAGAAATTGCATTAAGCTACAGATGCTAGTGGAACAAATGTGACACCATAACTTCAGGTCTTGTTTTCAGCCCAGTCTCCCTAGGATGGACATGGATATTGGTTCTGTAGGACACTGTGTATATCCAGTGTTCACATTTGGTGACAATGCAGTAGGCATGTTGACTAGCTTTTTATGTAGGGCATCAAAAGGTCAGACATATTCTTTGTATTTTTGACTCTTTACTTTCGGTATCTGTCACACTTTTATGTTTACTGCTATATTACTCAATGGCAATTCATTATCACACAAAAGCTAAATTTCATATTATTCCAGATTTTGTAGAAAAACAGAAAATCATTAAATGTCCTGTGACTCCCTATTACAGGACATAGTTCTAACGTATTTTTTAAAATCATCTCGTTTGAGAGAACAGTACGAAACCAAATCACTATGCTACATACTCTGAAAATGTGATGTGAAAATGTGAAAGCAAAGCAGTTTTGGATTGATGAAGTGCAGAAAATAAAAATTAACAAAAACTCGCCTTAAACTTCTGATGTTTCACATTGCTTAAGGAATACAGTCCTATTGACAAAGCTTTGAATATATTTTCTGACTGTGCGTGTGTTTCTCTGCGTGCGCGCAGTTACATTATGTATATATGTTTGTGGGGAATTTTACAGTATGCGTGTGCGTGCTTGTGTGTGTGTATGCGTGTGCGTGTGTGTGTGTGTGTGTGTGTGTGTGTGTGTGTGTGGTGATAGGAAATGAAGGAGAGCAGGTGTCAGCAATCTCTCCATGCTCCCCTACTTATCCCCTATTCAGCCAGGCCGTTTCTATGGTGACGAATGAATGGCTTGCAACATGGATGATTGGTGCCAATCCACCAGTCATTGGCCTCATAATGGACACCCACTCAAGGAAATAATAGTAAATTAAGACTCAGCAAAGCCTTGTATGTATGAAATACAACACTGAGGGATTTGAAACTTTGCGGTCTCCAGTTTTCACCACTTTTCAAACTTAAATTAATTTGCCGTGCAGCATTAGAAAAAAGTTAAATGATTGGAACAAGAAATGTTTACATGAAGTCATTATGATATTACGTATTCACCAATCAATCAATGTAGGAAAGTTCAGTTCTTAGTAAAAGTGCAAAAAAATACAAAATATGTTATATTTTTTACCTAGAGAAAAAAGACACGTATATATACTGAGTATATACTGTAGACTAGCTAAAGGCAAAAGCGGGAACTTTAAAAATTGTGTTTCCTTACAATAGTTTCTTAGTGACCTTGCTAAAACCTCATGCTGCATTTCCTAAATTGCACAAGACTACCTACATGCTTACATGTTTAGCATGCTTAAATGATTATAGCGTGCTGTCATCATCCTTTGAACTTTCAACAGTTTTACAAGACATAATCCGTGTTTTAAAATCCAACAAGGCATTTGCAGGCAACATTAGATACTTTCTACTAAAATTATTGATTATTGGCAGTACAGAATTCATATTTATACATATACAAATAAATTGCTTGGCATTAAGAAAGATGTACCTTTGGACTGTATGTACAAACAGACAGACGTTTTACACAAGCTTCAGCACTACAGTGAAGTGGACAGCTCCACCTCAGGCTGACCAGGGTTTCCTATTCAGCGTGGTTAAATAGTAACAGTGTCAGTGTACGTTATGTAACAATAACCCAGGATTATGTAAACCCGATATGCTCTAATATTTATAATATCCTAGGATCACTTGGACAAGACAGATGTGCACAGATGAGGGCTTCACACATCATCAAGCCATTGTCATGTGTTACAAACCCAGAGTTATGTGTGTACTACCTGAGATGTGGGTTAAATGATTAGTGAGAAAGTGCAAAAGTTGAGTTGTTGTGAGATTAACTGCACAAATTGTAAAAATTATGATTGACATATGTTAATATGTTGACTAAAGACATGGCATTGATTTTAGTAGAGATTAGTGTTTTATTAACTGATAAAAAGAAAGAAAATGTGCCAAGGTGAGTGTTTTGAGTCTGTTTTCAATTGCTATTTATGTGTGACTCCTGTGTTACTAGAGTCACCTCACATTCTTTTTTTCTCCATGCTAGGATTCAAAACTATGTTTCAAGGTTCTTGTTTGGTATACGTGTGCCAAGTCCTTCACCGTTTTTTTCTTCAGCAGTCACGAACTAGTTCTTGTACAACAGTCTGTGATGAGTGCTTTGCTGATTGTTTGTCGTCAGTGTACAGTGAAAGTGCACAAGTTGCTGCTAGCTACCGGTTAGTTGTCATTCATGTCTGATAGAGGGAGCAGGCTCATGGCTTTGTAGAGAAAAGGCCTCACTTTGATAGAATTTTTCTTGAAAGTGCTTCACAGTTGTCCACAGAGTCTTTCTTGTTGTTGCTGGCAATAGATAATTTTACTTACTTTACTTACTTATACAGTATGTATTGCGATTTACTAATACATTATGAAGTTTTTGCACCAAACATTGGGCATAAATTATGTCTGGTGTTAGGCATATTTTGCCAGCAAACTGCAAAATTTTCAGTTAAGGTACCAATACTTAGGTTAGCAGCTACTAGCAGAATCCTATGTGTCATGTTAGCTAAAGCCATCAGGTGTCATTTAATGTGTGACATTCATTCAGTCTGGCTGTTTCTAAATGCTAAAAATCTCCAGAGATAAATTACAATCCCTTAGTACCAATGAGTTGTCTGATCCCTGCGTGGCTTGTGCATTCTCAATGTTTTATAAAAAACATTGCAAGGGAACACAAACGCGGTTTATGCATCCATCATCCATATTCTACTGGAATATCCAGGACAGATGTCACGACAATGGTTCAACTCAAATTCTAAAACTATTTCTGAACATTACCTCTTAGGAAGACGTTCAAACTGTCATACAACGCTGTAATGTAACCTGTCTGTGTTTGAATGCATTTTTTAAAATAAAGACATATTCCTTTTTCTTAGATATAAATACATGAGGGGACAGATTGCACGGATAGCCACCTTTGCATGTAGGACAGGAAATTGTAGTGGTCTACTCAGCTTTACAGGAGAAAATCACTGTCCTTAGTGTGACAGCTTGTCTCTGTCAGCATATGGGACAATTAGAGTGTGTAGACTCTAGACAGATGCATGACTGATGACTATGTTAGGATGTCTATTCAGACAGAAACATACAATCGCCACCATCCATCAACAGATTGATCCATCCCAAACTCTGAACTAGTGGTCAAGAAAGTAAGATACTAACTAGGACGAAAAAATCCCAACTCTTATGTTGGTGCAGGAAGATGTCTTTGACATCGCAATTCTTCTGTCTTAAGGTGACTGGTTTGCACTTTGCAATGAAGAATACGTAGTGCAGCCTGGCGCCTTTGTTATGACTTAACGATTTGCTCCATCATCATAGTATCAGGCTGATGCAGATAAAGCATGTGCAAAAACATGTCCATAAAACTAGTCCCACTCTTAATGGCAATCAATCCTGCCAATTAGAGATCTATATGAGAGTGTTAAATACTATATTGATCTTTTCCAACATGCTAAGTGTTCATTATATGAATGCAGGGGTCAATACCTATGCAGAGTTATAGTTATGGAGTGGACTAGGCTTTAGTCAATACCTAGGAATATATGAGTGGTCACAAGGAGATATGGATTATTGGTCCTAAAGGAGGAACAAATCTTACAACCCTTTTTTTTTACATCATGAATTTATTTCTAATGAAGATGCTAACTGTTGAGCATCTGCTTATAAGATAAGTATTTCCCTGACCTGTGTGTTAATGCCTGCCTGCAATCCAAATTTCTTTTGGGATAGTAATAAAGTTGAAGTTTGTGGTTGAAGTGAACATATGTATACAAAGGTTGCTCACAATAGTGTTATTGTTTACAGAAATAAATACAGCTGAAATTTTGCAACCACTGACCATGAAACATTAAACAGGTTCTGAAGCAGTAGCTATGGACTTTATCACTAAGTTGCATACACACACACATACATATCTACATATGTGTATATACATATATATACATATCTACATATATATAGATATATATTTATGTAGAAACTGATAGTTATCATATAAAAAATATATCTCTGCAGCAGTTTTTGTAATGTAATGGGGATTCCTTTTCTATTTACATGTTTTATTTCTGAGGCAAAGGGTAAATTAACTCTATCTTTTATTATCCATATAAAGAAATAGTGAGAAGAAATAAAAATGGTGGAAAAAAGAGAATGATCAAACAGATACTCAGACTTGGATTTTAGGTAGGTTTTATTCTCTAAGTCTGTGATCAAAGATGATCATGTATAATAGCCTAATGGCAAAGAGAGATCACACACAGATAAAGGATAATTGGTGTGACACTTGTGTCTTTGAACATCATCTCTCTGCCCTATTTCAGGATTCAGTCTTTAGGATATGGATATATTAAAATCCATTTAAAACCTTCAGAGCCCAGGCCAGTCACAAGACATATTCTTGCAGAACATAGTGTGAGATTTATTCATTTTACAGAGGACACTGAATTTGAATAATGACTGTAAAAAAATCAACTGTTCCAAGGCATCAATAATGAAACTAGGTTTCATTTTCTGTATAGATAATAAGAAGTAAAACTTTTTTATGTTATGGTAATGTTATGGTAAGTTTATTTTCTTTATATAGCACACTGATTCGCGTACAGTTGTCATAAACTTTAGCATAGATTTTTAATTAAGATTATCCTTATGGTACTCCTAAGTTTTCAACAGTTTTAATGTTATTATTTATCATTTGGAACATCTTAAAAAAATGAAGGAGCAATGATCTTCAGAGTACCTTGGTGACCTTGTGATAGGTTGTATTAAGGCACATCATACCTCTGTGGCAAACAAATGTTGCATTGTGCCATTTTCTTACCACCAGTTCCAAAAGACATCCCAAGATCTGTGTCAATACCAGAGAAGTGTGTTGCCTTCTGCTGCAGTATCTTTTGGCTATCTTTACAAAAAGACAGGCATTTCCTTATATCGGAGCTTCTAAATAGACATTAAGTATGAGGAGCAGATGTGTTGTGACATGGCTCTCAGGATTGTTGTCTGTCTGGCTAACTTGTGATGTAGACTGACAATGACAAGCGAAAAGGTTCCAGCGGGTGTTTGTGGCTGAGCCACCCGCTGAAGCAGAACACACACGGGGACCAAGCTAACCTTGCCTGAAGAACCTACAAGCTTATGAAGCAGTGCAGCCAGATAGTTTAATATACTGTGACATATTACAAAACTGAGCCCATTAAATTAACCTAAAACAAAGCAAGTAACTTTTAAATAAATTGCAAAATACTGATTCTGGTAGACAGACTCACCATTGTAGAGCATACAGAGTGTGCTGGGACAACCAGCATGAGTGGTGCTAACTCTGCCGTTGGTTTTGGGATGGATAAAGATTACCTACACCTCAGCCAATATATATGTGTCCATAGTTGCATCCTATTTGCTACCTGGTGCACTACATTCAATATTTGGCATTTTATGAGTGTCTAAATTCGTATGTATTCCCCTCAAAAAATCCTCATTATGGAACTAAAATTTAGCTTTTATTGCATGTTCACTAGTTTTTGATTGAAAAGAAAACATTCCATGTAATGCATTTTCTTTGCTCCTGAGATAACAGATATGTAAATAAAATTGTTTATGTGACAATACGCCTGTCAGTGGTGACACAAACAATGACAATTCCTGAATGACCAAAATCTCAGTTTATTCTTGACTATCCAGTGACCTACCATATTGAGGTTTTAGTATAAAGGGAATAGAGAATGAGAAAAAAAGGGCATTTTCAAGAGGCTCTCCAGTGATTTAGTGTTGCACTTCCATAGGGTCGGGAGACATCTGAGGAACACATCACAAAAAGAATGCTCTGAATCGGGACATATCCTGACTTTTGATCCCTAGTATGAGTCAAGCCTCATAAACACTGGGTCCGACAATTACCATAATGAAACTCAAAAGTATCTTTCATTAGTCCATCCCTGCCCTCATTTTTTCAAACTGCATGACCCCATTTTATAACGCAGGTTTGCTGTCAAATGTTTGAAGTGTCAAGTCTAACACAGAAGACATTATCCAGCTGTTTTCACAGGCTGGGTACTAACCATGACAAATAAATTGATTTTTTTTTGTGTGTAAAATCAGTGGAGTGCCGCTATGGAGTTGGCACCCAGCTCTTTGTTTTTGGCAGCAGGTTCATTCACTATGATAGCAGATGCCCCAAGTAACCAGCAACCTTTAGTGCAGCTACAAGGGTGTTCCCTTAGCAGCTTCCAAGCTGTGAATACTAACAAAATGTTATTGTTGGGCTTGAACATGTTACTGATGATAAGTGGCCACATACCTGATAATTATCTAAAAAATATAATATTATTATATTATAATACAGTTTTATTTCATGGTGTTTTTTTTTAAATCATATTTGTTATTATATCATAAATAAGAATTACTATGATAATTAATAACTGCAGAGTAGACAGATACTCTATGATTTGAGTTTTCTTATTCTCCAACACTATAGTATAAATAATTGCTTGTGATGATGCCGGTTGCTTGGAATTTTGTCTGTAGAGGAAAGCAGAATAATATGGAGAGATGAAAAGAGGAAGTATTGCAAAATAGAATTAGAGGAAAGCCAGAAAATAATGACAGAGGTAATTCGGTGTCTCAGAAAGAAGCAGATGGAGAAAGGAGCTGGGGAGGAAAATGCCCTGTGAAAGTGGTTAGTGAAGAGGGACTGAAAAATGAAAAAAGAAAAACAAACATGGGACATAAGAGACAAAGTGGGACAGAAATGGCTTATGATGAGATACAGGAAAAAAGATAATGGAAGGAAACAGAGAATAGGAGGAAGGGTTGGAGGGGGAACAGGCAGTTGAGAATTAACATTAGCTAGGCACTGCTGCTGGCTTAACTATTGCATGTCTACATCACTGAAAGGTTACCATGAACAGTACTGACAGTTCTGCCTACTAGGCTTTGACTGGCATGCTTTACTCATAGCATAGGGAGGAGGAGGAGAGGGGAAAGGGACATAAAGAGCAAGTAGGAGAAATGAAAATAAAGGGAACAGACAGAATAGACTAGCAAAGAAAAGAAACATAAGTAAGGAGGTGCAGAGGTGGAGAGAGAGTGAAAGGGATAAGGAGGAGGGAGGAATAACAAGGAGAAAAAAGATAAAGTGGGGGAGATGAACACAGATGATTGCGTGATGCTGAGTCATTAGTCCTGGAGTAACAGCTCTCGTCACACTGCCATTTAGAAAGGGTAAGAAGAGGACAGTTGGCCCAGCTGATAACTGAACTAGACTACTGTACATACTGACAGAGAAAAGTTTCACACAGGAAGTTTGACATTAAAAAGTGTATTGAATGTACTCGTCAGGGCTGATAAATGATGCTGAATGCAAATTTCTAGCTTTATTTCTCTATCAGGTCACTAAATGAAAATTTATTGTAAGGAGATTGTTCCTTGTGAACTGTTTAGTGTCCCTGAATCCACAAGTGAAAGTAACAAATACAAAAAAATAATGCATTTGTTACTGTCATTGTATTATCATTTAGTGGTTATATTTTGAAATATTTTTGATCCCCATAGGCTCAGATAAAAAGCCAACATACTGTATATGAGAATAAAAATGTATTTCATTTTAAAAAATATAATTTTTATCTAATGAATCTAGAAATTTTCATCATCTTCCTTCTATGATGAAAAGCTAAACTGGAGCCTGTTCACTGTATTGCTGCTTGGAGCTGCAGTGTAATGTAATTTCCTCTTGTTAGTTGGTCTATAGCCTCTGGTGAAGCATCCATGATGCTGTGAAAGCCCACCATCAATTCATATGTTCCCCAGTTTAACAGTGGATCAATTTCTCAATGTTAATTTCTACTAAATGATTGACAGTGGATTGCTTCCACTGAAATTTAAGATTGGGAATCGTTTTTTTTTCTCTCTCTCACCATGAATGAATTTTAATGTAATTATAGAATGATCAAAAATCAATTTTCATGCATCAGTACGTCTTGAGATGTATACTGCGTTGGCAGATGAATACATTTACACTTTCAAATGGATTTTCCTTCAGAAACAAAGGTTACTGTACTGCATGAATGCTTGGCGAACACAATGGGTCCAATGCAGGCACCTTTACAATCCGAAATTAATTTCGGAAAAAGATGACTAGCCTTGAAGATGACTTAATCACTTTGTATTTTTAAGAGTCACATGTCATGGACTTTAAACACTGTTCAGTTCCCTGTGGGGATTCTGTTTAGAATAAAATGACAGATGACAAAGACACATTCGGATTTGTTAAATATACGTAGATATATAACAGAGAAGCAACTGTGCTATAACAAGATTAAGGGTCTACAGCCACGCTAGCAGCTCTTAGTTCAGCGTGTTAGCATGCTAACACTTGCAGGTATTTGGTCATAAAACCAAAGTACCATTTGCAGCTTTGAGCTGAGATTATTATAATACAGATTTAATAGAAATCTATCCAAGAGTTGTCTAGACATTTCACACGAAACCACAAATGGAAGAGTGGCACTGGAAGAAAAGTCAGGGGATCACCAAAGTTATTAGGATTCATCATCTGAGGAACATGAATATCTGTAGAAAATTTTGAACCAATCTATCTATGTAGATATAGATATACAGTATTTCACTGGATAAATTGAACACTGTACTGCAGGTGGCACTTCTCAAAAAAAATGGGGTTCACCATTGTCAATATTCTTCATTGTCTCGGGTCCATGAATATCTGTACAAAATTTCGTGGTAATACATTCAATGGTTGATGAGGTATTTCAGTCTGGATCAAAATGGTGGACTGACAAAGACATTACCATCCATACTGTAGTTTCACACTGCTAGCATGGCTAAAAAAAGTAATGCAGGCTTTACAAAATACATGTCTAAAAGCAGCATGATGCCAACCAGGCATCTACTATGCGATTTGCATTGCATTGTATTCCAAACCCTTTCTCTTGGGGCGTAAATTGAAAAGGCCCTTTGTGTGGAGAAGAGGTGCTCCTGCTGTTTTATGTTTGTCACAAAAAACCCAAATTAGTATGTTACTGTATGTTTAGATCTTTGCAATGGCTTATTGATGAAACAATACCTTGATTAAATCGCCCCTCTTCACAAAACCTCACCTCAATTCGTTTAACGGCCGAGCCTTCCCAATCAAACTAGCGTCACATAGTCAAGAGCCCATTTGCTGATGCATACAGGAAATTTAGGGCTGCATGGACATGCAATAGCAGAGGGTTGTGCAGAATATGCATATTTTCATTCGTGTGCACCATTGCATCTCTGCAAATGCGATAAATAAGGAATAGCCTCGAGGAGAGTGATTACTACAGTAGCTGCCTCTAACTATGACGCAGTGTTTGAAGTCATTGTTGCATATTACTGACAATATATATGAATTTTTTTCCAAGATCAGAGGTATACTTCCTCCTGCCGTATATTTCCAATGTCTCACTCTTACAACATACAGAACAAGCGAGCAACATCACACAATCACCAAAATCGATGCACATAGGAGTATACGGATTCTGAATCGATTCACAGATTCCTAAAATCTATTTTTTATAATTAGCTATGCTAAAAGGAGGTGAATTACATTGTGAATACATTGTATACTATCACCAAGAGACTAACCTCTCTCCAAATCAGTGCAGTTAACTTTTCTAAATAGAAAAGCTACACATTACAGGACACTTTTCTCTGCTTTTTTTCTGTTTGGTCACACAATGAACTTCATTAAGGCCATTTAGCCTAACTGACAGTTATGTTTCATATTGCAGTTCAGCGGACTAAAAACACAAGTGAATGACTAGGCAAACAATGCACTGTAATAAGAGACTGACGATAGTTCCCCTTTTCTATTTTTGAATCGGGAGTCGAATCTGAATCGAATCATGACGCCAAGACACAAAATCAGATGGAGAAGTCAGATTCCCAGATTCCCACCCCTGGTGAAGCAGCGCAGGACTGGACAGGCCAAGCGAGAAATGTGAATCACAGTTAGAAAAATCACAAGTAAACGGGTTTTAACTATGAGCTGGCAAATGGAAAAAATAGAACAAATTTAAGGTTAGCGTACTGCAGAGTGAAGATTTAACAAAGTGCAATATTACAAACAGTCTGCCTAAATCGAATGAATCTATACTGCAGTTTTTTATTTCAGTCTAGTGGGAAACACATGGATGAACATGAAACATATAACATCACATAACAGGACAAAAGAACAGAAGTAGTGACTTCTTGATACATTTAATGTGCAGCAAAATTAAGCAGAAAGAATATCCTGTCCACTATCTGATGTGTACTGAGGAAATCTGAAAGGATGTGATGCTCTCACTGCATCCACGGGGTCTAAAATAGCTTTTCACCATATTGCACTCACAGGAGAGGAGAGGCACTTCATACATACAAGAACAAAACGGATAAGATCGCCTTGGGCATCGAATTAGGACCGAATTAGCCTCCTCTCTTCTCCCCCCATGTTATTTCCGTGCAGCCACTCATGGCATAGTAAACCAAATAATCCACTTGTTATCGCAAAGCACATCATTATACATTAATAGTCTATCCATGTTGACACACTATTAGGCATAGGGAATTTGGGTAATGTGCTATACCACTGTAGATTCATAGACTTCTCTTCCATTTTAGGGGATGTATGCAAGAGCTGGTGAGGAAATGAGGAATAAAAGAAGTGAACTATATACGTATTACCATTTTTTAATGAAAGCATGTTGTTGAGGCTTTGTTAAAAATGACTAATAACCTTCATTATTCTGATTTGATGATGCTAGGTGAGTCGTTATATGGCAGTGCTCATTTAATGAGGCAAAACTGCACCATTTGATTCACCATTAGACAAGCGGAAAAGTGAGGAAACTGAAGAAGACACAAACAGAGAGGAAAATTACAAAGAGAATTGGACACAGAGTTGAGGCAGACACAAAAGGAGGAAAGGGGAAGAGGAAGGCAGGAACTGGGGGGTAGGGCAGGAGAAAGAGAGACCAAGTATCAGAGCGAGAAAGAGAAACGGATTAAGTGTAAAATGAACCTCTAGAGGAGAAGATGTTCCTGTAGCTTTGATGCTGCATTTTGGGTCTGCTTCCTCTAACCTAGCAGACATGGTTCACCACACTGAGACCGGAGGCACCTTTGCCCCGATTCTTTTAGAATTGCATAAGTAAAGTTAAACTGATTTCCAGGAAGGTGGAAAGTAATTCAGAATTAAAATCTGAATCCAGTCAAAAGTTCAGTCCTTCTGATCAAGAGGCGGTTTTAAATCATGGTTTACTTTGGAATGACTTTCTTTTGACACTTACCTAATCTTTTTAAACTAGTCAGTCACCAAAATTAGCTTTTCTCTTCTAATGTGGAATTACTAATTCCCCCAGCTCTACAATCTCTCTTCCTCGTAAAAAAAAAAATTAAATCCTGAACATTTCACAGATTTTGCCCTGTAAAACTCTCTAGTCTAAATTATAGTACACAGTGTGTGTGTGTCCTTCAGAGTGTTTTACATAAAAAAATGGTGATGCAGAGGCTTCACTGTAGTTGTACTGTATGTGTAATGATTTTTTTGCTGAACACAACTGTGGGATGCACTCCATCTTCAGGCTATCCTTTCTCTTTCTCTCATGTGAACACACTCGCACCTTCTTGCCTTTGTCTTTTTTTTTCACATAATTGTTGGATTATGCACAGACACTCCGGGTGGACAAAAATCTTCTATCTCCAAACCAGCTGAATTCTTTTCAGTGTTTCATCTTCTAAAGGACACAATTAATACCCCTTAAAAATAATCTTAACGGTTTCTCATACAAGGAGATGTTTTTCTTGCATGTCTCAACATATTACAAACATATCAGACATAAAAATGTTTCCTAAAATACTAAAATTAGAGCAGTTTCTTATCAGATTGCCAAATGCTGCAGGGATATATTATCCGTGATATTAATTTGATTTCACACTTCATTCAGAGAGAGGAAGAGATATAAATAGTAGGAAAACAGAGAGGGAGAAAAAGATAAAAATAGTATGACAGACAACAAGAGAGAGGGACATCAAGAAAAACAGAGGGGAAGAAAAGGAAGAGAAATCTGTGAGACTAACATTACAGGAGAGACTCTGGGTGTAAAAGGTGGGAGTGCAGGCCACCATGTTAAAATTCACTCACATTGAAATACATCATAAATTGGACTCCTGAGTCAGCACTAGGCACTTCTGTGTTTCATGAAAATGATTGTGACAATTTATATTATCAAACAAAGCAAAGAGAAAAACAAAAAAACATTAATATGTTGGATTTCAGCATTTTCTTCAATATTCTTTTGGTCACGTCCATTGCATCTGATTATTTTGGCAATGATTGTGCTTTGTACATAGTACTCCCCACTAAACAACATGCTGATGTTAAGCAGTAAATGCTTAACATAGTTACTATCTCAGCAGCGTGACATTTGCTAATTAGCATGAAAAAAAAACACAGCTGGGACTGGTTGTTAGTTTTGCAGGTATTTGGTCTTAAACCAAATTATTGGATAATTGAAATGATGGCACAGGATGAAAAGCTAGGGGATCATCCTATGGGGAGCAGGAATGTCTGAGGAAATTCTCTAAGGACATTGACTAGCTGTACCAGATTTTTTGGCAATCCATCCAATAGTTGTAGAATAATTTTACCCGAAAGAAAACATGTCAACCTCATGAAGAGTCAGAGTCAGCCACAGTCAGTAAGATTCATCTTCTGATGATCATGAATTTCAGGGCAATCCACTGAATATTTGCTGAAAAATTTCAGTCTGGACCAAAGTGGAGGTCTAAGTAACCAGGGGCTTCACAAACAACCATTGCATTGAAAAAGACAGTTTTACAAAAAAAGGGTTGTGAAAGACAAATATAGAATGTATGGTTAATTAAGGATGAGGCTATATGATGCTGGAAATTATTATACTTTCCAACCAGCTGAGCTATAATGGTTTTCCATAATTTGGTGACTGAGCTAAAGCAGCTCTCATGCACACAGAAAATAATTTGATATTAAGTTCAAATGAGACCATCAGCTGAATTTCATGTTGATCAGACTTATAAGTCTGACTCTCTATATTATCACACTTCATTATTTAGTCCACCTTTATATACTGGTGTAAATAATTATTGCAAGATAATTCTGAGGCATGTGTACATTGAGAAGAATTTGAAATATTGTGATACCACCATCTGATATCAAGTATTGTGATGTTAATATCACGATAAGTACATTTCCATTCACCCGCTATGATGTGCATTTTCAATTTGTGCACATAAAACCTGAGTGGAAATACTGATATTTGGAAAAAAAACAAAACAAAACATTTTTACGCTGAGGTGGAAAGGTTGATGTATCAATAAACGCAAAATGTGACACAGTGCAACGGAAATGGACTTGACGATTAAATCCGAACTTACATGTAGCCTGTGACTTAAACATCTACTGAAGCTTCTGCTCCACTGAAGAGAGTAAAATTAGCGCCAGACAAAAACATCAACTGTGTGTGGCGATAGGAGGAGGTTGTAATCCTTCCTCAAATTGATACATGAAACAAACAGAAATTTAACATGTTTTCTACTTTGGTTTCCAAAACCCCTCGTTTAATATAGTCACATTGTGTAAAATTTGTGCTATATTTATATGGCAAGCTGACTAATGATGCATAATTAGTTTTCTTTTAGTGTAGTGCATGGTGACATCAGACACAGCTAAGTATCCTGTGAACATTTTGACAAGATTAAAGTAGGCTCAGAGATGATTAGTTTACCAGCCACATTAAAATGTACATTATGGGTTAAAAAAAAAAAAAAATCGATATATATATAGTTCTAAAAGGTTTGTCCTCATATTAGCCCCAACACTCCTTGCATATCTAACCACATTATAGACTACATGACTGCTTTAATAATTCTGTTATCCCCTCCAGACATATTGTTTCCTCCAGCAATGCAGATATACTCACTTCCCCACTAAAACATTATTAATCAACTTAACTGTTGACCAAATTACCAGTAACAGCTACACACACACCCTCCCCACACACACACTACCCAAACCCCAAGACACATGTCACCCTGAGGAACAACTTAATTTATTTTTCTCGCTGCTGGCTTTACATGGTGACCTTTCTAAGTGGAAGGTGTATAGCGCTGGGCCCGGGTGGCAGAACAGTGACTCACAGGGAGGTGTCTGTGCCTGCAGCCAAATTCATCGACATCCATGTTTTCAAGTCCCTGGACTCCAAAAGGTGCCTGTGCATGTATGTGTGTGCACCGGTCTGCATATGTGTTTTTTGTGCCACTCATTCATGGTCGGTTGTTTCTGTGTTTTTTGGTCATTTAGGTGTCAGCAGTCCTTCTGTGTGCACCGATGTCCCTGTGTAGTGTTGTAGCTTTGTGGCGCTCCAGGCTACTGTACCACTGTTCTACAGAGAATCTGAAAGGTGGACGTACAGAGTAGTTTATTATGTCCTCATGGGAGGGAGAAAGAGTGAGGGGGGGAGGCAAACGTGAATTGAGGTAGGCTCACAAAATGTTACAGAGGAAACAAAATTTTAACATTAAACACTCAAAATTGTTTTATGTGAGGGCAAGAGAGAGAGGGCATAATCATAACACTTGCCAATATTATCTCTCAGTTCAGAGTCTATTTTATTGTTCTAAAACATTTTATCTACCCTCCCTGTGATGTTCTCTCTCTGTGGCATGGCTTTAATACACTGCCTCCCATTATAATCCTTCTGGTGCCGAAGATAAGAATATTCAAAAGGTGGCAGTTCTTTATATTTTCCCAGTTAAGGAGGAAACGTTCCAACAGACGCCACACAGAAGCTACAAAGGTCAAATTAAACTGTTAACCTCAATTACCCTGTGCTTTACAACAGGGGCTAGAGGTCACAGCCATGATGAGGAATTTCATTTTAGAGTAGCTAGAGGTGTTTTTTAGGCAGATAGTATCTCTCTCTCTCTCTCTCTCTCTCTCTCTCTCTCTCTCTCTCTCTCTTTCTCTCTCACTGAATAATTCTGCCCTGTCATTCTCCTTTGTCTTTTTACCCATCAACACCACCTGACCCAACGGGGCTGATTGGTTTAGCAACAAAACAAGCAATCCTTCAGCCGATGTGTGTGTTGTCTACAAAGGGCCCAGAGCTTCGGAGCAAAAGCAAATGACAAACCCCAACATGTTTTAACTTGTCTTCTTGTTACCAAAATAGGCTTTTTTGTGGTGCCAATGGTATCGCCAGATCATCTGATTAACGATTAAATAAACAGCAAACCCAAAGATTTGTAGAACTTGACATGTATTAGTAAAGAGGAGGTAACTTTCAGCCGGGGGCTGAAAATTAGCTTCAGCTAGATGCCTTGCATAAATTAGATGGGTTGTATTTCTTTTTCCAATGTAACAATGTTTACCTGTATTGTCCCTGTTAAATAAACAAACATAAAAATAATAAAACTGTCCATTTGCTGTCACTTGGTACACAATATGGCCAATTCAGCAGCTGATTTACACCTGTAGTTGTCAAGATGTGTTCAAAGCAAATGTCAATGCAAGGACATGAATGGACAGGAACAGATGACAATTTGCTCTGGGCAGTGCAAAATGAGTAAAGGATATATCTGGCTGAAAATTTTCCAGTTGAGGGACTAATATACAGTACGCTTATACTAAAACTTCATGACTCAAACTCATGAATATATCGAGATGAAAATAAATGGAGAAATATAACCCCCAAAAAATCCTGATAAGTTCCTGGTATTCATGGGAAATTTTGAACTCAGTCAAGTTGAGCCGTCACACAAAGATAGCACAGATTCTCCCCACACGGTTAGTAAATTGGTAGCTAGCTAGCTAGAGTTGACGCCTGTACATTTGGTACATTGGCTGTTTGGAGTAAATAATACATTTGTATTTGATTGTACTAACATTGTTAAAGGTGAAATTCATGTGAGGAACGCAGGGTCAACATATGTTCAGTCTGAACAGACCTTAAAGTTTCACACAGATTTGAGGTTATTGTGAGTTTGTGAGTTAGTATCTACACATTTTTAGTTTTAGACAATAAGAAGCCTGAATTTCAGTGTTTATTTTAATTTCAAATTTTCTCTTGCAGTGCTTTCTTTGCTGTGAGGGCACACCATTGTTAAATGAACACAGTTGAAACACTGATATGTGGAATCACAAAGGATTTAGGAGGACTTCACAGTAGAGAGTGTACGATCTCTTTCATCAGTTTGAAAGAAATTTGTCATCTTAATGTCATTACAGCTGAGATGCAAGGTCCACTGCTGGCGCTGTGCTGCCGCAGCTTCACTGGATGCCAGAAATGCACTGCAGTCCTACTGTCCAGAAGCGAAGCCTGCCCAAAGCGCAGGACTCCGATTAGCCACGACAGGACTGCTGCTGTGGCTGGCCTGTTGGAAGCTATGAGACTGTGAGAGGCCTTGAGCAGTTCTTTGGTTGGTTTTCTTTTGCTGTTCATAATGTTCATAATCTGATCTGTTTATTAACTCATTGTATTGACAGTTTTAAATGACTATCCTCCATGTAACTAGCTGTGCTTTGACAAATCGAATGGGTTGAATCAGAACTGTTTGGCTTACTTTAGCCAATTGTATTGCAAAATATTCAACATAATGCCAAACCATGCAGAAATTAAATAAGCCACACTACAAAGAAATTCGAGCTTTGCCAAATACTGTCACAGCTTTCCATATTGCATACACAGTGTTACAGTGAGCATGGATTTCAATAATATAAGTTGCTAGGCCTTTTGGGTCAGCACATGCATTTTGGGGCACACACTGAGGTCATAGAGCCAGCAGATCTAATTTTGCTCTCACAAAACTATTGCACAACTGTTCATGTGTGCAGTGTATCTGTGTAGCCCACACTGAATCAATTTAGCAAGGAAGCAGCAATAATAATGATTATTAGGACTAATTAATACATGAAAAATGAATCTGAAATAAAGCTTCATGCTCTATGAAGTGGTGATGAAAGAAATAGGAGTTATGTCCACTTGAATAGCTTAAGTTATGTACAGATTATGTAAATCCCTTGAATCCTTTTAGGTAGAAAACTCTGCAATTTCTTAAAAACTAAAGCAATTTGTTCAATTTTCATTGAACAAGTTGGATAATGGAACAAGCTGAAGCTTTGGTGCACTGAATTACATTGCACGTCTTCAATCAATGTGACAATAATGCAGGCATGCGTTAACAGCGTTTAGGCAGCATCATCTATCGAAGAACAAGCTCAAATACGTTAAAATACATTTGCTTTTGCACAGGTAGGATGATGAAATTAGGAAAATAAAAAACCTAAACTCATTAGACGACATGAACAACTGCAGATAAATTAAACTTAATACACGGACCATCTTCACCACTTTGACAACACATACATCTCATAGAAACACACTGCGAATACAGAAAAATCATGAAAATACTGAAATGCTGTAAGTCGTAAAGTACACGACATGGGAAGCGAAATAGGCAGACTGATATGCAAATGATTTCTTAATTGGAAATGCTATGGATAGCAGCTTTACCCGTTCTACGGTGAGAGAAAAAGTGCTATGGTTTGTTGAATTGCAACGTAAAATTGAGACAGATTTGCCAACTAATGCTTACTGGTGTGGAAGGATAATAAAAATCGAATTGAATTGAGTTAAACAAATGCACAAATATACTGTACAACCGGTGTAGCTGGAAAACATCATAAACACTTTGGGCTAAAGACTTGAAATCCAATGGACATTTACAGCCCCTTTATGCTGCAGTAGAGGTTGGATGATGGAACATGAGCAGCGCCATAACAAGAACATTAGAGCAGTAAAGGATGGCGAGAGGGGGACTTGTCACATGTGTAAAGTTATTGATAAATGCTTGGGTTGTAAAAATCTTGTGAAAAAGTGCACACATACACATTCAACATATAAAATTATGTGTTCACAGTCATAAGAGAATACTTTGGAACTTAACATGACATCCTGACCTGAGCAGTGGATGAAAAAAAAGTTTTTTATGATAATTATATATGGCGTCAGATCAGACCATAGGCTGGATCATAATTTTTTCAGGAACTTGCTAGATATACATTTTGTTTCAATCTACTTTAACAGTTGTGTTTACTCCTCTCCTGCTTTAAATCGTTGCCACTGATCAGGTCTTAGTGACGCACACAAAGATGCTTGAATGCTTAAGCAGTGAGAGGTGGAATAATGCTGGTAGCTACCACAAGTTAGGAGTTATTGACTATTTTGATGATCAGTGACAGAAAACTGTGAGAAAGAAGGATAGTAAAAATTAACAGTAAGACAGTGAGAGAAAAGCCAGGGGGAGCAATACAATAAGCTCTGATGAACATCTAATACTATTTCTTACAGTGTTCAAAGTGGCTCATATTTGTGACACTGGCTGCAAACTTTGGTTTCTCTTTTGGAAATTTGTTTTGCCAAAACTCATTTTAAAAGCTACACACTCATAAAGATACACAGTCCACGGTACTTTACAGTGTTTGGAAGTTAAATCAAAAAGAAGTGTTTAGAAACTAAACCTACATGGATACAACATCCAAACATGTACATATGGACTGTAATGAAGACTTATTATATTTACATATATTTATACTGTATTAATAAAGGCTTATTAGATTAAATAGTGCTGTTAGCCCAAACTATTACTAAAATACCACAGAGCTGGTTTCCCAACTAACCAGTGACCCATTCAACCAGCCAGCGTTACTTGAGAGTGAAATTGGAAACGTTGTCATTGGCTGGCCCCTGAATGGTGACTTGACCTACTAACACCAACTGTGTGCATCTGTGTGTGAACGTGAGTGGATGGAGGGTGGTGGGCGTTCATGTATGAATGTGAGCTGGTGGATATGCGTGTGCGGATTGGTGCGTGTATGTTTAAATATGCGTGTGAGGAAAATTGTGTGGCTGTGTACATAAAATTGCTATTTTGTGTTTGCTTGTTTGTCTTTTGCGTGTGCATATACTGTATGCGTGTGGGTGTATGTGTCTAACAAATGACACCTGCACTGCAGAAGAAGAGTTTTCCAAGGTCAGGGATAAATCAACAGAAATTACACAGCTGCCAAAACCCATTACTGCAGAACCGGGCGACACATGGGACTACCCAATGGGCATAGACCACTCATTGAGTCTACTAAGCAAACCCACATGAATTGGGCACATACACGTGTGTGTATACACTGTAATACACACACGGACACAAATGGACGTAAGATCACACAGTATAAAATGAACAAATTCATAATTATACACTAGAACACACAAGCATGGTCACTCTGAAACAATTCATGCCTGTGATCATCATTTGTAATTTATTTTCTTTATGCCACTCAGTATTTATAGGGTAAATTTCAATTTTTCATTCAGATAGAACTCTCTTTACTCTCCTGCATGATTCACCTAAAAATAGAAACATAAAATACCCAAGAAATTCCCCTCACTCACCTTTATCACAAAGGATCAACCACAACAAATCTGACTCAATGTTAATGGACAATAAAAACCTTTTAGTGGCATATAATGAATTTACTTTAAGCAGATCTCAACCAGGCATGGGAAAAACAAAGCTTTCTAAAAGATGCTCAACCCTCTAGTCATGCTTCCTCTGATCCACCCCAATTCCCTCCTTCCTACATTCACATACAACTGAGTTTGACCGTCACAGCAGCCACTTGCCCATTTCACGGTTACTCATCCATGCTAACTGCACACAGGTAGAAAATCAAGCCCTGGCTTTGTAACAGTAATTCATATAAAACTATGAAATTGTGAGGACAGCAACAAAGCAACGACAGTGAGGTGGAGAGATAAGGATAATGAAAACATGAGTGTTCGCCCCATTTCTTGATACTTGGGGATTGAAATTTATTTTCAAAAACACACAAAATGCAATATTTACAACATCTGTCACTGGATCTCCCCTTTGGTTAATTAATAAACCCTTAGCGATTGCATCAAACATGCTGGTAATGATAACGATAGATTGTGGTATTGCTGAGTATTTCAGGCTACACTTCATTTAATGCCCACTGACGAGGAGATGGAGGGAAGAGAGAAGAGAAGAGAGAAGAAAAGACGCCTGGGGTGTCCTCAGGCGTGTCTTCCTTTGACCCATGAACTGAGAACTCAAAGAAGGTGCCGAGTCAGGTCCCATTTGAAATCCTTACCTCTGTAACACACTTTCTCTCTCTCTCTCTATCCCACACAAACACATACACACACACACACACACACACACACACACACACACACACACACACACACACACACACACACACACACACACAGTGTGCTAATGTGTGCTGCACTGTCATAACACAGAGAAAATGTTGAAGTGTGGGTCAAGGTTCACCATGCGGTGTAATAGCTTTTCATTGACTCTTTATAATATCAGTGGAAATGGATGTGTCAATTACAGAACAAATAAAGGCAGCACAGGACAAGTAAATAGACGAGAGAAAAAGGTTATTTTCTGAATGCATTTCACTACATTGGGTCACAGTACTTTAATTTTTCCACAGCAGAGACGGCACACTGCCATTTCATTTAAATTGAACTGATCTAGTGTAAAAGTAGAATGATTGATTTATTGATTGACTGCTTGGGTGACTGATTTATTTATTTGCAAAATGGATTGATAGACAATGTAGCAAAATGGATGTCATCTACTCTAATTCCCTCCTTGATTACAAATGCTAAACATGGAGCAACACTGGACTCCAGTTAAATATGATTTTCTCTTCACAGTGACAAAGACAGCTTTAAGGAATTTAAATGAAGCCAAAAGCAAACCACAACTGAATATATATTTCTCTCTCAATGAAAAAAGGCTAATCACTTGAAATCAATCACTAGAAATTGAACACCACCATACTACAGAGCGAAAATCCCTTTGGAAAAAGGGAACAAGTTGCTACGAAGTGGCTCTCTGGCAACCACCATAAAGATGCTAATAAAGATAGTCCTAGACAATAAAGGCTGAAACAACACTAGGTCAAAACCTAGTATATGGCTGGACCGTGTAAAATTGAGGAAGTAGTTGAAAACTTTTGTGGAACCGCTGTAAACAACTCCTTTCAAATATCGCAAGATGACATAATACACCGATTACCATATTCATGAATTCATTGCAACGTATTTCATTCTGCCTAGTGTCAGCCGGTTTCAGCCCTTTGTCTGTTTGCTTCTCTCCTACTCTCTGGGCTTATACATACAATAATTTAATACAGCCAAATTCCCAATAAAGCTGCTTTCATTTATATGTTTTTCTGTTTCTGTTGTCAGACAATGGGAAAAGTATGAAATAGTGAATGAAACGCGGCCCATTAAGACTTTTTTAAGCAGCAGTCACTTCCAAGGCGTTTCCTGCTCTGCACTACTAAAATCCTGATTTTTATAACTGTCGTCATTTGACAAAATCGATCACTTGAATGTGCCGCATAGAGAGGTGTGGCTGCAGAGGGAAAGCCCGACCTCACGCTCTAGGGGCAACGCTGGGGACTCTCTTCTACGGAAAGTAGCTATGCTTTGACCAGAAAGTTGCTAGATACATCGCTAGGTGCTTTTTTGAAGAAAAGTTGCTAAAGGGGTTTCAAAAGTCAGTAAATCTAGCAACAAAGCGCTAAGTGGGTAACACTGTCTGTAAACACCTCCCTGATTACATAATAGAAACTTTGCGTGTCAATTTATTTGAAAGAGAAACAGTCAATGGGGAAACTCCTACACTTGGCCTGCTGTTGCGGTCCAGCCAAACAGGCCCTGACAACAGACCGTGGGAAGAACAAGCAGGATTATGGTATGAAAGGTTATGTTGTGGACAAATAGCAACACTTACAATTATAGTCGAATACCGAAGTGTAACAAGGGTCTATATATGTTAGTCTTAAATAAAAACAAACAATAACGAAAAAAAACAAAAAAACTAAATAATATATATAGGGACACGCTCTTGAGTCACAATGGGATACCAGGAAGGCTTATAGGGGTGATTTGCGGGGTTTATGAGAGCTTCCAAGGAGAAAATATGATCGAGCTTTTTGAATTTTGAACTTTGAACGGGTCCACAAGGGTGCTGATTTTCTCAACTTCCCTTTTGTGTGAAATTGGATTGGATTACAAGGTAATTGTATGGCCATACAGGACTGGGATTATCTTCGCCTTCATAGAAAAACCTGACACTGATGATTTGAATACCGTTGCACTAGAAAAACATACACATGCAACTTAAGTTTGAAGTTCTCTAGAAACATGCTGCCAGGACTGGGCTCAAAGTAATCTAAGACCAGGGAGATGAGGAGTTGTTCCGCAGATAAGGGAGGATATATCACCTGTGGTGAAGGAGTCCTGAAACAGGTTTCAGCATTTAAATACCTCCGTAGCCTTGTTACTGCGAGAGATGATGAGACCATAGACAAAAAGCGCCAGCTTCCTTTTTCATACTTTACACATAAACCAGAATAGAGATATACATGCGGTAGATCTCCACATGTACAAAGCAGTAGATGTTGTATGGCTCAGAAACCTGGAGACTGACAGAGAGGGTCATTGATAAACTCCATGCATTTAGCAACCATATGCTAAGGTGTATAAATGGATTATGGTTCACCTTCCAACTAACCATCCGACAGTGGAAGTTGAGGTCATATGGCCACATCGTAGAAATCCAGTTATTAGCAACCTTTGTTAGTGGTCGGCCACAGAACTTTTGGGGAACAGTGCACGATGAACATAAGATATTAAGATAGAACATGGTGAAAGAAGAAGGGCCCTTTGCTCAGGTTGGAGTTTTTTCCCTACATCTATGTTTAAATGTTCCCGCCATACAAAAAATAACGTAATCGAAAAGTAAGCAAACCTGAGGCATGTTTGATGTTTGAAACATGTATGTTTCACTGTGGGACCTTAATTACTTTCTTTGTTATCTATTTCAACATTTCCTGTAATATCTTGGTTTTGGAGATTTTTCTGGTGTTCTATTTTAACCTACTTGTTTAAGTTTGTACTGATATTTATGGCTCGCTTTCATGTTCAGCTGTGTACCTATAAGTATTTTCTGTACTTTTTTTTTTATCCAAAATGACATATCAAAAGAAATTTCACAAAATCTGATATTCTTGTCTGAAAACAGCAACAGTGGAATGAAGATATTTGTCATCAGCTGTTATTGGGGCCACTGTCTGATGATTTTATACAAAGGACAATGAACACTGTTACCCTCTTTGACCTCTGAGTTTCCTATAAAGCCTCTACACTCGCTTTCTCACCAGGTATAGAAACCATTTTCTCTGTGTTGCCTGCTTTCATTACACACCAGATTACTCTCAATCATGCCCCTCCCCTCTCCATTTCCTTTTCCCATCCTTCTCTTTCTTCGCATTTTTGCCTTTTTACTTTACCCATCTATTTCCCACCATTGGTCATCCACTTTCCATCTATCTCTCATTCTGGGAGATCATGATAAGCACGATTCCAGCACTCAGTGAAGAAAATACATACAAGAAAAGCCTCATGAGGCAATAGACACTCACCACGTGTATGCAAAGACATGAGTTTGGCGTATCTAATCTGCTTTTCAGGGAAGAGAAGGCTGCCAGCATCAAACGTGCAGGGACGAAATATACTTGCTATTACACGACGCCATGTCAGGCACTGTGAGCATGCAAACCATTAATTTAGCAATATAAGAGATACACAGGCACACATGCTGCTTGAACACGAGTATATTGTGAGCAGAAAATGCATTGCACACACACGGAAATACATGCACGCATGTGTACACACCAGCTCATAAAAACATATGTGGTCACACACTTGCACAAGCACACACACACACACACACACACACACACACACTGTTTTTTTTCACCTGATGTTAAATCCTGTCCAGTCATGGTAGTTTGGAATTTGCTGCCCCCTGCTGAAAATAAAAGAATAACTCCAGTTTTATGTCGCAGCAGCAGGGGCTGAGTCTGTTTAAAGCAAAGAACCAATAACACGACCCCTGGCTGATTTTAGGCTCCGAGCCATTGTTAAATAAAAGCTGTATGCCATATATAAGGAGGTTTTTATGAACACCTGCTTTTTTACTGCACATATTAGACTATACTTAATCACATTGTCTCACTTTTTTTGATTCAGTTTTATCAAAAAAATGTCTCACACTAATCCTATAGCTGTCTCACTCATTCGCTAACCCCGTACTGCAATTTACTGCTGCACTGGTAAGCCTTGAAAGTTTTTAATCGCTGCCCTTTGGGTGCTAAAAAGCAGAGCAGAAGAGTCATGTTCATCTAAAATTTTGGATTCAGCTCCAATTTCATGATATGAATTGTGATTATTTAAGGGAATAAATACAAACTTACTAACACAAACTTATTTTCCCTTTTCTACAAGGGTCGCTCTCCTCTGCAGTACGTCTGTCTGCTCTCCTTTCTGTCAGTTTGCAGTTAAACCCAAGAAAGACACGCACATATTCACAAAGCCATCACACCAGTAGAAATGGTAAATGGCAGTATTTATGTAGTGTTTATATCCAAAGTGCTCTACAGTT
Source organism: Xiphias gladius (assembly GCF_016859285.1). Taxonomy (NCBI): domain Eukaryota; kingdom Metazoa; phylum Chordata; class Actinopteri; order Istiophoriformes; family Xiphiidae; genus Xiphias; species Xiphias gladius. The sequence continues at coordinate 13,192,306 of NC_053420.1, read as the reverse complement.
TTCCTCTCATTCGCCCAGCCACACACATACATCCACGAATAGCAGTGAACTACGTGCAAGTTGCTGACCTGACCATCGGGAGCAATTAACTGTGTCTTGCCCATGGACATGTGGACAGGAGGAGCTGTGGACTGAACCCCCAACCCTGTGATTAGTGGATGACCCACTCCACCTCCTGAGGTCTCAAGTGGACCTGTAGTCGTACCGATATGAAGGCAGGAAGTCTGTGTTTTTTGGTCAGGATTGGCACAATGGCAGAAAATACTACACTAATATCTATTATCCCAAGAAAACTAAACTAAACTGACAGCTTTAATAACTGTGGGAGTATGAATACATGGTAGCCATTTAAGTTCTTTCCTGTGTGGCTTTTCCCCAAAAGATGAACATCAAATAACATCAAAAATAAAGGAAGTCTGTCGCAGTATCTACAGTGTAATGAATGAAAGCATAATGGGATTTTGTCTAATATTAACTGTGCCATCTATGCATTTACAGTGAAGAGATTTTCCTGCACATTATTCCATTTTCGCTCTTTATTACAAGATCAGAATAAGAATCTAGGTTGATATGATCTTTAGGCAAAGTTGACTTTTGGCTATGGTGCGTTTTGTTTCTATCTTGGCTCTGTCCTGAAGCGCTGCCCTCAGAACGCTGTGCATGAGTCAACTAATCTGTTACGCCCTCTCCGTAACCACAAGGAGGAATGAAGCTTCTCTCTTTCTGACTGCTCCTCTATCTGCTGTCTCATGTTTGCTCGTCTGTCTTACGGCATCTTTATCAGTCGGTGGCTCCACGACTCCAGTAAATCTGCATTTATGTTAGGCTGCCTCTTTGTGCTGTGTGTACTGTGTAATTGTTACTTTATTATATAATGGGATGTGTTTGTTGGCTTATCTCTCGTTTTGTTTGCCTGCCTATCACCTGGAATGCTTATTTTTCTTGATCTCACTGCCAAGTGTCTGCACAATTGTTTCTCTTCATCCTATTGTCACTGGTTTAGTGGCTGGGTTCTGTTTATCTGTCTGTCTACTTCTGTTTGTCTCTTTGTACAAGCTAATGGGTAAAACCTTAATTCATCAATATTTTTGATATTAATATGTGAAAACGCTGCACATAGTGCCAAAATATCAGCAAATGATTACTCTTCTCTTTACTCTGCTTTTTACTTACATTTAATTTTTTGTATGGTTTTCTTTGAGACACTCTCGTCAGCTAGAAAAGCAAAATCCCCAGACAAAGTTTGTGACAAGCTAATGAAGAAAGTGTAATACCCAGTGTATCAAGGTAAGACACAAATGTTGGTGGTAAGGTATATATAGTCAACTGTTTGCTAACAAGCTTGCCATATACTTCAACTTTATTGTCCCCATGTGGAAACTTGTTTTGTCAGGAAAAACACATAGGCTTGAATATATTATGGATAAAACATAATAAAATACATGGAACATATAGTTAAACTCATAACACAGAAAAAAAAATAGATGTGCTGGTTAGGATTTTTAAATTAAATTAAAAAAAATTTTATGTTTTGTTTTGGGTTTGTTTTTTTTGCTCCCTAGTGTGCGAAAATTGACTAAATTGTAAAGATTAAAATCAAGGGTTCGATCCTCAGTCCCTTCCAGGTGCAGTAGGGGTTTGTTTTGTGTTAGTTGTTCAGCAGGTTTCCGTAATCTGCCTAATCTTAATGCCTGATTGTCTTTCTCTTTTTGCAATCTGTAGCTTCCAGTTTAATGTTGACTATGGATCTGCCACCTGTCTGCTACACGATCTGTTACTGGAAGAGCCTGATTAAAACATTTCTGCCCAGGGAATTTTTATGTACACATTATATGCCCGTCAGCCAATCGCAATATTATAGATAAATGTTTTAGATAAAGCTTATCTCTATAAAAAAAAAATAAGTAAAAAGTAAAAAGTCACTTGACAACATTTGAGGGACTGATTTTCCCACTGACAGCCATTTAACCCTCATATGACTCTCTGAATGGGTTTGCTTGTCTACAGAGTCCAGAAACCTTTTCAGCTCATAAAATGTTCTCAGAAGTTTTCATGCAGCAGCATCGTGATGCAAAAACCAAACATTTACTTTTACGTCATCTACAGGATCAAGTCACGATGTCACCTCCAGATCAAAGAAACTAAAACTGATTTCTGAAGTGTGAAAGTTGGATGTATGCGCATGAATGCGTGTACACACACAAAATGCACACTGGATGCTCAACACAAACACACACACACATACACACACACACACACACACACACACACACGCACACACACACACACACACACACACACACACACACACACACACACACACACACACACACACACACATGCACACACACAGAGGCTCACAAACATATTTGGGATTCCGTCAAATCTGTACTAAGGTGATATAAACATGCCCCCCAACAAATCGCAGATCATTGGAAGAAAAAAAGGATGTTGTTTCTAGACACATTCCCTATTTTGTTTATTGTTAAATATGGTCAAAGGGCCGGCCCTTTATGCCTGCAGGCTGTAATCAGAATTTCAGAGGCTCCTCTAGTGGTTGGGGATGATAGAGCAGAGGGTGCATTAATGAGCTTATAAGACAAACTGATGACAGAAAGCAACAAATGTAGTAAATTTTATACAGTTTTTCTTTCTTGGCATTTTGGCTTTGTTTGATAGAGACAGTAAAAGTTACAGAAATGCAGAAGAAAAAAGAGAGACAAAGGGGGGTGTTCAATGCAACAGAGGTCACTGGTTGGAGCCGAAACCGAAGCACTGTCAAAAATATGATAATTTTGTCAGCGCATATAGTACTGAAAATCATATGGATTATTTGAGGTACCTTGAATAACATATTCTTATCTGCAAACTGTCTACATGTTATCTAGAAATGTACATTAAATGGCCCCGTTCACCCACACTGCTGTTTTCAAAAGGGTCTTTTCACTGTAGACATTTTCAGACTTATAGTAGAAAAAACAAAAATGTTCCTAATAACATTAACAATAGCTCTGCGCTGCTCAGCTTTCCCAGTAAGCCATGACAGTGTAACAGTCAGCCACCATTCCAAACACCAGAACCCTGAAACTGAAGCAGCTGCGTGGAATTCATCCATCAACAATTTTATTATTAACACTTGTGCTTTTTCTGCCGCGACACGTCTAAAAAGGCCCAGTACTCTGATCAGACCTGTAGTCAGGCTCAGGTTGGGTGGAGCTGTACTGGGAAGTGTGAGATATCACAGTCACTCTACATTTTAATAAGAATGTCCACAATGAGAGTAAGGAAGATGTCAGTGAAGGCCAGTATGTACACAGCCACAGTTTCCTCAGAAGAGGTCTAATCAGGCAGATGTGTGAGGCTTTAACATGTTTTTTTTTTTCATGTGAACCCGTGCAGTGTACATCCACATCTGGCCTACATGTTCATCTATAATACGGCCTGTAGACCAATCAATGTAAACACAAGCAATTCCTCTATTTCTTATTCTCATATTAAAATGTATAATAAATGAAATGTGTAAACTGAAATTGAAAAACAAGCCCGTTGTATTGAATCATTATTCATTATTCATTCAGTCCCTTTAAATCCTTGTGCAAATTTTGTTTTGCAATATGCATATACAGAAAAACATTATTTGTTAAATTTTTTTCCCTATATTTCTCTGCTCCATGTCACATATTTGTGAATGCCTATGATCCAGTCGCTGTATTGGACTTGGTAAAATGCCATCTTATCCTATCTGATCCTATCATTTTTCATAATAAAGTTTTCATCACAAATAGAGGCATTAAACCCTTTCAAAGGATTTAAGAAGGAAATATCAGTTTCTAAGAGAATTTTTTTTTCAGGATAACTGTACAGCTTAATTGTAAGATTAAGTTCAATAAAATGCACCAGAGTCTACTCTCAGTTTTCATGTACAATATTTATTCTTAAAAATGAGTAAGCAGACAGTTCGTGTGTCCTGTGAATACCAAAATGTGTGTAGAACAGTACAGAACAGTAAAACACCTTTCTTTATATTTCTATAACGAGATCTTTTGAGCGGCATATCAAAAGTCAAAACAAAGGACGTATTCTTTTTATTACAGCACTTCTTTTTAAACATTTTTCATCTCAAGAAATAGACCACACATTTCTAGAAAGAGATTTAAAAATATACATCAACACGATCAGTGTTAAACAGCAGGCTATAAAGTCCGATGCACACAACTATTAACTTGCACAAAAAAATCATTGAGGAGGTGATAATGTCATTATGCAGCCACACCAGAGGGACCAATCACATGTTTAAGAGGATGTCATAGCTTAGACAGGAGGGGCTTCAGTTACTAAACACTTCCTCAATTTCCCTCATTACTTACACGATCACTCACTTCCTCAGCTCATCAGTTCCTTATTTCTTCCCCTGCTTTCTTTGCCTCCTCCTGAAAAACTGTAAAGAGAGAAATTTTAATTTTATCCCCTCAGATGCTCTCCTCTGATTGCATTTTCATCAGGAAACAAGGACAGAGGAAAGAAAGGAAGGGAAGCAAGAAAGTTGGACAAAGCAAGGAAGGGAGAAAGGACAACTCAGAGTCATTCGAGTGCTGATTGGATGTGGCTGTAATGGACTGAGATCGATCTGAACAATGAGACCAGCTCATTGTCTCTTACCACAATTAAATGGATGACAGGGACAGAGTGTGCTTTCACCCCTGAAGTGACTCAGACAGGAAAATTAAAGGTTTAATCAGAGTTTAATGCTTTACAATGTCACAAGGTCACAAAGACACTAATCAATAGCAACACTATTGCTAATGTATGGATGAGTGATGAAAGACAGAGCATTCAGTGGCATCACAGTTATATATAAGGCCTTGTTTAAGGCCTGTGTGTGATAAAGAGAAGCCAAAGACAGAAGTGGAAAAAGTTGCAGGAGGCGGACAAGCAGAGGTTGAAGATGAGATGGAGGGACAGCGAGAGAAAAGAAAGAAGGGGACAAGGGGAGAGTATAAAAAGAGGGGGATAAGAAGACAGATGGGTTTTGAAATGCTCATCTGATGGGCATCTATCTTCTCCTCTACAGGCGAAGCAGGAAATAAAAAAAGCAGGGGTGGAAGCACGTCTGTCTGTCACTCTGTGTTAGGCTCAGTATAATTACTGTGAAATGACAGATATCCACGACTTATAGGACAGCAGCTAGAGGAGAGAGAGGTGTGTTTTTAGACTCAGCCTGCGAGTCACTCCCTGCTATTTGTAGCCATGTACAGATTTTCAACTCAAACCTAACAGATGTAAAATTAAAGATATGTAAAACTGAGGGAACCTATTTTACAGTGTTTAAACCCTGGATCTTTGTTTATTTGCCCTTCAATATTACTGTAAACCTCCCGAACATCGAAATCTTTTTAGAAAGCGTAGTGCCACGGAAAACTGCAAAGCCCCGAATGGCCCAATACATCCTAACTTGATGGACAATAACCCATTAATATCAGTATTTGCTAATGTTGCTTAGCAAAACACTGAATTCAAGTACACAAGAATCACTGAAGGACTAAAAAGGATCCACAGCCCTCACAGTCACAGCTGGTTCAGATAGCGTCCAGGATTTCAATGGCAAAACTCTTTATATACAACTCAAAGTTTGCTTGCAGGGGAATTCAGTGACGTCCAATAGCCTCAGTACTAAGACATGCTGGCGCATCCTCTCTTAACGCACAAAACTATGTAGAATGGTCCCCAAGCTGCTACATCTTAGATAGTCACATTTGGGTACCTAGTACCTAATAGAGAGGCACAGCACTTTGCCAATAAATGTACAGTGTAAGCCTTTTGCAACACAACACATAGGTATTGTTATAAAGGCACAAACACTAGTGTGACCAGTACTGACAAGGTACCAGGACAAGTTTTAACCATAAACTGTATGTCATCAAACAGATTTTAAAATATTAATGGTTAGAAAAGAAAGAAACAGCTGCTTTAGTCACAATGTTAACTGAAAACAACAAATGTGTTATTCAAAGTTTGTGCAAACAAGAAGCAGACTACATAATCATTTGATAACCTTTCATTTTTTCCTTTTTTTTTACAAAACAAAAATAACACTCCGAGTCATTTGTTTCATTTCCTCTTTTGTGTAGTGGTGGATACTGTTGTTGTTGTTTTCTGTAGCTTTCATTTGTCAGACTTCTTGTCAGGACGGCAGGCAGCTTGGTCGGTCAGTCAGGCGGTCAGTTAGAAATGCGTCTCCTTCTCTGAGATGGTGGATATTTTCCCATCAACCTTAAGTTTTGCGTCGTTGGCAGCATAAGGACTGAGGGCGGCAAGTTTCCCTCTCATTTTCAGGTCTGGGCTGGGAGTTGTCAACTTCTTCATCCTCTGCAAAGAGTGAAATCAAGAGAGAGAAAAGAGGTTATCTCTCGTTCTCCCACCATGATGCTACTTCTAGTAGCAGCATTAAATATGTATGTGTCCGTGTCAGCGAATATTTGGTTGACATATACAATAAATCTGCCTTTTGTGCTACTGTAACATCAACTAACGATTGCTTCGTTTGTGTAGAAATTAGACTGAATGGTTATTTTTCTTAAGTTTCATACTTTGTTATTCAGTGTAAAGGTATTTTGGCAATGACCAAGTGAACAGAATAGCATTGAGACACTCAGTGAGTCAGGGATTTGTTTGTTCCATAACATACTGTATAAATTACATGTCATAGTAAATAACAAACTATCTCTTCCAGAAATCTGACAAATTTCATACTAAATTGTCAGCTAACTTGCTAACCAACTGAATAGCCACTGTGATATCAACATTCTACATATAAAAATATATAAAGCTGTCAAAATATACTGGTATTAGAAACGTAAGGTTTTAACCAAATTAAAGTAATCCATTGTAGTATAACTTGGCACTAAGATCCCGACACTAACCTAGTCTACCGTTTGTGTGCCATGTGGATTCCATTCAAGACGTGACCAAAATGTCACTGATATCATTCTTCTGTTTTTCATCATGCCTCAGGTCGGCCAAAGGCCAGAGGCCACTCCCGATCATCATCTCAATCAGAAACCTACAATTTGTTTATTCGACCCACCCCGAAGCAATGACGGGAGGTCATCCAGTTGTGTCACAATCCCTCTGAGAAAGTCAGATGGGAGAGATACAGCAGCTGCATTCCTGAGGCTCATTCAATACAAGGCAGGCAGGTGACTTGTTAAAACCTTCCCCAAATGCAAAACAGTCAATGAAAGTCTTAAAGTACAATGTCTGCTTACGACTTCTATAGCTGTTTGGAACAAAAACCAGGCTTTGTATTATGGTCCTAACATTTTCGCTTCTGAGGACCACCCACTGACAAGCCCTTTTATGGATGCTTGTTGACCACCCAATTTTGAGTCATTAATGCAGAAAGTAGGGCCAGACCCTAAAAATTCTTCCCTAAACAGGCCTCAAACCTGTATCCTGTACATTTTGCCAATGCCCGCCATGGGGTCAAAATTAGGAAGTTATCTGATGAATTAGTTTACAGTACGAAGGTGGGGGGGTTGCTCCGTGCCACAAACCAAGAAGAGGTGGTGTTCTTTTAATTAAAGGCTCTTACTATAATTAGTAATACAAGTATTACAATCATTCAGACAAACTCAATGGCTCCAACTACATATCGAAGAGCTTATATGATTGACACAACTCTGAAATTCTAATAAATATTGGACTTGTCCATGTGTATGTTTTCACCTCTGAGAAGGTGCCAGGAGTCTTCCAGATCATCCAGATAATGCCCAGAGGGATGCAGACCATCGAGGACATGGCCATGAACCAGCCGATACCATAGCCCCAGTCAGGGTAGGTGTACACATTGTTGTACTTGAGCGGTTTGTATTTAATCAGGAAGAAAAGGAAAATTCCCTGTGGCAGACAAAAAGGACAATGTATTTGTAAATGCTGTTATTAACATCGTGAGAAAGAAATGCCTTTGATGAATAAAGATCACATACTTTGAATTCAGACTCTGTTTGGTGCTGTAATAAATACTGGTCTAGTAAATTTAAGGCCTAGTGCCACACACAAAGGAGCCTTCATGTATCATTCACGTGGAAAAAAATCCAAAACAGCTGTTACATGATGTAATATGTGTAATATGTTAACACTCTATCCAGGTATCAATCAAAGCTGCATACGTGATACACAGTTTTCCCAGTTTTTTTGATAGCATTAAGAAATATTCAAAACGTAAATCCTAAAACAGTACGGTCTAGTGTAACTAGCTCTACGGCAACAGCTACAGGATAAAACTACATTGTTCACAAAAAGTGAGAAATTATCTTGCAAGACAAACCATAAACAAAGTCAAGGATTATATTTCATTATTTCAACTAAATACTAAAAAAACTTTAACGAACAAGATCATTTTTTTGTGTTTGTACATGATATGTTGTTTGCTGTTGTTGATGCTACTGCTGCTCTTGATTTTGTGTCTGCAGTGGACTCACAGCACAGATGCCCGGGGTCAAGATCATCCAGCACCATTTGATGAAGAAGACAGGTTTGTGGCCAATCATGTCCTCAATATTTAGGTAGAATCTGTCACTACCTGAAACACAAATCAGTGTCACTCAGAGTATCCGCATGGTTCGTCAAAAATAATAACATGATTGATGTCTCTTGACAGAAAATGGTCATGTAAACAGAGCTGTTGATTGGATGTGGATAAAATCTAGTCAACTCAAAATCATTCTGCATTGCTGCATGTAAGATGTACTGAATTTTAATTAACATAATTGGGTATGTTGTCAAATTGTCTGCTTAAATTAGGCAGAAAACAAATGTAAATTCACTGATATTTAAACCCAGAAATCAAAGCCAAATGAATGAAAGACAAATATTGTATTTATTCAATTAGAACATGAAATGTGCACACTACAGGACAGTTTGGCATATTAAATAGAAAAAGGCACTGTGTTTGCTTAAGAAAAAAATATTGAATGGCAACCTTTCACACTGCTATAGTACCGTATTATTGTTTTAAACATCTCAGTAAGAGGAATTGTGTGCCCTTTGCAACACTTAGTAAATGCTGCATGTGTTTGACACCGTTCTCCAGTAGAGGGCAGAAAAGAAATATTATTGCAGCTAGAAGGGTAAAAGCACGATACTGTGTTTGTGCAATGGCCTGTTTTTCTGTGCTGAAACATCTCACAGTTGCTCAGTTGACTAAAGAAAGCTACTGCTATCTGAAGTGACAAGGGTGAGACATGAAAATCTGACAGCACTGCTTAGAGGCCTCTTGTTAGATTTAAAGTTTAGTCTCTAGTCTTACCGTACACCCAGCCGATACATATGGACTCAAATATGGCCACAAACAGCAAACACATCCCGCTGGCAGCATACGAGTCAAACAGCTGGAAGACGTACATCCCTCCCTGATAGGACAAGACAGGTGTCAGCTTTCTGTCACAGCCACTGTGTGAGCATCAAATATGAGTCGGATCAGGTGTGCTTGATTTAACTTTTCAGGGACCGATGGCATAGGCCCTTATAGTAAACAAATCCACGCTGCAACCCAGCATTGATATTTCTTTTAATTTATTGAACATGAGGATTTGTCCCAAGATTTTTATTGGTGTTGGGGTTTGAATAGTTCTTTGAGGGGACAACACACTCTGTTCTCTAGTGGTCCATTATGGCTTTGATACATGGAGACCATTTTGAAGTGATTTTCTATAAAAGAGCAACTTCAGCCAACAGCATCATCATATGCAGCAGAGAATTAGTTCAGGCAGAGCACCGAAGTTGGGGTGGTATTGGCTGATTGGCTCGAGCCGTTTTCAGTGATTGGCTCACTCACAGCTGTGTAGCCAGTAACATCTAATCATATTCATTGAGGTGTACATTGCAGACATTAGGTGTCTAATGTCTGCAAAGTACACCTGACACCTCACTGTTACTCTGACGACCACGCTCATGCCAACACCATCTGGTGCCGCAGCTCCCTCCACCACCCCAGCCTCCTCCTTGTAGGCTATGGTATCTTGTGTTTTTTATGTAACTAAGATTCATGTTCGTGTATGTGATATTAGCTCTCCCAACAGAGTCCAAATCGCTGCTTGGATTCACTGACAGTTCCCTCAAACAGCAGAGCCTTTTCCGCCAAATTTAAATATATATAACCATTTTTTCCATAAATGGTCACTTCCTTGACATAAGTGTCTCTGACTGAAATTTTTGTTCTGTTTTTGCTCTGTTTACTAATGTTCATCCCCATCACTGTGACTCATCCTGGACATCACAGGAGCAGTTCTAGATTTTGGGAAATACGCTTGTCGGCTTTCTTTGTGAGGGTTAGATGAGAAGATCGATACCACTCCAGAAGCCAGCAGCCACTTAGCTTAGCTTAGCATAAAGACAGAAAACGGCTCACCAGGCTCTGCCTGAAGGTAACAAATTCCACCTATCAGCACCACTAAAGCTCACTACTCACTTGATTAGTTTGTACTTAAACCAAAAGTATAAAAATGAAAACTTATGGTTTACGTGGTGTTATCTACCTGGTTATTTCTTTTAGCTTATTATTTCTTCTGGCTGCAGTTTTGAATGGGCCGATATAACAGTGATATCTTTCTTCTCATCTCACTCTCTGCTAGAAAGGGAATAAGCATATTTCCCAAAATGTCAAACTACTCTTTCAAGAGTTTCCGTTGTTACAGTACCAGTGGTTGTGTTCACATATTATCATCCACTCTACCTCCCCTACCTTCCCTCAAGATGACTTATCTGTTCCTTTCTGCCTCCACTAAAAGGGCCCTCATAAATAAAATCTCACGTGAATCTGAGAGTAGGGTTACATCTAAGCTCTAAAACGCTAGTAAACAGCTAAGAATATCATCCAAATGTCTCAGTGACTGTCTCTATGCCTATGTTTCAGCCAAGTATTGACCTCACTCCCAGAAGACCTTCTGAACTGTGTTAAATCCTACTCCAGGCTCCTTGTGACATTTTATTCATGATGGCTCTTTGGTGGCATAAAGGAATAAAGTGTGTAGAGCGCAGGCGATGGTGGGAGAGTAAAAGCAGAGGGAAAAATGGGGGATTTTTATGCAGTGGTGACAGGGATGAGAATGGGCACTGACAAACAGAGGTAAAATCACTGGACAATGCAGCTGAGAAATTACCGTGTCATGGCCATTATGGGCCACTAGAGAACAGTACAGTGTGTATACACTGGGGATGGATGGAGTGCAGTGCATATGAAGAGATGAAAAGATTTCAGTGGATGAAAGACCTTGATAGTGTGATGAACCAGTTTCTACTCCAATATTACATGATGGTGAAAGGTCCAGCACAGCAGAGCTGGTGACATGGATGCTGTTCTAGATGTATAACGTGACTGTGGACCTTTAGCATCGAAAACAAAGTGTCCAGTGGAGGAGGTCACTGGGTCATTTCATAAATGCTGAACTGAAGAAGGCAGTGGATCACAGGATCAAAGTGTTTTGCTTTGTTATCAGACTCTGGATCAAGTGATTCACTTATTTTAAAAATGCAAATTAAAGGTTCAAATGTTTCAGTTACATGGAGTAATGGCCATCATCTGCAATGTACCTGACTGTGTTTCATCTTAGGGATGTAATTCGATTATGATGGTGGTGATGATGATGATGATGGTGATGATGATGATGATGATGATGATGATGATGATTATGATGACATGTCTACACAGAAATAAAAACATGATCTGAAGGTCATACACTTAAATCTTTACTTAAGTAAAAGTATTAAAGTATTAGCCATAAAAATGTAAAAAAACAAACAAACTGCTGAACTACCGAACTATACTGTTCGGTGGTTTAATGTATAGAAGTGCATCACTTTATCTAGCTATGATCACATGATCTTATGATAAAGTATGTTTTGTATGTAAAATGTTTATGTTTGAAGTAACTGGTAAATAACAGCCACTGGATAAATTTATGTAAAAATATAAACAAAAATATAAAATATAAACAAGCAAGTACAGAACTATTTAAATCTGTTAGCAGTTTAAGGTAATTCAAAAACTTGATATTTGGTACCTTTAACTGTAATGAATGTAACCATAGCTGAGTCTTACCTCTGTACACATGATGAGACCTATGAAGAAGGAGACTATAGACATGCCGAGAATCAGCAGCTCTCTGCGGTAGCCTCTCCTGAAGGTCTCTGGGTACATGTCCACCACAGCTGTCACTAGACTCTCCACACACACAAACTGGAACAAAAACAAAAACAAAATCTTTATTTCTAGCAGCATCTTTTGGTGATAAATGTACAATTAGGAGACGAGATAATAATATAGTTAAAAAAAACATATTTGATAATTGCATACGCCATTGCATAGCATTTGTTTTGTGTAACAACTATGTAGGTGTTGAAAAGCCCCATTTACAAAATGAACAAAATTAAAAGTGAACAAAATTGAAAATGATCTACATAATCATACCTTTTCCAACGTGACTTAAAATACTGTACGTGCATTCACTCTCCATAGAAACATAAGCTTTATGCCATTAAAACTGTAAGTGCATCCCTTACAAACAAAAACTAAGCGTGTGTTCAGTGCTGCAGAACAAGGAATAAAGCAGGAGAACATTTCTCCTGAACAGGAGAAATTTAGACACATGACTGTAAGTCCTATATGAACGTATACTACTGTCTAAACAGAGTCAACTGAGCTAAAGCATCATTTCATCCCCCCGCTTAATTTCCATTTTGTTTACTTGCAGATTTAACTCACAGGTATAATCCATAAATTTATTTTTAAAACCAAATCATCCTGGCAGTATTAGTATTCTGACACGAGTGGGTCTCACCTGACTGTCCAGGCCGAGGAAGATGAGCATCATAAAGAAGAGACAAGCCCAAAGTGGAGACAGAGGCATCATAGTAACAGCCTTAGGGTATGCAATAAATGCAAGACCGGGACCTGCATCATCCAAAGCAGGAGTTTTATTAGAGCAGGGAGAGTTTTTCAAACAAAATTCAAGACAAAGGCATAACAGCAATGACCATAGAATAGGCTATAAAGCTCTTGCTTTTCAGCTACAGCCTTTTTAAGCTTCTCTTACAATTTTCAGATGTTTTGTGTAATCGGTTGAAAGAAGGACTTGTAGCCATGAGTTGGACATCACTCTTTTCCTAAGAGTCCACATAAACAGGGGTCTTAGAAGACTGGTGTAACTTACTCTCTTGATGAGACTTTGAGCTGGGCTTTGTTGTTGTTACTTTTACATATTATTCGGTGTTTAACTTATATCTCCCATCTGCTTTTTCATATGGTCCTTCTCAAGGTTTCTTCTGTTTTCTTGCCTGTTAAATTATTTTTAGTTAATGTTTCATTCCCTTCTAAAGGGATCAGGGATCATTGGGCTTGATGTGACCTGATTATTTTACATATTTTATTTATTTTTCTCTTTTTATCATTGGCAAATAAAAGAAAAGCATTATCTAAAACATTAAGCACTGTCATCACCTTGCTCTAAGACAAACATTTCAAATCTCCACCACCACTAAATCATTCATACTGACTTGAATAAATCATTACGTGGTGGTCTAAGAGCCTAGGTGAAGAGTGCGGACTTATATAACTGGGTATGTTTATCCATTTTAGCAGAATATGGTGGATGGGAGCACAAAGATTCAGACAGGCTTCCTCCCGTCTACTGTAGCTGCTTTAGATGTAGCGTAAGGCCACATCACAATTCTTAAAGTGGGTACTTAAGTAGTCAATTTAATGAATTTAATACTCAGAAACATGATGTTATGTTTTCTTTTAAGCTCTCACCAGATTCTGCCACAGCTTCGATGGGAACATTTTGCTCGTAGGCCATGAAGCCCAGCACAGAGAAGATAGCAAAACCTGCTAGAAAGCTGGTGCCGCTGTTCAGACAACACAGCATGATGCAGTCCCTGAGGAGCAAGACAGAGAGCAAGCGAGAGAGACCACACCTAGTTTATGACCTGTCACTGGACCTTACATTACAAGCAACACAGACAGACTTGCAAAGACATGTTGAGTGATGAACAGAAACTAAAATTATACCATTTGTGCCAGTCCAGCCATTATTATCAATCACCTTTAACCAGCGGGGCTTTACCTGTATTCTTATGCTCTTTGTGTTGACAAGTACACAGTGTTAAGAGTCAAATGAAAAACAACATTTTAACTTATTTTTCTACTTACGGCTTTCATTATCATTCAACCATCCATCTGCTAGTATCCACATTCTTACCTGTAGCAGTTATTGTTGTAGGCATTGTAACTTCCCAGAGCAGTGAGACAGCCCAAGCAGATGGCATAGGAGAAGAAGATTTGGGTTCCTGCATCCACCCATACCTGATGTAGAAGTGGTCATTAAGATACAGTACAGATACAGATAGGAGTGTGAGTATACAGGATGTGTTCAGTAAAGTGTTGGTTCACCTGGTGACTGTGAGGGTCACAGAATATATCACATCGGTTTCATACTCATCAAATCATTCAGTGACCCCTCATTGACTAATATTTTAGGTGAATTTTTGGTATTTTCACCTTCATAGAATGGACTGACATTCAAGGTACATACAGAAAATATATGGAGAGAGAGGGAAGTATTGACCTGCAACAGCCGCCCTGGCCAGATGATGCTGGGGTTAAACGGTATGAATCTAAACCACTACGGCCGGTTCGATAGGGTTTTTCCTTAATTGTGTCTGTACATTCACACCACACATGCACGTGCACAAATCAAAGTTTCGGAAACTTTTAAGGCATCTGATCATTTGTCATGCTCTTGATCCAGCTTACAGTTTAATTTCCACTTCATTAATTAATTCATTACTATCTCGGCCTATTGTCATTAACAATAAAAAAAATCTTTGTGCAATTTTTTAAATTACTTAAACCTCAGAATTAGAATAAACAGAATAGGCTTTTCCATTTACAAGAGATTACCATGATATGGCAAGATGTGACTTTAATTCTGGTCTAATGAAAGCCCACATCTCTTTTGTTACCCCTCATCTACCTGATTTTCATCATCTCAGTGACTTCATAATGAAATTATGGCTCAGCTAAACTGTTTTCTTTCCCCTCTGAGAGGCCCACAGTGGAGCATCATGAATCATGGATTAACATCCTAAAAGTCGCTACAAAGTCTCCCACTGCCTAAATATTCATATTACGCTTCACTAACTCCATTCCCATCTACTGTTTGGTGGGGGTTAATGCTGGACAGCCATGGTATAATATAAGGTTCACTTAAACATTCAATGTTTTTTCCCTGTCTAACTCGAAGCATTACTGGCAGTAGAGTGATATAGAGAGTAGAGAGGTGAATTAAATTTCATTTGAGGTTGAAGCATTTAAAAATTACATTTAAAAACTTCTCTAACTCTAAATAATTCACAGAATATACAATGAACAGTTTTCATACGGACAAATTATGCTGTAGAAAGTAGTTCCAGAGAATTGAGATCCATTGTGTTGGGGTGGCAACATAAATCTGAGAGAAAGATACAGTATCTCAAAATCCTGGACAAATACACTCCAAATTATCTGCATGGCTCAATGCCACTAGTTCATGCTTTTTACTGTATTCACACTAGTGAGATGGCTCTATTAATGCAATGGCAGACCCAACAGTCTGTCAGTCATTCCACCACTTTGGTCCAGTCTGAAATATCTCCACTACTATTGGATGGACAACCATGCAATTTTGTACAGACATTAATTTTCCCCAGAGGAGGAATCATAGTGATTCTGGTGATGCCCTGATGTTGCCTCTTGCCATGAGGTTGACATGTGTGTTTTTTAGTGAAATGTCTCAACAATTGTTAGATGAAATGCCATTAAAATTGGGACAGACAGCCTCAGCTGCAATTTGTGTTTATCGCTGATCAACAAATGTTAGCGTGCTAACACTCAAAACTAAGATTGTAAATCACTTTCTTGCTGAACTGCTAACAACTTAAATACATCTGAAAAGTGACAAGCTTAAAGGTAGAGTAAGCGATTCTAATACAATGCATGGGGATTTACACATGTAAGATTCCTCAATGAGACAGCAGTAAAATGTGTATTATGAAACTAGTTTGTAGGGCAGGGCAGGACCCTAGAACCCCCAGGATAGCGTGTGGTGCTAGTGAATTCAAATTTAATGCAGCATGGCTCTTTGAAAACTCTCTCACATCACCATTCAGCCACTAATCTCATTTCCCCACCGAGAAACAATTAACAAACGCACGGTCTTCGCTCCCTCCTGGGAGTAACCACGGTAACTTCTGTGACCTCACAAACACAGGACTGTTCCTGTGGAAGAACAGGCCTTTCTCCCCTAATGTTCATTAATGTTCCCTTTGGTTCACCCTCGGGTGATGGCCGCACAGTGTAGTGAAACCTTAAAGCCCCAGGCTCCGAGAGAATCACTTGTTGATGTTGTGCCTAATTTGGCCGGCTTGTGTTTGGTTATGTTGAGACTGTGGCTGCAGGAAACTTTTCTACTGTGTGAAAGCTGGATGACATTGGCTGTAAGATAGTGTTCTTGTAATGTAAATGTATCACTCTTGGTGCTCTTCACATCCACTCTTTTTTATAAATGAGATCCTTAGGTGTTAGATATTATTATGTGAAGTGCAGCATTCAGAAATTCAGCTGAAAGTAATCAATTATGTTTCGCTCACCACTTTACTTCTGAGCCACTCACCAATGAATGCTATTTTATCAATGCCCAATAAGCATCACGTTATGTTGTATTATACAAGTGGTGCAAGCCTACAACAGTGAGTCACTGAGGGA
Organism: Xiphias gladius; assembly: GCF_016859285.1. Lineage (NCBI taxonomy): Eukaryota > Metazoa > Chordata > Actinopteri > Istiophoriformes > Xiphiidae > Xiphias > Xiphias gladius. Next base: position 13,175,508 of record NC_053420.1, on the reverse strand, counting down.
TGTTCTGAACAGTCAAATGTTTGATTGAACTTAAAGATCTCCTACCAACATGTGTTAGTACGCATAAAAATACTTGGCTTTGAATAATAATTGTTGCCTGATAGGTTTGTTATTTATTTTTTTTTTAAATGTTTGATTACCTCCAAATTACATTTACTTTTTCCCCCTAATTGAAAATTCCAGAATCTATAAATATGCAAATGTTTTTCATTTCAAGAGATTAACTGCTGGACACCAGATGTCTCCTATTTCACTTAAAAGTACATGTTCAGTCTATGTGCACTGGACGGTTCAAGTTTCCATATCAAATTTTAGCATATTGTATCCAAACTGACTTCTAAACTAGTTGTGATGTTACAATATTATCTCGTACATAATATAAAATATAATATTATAAAATATAAAATTTGATACAGGATAAGGCATTTGGGCACAGTTTCAGTGAGACTGGTTATCTTAGTGGCATTTTACAAATGTGCATATTGCTGCTATCATGCAACAACTTGGAATTTCAGTTTTTTTATGATTGTTATGCTCTAACTCCAACTGAAGACTTGGTCTCCAATGAGCGTTAATATTTAGGTATGCACAATATTTACATCTGTTTAAACAATTCCATTAATTATAAGTGATCGTTACACTGGTTGTTTATGAGAACACTCATCGTTTTTGACCATAACACAACCTTTTGATTCAATTCTAGTATGCATGGATAAGTTCTTACTCTGTTTAGCATCATCCTGGTTTTGAGAGGAACACTGTAGTTTTATATTTAGACCATGGAACATCACTCATGGTCCAGATTTTTTATGCAAATAATGAGGTGAAATTTACCAGCGGAAGATACGTGCTACCACCCTTTTCACACAAAACATATACACAAAACACAACCAATATTTTTATACTAACAGTGTATGACTGCTTGTATGTGAAAAAAGTTTCTCAGAGTGCTGACCCACACGGTAAATTATCACTCTGCTTCCCTGTACGCTATGGAGCTTTATAGAGTGGTTTTACAGGCCATAACTTTAACGATCTGACTCACTCTGACTGCTCTCATAGTGTTGTTTTCAGCCACAGCAGGCAGCAGTTTTCTGCAAAAAAGATTTAAAAAAAAAAAACCAACTAGTAGCTGAATGTAGTGGAGCAATTAGCAGCTAAAGAGCCAGATATTTTTCTAAGGGCTAAAAGGAGAGTGCTGGATAAATAGGCAACTGTTTGCTAACACGTTTGCCATGGCAGCATATGAGGTGATAATATGTCAGTGTTGTGTTTAGGCCTGTTTCCACATCTCCCAAGTGTCCAAAACCAGTTATTGCAGGTTTCGGTTTTGACTCCATTGACAAGGCTGATCATATATTATTGTCTTGGTAATGTTTCCAGTTGTACTTTCTTGACAAAGAAGGGTACCATACAACAACACCCTGGCGCTCACTGTTTGACTAGTGAGACAAAAGCTTTGGCATGAGAGAAGCTGGAGAAAACAGGCAAACTAAGACACATTTCCAGTTGTAGAGCATTGAAAGATAACAGCGAAGGTTAGGGAGTATGAGAGTGTGAGAAGTGTAAAGAGGAGGGGTGACGCACAGTGCTGGGCGGAGGGTGAGAAGGACAGCCAGAGAGAGAAAGGTATAGGAAAGAATAGAAGGGGGGAGGCATGATGAAGTTCAGGGGTATAAAAAGAATGGGTAACATACAGCCACACACACACACACACACACACACACACACACACACACACACACACACACACACACACACACACACACTCCACGCAGCCTGCTAGACAGAACAGAAGCCTGATTGTCCCTGAGGAAGCTAATTTAACATTGGTGTCAGAAGTAATGTCTTCCTTTGCCAAACAGCAGCGCTTTTTTTATCACCCTCCTTCACTCTCTCTATGCCTCTGTTTATGTCTTTGTTTGTCAATCCTTTTTTTTTCACCGTCCATCTCTATCATTGTCTCTCTTTCTCTTACTTTACTAAAATCACAGATGATACAGTCATCTCACTGTCAACAACTGGCAAGCCTATTAGATGAAAAAACTAATTAAATCAAATATTCAGTTATATCAAATACAAAGCCTGCTTAATTTCTTCCTATATTGTTAAGAATTGTCTTTTTTTTTGTATTTTATTATCTAAAAATATAAAATCCAACCAGTTGAAAATACTCTTTATTACGGACATTTTTCTTAAATGCATTGATATCAATGTGAAAAATAACTGACAACTATCAGTTTATCAAGAGTTAATGTTTGGGCTTTATAAAGTCTTTATATACTACAACATATCATCCAAGCCAGGATTATGACATGATATTGTACGTTCTTGACACCTTTTCTCGGCACAAGGAGCTGCCTCGCCCAACAAGTTGTGTGAAACAAACTGGCTTGTCTGCCTGTACAGTTATACATCAACTGAATTTCTAGTTATTTCTGACAGCAACAACATTTCCTTCTTATCACATCCATGGCGTCTCACACCATGGACCCACTGTTGCCATGAAGAGTGTATAACAGGTGTTCAGACAGGTCAGGAGTCTGAACGGTTGGAGGTGATCAGATTGAAGCCTGTTGTTTCCTGAAATGCTGTGATACGTTGTCAAATGTGCAAGTTGAAAGAGAACTTCCAATTTTATAAGCACGAAAAATGTTATCTAAAGGAGGCATGTTTAGAAAACAGGCACTAGCATCACACTGGAGTGATGTGTTAGGTGAGTGCCTTAGTGTTTGATTCCCAACTCAAGCATTTGATTTCTCAGCTAACCATGACTAAAGGTTTATATGTGCTATTTAACATGAACATTAATGTGTACTCTTATGTTTCAGCATCCTGAAGGTGCCCTGTGGAGTTGTCTTGTAAACAAACAGAAGTTATGTTTGCATCCAGGGTTTTTCACAGAAAATACATTCCACGTATCCCTGAGGCCTAACAAACAACGCTGAATTCATTTCCTTCATCATAAAACATGTAAGCTGATTTTTTTTAAAAATATTTTTTAAATATTTTAAATCCTCTGTTGTTTACATTCACGTTTGCTAGCTTGCAGCCTTTTTCTTCACTGTGTTTGCTGGCATATTGCTACACTTCTTTGCTTTTTACCGCAAAGAACCATCAATCCAACTGTCAATCAGTGGAATAACATGTAACTGGCAACAGAAAAGTGTATTGCGTTGCCTGTGTGCCCATGCTTGTGTGCATGTGTGTCGTTGTATACGACACTAACAAAACAAGGACCAACTCGTCTTAACTGTTGGGATTTTTTTTTAACAGGAACTGAATCTGCAACATTGTCACCGAGTCCTAGTTTATGGTGGAGAAATGTAATCTTCACATATTGTTGTCTCAATGAGCTTTTGCTCTTTTCACAACTTCTCTGTGGCTGCATTTTTGTTTGCTGTAATAAATCTATCTATCTACCTATCTATCTATCTATCTGATCCAATCTGTTCTCTCTTTCTCACTCAAACCCTTCATCTATCTTGATTCCATTTGTCATGACACCACATCCAGTGACATTTTCCTGTGCACTGTTGCCTAGCAACCCGAGCTGTCTGCCTTTTCCAGACGAGGTCAAGGAGTCGGCTCCATGTGTGCATGTATCTGTCTGCACGAGTTATGTGTTAATGCACCACCTCTATTAATCTCAAATCCTGATCTTTCAACCCCTCCAGGTTCCCAGAGCTCACTATTTATCTGACCCTTGATCATATCATCACCAGCAGGAAGTGTCAGCCCTAGTATGACAATATGGCTCCATAATAAGCCACAGTAGTATCACTGCCACTACAGTGAGATGTATAAATGCAGTCAAATGTTAACTTTATGAAACAGCAGTTTCCAAGAGAGGTACCATTTAGGTGGCAAACATCTTTCTTTCTGCAGGGAATGGCCAAGCAAGCAGCTGTTTTGTGTATGCTCTACATGTAAAATTTTTGGTACAAGTTTGTGCATAAATAGTGATAAGTGTGAAAAAAAAGTAGTGATCCCCTATCGTATTTCAGTAAGAACAATACCACGGTCCCCCTGGCAGCTACTCAGCTCCAGACAGGTGGGTGTGAGGCAGGGGTATAAATGCATTCCCATGAGTCTCCTCTCTTTAACCCCACCTGCTTTACTTTGGTAACTTGTGCTTTTCCTAGATAAGCTGACAAAAACAGTCTCAGTTTAAGAGCAATACAATCAGTCTGAGTCAACAGATCATATTATCATTATACTGCCTTTAATTCCAGTTGGAATGATACGTTGAGGACACAAAAACAACAAAAACAAGGGAGTAAGTACAGGATGAGTCTGGATTTTCTATGGGTCCAGGTTTTAATGATGTATGTATTATGTGCTGTATTTATCATAACCTTATATAAGGTTAGGATACTATAGTGTACTTGGCATGAAGAACCCCGCCCCACCCAAAAAAAAAAAATCTTATCAGTATCACCAGACCTGGGTTTCTGGACTTGCAGTTCCAGTCCAACCTGTGCCACCAACAGCAAGAAAAGTAATAGCAGCCACAGCACAGAGCTGTATTTGTAGACATGATGTACGCCACCTACAGGCAAAGACAGTAATAGCTTCTGCAACCTTGACACATGTGCCACCTACAGCCACCTACAGAGCATTACAACTTGTAATCCTGCTAAGCTGTAGTTATATTATCCATGGAATGTGCTGATTGCTCACTGTTCAGTTGAAAGGTACAGCCAGACCCTCAGGGATAAAATGAACCAGTTGGTACCAGGGAGTTGTCCTTCGTCCCTGAGTTGCAATCTTTCTCACCAATTCATTATGGATCTATGTATATGTGTGTGTTTTATCTCTTTGAACAGTTACACAGTGACCCCTTCCTTCTGTACCCACTAAAGGGTATAAACGCTCTACTAAGTTTTGTTCTTTTTTGCTCATTGCCATACACTGCTCATTGCTGTGGGGACCTTTGATCTCTGTATGCTCGAGACCATCTGCAGTTGCTGAATTAAACTTACAGAAAGACAAGAGTTGACTCTAAGTGCTTTACTGAACAGAAATTGCCACCACAAACTCAAATTATTTCTTCTTTTTAATAACTGCAGTGTTTGGATGTCTTACATGTACCTTTTAAACTTAAAATGCAGGAGTTTTGCTGTCAGAAGCATTTTTTTTCTGCCGAATGCTGAGTGGTATATTTACATTGCACTAGGTGGCACAGTGTATGTCCCCTGTAATCATTGACTGTCTTTCTGGTTACTGTCAAAAGTGGATGAGATGAGATCCTAACATGCAAATAAAGACAAACAGCACTGTAAAATTCTAGCATTAACACTAACTGCATCTAGTTGCAGATGGCACAAGTTTTAAAATAGCTTTTACTATTATTTTCCTAGCCTGTAGGTGGCATTATCTGCATGTTGCCACATTTACTATTCACTTAATTTCGAAGGATCTTTACTGGCTTTACCAGGAGAAGACAGATACAGTTCATTCAAGCCTACCTGAGGGTCCGAGAGACGTGAAATGTCTGGGTAGAGGTAGAACTTGATGCCGTCATATGCTCCTGGCAGCGTCACTCCTCTGATTAGCAGGATCAACAACATGACGTAAGGAAACGTAGCTGTCACATATACAACCTGCAGGCATAAATATGCACAGATTTGAAAGATTAATTTATGTACAGATTACAGAAAAACACAGTTGACATTGAGTAACTGTCAGAACTTGCAGCAGTTGTTCTTTACTGATATGATGTAGACAAAATTAAGTCAAAATGAAGTTGTGCAAGCAAAAACCTTGCCAGCAATAGTCATAACTTAATAATGTTGGGCTCTAACTAACATGGCCACCTCCTTGTCCACCCATTTTATTTAAAGTGCTTCACATCATCAGGAAGCCATTGGATTGACTGGACTTGAAAGAATCCTAAGGAGGAAAAAGGTTGTAGTTTTGTGCCATCCCTACAGCTAAATAATGACATGTGACTGCTCAGACCCAGAGGTGAGAGGGAATGACAGTAATCTAACCACAAATAAGTTTATAAGATAAGTGTGAAGTGATAGGACTGCAATTGTGTGTTTCAACATTCTTGACACACACACACACACACACACACACACACACACACACACACACACACACACACACACACAAACACACACACACACACACACAAAAACACACACACACACACACACACACACATGTGCTACATGTGAGAGCTAGAGTGAAGCAAAAATTCAATGTTCAAATTTTCCACACAACCTAAAAAGCCACAGCATCTAGAAAGTCTTAACAAATATGGCTGATGTTGAGACCAGGGGAACCTTTATAATCTCTGAATGAGCCTCTGTCCTTGTTACATGCTTAAGATTCAACCTGGGGGTCAGGACCCCCGCAAAAGGTCTCTAAACAATTCTGAGAGAGTCACAAGATTATTAAAGGTGCACAAAATTAATATATGTTACACAAATTTAGGTTTATTTATGATTTAGCTCTAATTTTTGCTTTTTTCTTGACAGTTTACTTTTTTTTTTGGATTCATCCTTAAAATGAAACAATATTAAAAATAAATTACTTGTGACAAGGGGGGCAAGTAGATATTGATTTGTTAAACTGGGTTTGGAGTTTGGGAATGACTGGTTCAAATAGACATATACTGGAGAATGTTTATAACAAATTACTTTTATATCATATTGAGTATATAAAACAGTAAAGAAATTTCAGATATTTGTCTGTGTATGTCACATTCAGCTCAGCAGATGACAGATTATGACCACAGTTTTTTTTTTTTGTAAGATTTATTACCTTATTTTACGATAATCTTTTCTTTAAACTACTTTTTAGATGGCAAAATTTAAACTTAATCCTAACCTTAATTGTGCCTAACCCTAATCCATATTTACCAGAATTTAAACTGACCATTAACCGTCGTTGTTGACGGTCCACCAACCATCATTTCGATGATGGCTGTTGATGTATATCTATGTATTACCACATAAATGATGTCAGACAAGTAATTTTCAGGTAATAAGAGGACATCATAGGCCATGGGATCCTAAGCTTTCAGATACACTCTTAAAAGTGGGAATTTGTTTTTATGTTTTTAGTCTACTATATCAATCTATCACTTACAGCATATGCAGCATCTGACATGTATCATATGACAAATAACACACAACATCATACCCCAAACCTACAGCACCATAGCACACTGCCTGGAACCCATGATCAGGCATAACAGCTCTCATGTTATGTAAAGCGATACATACAGTACATACATGTGGCAGGGTATCATGCACAGCACCAGCGTCAACTCCATAAAGGTAAGCACCACACATACCTACTGTACAGTAGCTAGCACCTCCTAACCATCAAACCAACACTCCCTCTTTTATTGAACTATTCAGGTTTTGCAGAATTGTGCTCAACATCTCAAGACTCTTAGAAACCCCTTGAACAAAAACCCTGGCCTCTTGGAAGGCAGAGGCGGGCAACATACATCCCCTGGCTTGCTGGCATCCAGTCAAAGTCCAATTGAGGACAGAACAGGACAGAACAGAGCCAGGCCAGGGGACTGAAAAGAAAAGAAGGCTCCTCTGGCCCCGTCTCTTGAACAGGAGAAGCCCAGAGGAGTGATGCTGGCAGTGTGGGAAAATGTGCTTCTCTTTGAAGCATGCACAGAAGTGCATGAGTACACACACACAAACACGCACGCATACACAACTTCCTTCACAACATGGAAATGGATGTGCACATACTACAGACAGATAAAATGGACCATTCACACATGTTGACCTAAACACACACTAATGCACACATGCGCACACCAATTCCCCGTACACCCACTGGTTACTGTACTACTGCAAGCAGCAGTTTGATGAACTAGAGGGAAGCTTTTTTCACAGGGACAAATATCTCATTGCAGCATTTGAAGCATTTGAAGCAGTAGGCTTCTTAATCTAACTCCAGAGAAGTTTAGTCCACTGTGAAAGTGTAAGGACAAGAGAGTTTGTGATTTAAAATGCCACGTAAAGCTTTTTGTGTTCTCAGTCATTCAGAAATTGAAGACCTTGTGCATCTTTAGCTGTAAAAACCTGAATCAAATTTATAGAAATAAGTGAAATCCTAACTAAGGTAGTGTCTGAATTGTAAGAATCCATGAGACCTAATGAGAGTATTCACTCTAAGATCTGTTAATCCTAGTGTGGTTTACAGGGAAAGTGTGGGAAAACTTGTCTCTTGCCCAAAAGATCCCTCCTTTAATTTGAAAAATAAAACGATTACACATCCTAATCCTTCCCTCCCTCTTTCTCCCCATCTCTCTGGAAAAGAAAAGGGCAATATTCAATCTCTCCATGAACTTTTGATGCTGCACATGCTCCTTCCAGCTCGCCACGGGTAAACATTTAGACCACCACAAATTTACTGGTCAAACTTGACCCTGCCTCGCCGTAAATCTAACAAGAGGGCTTAAATGTGAGAATGGCTGGCAAACACAACCAACAAAAGCAGACAGCTTAGCAGAGTGGTAACTGAATGGGCTGTAGGGTCTGTGGAGAAGAAAGCACCTCTCTCTTGCAATGAGTGAGCTGTGGTTAATTTCTCATAGCAGGAGAGAGAGAGACAGAGGCAGCAGAGGCGGAGGCTGAGGATATACTCTGCATGCTCCTCATGAACACTCTACTTTCCCCTAGTGAATACAGAAATCAATCTTGGACCAGCTGCTAAAGCCCAGCCATGAAGAAGCATTCTCCCCTCTTACTTCACAGCCAGACAAAAGACACTTCAGGGAGATATAGGCATTGCCACCTAGTTGTTTTTTTCCCTGTCATGTAGAATGTGAACCCATTAATTTTTCCTCACACACCTCTCCTATTTTTTCTTTACTCTCTTTCTTCCCTCCTTTTCTCACTCTGTCTCTATCTCTCGACTCATTCTGGCTCATTGAATCTGAGAGGAGTTTCTTAAGGGCAGCTGAGCGCCCAAAGCAAGGTGCAGACTACATACTGTCCTTCTCAAGGCTGCTAGAAGAGACTCGAGGAGGACATTGAAATAGAAAGGGTGATGGGAGAAAAGGTAGAAGTGGGTGGTGCAGACACCCATTTTGTCCTCTACTGGACAGGGGGAATGCATGTGGCTTCCTGTGAGGGAGTTGTTTTGAGGACCAGATGGAAAAGTGCTTTAGCTTGTCGCTGTTTCAGTGTATAAGATGAAAATTGCTACTGTAAAGCAGCAAAATAGCATGCACACACATTCATAAAGACACATGAACAAATTCCTCCATAATGAGCTGGATGGTGTGGTAACAGAACAAATTGATCATATCATTTTCACAAGTTCATCATGTGAAATAATCATGCAATACTTACATGTGACACTCACTCTTTGTATTGCATCAGAAACAGTTCCACCACACAGACTCACACTTACACAGACACACACAACAGTAAACATGCATTACTCTGTCTTACCTTGCCAGTTGACTTGGGCCCCTTCCAGATGCAGAAGTAGCAGATGAACCAGGCCAGGGCCAGACACATGGCCAGCTCCCAGCGCATTCCCCCCATGTGCTCAATACCATCTGATATCTTCAGTACTCTGCGTCTGTTTTAGCAAAGAAAACACAGCTGATTTCTAAATTCCAGTTTGATTTTAGGGCATTTATATCATGCAATGGTGTAACATAAGTAGAAGCCATTGTAAGCGCTTTCTGGAAAAGCTTCAGCAGTACTGCTTCATGGAGTATTTGCAGAATTTTTTAGATCAGTCTGCGGGCACTTACATTACTGTAAGCAGAAACTGTGCTAAATAAGTTATAGCTGAGAGTGAGGGTGATGAAAAATAAATATTTGCTTCAGGTTACTCAATATAAATAGAAATGTCATTTCTGCTGCTGGTTAGCCATATTCCCTAAGACTATCAGTTAATGCATTCTCCATCCCCACATAGGACTTTCTGGATTTCTGTTAGTGTGAATAGTTAAGATTGTTCAAAGATGACCTGAAGTATGAAATGAAAGACGACTTTGATATTAAGCAAGATTACTTTTTTATCTTTCCATCTTTCACATTTTCAAACTTACAAAAAAGGAATAGGGCCCAAAACCAAAGTTTGGGCACCCTGCATGGTCAGTACTTAGCAACACCCCCTTTAGCAAGTATCAGAGCTTGTAAACACTTTTCGTAGCAGCTAAGAGTCTTTCAGTTCTTGTTTGTGTGATTTTTGCCCAAATGGTTTTGCAAAAGGCTTCTAGTTCTGAGAGATTTTTGGGCCGTCTTACAGGAACTGCTCTTTTGAGGTCAATCCACGGATTTTTGATGATGTTTAGGTTGGGGGACTGTGAGGGCCATGGCAAAACCTTCAGCTTGTGCCTCTTGAGGTTGTCCATTTTGGATTATGAGGTGCATTTAGGATCATTATCCTGTTGTAAAAGCCATCTTTAGCTTTTTTAAAGACAGTTTGATGTTGATGTCTGATATTTAATCGAGTCATTCTTTTCTACCAGTAAAATGTTCCCTGTGCCACTGGTTTTAACACAAGCCCAAAGCATGATTGATCCACCCCCATGCTTAACAGATGGAGAGGTGTTCTTTTCACAAAATTCTACACTCTTTTTTCTCCAAACACACTTTTACTCATTGCGGCCAAAAAGAGATATTTTCACTTCATCAGTCCAAATGACTTGTTTCCAAAATGCATCAGGGTTGTTTAGATATTTCTTTGCAAACTTTTGACGCTGAATTCTGTGGTGAGGAGGCAGCAAAGGTTTTCTTCTGATGACTCTTCCATGAATGTCATATTTATGTAAGTGTTGCAGCACAGTAGAACAGTGCACCACCACTCCAGAGTCTGCTAAATCCTCCTACAGTTCTTTTGCAGTCTTTTTTTTAATTTTTGGTTTTGATTTGCCTTTCCAGCAATCCTACGAGCAATTCTCTCTGAAAGTTTTCTTGGTCTTCCAGACCTCAACTTGACCTCCACTGTTCCTGTTCACTGCCATTTCTTAATTACATTATGAACTGAGGAAATGGCTACCTGAAAACACTTTGCTATCTTCTTACAGCCTTCTCCTGCTTACTGGGGATCAATTATTTTAATTTTCAGAGTGCTAGGCAGCTGCTAAGAGGATCCCATGGCTGCTGATGGATAGAACAAGGTTTGAGGAGTGTATTTTTAAAACGTTGAAATTTGCATCACTTGACCTTTCCTAACGATAGCTGTGACCAAGCCATAGCCTTAACAAGCTCATTAAAGTCTGAGACCTTGTTAAAAGTTATCTGAGAGCTCAAATCTCTTGGTGTGGCCAAACTTTTATATGGTGCTCCTTTCCCTTTTTCACTCCAAAATTGTACAGAACGAAGAAAATACGCTAATCTTGCTTAAAATGTTGAAAAGAATGTTCCACCTTTAACTTTATGCCTTTTGGAGATCAGTCCATCATATGATCACCTAACTATTCACAGTAACAGAAATTTTGACCAGGGTGCCTAAACGTTTTCATACCACTGTAACTATCATTAATTTTGAAAACTTACAAATATAATATGCAATAAAATTGTTTTTACTTGGGCCTAAAGACTCGTCTACATTTCTTCTAAAAAAATTATGAATAGGAAAACAAACACACCTATACACACACTGGCTTTGATCACTAAATGTCCTCCACTGCAGAGCAGCCTCCTGAAATTTACACATACTTGCTAAGTATGAGCAGAGCCTATTTCAGAGTATCAGTCATAAATATGGCCATCCTGACCAAACCATTCACCCACTTTCTGTGAGTGACTGAAAGAGAGACACGACATGGAGCAGATTGACCAGCATTACAGGACAAACTTATCCACCCTCTGTGATTCACTCTACTACCACTTCTCCCTTCCATCCACGTTGGCTGATCATCCTGCTGCTAACCTGAACACTGGCGGTTAAGGATGCAACTACAAGGTTGTTAGGACTGTAAATTTGCAATCAGCAAGTCTGGAATTACTTCTATGAGGAACAATGCAATCTTGAAGATCACAGGGGAAGGATGGCATGGCTACAATCTTCCCATTTGTGGCTCCACCGCCCTTACCAAAGATTTACAACTCACTTTCCACCTTTCATTTGATAATGGTGACTTGAAGGTGAAGAGCAAAGTGCTCCTGCAACAACAAGGCCTCCTTCCCTTTGCTGAGTGTCCTCTGCTTTCCCTGTGAGTGGACTTCCTGTAGTTGTTAAAGCTGCAGAGAAACCCTCCCAAGCTTCAATGTATGATGGAAACCTACATGACAAAGGCAATAGGCAGCATTGCAGCTCTGAATGAGAGATGGCACACAAGCTGACTAGGGATGACATTCTGCTTTATATCCTCCAACACTTTTAACTGCTATTGAGCATCAAGGGTGCGCTGTAGGACAACTGCAATGTGGTGATCAACAGGCAAGGATAGGTCTCGTCTGCTCCACTGTGATGGCCATTAAAAACCAGTTAAAATTGGTCATGAAGAATTTTCATAGAAGCTCTCTATGTCCATAGGGTTTAAATGTTGGTGCCATTATAATGTCTAGGAGTGGAAAACCATCGGAGAAGTCAACAAAGTCAACAGTATGAGCCAAGGTAGCGTTTGGTTCAACAAAACTCCTTCATTATGAAAATCCACCAATCGGTGTATTTTTTTTTTCTCTACTGCGCTTCCTGGTTTGCTGATAACCATCCTCAAGCAGCTGTCAGACATTCTGGTGGCCCCCTGGGTGAACAATGGTAAACATATGTGAAGCAGCTGGCACCAGCACCCCCTTGGCCAAACATACTTGGTCATATATACAGCGGACCGCCGTTGTAAAATGGGTAAAGGAAAATGTAGACTCGTCCCTGATAGCAGGGACAATTTGTCCTCATAGGGCTATGGTTACAATGCAAAACTTTCAATCCGGATGGCTCTCAAGTTCAATATTTTGGTTTGCTGTAGTGTGTAGACATACCATCTTTAAGTCCCAGTATGTTTTTTACTGTCATATGCCTACAGATATAAGATACAGATACAGAGCATGTTATCAGCTATAATGACATCATAGCTTGTCACTGGTGGTGAATCAACAGTTCATTTCCTGTTTCTTGAAGCATAGCCAGCCAACACCATTGATGGAGGATGAGAAGCGAGAGTCGGAGCAACAGAGCTACATGGTGCTGCCAAATCTTTGCCACCAAGTTCACCCTCGGAGCTCCTGGCCAGCCATTGATCATCATGACATGTTCTTGGTTGCCGGCCACAGGCTAGGTCCAACACAGCCCCCCTGTCCCTCCCTGGTCAGCCGAAAGGGCAAGATGTGAACGCTAATGTGTGTAAATATACTTGTCCATGGTTTAAAGTGTTGGTGAATTGGTTTTATAAGGGTGCACCAAGCAGCGTATTTTTTGTGTGTGACTTGCTTACATACTGTTTATGTGATTTTGATAGAGCTCAGTATGTTTCAAACTGGAGCTAAGCAAACAGAGGTCAAGTATCCTCTATCTGGTAAGATGTGTAAGTACTCTAAAACCAAATGACTTGGGTTAGTTAGTTTTGCCAAAGAAACATGTAATTTTTGTTTACTCATTTGTAAAATTTTGAAATGTAAAAGTAATACAATATGGCGTCCTTAAAGGACTCCTCTATCTCCCTCCCTTCCTCCATACAGTATTTTGTCTGCAACTATGTATTTCTCTGACTTTTTTAGGTTCACTTATAAGACTTTTGTCAAGACATATTTAGTGATGCAGCTGTAATATTATTGCAGAGATGTGCAAAAGACTTAAAGTTTTTGTGAGTCTTTACATCATACAAATACATCATTCATCATACACATACTGCACAGACTAATTGTGGTTCTTCAGTAGTTCACGCCATCATAGATATAAAATGAACTTCGTATTTTAAAATGTAAAGATGGCAAAAAAAACATATAACATACAGTTATTGACAACCATACAATTTCTTTTGTGCTACCGACATAAAAAAAATATATATAACTTTTTAAACTTATAGCTCTGCTGTTTTTTGTATTGTATACTATATATAGTACTAAACACAACAGTCTGTCTTGGCATTGCCTGAAGGAGGCTCGGTCAGTTGCTATTTTTGCCAACAACATGTTGGTTGGCTCATTTGGCCTTGTCTTTCTCTGGGCTTAGGTTTATATAGCTGGCTCAAATCTGACATTTTCATCACTGTTACACCAGGCATCTGACTTAATTTAGATTTAGACGCAATAATACACACAATAATTTAACTATAACTGTTGTGATGCTAATACATAGTTTGAAAAGATTCATCAGTGGGTTAAAAATTAGATTTGACCCAGCAGTGTGAACATAGCCACTGGCAGTGAGACAGGAAGTTTGGTCAGCATTACACACTGACAAGGCCTGATCTGCTGCCACACACATGGCTCTAGCTGGGAGACAGCTGGCCCACCAGGGCCTGCTGACACACACATATGAAAAGGCCTGACTAATTATTGGGGGAAAGGTTAGGGGGGAAAACAGTCTGAAGCCATCGGCAGCTCAGCTTCTCAACAATATGGTAGATAATGATATTAAAAGAGGACTTGAAATGTAGAAGATTGCTGAAACTAACAAAGCAGCGACTCATGGCGTTATAGGACAAATGGCATTTCCCTTAATATTTAAGGTATGTTCTTTAATGTGAATTTGCAAACACAAACAGGGCATGAATTCTTATTTAAAGAGTGGCGAATGTGACAGAACTTGAAGATTAAGTGAAAAAATTAGAATTAAAAAATGTACTCACTCCCAGAACTCAATGACTGGAGAGGTTGCGTTGGGGTTTGTGATGTTGGTGGCATTTTCTCCATAGTAGTCAACACAGTTCTCTATAGAAACACAATAACATGTTATTATTTTTGGGAACGCTCTGCAGATATAGATGCAGATATGACATATCAAAATCTGATAGATATTTTCGACTTCCTTTTCTCAGGAAACAAAAAGGATGTACGTGATGATTTGTGGTTGCAAGACGGTTTACCTGTCTTATCCAATGTTCCCTCCTCCTACCTGTATTCCAGTAGTGCCCACAGCCAGCCCAAGGCAGCTCAGTGGTGAAGCAGTTGAAGAGGTAGAATATTGCCCAGGCTAGGATCACTATATAGTACACGTTTAGATGAGCTTCAATCACCTGCGTTGCATAGCCAATCCCTGAAAAGGGCAAAGAGTTACAGAGAGAAGAAAGGGAATGAATCTGCAAGTGAATGGCTAAGTTTTAAATTTATTGCAACCTTCAGAGCTGACCAATGTTAGTAAGACACCTGTAGAAGTCAGTAGGTTGTACAGCTGATGAAAAATGGTAAATAAAAATAAAAAATCAATTAATGACTCAAGATCA
This sequence comes from Xiphias gladius, assembly GCF_016859285.1. Taxonomy (NCBI): domain Eukaryota; kingdom Metazoa; phylum Chordata; class Actinopteri; order Istiophoriformes; family Xiphiidae; genus Xiphias; species Xiphias gladius. Next base: position 13,160,171 of record NC_053420.1, on the reverse strand, counting down.
TCACAGGAAAACAAAATGATATCGTAATATTTAGTGTGTGTGTGTGTGTGTGTGTGTGTGTGTGTGTGTGTGTGTGTGTGTGTGTGTGTGTGTGTGTGTGTGTGTGCAAGAAGTTTGTCTCCATTAAATTTCCCATTTTCTTTTTAACTATTTATTATTAGTAGTATTATTAATATGAAATGAGTGTGATCTTACCCTCAAACAGCGGGCAGACTTTCCTCCAGCACGTGATGCCTCCTTCACTGGTGAACTGACCCAGGGCAGTCTCCAGGAAAAACACGGGGATACCGCAGCACACAAAGAAGATGACATACGGAACGAAGAATGCACCTTTATGCGCACACACACACACACACACACACACACACACACAAATACATACAGAACATGACTACCACTTGATCTATGCTCGAATAACAAGTCTAAAAGCATAAAAGTTCAAAATGTAATTTAACCCAAGAAGTAGAACTTACTTCTTAATTCCTACTTTAAATGCCTATGTAAGGATGACTTCACGAAGTTCAGATGAAAGAACTCACTATGATGCCACACTCATACTGCAGGATGAGGAACGGATCCATACTGTTCAGTCTAATGCCTGATGAAGGAACCTGCCTCTTTTATTGACATGATTTTGTGTAATGGATAAAATAATAAAGGACATATTTTTTTCAAACTTCTGTTGCCTGCTAAGCTTTTATATAGTGGAAGCTCTCAGAAATGAGCTGTACCTCCTCCTTTGGTGTGGTAGAAGATAACAGAGCTTGTCTTACCTCCTTTATTCAGCAATTTGCCTTGAACATTTTAACAATCATATCCTTTTCTATTTATCTATCTAAACACAGATAATATTTGCTTATGTTTGTTTCTTTTCCACTCTTGCCCAATCCCTTCTTACAAGTACCACTCTTACTTCCTCATTCCTGCAAGGGAGCTTGTTTTATGCCCACCAATTTTCTAACACAAAAAACCTCTCTCATCACCTTTATCATTATTATTCTCTTTTTATGTTCATCCTATAAGCACGGGTAAGGAAACCTCCCCTACCTCCTCCATTCTTGTAGCAGAGGTATGGAAACCTCCAGACGTTGCCCAGCCCGATGATCTCTCCAGCCACAGACAGGACAAACTCAATCTTGTTGTTCCAGTGGCCCCTCTCATTGTACTCCCCGTTGTCTAAGCTGGAGCTGGACCCTTCGGGGTCTCTGCCATCCTCTGGTTTACCGTTTATAACGGGCCCACTCTTCTCAGCTGTCATGACGCTCCAGCAGCCCGCTGAGAAAGAAAAAAACAAATAGACAGAAGATTTTTAAAAAGGGGGGGGGGTGACTTCCTAACCAGAACTTTAAATGGATTTAGTGACCTTTTCTGGAATTTGAATCTTTCCTGGGACACCTGAATCTAAACAGCACTGTCCCATTAATGCAAAACCACATCCATCTAATAATCCAGACTTATATATGTGTAGGTTTAAAATCAAGTGAAAGCAATCTAATATAATTTCACAGATATTGTAGGATCGACTATATTAAGCATATTCAACATTGATTTTAAATTCAGGGATAGAAGAATAGAATAGAATAGAATAGAATAGAATAGAATAGAATAGAATAGAATAGACATTTTACATTAATGTTCAATCAATGCTTGTGAGTGGGCAGATGAAAAAAACAAGCTTTCAGCAACCTACAACTGAACAACTAACTTCCGTGAAAGCTGTACCCCTCCAACTACAATATTTAGCATAAAAAAATAACTTAATAACTTGTTGAATTACAATTACAGCGCACATAAAAGTCAATCAACCCCATCATCCCAATCATCTGTATCTACATACTGTACATAAACCAGCAGCCCGGTAAGAAGTCAGGATCACATGCCAATCAAAAAGAAAAGAGGGTGGTAGAATGAGACAGAAAGGATCACGCTAATAGAAATCAGAGACATGTAAGCTGAGTGGCTCTACTCACCAGTCTCCTATGGAACAGTGGCAAACCTCCTTTTGGCTCCCGCGATGATGCGCACTAACAATTGCCTTTACAAAGCACGGGATGGTTAAGCGTTATCAGGGGGCTGGGAAAGAAAAAAAAGGAGAGGGGGGCAACGGAGGAGAAAGAGAACAATCTGGATCCGCGTTGAGCGAAGTGGTTTTGTTGAGTCTGTCGTCTACATGGAGGATGATCCCAGACGTGTTAGAGTGACGGTGGATCTTGCACCAGGCGGTGGGTAACCTGCGACTGCGCTCCCTTTCTCCAAGCGGTCGAATCTCAAGCGCCTCTACTTGGATAAAAGCCATGTGGTAACCAATGTAGCGCTCACATCAGCGTTACCCCGGCACAGAGGGAGCTGGGTGACACGGGGAGACGGGCAAAACACGAGAAAAAAAAGTTGGGTAGATGTAAGTTTAGGCATCGGATTTAAAATTGCTCTAAAAACACTGGAAATAACATAAAGTATCTGATAATCGCATGTTAACCGGTAGTAAATACGTTTAAATCCCGGAGTGGAATGTGGCTAGAACTGGTCGATTAGTCAAATCCAGTCGGTTAGTCAATTGGTCCAGAAAATTAATCAACCACTATTTTGATAATCAGTTAATAGTTTAAGTAATGTGATTGCTGGTTGCAGTTTCCCCAATGTGAGGAAGTGTTGCTTTTCTCAGTCATATATGATAGTAAAGATGTTTCGCAGAAAAAAAAAATCAGTCTATTGATTGAGAAAATAATCTGCAGATTAATCAATAATGACAACAATTGTTGGATGCAGCCCTTGTGTGGCATGTAAAATTTAGTCCCAGGCATTCTAGCAGATGGTATAAAAACAAAACCATTTTGGCAGGTCTACTTTTGTGCGCCACATTCTACTCATTTTCTAATTCCCAGTGAAACATTAGGATATTGTAGTACTTTGGGTTACCTGTAGTGGCAAGTAGGCATTGATCTGGTGTTTCTGAGTGGCCAGTATGGACTGAGCTTCAGAAGTTAATACCTTTCTAGATTAACTTTCAAACCTGTTTTCCAACAGTGTTGAGTCTCGCATACCTACACTGCATACATCATACTTCCATTAATGTATTGTCGTAAATTCAGCACGCAACCAGTCAGAGTAACAACAACGAGGATAATGTTTTGTAAGCCTCAAAATTTTGAGGCTAAGAAAATGTTGTGAGCCTCAAAGCTTAACTTTTAGAGGTATATTTATGAATTGATTTACATTTGAGTTTATGTTTAAAGCTTCATCTTGATAAGCAATAGAGAGAGCGAGATTGAGAAATTCCGTGATGTATACCTTATCACAATATGATATGACAAAACCATTATCAAGCCCAACCAGTAAATAAGTAGGTTCAAATTGTTGGTCGATATTAGCTCATCACAGACATATTTGTATTGGCATATATATATTTGCTGACAAAGAAAATGCAGTGCAGTAACTATTCCATCATTTGGCCACCAGTGGCCGTTGACAAGTTCGTTTTTCAACTGTAAATATCTGACCTAGTACATATTTTTCTCATAATTCTTTAGGAACTAAATTGATCATTACTTTATCAAATATATTTATATATATCACTTTCTGTTAAATAAACCCATGTCGGCCAAAATATCCTCATCAGAATTTTTTAAACTTTCACATATTTTTGAAAAATGTAGTATGTGTCCAGCTCTAGTCAGCATGAACGTTTACATAACAACACAAATCATGTGTATACACAACAAAAAAGCTAAACACTTTCCTTTACCACAGGTATTTGTTGGTTCTAGACTTGTGGGAAGTCAAGTCCAAATCTTCAAAGAGGCGGTGACCTCGTTTGATTTATGAATTGATGTAAACAGCTTGGTTCCCTTTGTCAATGCAGTTGGTCCTGGGGCTTTGCTCCCAGCATACCAACTCAAACCTCTTTGTCCCCTCCAGAAGTCACTCTATACCCGAGTATACAATATGAATGGATTTCCTCATTTAAATATACTGGATTGTTGTTGTCATCACCTAATGATGAATGAGCAGCCCGTCATAAAGTCTTTAATAACCCATGCTGCTTGAAAAAAAACAATTGTTTCCTTCTGGGCTTAAAAAAGGGAGTTTATAGGATTTGTAAGGTTTGTTCATACACAAGTTGATTGCCTGGTTTCCAGGCGTGATAGACTTGGTGCACTAGGAACTCCCCTGACTCTAAAAGCTTGACCTAGTCTCTTAGAGTCCCTTCACGCAAGGGTCACTCGTCATTAGAAGCTTAAAGGCAGTGCCCTGCATAAAAAGTATGGCCACCCAAAGCGGCTGGCAAACACTCACTGTGCTTTTCAGGCAGAGTCAAGTCCTTTATTTATGTTGCCCCGTACAACATTATCAGAGGGGGAATGCTTGATGAGGATAAAAATTTTGATAGTTTCCCGCAGGCACAGTGTGAAGCTTCAGAGGCTCATGCACATGTTCCCCCTGCTACTTTGCTCTTTGCATGCTTGATAAGAAGTACCACATCTATTCCTCCTTAAAGTGCTGCTTGTAGCTGCAGTCCAAGCACACAAAAATTAACTCTTGATGCTTTCTAGTGTACTGACAAAACCCCTTCTCAAACCTTGTGAAGGTCAAGAGTCGGTTGTGGACTGCAACGTGAGAGAGACTGCTTCCAGAAGGCATATGTCAGAAATAGCAAACCTGTCACTCCAGAACTGGATGGTCTGTTGACAAGATGGCAACAGGTCGTCCTCTTCAACCATCATCCTTCTGGCCTACTGACTCCGGAACGAGCAAGATGTTTCAAAGTGATTGGCTGCCTCGCTCTTAAGGAAGCATAAAGTTGTTGTTTCATTGGTTGCGGGAGTTGGGAGGGATAAAGTCACTTTGCTGTCCACTTACGACACTGGGGGGGAAAAAAAACTGAGTGAGTAAGAGAGAAAATTAGATAGGTGGGAAGAAAGAGCCGTAGTATATTAGAGGCAGAGGTGGAACGAAAAAAAAGTGGTTTAAAAAAAGAAGAAGAAAGATATAAAGACAGGAGACAAGCAGAATGACAAATGAAGTACAGTGAGAGGACTAGAGTGGATAAATCTGTCCGTCTGCATCTCTCTCTTGCTCTCTTCTCACATGATGTTATGTAACTGTGTTTTTTTTTTATAGTTTTTTGACTGCTGCTCAGTTTGTCTCTGAATCTCTCTATAGCAAAAGTGCATTTGCTCTTTTCACAGAAAAGAACGGATGCACTTATATAACCACCGTAATTACAACCAAAGTAAAATGATGTTGTCTTTTAGTATGAAACCTTCTGAGATCACATACAACATTTGAATAGGGAAGACATATATCACCAACAGCCACACAAAATATTCTCACAGGTGCCTTCATTATCACAATGTGTTATTTGAGGATGGATTTAGCTGGTTGGCGATCATATGGAGAACATTTGTGAAATTGCATTTGTTGTGGTGTTTGTTTCTCCTATTTAATATGTTAAGCTAATCTTTAAGATTTATCTTTATGCTTGTTTTAGGAAGTGCTTTTCTGGTTTGAGAGTTGTTGTTGTTCTATGTGCATGAGATGGTTAGTCATTAATTGGTGCTTGTTGAGAGCTAATAAAAGGAATTTAAGGGGCTTAGAAATAGCACAACTTGCTAGAAAAATAAAATGTTTTTATTAGTTACGTTTTAGAATTAAAGTTTGTATAGGACACACAACTTTATTACCATCCAGTGGCAGACTCATATACTCTGTTATCTATTGCCTTTTATCCATTTGCAGTTAACCAGCTGGCACAGCTATAACTAAAACAACAATATAATAGCAGCAGTTCTGATGTACTGTAATTAAAATGCTATAAGCTGGTTATGCTTGTACTTTATTCCTACCATGTTTTCCACACTAGTTGTTAGTACAGTATTTGTGGTTAATGGTAGTATTAGAGAGGCACTGCTGCGCAAAATATATATGATCTCCCTCAAAACATTCTTGCTTTCTTCAAGTGCTTTTGCAAGAGGGTAGATTTCATCTTAAGTTGGCAGAGACACAGTGGTTTGGCTAGACCTGGACTCTTGGGGGTTGAGGTATTGTGATACAATTAGTTTTGAAAATAGATTTTGTCATTTCAGCTATAGAAACATCACAGAAACACCACCAATGCAAGCACTACGCTCAGGGATAAGCCTAGCTGATCTGGATGGATGCAAGTTGGAGCTGAGGCCGTCAAGCTCATTGGATGGACCTTGGAGAGAGCTAGTTTTGATGAAAACTGAAGCTGCAAGGGTGTAGGTGGGTTGTCTCAGTCAAACACTGAAATGACAGTTGACGACACCAAAATGACTGGAAATCGGATTAGGGATAAAAGCTGATTTAGTTGGAGCTGAGAAAGGAAAAAGGTAAATAAATAGCAAGAGAAAGCATGAAAGATAGTTTTCTTGACTGAACTTTTGCAAAGCTTCATTTTATAGGAGAAATTTTGAATGGAGAAGCATTTCTCTGAAATACCGCATTTGATATGTTTGGAACTGAGCCCACTCAAAACAAGGACCCAAATTGACTGACAAAAGACAAAGTCATAACCTAAGCCAGATATACCATTCAGTGCAATGCTAATGCTTAGCCAAGTGTATAAACCTCCAGCTCAATAGAGACACCACCCCACATCTTCATATCAACAGCAATTTGTTTGACCAATTCAACAAGACGCCCCCAGAACATTTAAACACGGGTCACTTCACCGAGAAAGCTTTAGACGGCATTGATGCACAATATTCACCAACAACAAAAAGAAACTGCGAGGGAAAGTGAAGAGAAAAGAAGCTAGGGGAAATGCAACACAAAGAGCGCAGCGCAACAGATCCCAAACTCGGGTTCAACAAACTAACTGCAGCCAATCCACTGCATCTTTTCAGTCCACTTGAATTCAGTGTTTCTTTTATTCCCATGAAACAGTTAGTCTGGTGTCTAACAAAGGGTAATATTTACATTCACAACAATAGTGTGTCAGTATCAGATAACAATATAAAACAATGAGAGTGTGACAGTTAAGCTAGAGTCACCAACATAAGCGTGGGCGTGCATATATACAGACACACACACACACACACACACACACACACACACACACACACACACACACACACACACACACACTCTGACCCCACCTTACTGCTTTCCTTGGGGAGCCCAATAGCTTTCTGTGCTTGGCAAGAGCGGAGAATTGAGTAGCTACCAACCAGGCCACCCAGTAGTGAATGAGACCTGCCAGCAACAGCCCCGAGCACATGCCATCAGAGCTGAGGAGGCCGTTATTGGTATGCTGAATATTAATACCATCAGAGACTAGTGCTCGTGTAAGAGCACACACTCAAATAAAGCACCAACAGATACACACGCTATACAAGGCCAATCTTTTTTCTGCATAACATTAAACCATGTTATTACTAATTATTGGATATAACAAGTGTGAATTATTTGGTTTAGTGAAACGGATCCCCTGCAAAGGTTTTTGGCATTGTCTAGAATTTTTTCATATAATTACCTCACTGCCCAGGGAATTGGGTATTGGAGTTATTGGAATTATTGCCCAACATCAGGGCTTGACCTCATTCATGCTGTTGTGACTGAATGGGACCAAATCCCAGGAGCCAGACTCGAGACTTTGTGGAAAACGTTCTGAAAGAGTGGAAGCTGTTATGGCAGCATATTAATGGCCATGGTTTTGAAATGTTGGTTTTGTGTGTGTGTTGGTTTGAGTGTTCACATACTTTTTTCAGATGTCCACATACTTTTGGTTAAGTGGTGTATCTGCCTTGAAAAATGTCTATGCCAGAGCCCAAGCACTAGCATGCATACTGTAGCTGGAATGCAGCCATTATTAATTTATCAGTTACCACTGTGATGAAAACATCCACCGTGAAAATGTCTCCATTATTTTTTAGGCACATTGTCATGAACTTATCACGACGTGTTAAACAAGTGAAAATTTCGAACATTTGGTGATAAAGGCAAATTAGGCAAATTAAGGGATTACTAATGCAATCAGAATTCATCTTTTGAGGGCCACGACTGTTTTTTATTAAATCTGATGGCATCATCCAGTAGTTTACAAGATATTTCACTGTGGGCCAAAGTCAGCCTGACAAGACAGTCCTAACCAGGAAAACAACAGTATTCGTTGTTTCTTTCAACGCCTAAAACATTTACCTGTCAATAACCTTTTGTTGCAGTGTGACTTATGATTGTCAGAAGCAAAGGTGGAAGTAGCATTGGACATTGGACATTGTTATAGCAGCACTCATCTCAATGAACTGGACATGGTGAATGGTTGGGTCAGTCAGCGTTGGTTTCAATTATTCAGTTAGCAGCATGGGTCAGTCTAGTCCAGACAGAAACATCTCAAAAACTATTGAATGAATTGCGTTGAAATTTTGTACTGACATTATATGGTCCTCAGAGGATGAATCCTAGTTATGTTGGTGATCCTGTGAATCTTCCACCAGCGCCACCATGAGGTTAATATTTGTGGTTTTAGCTAACATGCTAAACATCACCACATTAGCATTACCACCGTGACCATGTTAGCTAATTATTATTATATTAGCATTTAGTTTAAAGCAACACTGTGCCTAAGACTCCCAGAGTCGCTAGTGTGGCATTAGAGTTTGTTTAGTTTTGACATTAAAGAGGATGGATTGGAAAATGACCACTGATATACTGAACTATGATGTATGCCTGGATTCCTGCAAATCTAGTGACATTCAAAAAATACTAATGTGGGTCATTTTCGGAGGCCATGAGAGACAACATCCACATAGTTTGGAGGACTTGCCGACAGAATCACCAGTGCTAGAGCCTGAATGTGAGTGTCAGATGGGCAAGCATTAATGCCACAACACAGGGAGCGGTGAAGTGGACGAAGCGAAGGAAGCAGAACAGATGGACTTAGTGTAAATAAATGTGTGGCACTCAGTCACAAGAAGTTAATATTTTTCTGTTTTTCTGACAGGATTTTGTTCTTCAACAAAGTCCTGATATCTTCTTTAATCACAAAAATTCCAAATCTAGACTAAAGATTCACTATTGATACCTGTCATTTGTAATCACACGGTCAGTGGCTTGATGAGCACCAAGGTAGTAATTTCATTCAAGCCCTTCACCCTGCAGATTTCCCATGGGAGACTGATAATATTAAATCCAATGTGCAATTATACATCTAGCTATTCTTAGTTCTATTTGTCATCATACTCAGCTGGCATGAGCTATTAGTACATCCTGGAGTGCAATGGACCATGGGTAATGAAGACAAACTGGGGATATCATACAAATAATGGCTGCTGGTGTGCTCTCTCTCTCTCTCTCTCTCTCTCTCTCTCTCTCTCTCTCTTTTACTGTCATCCATCCTCCTCCCCCTCTTCTGCTCATCCTTACCTCAAGATGAAATGTTGATCACTCTGGGAAATATGACACCTACACATCTTCCTCTGAATTTGTCATTTCACTTATCACTGGCTGACATCTCAGTATTGACTCAGTGAGCGGGGGCATGGGGCTATTATACCTGTAATCACAGACCTGTCCATCTGCTGTCACCAGAGAATTGGGTCTGACTGTGTCTCTGGGTGTGAGAGACAGAAAGAGAGCAAGTAAGCCAACATGCTTGTGTATGGGTATGTGGTTTATAACTGTGTATGCACCCTATTTCAGGTATTTCAGGGGGACAAATTGGACTCCATGAGTTTTATCACTAAGAGCTGAGAAAAGAAACTCCCTGAAGATATTTTTTATACCACTGCTGTTTAAATCATCTGTCATTCAAACCCAAGAGGCTTCCATTTCAATCAGCATTTCACTGCTTTTTCACTGATGAATTCCTCCCAGTCCGGTTGGAAATATGATTTAACTGGTGAAATCAGTTGCTGGAATGTTTGGTTGAAATGAAATGACATTTATTAGCCGACAAAAATGTTTGCGTAACAACAGGATAGTGTTCAAATCAACAAGTCCTCCAAATTAAGCAGCAAAAAACATTGTTAATGACTGCCCTCCAGAACAACACCTACAAGCATTTTCAGCTCTGATACCCTATTGGCAGGACAACATCGTGCGTCCATGGCCTCCAAAGGTGTTACGAATCACGTTTTTTAAATCACGGTTTTATTTTTGATTTGTAACAGATTTGAAAGCCAGTGACAAATTAATCAGTCTGCTCCGACTATCCATCTATTGGTCTTATCTTATACTGCTACAGTTAAGGCAAAATCAAAAACATTTCCTGATTCAAGCTTCTCAAATGTGAAGATTTGCTTTTCTCTGTTTTGGTTTGGGTTGTTGGTCAGAATAAAAAGGAAATTAAAGATGGCACTTTGAGTTCTAGGAAAATTTTACTGAATAAGAATTGTTCACATGTGTTCACAGACAGTTTGGTTTAAAGCGGGCATTTTGCCCGTTATGAGCAGATGCAGTTGCTCAGTTGTAATGGAAATGGTTTAGTTGGTCGTATATGGAGGGAGAGAGTACTTTCTGTCCCTGTCCCCAAGAAATTCTGTTTATATACAACTACAACAAGTACATTAGAAGGAAATGTAATTGCAACGGGATTACTTTTTGTATTAACATAATGAAGACTTGTAAATTTACGCATTTAGCAAGTCGCGAATACATTGATGCTGAATGTATCAGTAAAAAGTTCGCAGGCATTTTATTTTTTCCACCAAAATGTCCGATCATGAAGATCCACTTGTAGTGACTAGAGCATTATTTATCTTTTTTATGGTAACGTTTAGGCACTCAGTAAGTTGTTATGGTTACGTAAAGGTTGTGGTCTGGTTTAATACAGAAAAAGTTCTCAGTGACTTCAGACACGATGTGTTTATTTACATTAAACCCAAAATCACTATGTTTCCCAAACCGAAACCAAAGTGCTTTTGTTGCCTAAAAGTAACAGTTTGGCACTTTGTACATCTGTCATCCATCTCAGCCGCCTCCTGATGACACCAGTGCAGTTCATAAATGTAGAGCATCGTTCATTTTTAAAAAAGCCTCTGAACATAATCCACCCAACGATTACGTTGTCACCACAAATAACTATTTTCTGATATATAAACATAATTTCAAGAATGGTCTCTGATGTCAGATGTGATTGGCCTTTCCAATTTCTCTCTGGACAGCCACTGAATCTTGGTTAATGACCTTTGACCCCTTCCCTGTCGATGCTGTCACTGGTCTGGTTTCATCACAGACAGCTTTTTGTTAGATAAGATTAACTTTATTTCTTCTGACTTTCCTCAAATTTGTGGCTATTTTCTTGAGAAATACTGGACAGTTTCCTCGCTTACGGCTTCAAATGAAAAAAAATCAGTCATCAGTACAACTGCACACAACTTATATGCACAATGGGTTGCAAGTGGGGAACAATTGAAAAAGCAGGTTTCTTAGCATGAAGGCGACAGATGACCCCTACTGGGCAGAATTCTTTATTGCATCACCGTCCTCTCTCTCAGTAATCTATACTGTCACTTCTTTCATTCTCCTTAAATGACCCTTGCTACTTTTGCACTGTGGGAAATAATCAACATCAATAAAAAGATCTAAAAGTTCACAGCTGTGAATGCACGTCAACACTGAGCATGAGTCACTACCGTTTTTTGGTTTTTTTTTGGACTGTGGTTGTTTTGCAAAAAAAAGTATTAGTCCTGCTGAAAGGTATGTCATATCTTTTTTGGCCAGCGTGCAGAGTATTTAAAGCCCTGAGGTGTATTTGGGACATAAAAAGTCACCACATATCACCTTTGCTTTGAATCAACTGACAACTTTGCGGTTAGTGCCATGAATGCAACGTGTGTGTTTTCCCATGTCATTCCCACAGTCCCATCCCCCCAACAGGAACCATAGTCTCCCCTTATCCCATTAAGACAATTGCCAAGACTGGCATTCAAACATGTGCACGTGTGTGTGTGTGTGTGTGTGTGTGTGTGTGTGTGTGTGTGTGTGTGTGTGTGTGTGTGTGTGTGTGTGTGTGTGTGTGTCTTTGTTTGTGTGTATATGCGTGCAAACACACAAACACTCACACACATGAACGCACATATACGGACGATTGCACACAAATATACCAACCCATACATGCACTGGGCAGAGAAAGAGTAATTTCAAAATCAATCCTTTTGGAGAAAAAGAGGGAAAAAATAAAGAATGAGAGCCACAAAACCTCCACCAGTGTTGGCTGATTGTAAAGGACTGTCAGTTACTGCAGCCTTCTATTGGGCCAAAGGGAAGCAGCAGGATTCAACTTGGGGCCCAATAAAGGGCTATTCTTCCTGGAAATCGGCCCTCGCACATGGACTTGAATGCACTCGGACGCTAATCTTCTGAGCTGTGGGAGCCCACTCTATATTCACAGGCTGTGGCACCCCAGCAGACACAGCCGCGCATGCTGATGCCATCACACACACTACCAGGCTAACGCTAAGGCTAACACAGGGTTAATGCTAAAGTAGTGACATCTCTTCTCCCGCTCTAAAGCTCGCTGCGAATGTTTGAGACAGAATTTATGTTGCAGCACTAACATCTATTTTAGTAATGTTTTTATATGCTGTAGGTAAGTGTCTGCTTCTACACATCTTACATAGCTAGTTTAAAGGTCTCCCAAATTAGAAAAACAAACAAACAAACAAACAAACATGGTAATGTTTTATTTTATGAGTCTGTTATTTCTTAATAGTTTTCTTAGAGTTTCTTGGAAAGATATAGTACACTTCTAATTAATTAATTGCCGTTAGAGGACAGCAAATCAGCTGGACCCACAAAAAATTGTCTATAGAGAAGTACATGATTCAAAACAGAAGAAGAATGAAGTTTTCAACAATGATTAAAGCATATTTCCTTGGGCTAGTTGGACTTTTTCTTTCAAATACCCTCCTATTTTTCCCTCAAATTATTACCCAATTAAATTGTTTTTTCCACGAAATGTCCTACAAAATTGTTACGAAATCACAGACCTGTAAAATGAAGCATTAGCTACAGTTGTAGAGTACATTTCCTCATGTCTATTGGAGCCATGAAGATCGTCTTGCTTCAGTGCCCAGGTTTTGAGATATCTCTAAATTTTCTACCTCCTCTCAGCACTGAAAATTTCAACAAAAAACTCCCAAAATCTCTTCACTCCAGTTTATTCACTGAACACTGGGAAAACAGTTTTCATAGGGACTGTTACACCAGCAAGTAGTGCCTGGGGATTATCCAGAATAACCAGGACATTGTTTCTGGAAAGACATTATGATTCTTTTAAATGTAATTTGTTAACGCCGTGAGCACCACAAAAAGAATCCAATACACCTCCTTTGTAGTGGGGTAAAAGTAGAAATACACTCACTGAGCACTTTATTAGGAACACCTGTCCACCTGCTTATTAACGCAGTTATCCAATCAGCCAATCATGTGGCAGCAGTGCAATGCGTAAAGTCATGCAGATACAGGTCAAGTCTTCAGTTTCTGTTCACATCAAACATCAAAATGGGGAAATAAAATGTGACCTCAGTGACTTTGACCTTGGCATGATTGTTGATGTCAGACGGGCTGGTTTGAGAGATTCTGAAACTGCTAATCTCCTGGGATTTTCATGAGCAACAGTCTCTAGAGTTTTTACTCAGAGTGCTGTGAAAAACTAAAAACATCCAGTGAGCAGCAGTTCCGCAGATGGAAACGCCTTGTTGATGAGAGAAGTCAGAGGAGAATGGCCAGACTGGTTGGAGCTGACAGAAAGGCTACGGTAACTCAGATAAACACTCTTTACAAGTGTGGTGAGCAGAATAACATCTCAGAATGAAAAACATGTCGAACCTTGAGGCGGATGGACTACAACAGCGGGAGACCACATAGGTTCCACTCCTGTCAGCCAAGAACATAAATCTGAGGCTGCAGTGGACACAGGCTCACCAAAACTGGACAGTTGAAGAATGGAAAAACATAGCCTGGTCTGATGAATCTGGATTTCTGTTGAGGCAGCAGATGGTAGGGTCAGAATCTGGCATCAAAAGCATGAATCCACGGACCCAACATGTCTTATGTCAACAGTCCAGGCTAGTGGTGGTGGTGGTGGTGGTGGTGTGGGGAATGTTTTCTTGGCACACTTTTAGCCCCTTAATATCAGACAATCATGGTTTGAATGTCACATCTGAATATCGCTGCTGACTATGTGCATCCCTATATGACCACAGTTTATCATCTTCTAATGGATACTTCCGGCATGATAATGCACCATGTCACAAAACAAAAGTGGTCTCAGACTTGTTTCATGAACATCAAAATGAGTTCAGTGATCTTCAGTGCCCCCCCCAGTCACCAGACCTGAATCCAGTACAACACCTTTGGGATGTGGTAGAACAGGAGATTGGCAGCATGAATGTGCAGCTGAGAAATCTCCAGAAATTATGTGATACAATCATGTCAACATGGACCAGATCCTCAAAGGAAAGTTTCCAACATCTTGTGGAATCAATGCCACGAAGAAGTGACACTGTTTTGAGACCATAGGTAGCAACTACCCAGCATTAGTCTGGTAAAATGTTCAGTGAGTGTATGTTTAGATTCCGTGGGACTCATTACCTTTGATGTACAACATCCACACCTGCTTAGAAGTAATAGAAAAGATGCTTCTTATAACTAAAACACTTGCCTGAAAATCATCAGGTTTTTAAGTTTTCTTCAGTATCACAGTAATCCAGTGCTAGTTGTCTGTACATCCATGGATACACTGCAACCAGGAACCGCTAATAACTAATTAAGCCTACTTAATTTTCCAAAATGTAAACAAATGTAGGCTAAAAAATGGGTTGTAGTGCACTGAACCTGTGGCATTATATGTGCTGTTTCTTGTAAAAGTTTACATCTGTATATATAAGTGAAGATGTAACATTATCCAAAAGACTTTTCAGGAAGAACAAAAACATTTATATACAGCTCCAGTTCATACCTATTGGTGGTGAGGGTCCTTATTCCTGTGAAGTGACAGTCATAGCCAGGTATCGACCTGCAGGCAAACACCATTCATTATCATTGCACGCTGACCCTGTTTTCCCTGCCTCATTAACGATGTTCTGAGCCTGAATCTATTTCTGCTCACTGTGTGTTTAACCAGCTGGCGGCCACTTAATGATCCGCATCTCATTCTGCACTGATGGCTCTGCAGATAAATGGTCTGCATCTTTATCATGGTATTTCCGACCTCGATCACAAATTATCAAGCATACAGTACCTTTCATTTGAAAACTAATATGTGTCATTGATCCAGACCTTTTATTCCTGTTTATGTCGTTTCTCAACTTTGTGTTCGCTTTTTTATGAGTGTCTAATGCACACAATGAAAAAACTAAATAGACATGATTTATCTGGCCTATACGCTGTAAATGAATATTTATCTATAATTATGTTTTGGTCATGGTTTACCATTAACTGTTCCTAAAGATCAATGCCCACATTTTAAGGCTTCTTTTCTAGTAGCAATGCTATTATTATTTTTGGGAGACATTTTTGTTTTTTTTTCAATTGGAAGACATTAGAGACACCAGGAACCGTCATTTGAATTTTGTAAGCACAAAGATACATCACCTCTCTCTGCAGTTCTCCTCAGCTCCATGAAGCGTTTTAGCATCTTTCAGCTCCTTGTTTTGGTTTTCTGGCCTCAACTTGACTGTTTAGGTTCAGTCTCAGCGCTCTCATCTACGTCATTTTCAGCAGCATCAGGCAGCGGTTTTCTGTGAAAAAGCTCTAGAACCTCACATTATGCTGCCTGTCCAGCACCCAGGCAGCTGACAGACAAAGTTAGAAATTAACTGGTGAACATATTGGAGCATTTAGCAACTAAAAAGACATATATGTCCCTCAGGAGTTGGGCGAAACCAGAATAGAGTTGAATGCAGAGTGAATATTGGACTTGCTGATTTTGCTCTGTGTCTGCTGGTTGTGTAAATAAGTAGATGTTTGTTGACGTTTGCCATAGTAATTTTATGAGGTGATAATATGACGGTGCTTACAGCTTGTTGTGATTTCACAAAGTTGCCAAAAAATCAATTATTTGATCATTTGAAATTGTGTGTAAGGCTCTGAACATAACCTCAGATAAGCACTGAGGGGTAATTAAATCAGGACAGTTTCACCCTGTCTCATACCAAAGTTATTATATTTCAGAGACTAATGTGGGAAGTCCTGTACAAATCTTGCCAATTTTTGTCTTGAGCAACACTGATGTTCGACCTAATCAAGTTCTGGAGACTGAAACGATAAAACCGTAATAAAGAAAAAAAAAAAAAGACAAATGAGTTGACAGTGTTCAGGATTTCTTATCCCACTTCCTCTTCTGTTTCCTTTGTACCACTCACAAGAATCTTAAGGTGCTGATGCTGAAGAGACACTTTCCAGGGATCTTTACATCGCTGAACAGGGGCACAATGGTGTATTTATCTCTGGTAAAATGCTGCCCTCCAGTGGACTTAGAGATAAATCTTCCTCTATGACCTTACAACAAACCCCTTTTATCACCTACACCATTTAATAATTATGTCCAACTAAACTATTCACTACTGCAGGAAGAGTGACTGATTAACAAAAACAACAAAAATAGATCAATAAAAAAGTGCACTGATATTTGGCACCAGTGTGTCGCAGTTTTCCTCCATCTTGTCCTCATACAGTCGCCTCAACATGCTTAGCGGATTGGTGCAGTGCTTCTCCTTTTAAATGATGCTCAACAGCAGGGTCTAAATCATACCAGTATCATACTGATAGTGGCAGGACATAGTTGCATTTTAAATCAAATGGAAAGATGAAGTTGGCGCTACCGTGTGTGGTTCTTAGGACACCGTCTCCCCCTCCCCATCTTAACTGGATGGGATCAATCCTGCACAAAGCTACTTTAGCCTGCTGCAGGCAACAGCAATGTTAACTCATGGAGAGACATTTAGCATGTTGATTTATTCGACCCAACTACGGCTCTTAAAAGTCTCAGAGAAACTCGGAGACATAGTGTATGACAAACAGTGTAGTATGTAACAACTTCAGGACTGTAATGGTCTTGTCACCTTCAATTGAATCGATACTGTATGGCAAGATGTGCAGCATGCTAACGGCAACTTATGAGAAGAATCGTTTAAATAAATCAGAAAGACAAATGCTTGCCCCTCTCTCATTGCCACTGCTGTGATGCCCTTGAGCAAAGTGATGCTGCCCAGTGGCCACACATCAGACTAGGCTTTTAGGTGTGAATATGTGCAACTGAGCCAAATGTGAAAAGGACATTCCTGAAAAAAGAAGTGTTGCTATCAGAAAATCTTCCACAGATAAAGAAAGGTTTAAAATATAAATTAATTAGATACATCAGAGGAATTATTAAGAAGAAAAGGAGCAAAAAAGTCTTTTTTTTTTTTTTTTTTTGCTGAAATATCTCAACAACTATTGGATGGGTTGCTGTGACATTCATTGGTCCCCAGATGATGAAATCTAATGACTTTGGTGATCTTCTGGCTTTTTCTCTACTAACACTTTGAAGTTTACATTTGTTGTTTAGAATGAAATGTGTCAAAAAATGCTGAATGGATGGCCCTGAAATTTTGGTAAAGACATTAATGTCCCCCTCAGAATGAACTGTAATAACTTTGGTGATCCCTCAAACTTTTCATCTAGTGCCATCATCTGCATAAGCTGCAAAACTAGTGACATTCCCATCAGCCTCAGCTGTACTTTGTGATTAGAGCCAGTCAGTAAATGTTAGCCTGCTTACATGCTAAAGTAAGATGGTGAGCAGGGTTAACATTAGCTACACATCATCTACACCGTGCTAAAAATCAGCATGTTAGTGTTTACCTCAGAGCACCATTGTGCCTACAGCCTCACAGAGCCTCTGGCTGTAGTCTTGTATCTATTGTTTCTTACGAAAAACTGCAGTATTACCTCATCAGGCCTCTAAAAAAGAATCAACAACAATCTCATAATCACTCTTTGCTGGAATTCAATGTAAAGAGGCATTGCTGCTTCTTTTTTGAAAGCTTTTTTTATGCCTGTATTGAACAGTAGTGACGGAGAGAAGAGGAGGGAGAGAGATGGTGAATGACAAATGTCCACAGCCGCAGGGATGCTGCAATTACTGTACACGTTCATTGGCATAAAACTCCTGGCCACCAGGATACCCCAATATTGCCTCATTTTGAGGGGTCACAAGGCAAAAAGGTTGGGACCCTTCGGTTTAAGGTGTAGTACATGAAGAGCATCTTTTCACAGTTAAAGTGAAACCCAAAATCATTAGCTATGAGCAGAACCTTTTAAAACAAGTAAGTAAAAAATGGGAAAACAATCCGAGTCAAAGTGGCTGGTGAAGCACAACGAATCAGAACAGGACATGTCACACGGGGCCAGGACACACCATGCTGGGTCATGCTGCTCTGGGAGATTTATTTAGTGATTTTTCATTTTTTTTGTTTTTATTATGTTTTTCACTTGTGCTCCTGTCAGGAGTGTGGTAAATGGGACAGTCAAGCAGCAAGAGTCACAGTTCATCATCATCATTATCATCATCATCAGTATCATCATCATCATCATCATCACTGTCACCACCATTATTATTATCATCCTCCTCAAGGTATCATAATAATAATTTTCATCATCATTTAACTTTTTCCTTAGGCTAGAAAATAATTTACATCACATTGTTTTTACTGACTTTTGAGACCATAAACATTCCAGCAACACACTCTAGGATTAAGGGTGGGTAACAATCAGAAAAGCATGACTTTTTGCATAGTATTAAATGAACAAAGACATTGAGTTCTTTATTTACAATTATTGTATAGATAAAAAAAATATCATAAAAACAAGATGAACACTTAAATCACTTACCCATAAATGGTATGCCAAAAAGTTATCTGTTGGCATTTCTCTTTTTCTTTGTTCCACAAACTGCATGCTGCTAAATACAGTACATCGAGGCAGGTGAGAGTATATTGCAAGAAGTATCATTGATATCATCATTATCATTATCATCATCAGCATCATCATCATCATCATCATCATCATCATCATCATTGTCGTCGTCATCGTCGTCATCATCAACATAATTATTGGTTGTTACAACACATGTTTTCATTTGGATGTAATCACGATGTTTTGAAGTGTTTCTGACAGGAGCAGTGATTGATTACATACAGCCAAACAGCTGTGTCGGCAGTATGACTCGTTGTGGTGCATGATGGTAGACGTAGTCAGGAAGAGTTCATGTTTTCAGACCAGTCTGCATGGAGTCTCTGTCCTCAGTGGACTCATTGCTGTATTTACAAAGATTATTTTTAAACTCCATGTCTTTGCATCCTCTTAAAGCTGAATGTCCTCCTGGATGTAAAAGTGGTTTACGAATGTTGGCTTAAGTCTTTTTTGTTTTAATTGAAAATGCTGTTGTTGCTGTTGTAATATTTTTTTTTGTTTTGTTTATTGTTTTAAATTTTTTTACAGACAAATAAACAAATAAATTGTCAAGTTAAAACATTGGAAAGGAAACAAAATAAATCGAGCTTCTAAGTAGAATATCAGAATCCAGAGTGGTTTTTTTTTCCAACTTAAATAAGACTGATTTTTATTCAAATGGTCCATGTTACTTTTTCAACACGCCTGAGCTGACTGGTAAAGCTTGTGCACCCTCTCCAGATGGACGGATCGACTGGGAAATGACAGAGGAGGAGGATATAAAAAAAGAAAAAGGATAGAACTGCTCAGATAAATGATTGTACATACTGTAGTAGTGTATAGGATTTCTTTTTTTAAAGTAGAAAAATTGTCAATTTTTTCAAGTTGCATAATGAGCCTATCACGTCATGCTTGCCTATGACTTCGGTTAGTAATAGAAATAACAATAGTACAGGCTAGTTAAGTGGCCTTGTCCTTCTGAGTGCAATAAGACTGGGTAAATGTGCCTTCTGTATGAAACTTCTCACTGGTAATGTCTGATTGGTCAAAGCACAATAAATAGTTCACAACTAGTGAGTACAGTTGAGATGCTAGAGTACTGTATATTCTGTGACGGCAGGAAGACAAGCTTGGTTAAAACACACAAAAGCACATCTAGAATTACACCACAGAAGTTTTCATTCATAACCAGATAGTGCAGAAAAGGATCGTCTTTTTTATATATAGAAAAAAAGTCAAAGCAACATTCAATCTTTGTTGTAATTTGTTTTGTTTTTTTTTTGTCAGTTTTTCCTTTTTTTTGAGATGTTAAAAATGCCAACAGCTTTGTGCGGCTGTGGGTGTCTCTCTGCTAGAGGAAAAACAAAACTCTTTTAAACCAAAATGAATCAAAATTAAATAAAAAATAAACAGCACAATATATGTCAAATTAAAAAAAAAAAAAAATCTGATTTCCGTGCGGTACAGATAAGCCAAATATAACTTTGTAAATTTCTAATATGACTTGATTGCAGCCTTTTGATGGTCACACATATTTTTAAAACATCAAGTCCTTTGAACAAGCAGGTTTATCTAGAAGACAGTTCACTGTAAAGGTCCTGATATCAGCGTTTGACTAGAGCCCTGAGCCCAGGCCAGCACTGAAGCACAGAAAGAAAAAAAACACAATAAAAAAAAAAGAGAAGAAGAAGTAGTGAAAAAAAAAAAAATTTTAAATATTCCCCCTCTGTCACAAAAAGGAGGCCTCTGTTTAGAAAAACCAAAGGCAAGCCACTCCATCTTGATCCCAACAATCATATAGAGTAATACTAAGATTCCACATTAACTACGTATCCCATTCTATTTTGGTTTCTTTTTGTTTGTTAATTCTCTAAAAATATCTACAATATTTGACAAGATAGCAGGCAAATTCCAGCACACGGTTTTTCAGTAATAACACACCAACACAGCTCTGGTCCTTGTGAGCTTCACCTGCGCCTCCCTCTTTCTAGAAACCAGGAAGTTTATCTCTACGAGGTTGTAAACAAATTACATTCTCTTTAAGACATAAATAAGTCAAAGTATTTCGAGCCATTGAAGCAGGAACAAGGCAACATGCCGACAAACAAAGATAAACTCTCTCTAAATATATTTATATGTGTTAATATTTATAGAATATATCCCATAAATGCTATCATCATCATTAATTTGTGTTCCTCTTTTCCGACAGGTGCAAAACTACTGTGCAAGTTGAGCCCTACCACCTCGTTACACATTTCTGTTTATGGATGAAATAAATTTTTACACTCAGGTACATGTTCATGCCACACAGAGGAGGGAACTTTGCAGGCCAGGAACTAAGAGAAGCTGTGTTTAAAATAGTAGTTTTCCGCGAGGCCTAGCCCACCAGAACAAAAGAACTCCAATAAAATTAAAACCCTTTTAAATAAAACTTGGGTAATGTACATTCATGCAGGAGCAACAATAATAATAACAATAATAATCAGAATGAGAATCAGAATAATAACAATGTTTTTCAATTTAATTTAAACTATTATCAGTATTGACAATGTTATTGTTGAGGTGAGGGATTGTAAGGGGAGTTTTAAAGTCTGTTCTGTTTCGTGGTTTTCACACCTCAGCAGTGTCTCCCTCCTTATTGTCCTCATCCCGGTGTCACTAAAGACACAGTTCCTACATATGTGCAGTCAGCGGCACGCTTATACAGTACATGCTAACACGCATATAGTCATACACACCACCACTGCTGCCACAGTACACATACAACCAATAAAAGCAGGATGGCTGTGCAGATTTTGTGGCTTTGTTGCGCTTTTTTGATTGTATGTTAAGATTGTTTTTCTTTTAACCTTGCCATATTAGTTTAGATTTTCTCCATTTCGAGAGGAGCGGAGAGCTTTAAGAGCTCAAGTTTAAAGGGGGAAAGATGGACATGTCGCCACAGGACCTGTCCGGTGTGGGTGGTAAATCGGTGTTTGAGGGGCTGGAGGATAAGAATTGAGCTGGACTGGGTGAAATTTTGGGCCTGACAAGGTGTAAGGTTGTAGTTAAAGGTCTGGAGGGCATTGAAGGAGGCACACCCAGACTGCAAGGAAAGGAGGTTAGAGGTTAGAGCTGAGGTCAGGATCAGGGTTAGAGGCTGGTCTCCAAGCTGTGCAGAGGGCTGGCGGGGCTGGAGGAAGCGGCTGATTTACTGGTGTCGATGGTGAGATTAATGCCACTGTCGATGGCGTTGTTGTTCTTGTTGGGGGACGAGGGCTGGCTGGAGTACTTCCTCTTCTTCCGAGCAGAATCATCGTCTGTGTCATCGATGAGGGGGATGTTGGGTGTGGAGTCTTCTATCCTAAACTCGGGGTGTGTCATGAAGTTGTGGATGGATGTTCTGGAGTCTGGTTTTTCCAGGCCTTCATAGAGGGAGCTACGGAATGCATTCACAACGCGGATCTGTCATAAAAAGGGAGGAAAGAGAGGGAAAACGATGAGAGGTGAGCCCAGAGATGAAATGGAAGGTTTGGAGGGACCCTTGGGATGAGAGAGAAGAGGGAAGTGGAAGAGAGAAGGGACAAAAGGGAAGGAGGGAACCTCTCATTTGAGGATAAACAGGCGGATAAGGAGGAGAAGGTGAAGGAGCAGCAAGAGAGAAGGCAACTGCAGTCTGTGTTCTGCTTTCACAAGATAACTACAGTTCACAAGTCACTCACTTTTGGCGTGCACTAAGGAAAACCGTGAGGAAAAGAATAAGAACAAAATGTAACAAAATCATACATTTCAAGAAAAACAAATACAAAGCAACACAAACGCTCGTTGTAAGTATACGCTTTAGTCCAATGTGCTGTATACCTAGAAACAAGCCACGTTAATAAATGGAATGCTCACAGAAAAAAATTAAAGGAGAATATCACATGCAAGTTCGAAGAAATCTGGTGGACGAGGTCAGTAAGAAGGAAGGAGGTTAGATCTGAAAGATCCAATCAGGTGGTTTAAAAAACTTCTGGAGGTACCAGAGCACTGTCTGGGACAATATCCACACAGACTCGGAATGGTACACGCAAACATACAAATATAGCACAGGGTGGGTAAAGCATGGTCCCAAACAGGGCAATGGAGAGAGTCAAGTCTGCATGAGGAGATTGGTTCAAAATGAGCACTGAAGTGTAAAACTCACAACAAAACAACACGTCATTAAAAAAAAGGTGGCATTTAGACAACGAGCAAACACAGCAGGTTAAGATATTATGAACACGGGAAGTAAACAAGAGGTAAACACAAATTACATGCAACAAGACAACAGAATGGTGAGGAAGTGGACACCGGCACACAGACTGCTGACACAAAACACATGAGCATGAATAATGAAAATAATAGTTTTATTATCAGAGGTCTGACCGTCAAAGCATGTTCTCAACTCCATGCACATCTAAGTGAACACTCAAGTATAGGCCCCAAATAAATATGTGACTCTTCAGTGAGACTAAACAATTTTTTTAGGTAGTAGGTTACGGCAGGGTTGTTTATCAAATCCTGTCTGCGAGTACAATATCGTGTTTGAGTTTAGGATATGTAGGAATTATTTGAAAAAAGTATTTTATTTTATGTTTTTACAGGAAATTGAATCATCTGCAATCTGGGGTATATACATAAGATACAAAATGGGTATCAGGTCATCGTGGTTGTATTGATAATGTTCCTGTTGACATCGTAACATTATTTCTGCAGGGTTATTCTGTGTAAATCCCATCAAATTTCTAAGGCTTTTTGTCAGCTGAAACCATAAAAATATACCGTCATTCATTATAGCAATGTTTAATCCCAACGCTACTGAAATACCTGTTCTAAAAAATACTGACATGTCAGGAAAAATGTTAAATCTCCAAAGTCTTTAAAAGTTATTCTAGACTACCGATGCAAAATGTATCAGCAGAAACATATATTTAGGTCTGCAGCTAAGGATTATTTTTAATGTGGAGTAAGTTTAGTCTATAAAATGCCTGAAAAATGTGAAAAATGCTCATCACAAATTCCTGATTCTAAGGGTGACATCTTCAAATTGCTTATTTTGTCCAACCAATAATTCAAAAGCTAAAACCCCGAATTTATCTATTTATATAAATGTCAAAATATTTTTCTCGTTTATCATTTTGGCTACTTTATTTTAGGATATTAAGATATTTTGAATCCAAATTGCATCCAAGTCTGCCTCAAAGCCTTTCTAATTATAAAATATCCAAAAATTACTAGTATGATATCATTATAGTTCTTCCCTTTTTCATGGGAAGTTGTGCTAACAGAAATGCTACTTTGCACTTCTATTATTGTAAATAATAACTAAATAATAATAAGTTATTCACCCCAGTGTATTGTTACCACATGATATGTTAATGGTGCTGAAAAAGATATTAAATGTTCAAAAGTATGGGAATAATGTATATACTCTAGTAACTGTGGCAGAGTAGGGCATAAGGAGACAAAACAGAAAAAAAAAACAAAATAAGAGGAGCCTGTCTGGATGAGTGCATGTGACAGGATGTCTGACAAGTAACACTGATGGGGTGTCAGAAAAGGGTGGGGGGTTGAATTTACGTCGTATGCTGTAGAGGATCTATGTCCGTAACTATGGCAACATGACAGTCAACTACACTGACAGTATGAAGCGACAAGACGGGATGAATTATTGGTACAGTACTGCTCTGTGGTGTTTCTTGAGTCCCCTCCATTCCTGTCCAACACACCCTAAGCATTGATTTTCATTAATTAGATAAATATTAATCCAGACAGGAAAAGTGTGAAAGTGTGTGTGTGTGTGTGTGAGAGAGAGAGAGAGAGAGAGAAAAAAAGATGAAGATCTCCTTGTGGGTAGATTTTGTTGCACCATTGGGGATCCCCATTTCAATTAAAATCAACACTTGTTTGAAAGTTTGCATTTTGGCAAATGTAGCGTTCTTTAAAGACATTACTGCCCCACATACTGTAGCTTCCTTTATGTTTTCTAGTCATTGCAGATGATGTGTCCGCTGCAGAATACATAAAATAGCCTGTAAATTTTGCTTGAGGTCAATTCAGTATGATTTGCCTCATTAGTAGCAAACTCACAGATTGAATAAAACAACAACGCAACTTATACTTGAATGTTTACCCAGTCCCTTGGTGAGTTGATTGGAATTAGTTCACATTAATGTCCTTCAAGACATAGAAATAGGAGGATTGAAGGATGGGATGATGGATGGGGGATGACCAGAGGGAGACAAACTCACAACCTGAAATGTCACGCCGTGGGTATCACCCTTAGTCCTGCGCTCCTAGCACTCTGGGGAAACAAACACACATTCACCAATGAGAGGACAGTACACCCAAGCATGGGAGGAGATATCAAGATGAATTTGAAATCCAGTATGAACAGCAAAAAGACAGAAGAAGAGAGGAAATGAGAAAAGCAGATAGCAAGAAAGAAAAAAAGACATATCTTCAGAGATGCCAACCCCAAATGGAGAACATCAGAGTAATATATTTTAAGAATAATAAATCAGAAGATGTGGGGAGAAAAGTTACTTTTTGTTCATGACAGGGTGGCAACCCTGAAGCAAAGAGAGAAGAGAAGCAGACTGACAGAGTTCTGACTCACGGCCAGTAGTGGGAGGAGCAGTAGCAGCAGTAGTGCTTGTAGGAGAGGAAAGGGCATTGGACAAGGACACGTGACTAGGACTAGAAACATTGGTTACATCCTGGGTCTGGCTGGTGGTGGATGATTGCCGTCTCAGAGCCCCCGCCCCCTGAAAGGAGGTGCCACTCTTGAAGGTGTTGACTACTTCAATCTGTGGGACGAGAGCAGGACAGGAGAGGACAAATGGCTGCTCAGAGTGACACAGAGCAAATGGCAACACAGGTTGACTGGCTGGGTGACTTTGGTGGTAGAGGGAGTACAAAGTGTCTCAGTCATGACACAATGGGAGGGGGGGCAGATAAAGGTCAGAGTTTAGTATCCCCTCAACGAAATGGTGGATTTAATTTAAATGGTCAGTTCACCCAGATTACAAAAAGAAAGAAAAAGAAAAACATCTATTATATATAAAACATTGATTTACTTTTCCCAGTTTTTCAGATTTCTGCTTCTACACTGTTACTGTAAATGAAATGTCATTTCAGGTGCTCACAGCATTGAAAATTTTTAAACTTCTCAAAAAATTCAACAGCAACATTTCTCTCCTGAAACAATGTCCTGCTTACTCTATACACAGTACTCTTACAAAGAGTAACAATGACACTGTTTGTGGAAAGCGGTGTTGGTGCTGAATTATTTTGGTGTAAATTTTCAATGCTGTGAGGACCAAAAACAACAGGCACCTCAGTTCCGGGGTTCCTGGAATTTGAAATCCCAGACAAATATACCTCAAAACTTCAAAACAAGTAGAACCAAAATCATCAAGGCCAGAAACCACTTGAGTTAGGTGAGAAATTTGATTTTTTGGTAATTTGGGTGATCCGACCCTTTCAAAGACTGATCTATGATTTTATAATATACAAATGCAGCCATTTACATGACTCAAAGTATGTTGTTTTGTGGCATCTCTTATCATGTTACTTCAGGAATTAAGGAAAGCTACAATTTATTTTACAGTTGATTTTTGTGGCTCCAGCCATTGGTTTCATTGCTTGTGAAATCAGTGACATTGCCAAAAAAAAAGAAAAAGAAATTCCAAATCCAATTGCTCAGGTAATTAGACAGGTTATAAATGAGGATAACCAGATTACTTAAACCACCTTATTATGGTAAACCATAAGTGCACAACTACAGCAAGTGTACTAAGTCAAAGTTGAACCAGGAAGTCAGCTTGTAAACTGTGACGGATGGTTACAATGCACAGTTTGCCTTCCTTTTTCTCCTCCAAATAAATTTGAATATGCTGGTGCATCGAAATCTCAGCCAGTAAATTGGTGACTATAATGTTATCGCATCTGATCCAACTGATGGCTGAAGCTCTGACAATAAAAACCTGAGTTGAAATAAAATGTAGTTTTCCTTTCATACTAAAAGAAACTATATTTCTATTCTCTCTTAGCCCTGTGTGGCTGCTTCTGTAAGATGCTGGTCAGCAATACTACGTCGTGGGATAGCTTCACCCTGGACCATCAGTGAGATGAACTGAACACCCAAATCCAACACACAGGCAAAACCATCTTGATTATCACAGTGATGGCGGTCTGCAGAGTTCGTCACAGTGAGGACATATCAGGGACTATTTCCAGCTGTATTTCACTCAGAGGTTTGACCAGTGATCTTCCACAGGTCCATGCTGGTGCTCACATCAAGTCCAGTGAGATTTAGATGCATCTTCGAGCACCTAAATAAGTCATCTTGAAATAAAATAACTTTATGTCTGTTACTGACTAACATGTACAACATATAACATAGTCTAGCATTTCTTCCGGGGGGTAGGGAAAAGTCTGAGGTGGTGCAACTTCCAACTGGAAACTGATTACATGACAAAGACAGACAGTAAAACAAAAAGGCATGTCAGAAAGCATCACAGATGAAATTTAAAATTGTTGGTGTTTATTGTTCCTTAATTGGACAAACAAAATCATACATTTTATCATAAAGTAATGATATGAGTGTAACCCTGTTTCCATATAGTCTTTTTTCCAGTTAAATCTTTCTGTGAAATCAAACTGCAAATCACTACGTGAGGACTGAACTCACCTGAGTCTGAATGCGGTTGAGTCCTCTGAACCAGAGTATCTGTCCTCTCCTCAGCTCCCTCTCTGCGTGGTCGATCTCCTCATTTTCTTCATTGACGTCTTCTTCTGGTAACTCATCTTTCTGAGTTAACTGGCCGGCCCTCCGCAGGAAGCGCAACCTGCTATTGGGTATGGTGGCTATGACCTAACCCAAAGAGAAGACAGAGGATTGGGTCAAGAGGATAGGTGACAAGCTTACAGTAGAGATGCACAGAGGGAGAATAAACCATGGTAAATTAGAAGGAAAGCAAGAAAAGAAGCACAGCTGGAACAACTAAAGACAGAGAAACAGATTAGTTTGCACATTACCTGTCCCCAGACAAGCTCTCCCAGCCCGAGGAAAACACACCACATCCACTTTTCCAGGTCCAGAGGTTGACAACTGAATGGCTTCCCCCCAAACTGCACAATCACAATCTACATAAAGCAAAGCACAAGTCAGACTCAAACACCATGAAAATATGCAGACAGAAAAAGGAAATTGAATTATTCATAAAAATGATCTTTCAGTAGTATCAAAATAAAATCTACCTGCACAGCAAAGGTGCCAAAAACAATAGAGCAGAAGATGGGGTTCCTGAAGATACCATCAAACACGTTCCTCTCTCCGTGGATTTTTCGAGCATTTATCTCATTAAAGAGCTGCATCATGACGAAGGTGTTGAAGATGATGGTGTAGTGCTCAGATGGAGGAGAGTGGAGGGGTGCGTTACGGCCACTGTCAATGTCAAAGATTTGTTCGCCTACAGGGGAATAAAAACGGACAATTAACTTGTTCTCCACAATTTTGAACCCAGGTTATGTCACATCAGTAAAGTGCAGAATCTCTGGTGAACCGAAGAGCAAAATTACAGTCCATACCAACAAAGAGCAGTGTGAAGATGATGATGAGCTGATAGACTCCGTGTCCGAAGATGTTCTTTGTCATGGTGCTGGAGATGAGAGGCTTGTTGCGACCGTATGGCTTCCTCTTCAGCAGAGACTCTGTGGGAGGTTCTGTTGCCAGAGCCAGGGATGCAAAAGTATCCATGATCAGGTTCACCCACAACATCTGCACTGCCTTCAGGGGGGAGTCCTGGGGAAATGCAAACGAAACTGCAATAAGAGTCAATAACTTCAAAACAAGCTGGAGTGAAAAGTAACTAACAACCGATCCTTTAACTACTTTACCTGTTGAACACACCTGTTTTTCATTGGCTTCTAAAATAAGCCATTGTTTTACTTGTTTCATATTGCACTCCAATACTTTGAATACAAGACTAGACCACAGTTACGCTGACATAACCCAATCAGGAGGATTTTCCATTTTGACGCCCTCTGTAATGTCAAAAATGGTGACGTTCTATTGGAAGATTGTGGCAAGGTCTGCCTTTAATTTGCTGTATATCAGCCATGCAGGCAAGTGAAGCATGATCCTTTGGCCTTATGGTTAATTTGATGCAGGAAAACATGGTCTTAAATATATCACTTGCGCTGGTTCTGTTTGACCTTTTGTGGCACCTGCACAGATGGATATTTTAATGGTCTACTGATTATACAATATTTCCAGGAATGACTTCTTTTTTTTTGATTCTCTTCTTTTCCTTGTAAGATAACTCTTGAGAAGCTTGTAAGGTAAAGATAGTCACCACTTCAGAGAGCATGACTGAGCTGGGGAGGGAATTTGTTGAAATGGCATAATCACGTCAGAATGCCACATTGGCCTTTTCATTTAGACCATAATATTGAAAAAATCAGACTCACAGCAATCTTAAAAAGAGCTACTACTTTACTTCTACTTGTGTGATTTTTTTTTAGGAAAATAATTTTACTATCATTTATTTAATATTTTCTAGCACTCTTTTCACCCCTAAGAAAATTTTTTCCAGGGTAGCGATGTGCAAAATTAAATTTGAAATGTGATATTAACTGTACTGTATGTATGCTTTATTGTGATGATATGTGTTTTCATGACATGCCGTAGTATTTCCATTGTAGTAGCTCTGTATTTACCTACAGGACTGTGATGTTGCATAATTGTCAGTTAAAGCTGTTCATCTTGGTTCATGTACAATATATAAAGTCACACGCCCACATCACACTTGAACGCACGGCCCTCTGACCTGCGTGATGCAGGCACCAGTGAAAGCCACTATGACGGCCACAACGTTGACAGTAAGCTGGAACTGTAGAAACTTGGAGATGCTGTCGTAGACGTTTCGGCCCCACATTACCGCCTTGACGATGCTGCTGAAGTTATCATCAGTCAAGATGATATCTGATGCCTCCTTGGCTACATCTGTACCAGCAATACCCTGGAAGAGACATAGAGTGGTAAGAAACCAAAGAGGGTTTATTTTACACAATTATGGTGATTCTAATTTGCTGATCATCTATTGAACCATAGTGTATCATTCCCAAATATACCACACAAAAAATGAAAGAAATCTGTCTAAATGAACTCTGTAGCCACTTGATAAAACTGGACTCTGGACACGAGTCAGCTCTGATGATGGATAATGATAGTGCAGACTAATGAAGGAGTCAGTGTGTGTTGGTGGTTTGATGACAGGAGGCTCCATAGTTTTGTGAGGATCAGGATCCCCGTCCTGATATTCTGTCGTGTTTTGTGAGTTACAGGACGAGTGGCAGGGTGAACTCAGAAAGCATTAGATCAACTTTGTGCCCTATAGTAGTGATAGGATAAAAATGCTACATGTGAAGACATGTTTGTAAGTGTGTTCTATTCAATAAACCCATGTAGGACATTTTCTCTCCACACAGCAGATGTATACACACACACACACAAGTAGAAGAAACTAATTTAAGGACCACAATGGTGGTTTAACGTGGTCAGCCTGATAACTACTACCAGCTTACACTTCACGTCAGTGACTCCCAACCAGGAATCGGGGTCAGGGCGTACTTCTGCAGTTGCCCAGGAGTATGTGAAAAGATGGCAGAGTAGCCCAGGTAATTTGAAAAAATAGAAAATTATGATTTGTGTTTACGAGGCAAATAAACACACAACTACGATTATAAATTGATTTGATGATGATGATATGGGAAATGATGAGTGGTGTCGATGAGCAGGTACTTGACCTTATCTGATAGGGCTGTTGAGCCAGGCCAGACAAAAATGGGAACCACTGCTTTATGTTATTGGGAGTGAGGAAGAAATGGTGCTGTGGATGACCCAAATTAATCAAATGTTGAGGGGATCAAAAACAGAGAAAGCGACAGCCAATGACTAAATGCATATAAAGTTGTGATTTACAGAAAGAACAGAGTCAGTATTTTGTTTATTCTTTATTTTTTAGCAGTCTGCTGTATGAAAAGTCTGAGTAATCTACTGCAGGGAAAGTGTGTGAGCTCAGAAATCCACTAGGAGGAGCTCATAATCCTCAAAGCCTGAGGAAGAGAGCCGGAGAAGGAACACTAAATACTGCAGAGGTGAAAAAGACATCTGCAGATGTTGACTGAGATCAGTCTCACAAGAAGCCAAGCAAGAAAGAGAAAGACACACAGGAAAAACAGAAAAGAGGTTGTTGTTTTTTACCATAGCGAAGCCGACATCAGCTTTCTTTAGAGCTGGTCCATCATTGGTCCCATCTCCTGTCACAGCTACCACCTGCCTCTGGTCTGCCATAGTGCTGTCAATAATTCCTGTCCAACACACATGCACACATGCAGCAGTGCATGTACATTGAATACAGCAACAGATATATGGAGAGGACACACAACTCCATGTGATCTTTGTATGTATGTATGACAGGCTGGTTCATAATATCGGTTATTTATTGCTTTCGCAAAAACCTGTCAAATTTCATGCCTGTTGAAAAACGTATTGCTGTAATGTCAAACAAATTCAGTTTCATTTCATCAGCAGTAAATCAGTATATTACCTTTGACGAGTGTGTGTTTGTCGGTCGGGGAGGATCTGGCCAGAACTCGGAGTTTAGGCCAAACCTTGTCAATACGTTCCTGCTCCACCTGGACATTCCCACATATGTCCCCACACACACACACAAACACACACAAATAGAAATAGGAAGACAAGTGGTTGCGTTTTAGGTTTTTCTCTCTCTCTTTACGGGTCTCTGCTCTCTTCTCTCAGCCTCTCTCGCTCTCTGGCTCACTCTGATAATAGTTACCGTACCTCTCCTTTCTCGTTGCGGATCCTCCTGTTGAACTCTTTGCCATCGATGCAGAGGAAGTCCTCTCCAGGGTGGATGATACCACACTTGATGGCTATGGCCCTGGCTGTGTTTATGTTGTCTCCTGTCACCATGCGCACTGTGATGCCTGCACGCTGGCACTTCATGATGGCATCAGGCACCTAAAAAGGCATACATGAACGCATACAGTACGTTGATTCTTTGGCCACTTGTGGGCAGTGGAAACAAGCTGTGATTTAAATGCTGACATACTATCGGATTTTAAGTTGATATGATGAACTTTTTAGCAAACAGCTGCCTATTTTCACACCAAGCAAATACAGAGAATCATTTATTTAAAGTTTTGATTCTGTTCACCAGGCGAATTTAAGTCCAATATTCACCTTGTATCCACCACTAACTCTTGAGGTTAATATCTGGCTCTTCAACTGCTACATGCGCCACTATGTTCACCAGCTAGTTGCTAATGTTTTCTTTCTGCCTTTCGATGCCGGGCAGGTAGTCCACACAGGGTTCTTAGTGCTTTCTCGCTGAAAACAGTATTCTGTTGAAGCTGAAAATTACACTATGGGAGTGGTGAGACTGAATCACTTACAATGAAGTTTCCGGCCAGACAGTTAAACAATGAGCTGAAGAATGCTTAAAAGTTCTGTAGAACGAAGCAGAACTGAGGAGTTAGGTTATAATTGTCTCGTCGCTTCGAGAAAGCGACTTAACATAAAAGCAATCATGTGATGCATTGTTAGTATATCTAGCAACACTACCCCTATCCTTGACAGACAAAACACACACATACAGGTACACATACAGAAAAATCTAACTCCATTATACTTTTAGTTCATCACAACTGTATCCTTCCCGCCTTTGTCCCTTTTTATATTAACAAGATGTATAATGAAGCGTTTTATTTGTGCTCTTTTCCCTCCGGACAGTAGTCTAGTAGATTAACTGGGTGATATTACTATCACTGTATCTATCTCTCTCTGTGTGGTAGAACTAGTGAGCCAAGGCAGAGTATGTATTCAGAAACATGTCTTCCTCCTGACAAAGGTCAGTGTGGGCGAGCACTGCACTCCAAACCCACACATAAACAAATGTGTGCATATACAGTAACAGCAACTCACATCTACTGCACATACAAACAGGCCTCCACTCCCTCTCAAACACACATATATGCTTACACACACACACACACACACACACACACACACACACACACACACACACACACACACACATGGAGGCAGGATTATGCATACTTTCCACTTCACATTCACAGACACTTGGGCATATTGCACAGACACATGGGAGCATGCTTGTATTCATAGTCACACGCAAACATGCAGTATAACATAGATTGGAAGACTAAATGAATCCACCACCACAATGCGGACACATTCTGAATCATACGTTAAACTACCAAATCAAGCAGCTCGTGCATGTAAACAAGAAGGATTTAACTCCTTTAAAGGGAGCGGATTACAAAGTTGATCTATACGGTGGACGAGGGGAAGGTCTTTAATGAGCTGTAGGTTAAACAAACAGAAACATGATTTAATCCTACTTATATTCTAATATTGTATCATTCTGTTGTATGGCTTATCGCAGGTAGCTAACAGCAGCCACAGGTGAAAATTATGATGTAATTTTAAATACGAAAAACTACTATAAAGGTAGCACAAGTGGAGAGAAGTGTAGAGCCTTAAAGTCAGTAAACTGACTCAGTAATGTCCATTATACAGCAATATTGACCTGAAGTTGGCTAACATTAGCCGCCATTAACTACTGATCGTACCAGACCAAGTAAGGCTGCATCTGTAAAACCCCTGAGTTGTGGGAATTCAGAAAGGGTGTGTTGTATTGCTTCTGAATTTAACTTTCATTTGTAAAAAAAAAGGAAAATGTTATTTCTTCTTTCAAAAGTTACATAGTCTCAATTTAAAGATCAGCCTAAATCAAATTAATCACAAACTAAGTAGATTTTCAATGGACATCTATCAAATTGTAAAAATATTTCATGGACATATGAAAACAACACCCAAAAGTTTCCTGAATTTAGATTAAGGTAAAGGACTACTTGTTGAACAAAACCTAAAAAAAAACAAAAAACAAAAAAAAAACTCGGTGCTTACACAAAATAAAATAATAAATAAAATGAATGAAAATGAATTTTGGCTGTAATTTCACGGCAATTTCCCAATGAGGAATAGGTCAAGGAGGTTCAAAAGTGACAACAATATTATTCACAAATATGCACTTTTTAGCATCAGTATTGGTAAATTTGCTGAGTTGGTAATGTGTTACAGTCATAGTAAACACTTAAAGATGTAACAAAAAGCACAAACTACATTAATTCATTAGTAGTCATTTGAAAATAATATGATCTGATGAGGTAAAGAAGTTCTTATAGTAAATATTGTGGCAAGAGGAGTACGTCATTTCATTGTGCTTTCTATGCTCCCATTTATTTTTATTGAGATACTAGCTTCCCCTCTGCCTATCTGTCATCCCTGCTCTCTGTTTTACTCCACTTTCCTTTGGATTCCCAATGCACTAGTTGACTGCTCATCCAAAAGAGGAGTTGGAGAAAAGAGTGGCCGCTTATTAAAAATACAATCTGGCCCAAGAGAGGAAGAGC
The DNA here is from genome assembly GCF_016859285.1 of Xiphias gladius. Classification (NCBI taxonomy): domain Eukaryota; kingdom Metazoa; phylum Chordata; class Actinopteri; order Istiophoriformes; family Xiphiidae; genus Xiphias; species Xiphias gladius. The sequence goes on along the minus strand of NC_053420.1, from coordinate 13,125,746 downwards.
CGAAGAGGCTAGTAGGTGAGACTGAAAATCAAGCCTCTTGTGTCTCTAATATGGATCTAGTTACACTCTCATTTTCCTCCGTTTCTCTCCTTACCTGTCTTCCTCCTCCTGTGGTTTCGCTGTCCCTCTGACATGAATCGGATTTTGAATCTGTTTATCTTTTTCAGTCTCCTTCTCTCTCTTTTCCTTTTTCTTGTCTTTCCCTCCCCTCCTCTCTTGTCCCTCTGGGGGCAACCCTACAGAGCAGCTAGTTATTAAAAGAACATTGCATTCTGAAGGAAGAAATTAGACACTAATAAACAAACCAAAAACATGTTTACCACTCTCTGTGACCTTTTTAGCAGAGGGGAAAGTCATTTCATTTCCAATATTAGCCAGTCTTACGAAGAGGCCTGGAAAGATGTTACCGGAGTGCAGCAGTGTTTGGTGCACTGCTTTTCCACAGCAGTTATTGAAAATGTCAGATGTTAAGTGACTCCTTTGGTGGAAGAAAATGGAAATTCTGCAAACTTCCAGGCTGGGAGCCATGCGAGGGACTATACTGATATCTAAAGTTTGAAATATTAGAAAACAAATGTTACAGCATCTGCATTAACCACATCTATTGGATTTCCAATGTGCAATACTTGTTTTTTTCCTGCATATTTCTTGCTATTTGGGAGTTTTATTTTCACGATAACTCAGAAGTTGAAAAATATGACAACCTTAACTGTGATACCACATTTTATTCTGTTTAACTCTTTTGGTTGTTGATAAGATTGTTTGCTTATTCATTTTGAGGATGATGATTTCTCTTTTCTGCTTCTTCTCTCTGTATTTATCTAATTTTTATCTACCTTTGTTCAGATCCATACATAACTTGGCATCAGACGCAAAAAGAGGGAAAGGCATGGTGAAAGAGACAAAGGAGGGTGCAGAGAAAGTCAAAGGAAAAGGAGCAACCCGAGAAAGGTTAAAGTAAAACCCTGCAATATGGGGAGAAGTGGAGAGGAGAAACCATGACGGGGAGAGTTTGAACGAGAGACCTTGTTAGAGAGAGAGGAGGGGGGATGGAAAAAAGATGAAAGGGGTAAGTTGAATAATGCAGTAGTCAGTTAGTTTCCTGCTTCCCTGTACCTGCACAGGAGCTGTCAAGTGAGGTCAGTTTTCCTACTGTACACAGACACTTTTTTCCGTTTCTGCCACACTTTCTTTGTCCCAATTATAGACCTCTTTTCTTTGAAGTGAAATTGATACTGAAAAATGTGTGCCGCTGAAAAATTTGTTGATGAATAACTTATTCATTTGATTGTTTTGCCTTCAACTGTGCTGAAAGAAGCACTTAAATTAAAAAGAACTTAAACTTTTAAAAATTCACCCCTTTCAGAGCAAAGGAAAGACCTTTTTTCAACAATTGCTTTTGGTTTAAACAGGTCCACATCTAAATACCCAGCACAGTATCCCACTAGGCATCCGCACAGTAGTGGAAAATTGTCTCGCCCAGGAATTAAACATTTGAGCACCCAGTATAATACATTAATATATTAAAATGTTATCTATATAATACAGTATATATAATTACAAAATGTAACATTGTAACTGCAAAACATATAAGTATAAGCTGCATGTTAAACATATTAGCAATGTATGAAAACTGAGCAGCGCATGTTTAGTCAGAAACCTCTAGCAGGTTAAAGCTGATTGGCCCGGTCTGAAGAGTGCATTTCATGAATCAATAATCATTGAGGCGCTCATCAGTGAAGCAATTGATCATGCAAACACCCGAATGTCAAGCCTTTCAAATGACACATGATCCCTTTCAGCTCATCGTACAGGCTGCTACTCTCACCAGGGTCCTGCTGCTTTGTTCATTCTCTTGCTCCACAGCTCCACAGGTACATCTCATATCATAATCAATACAGAGATATTGTGCTTCCTCAAGCAAGTCAACAGAAAAAAATACTTATTTTGACAGCATAACTATTAATAAATTCCCAACTGTAAACAGGTGAGCTTTCCTCATTGAAATAACATCAGATTCAAATATTTCAGTTCCATTCAGACAAGGCTGATGTAAGTAAAGGTAATTTTATGGGCATAATTACAGGAAAGGAACTGGTCTGAAGTAACTAAAATCCATAGAAATGTTGATGTGTTCGAGCCTTCTAGAAAAAAAATTTTGATTTACTCGTCCCACTGAGTAAAGGCTTATTAGCAATCCCAGTCTTTGAAATCCAGGAAACATTTAAGAAAACTGAGAAGAAGAGGTGACTGAGGGTTGGTCCAGGTTTACATAGTGAAAACTTTCTTTTAAACAGTGTAGTAGTTGGCAGTTTATTCACAGTAAATATCAAAGATTCAGTTCATATAGTGACATTTTACCTAAACTACTGTATATAGTATATACATAATTTGGCAAATCATCTTCAAAAGTGTATTTAATTATCTCTCTTTTTTTAAAGAAGCTTACATAATTAAGGTTCTACGTTGCTTCTCTTTATAAATACTTCCATCAAACTGAACTGCATTACAAGCCTGAAGCCATCTCTGAATTCACTTTTATTTATGTGTACTTTACTTACATAAACCTATCAATCAACCTCTCAATAAATTTAATTAATATATTTTATGAATTAATATCTATTTTATTTTTATTTTATTTTTAGTCTTTATCTATATCTATACACATTTCATATCACACATTTTATTTATGTTATATTGCATAGTTAGACGGTATGTCTCCTCTTACAGCAGCAAGATATCTTTGATGCTATTACTCTAAAGAAAAACCCAACTTGTACATATGCCGTGTAGCATACTGCCATGCTATGTCTTCCACCGTCATTTATTGTTATTATTATTTGCACACGGCACAGCTTCACTGTGTTTGAAAGAACACGGCACAGTGTTGACATACAGGATGTAATTGACTTTGCTGTCTACCATTTCTAGGTTGTCTCTAGGTCATGGACTCATGAGTCTTTAAACTTTTTAGGTAAAGTGACACTGCTTCAAAGTTATGGGGAGGACACAAGTATAAAACACTTGCCCAACATCTACTCTTCTCAGTGTATAACCGAAAATATCTCACACTCTCCTACCTCTGGCCTGACAGGGTCCTCTATCCCCACGACACAGATGGCTGTGAGGTCACTAAGGATGTTGTTCTCATCGTCCCAGTTTGGCTCAGGATCACTGGAGAAGTCACGGTACGCCACACAGATGGTCCTCAGGCCATCACATGCCATTGGCTCAATCACCTTCTTCACCATCTCATCCTTGTCCCGCGGACGGAAAACCCTCGACTCTCCCACCTCGTTCAGAATATGGCTGCATCTGCAGTTAAGGGTGGGTTGAAGAGTGGTGGGGATGGAGGTATTTAAAATTGTGTATTGGTACTGTTAGTTTTTGTGCTATGCCAATATGACCAAACATGGAAAACAATAGAAACAGAGACGAATCCTGGGCATGCATCACTGTTTTGTTTATAAACTGAATCAAAAAAAAATGTGTTCTGATCCGATGTCAGGATTTCAGTGAACCCCAGACACAATCCCACCAGGATGCATATTACAGCACAAATATCCATTTCCTTGGAGGTAATTACCAGTCTTTTAGAAAATGATGAAGATCATGTGACATGATCAAAAGCGCCAGAACAGCTACAAAATTGACCTTCCAGTGGAACAGTGTGGTCACTTAGTCAGCCTTACTATTGTAGCCAAAAGATATTAACATGTGATCTATAGTAAATGGATCTCTAAAGGGCAAAATGAATGAAAATACAAATGGAAAATAGACAGTTGTGGAGGCATGCAGTGCAACACAAAGCAGTGGATCAAATTCAACTGCTCTAAGCCATTAAGCTATTTAAAAAAAATAAATGAACCGTAATTTGTGCAAATGACATTGTAGGACTCTTGTCAGTTTGTATTTGTATCATGATTTAAATTTGTACTTTACCTTACACTCACCCTTCCAATTAACTTATCTGTAGCTTCATCTGTATTAAATGCATGTTAAATGTTTTAAATCCACAGTGTAACAGCCAAGAAACCTACAAGATGTCATAATTATGTCACGTTAAAGGCTTGATTTTAATATCGTTCAGTCTCCCAGGAGAATATCTGCTTCCTCCTTAAGTGGGTGAAGGAAGCTTCATAACGGTCTCTCATATTTTCTTAGTTACTCATTTGTTACTGTAGAGGTACTGTAATGTACTGTAAAATGTCACAATTATGTGACCTTCTAGTGGAAACTCAGCCCACTCTCACTGCCTAGAGAATGTGCAATAGGTTGTGCCCTCAAATACATTATTCTCTTCAGAATGGATTTGCTATATACTTCGTATGTGCTACTATTATTATCAGAAAATCATCGTTTCAATCACAAAACCAGACTCACTTTTTGAGGACAATCTCAGAGGCTCCTTTGCTGTACATGCGGAAGTTCCCATCAGGCAATTTGATGACAGTGCTCATGGACTTCCTGACAGAGTTGAAGGTGTAGACTTTGTAAAGCTTCTCCTCTGGGATCTGGTTTCTAATAGGCTGGTAATCCCGCTTCAGGTCCAAAACCAGTCCCAGCAGGCCACACTCTGTCTTGTTGCCCACCTGCTTCGGCAGACCGCCTTCCTTATCTGGGGGCTGGAGAGAGACAGAGGAAGAGATATGCTCATTTTATTATTCTATTTAAATTTTCTATTTCCATTTTCTATTTTCAGACCAATATTTCTTGCAATAAAGATGAATTTTTGCTTCTTATTGATCTGTGACTGTTTTTCACTTAACTATTTCTTGAAAATAATTTCATGAATTGTAACGTTTACATTATTTTAACCTATGCCATCATTGTACTTAATTTTTTTCATTGCATCTACAGCTGTGTTTTATCATGGAGTCTCTAGTTATGCAAATTCTAGGAACAAACATTACTGTTTGTTCCTTGATCTATTGCATTCAATGAATGAGATTCTCTTTTCTTCAGTGCAGTGCGAACATTGCTGGGCCTGAAATTGCTGCTAGTGATAATTAAGCAGCTAGCAGGTGAAAGGGTCGCTCTGTGTGGGAGGGGAGGAGATGAGATGGATGGAATCAGATTTGTATGTGCTTATTTCAGGTATGCAGCTCAGCCCTTTGCAATCTGTAATTGTACATTTGGAACTGTTTTTTTCTACGGTTCAGTAAACATCTCAGTATCTATACGATAAACACAGCATATGCTGTTTGTTTTTTTTCTTAAAATACGTATGGTATTAATTATTCATTCATTTTGAAGAAATAGTAAAAAAATTGCTTATTTTTTCCAAACAACAGTCCAAAACTCAAAACAATTCAATTAACTGTCAAAGAAAACTAAAGACAAGGAGCAAATCTTTGCTTTTTAAAAGCTGGAACTAGAGAATATTTTTCATTTTTGCTTGAAAAAGAATAACCTGGTTATCAAAATCAAATTGTTGCTGATTAATTTGCTAACGACTGATTAATGTGTCTACTTTTGAGCAGCAGGGAAGTATTATACAATATGTGATGTCAGAGAAGCAATTTCTCGGCCTATCAGAGCTGGAGTGTGTTTATTAACAACCAACAGTAGAGCCTTTTATCGTAAGTTATGCGTGCGTGTGAGTGTGTGCGTGTGTGTCCGTGTGAAATCTGTTCAAATCTGGGCACATGACTGTTCGGGTCCTACAGTATGTGTGTGCAATTGCGTACTGGCTTTCTGTATGTGCCAGTGTGTGCATGTGGTCAGCTTGTGGAAGGCTCAGCGTTGCCATCGTAACACTGAGAAAAGCACGCTTGCAAGGAGAGACTTGGGAAAAGAGAGGGTGCTCTCTCCGCCACTTGGGGATTCTTACTCTTTGGCTTTTATTCTCTTACAGGATTCTCACTCATCTTGCCTCACGCATGCCCTTGAATCTTTCCGTCTTTCCCTTTTTATCTTTTTCCAGTCCATATTTATCAGTATTTCCTTAGCTGCACTCCATTTACTCACTATTTTCCCCATAACATCACAGAAAAACAAGCAATAAAGCATACGGCATGACTGTCCATCCTTCTTTGAAAATGCACGGTTTTCTATTTCACCCAGCATGGCAGAACAAACCTCATTATCCTTAATATCCCACAAATACTTACACACACACTGACCATTGTAGTGACACTGATTCTCATGAGTCTGGACACATTTGAGAGAGTGCAATCCTCGCTGTCATTATTCATAACATCCCTCCGCACATAATCACACATTCTCAAGCTGATAGTCATTAAGTCCGATAAAAGACGAGCGGGGATAAAAAAGATGTTCAACATTGCTCTTCAGAATGCTGATCAAGGAAATAAGGGCTGCCACTAAAAATTATTTTCATTATCAGTTAATCTGCCAATCATTTTCTCTATTAATTGATTCATTGTTTGCTCAGAGAATGTCAGGAACTAATAAAATATGCCCAGTATATCATTGGCCTTTTTGTTTGAAAAATGACTGAAAAAAAATTCTTTTTGTGTCAACTTGATTAGAAACAGTCACAATTTTGGGCAAAATTAATCAAATTATTTGTAAAACTTTTTGAAAAAAAACAAAACAGTGCGTGTTATTGTATGTTGCTGGTAATCAGTAAAATAGAACTCAGTGCTGTTTGGTTGTACAACATGTTAAAATTGGTTCATTCGGATCCCTATTAGCTGGCACTTACGTGACAGCTAGTCTCCCTGGGGTCTTGCTATATAGTACCTCCAGTACATTTGACACCTACAGTCACAGCTAAGGAACAGCTTGTCAGGTACACTCTTTTTCTCTAACACACACATGTGCACGCACACACACACACACACACACACACACGCACACACACACACGCACACACACACACACACACACACACACACACAAAACAACACAGTGTGTCAAAAGCACACTGAACACAATGCTTCTGACTTGCTGCTAAGCAGACACCTTCAGTCTGTGCTATTTGCCCCCAAAATAGATTGACTGCAGGCTCGCTGTTCTGCTATTCTGCATCTAGAAAAGCCTCCAACCAAGATTAGATTTAAAAGGATAGCTTGACATTTTGACGTTTTGAATTTTACTTTCTTGCTGTTGTTTTTCTTCCATTGGCACTTGCTGCAATGTGTTGAGAAAGATTCTGTATCAGCAGTCCAGTTAATCACATTAATGGCTTGTTGGAATTGGTGTGCTCACATTCTCCACCTTATGACTATTCTTGTCAACCTGCTAACAAGGTTATGACAATGAACGCTAATAAACTGTGTTAATTTGCCTTTTTATGGTGACTGACAAAGGCTAAAATATATTTCCATGCAGTCAACAATAAAATAACACTGAATGCAGTGTATTTACTTAATATTGCTATTTCCTTCTCTTTTAAATAGCAAAACATTGTGACATCTATTGCATGTCTGTCGTGGAAGGGGGATCCCTCCTCTGTTGCTCGCTGTTAGAGATTTTTGAGGGGGAAATTTTTCCTTATCTGAACCGAGGGTCTAAGGACAGAAGGTGTTGTACTGTATGCTGCACAGACTATAAAAGCCTTTTGAGACAAATTTGTGGTTTGTGATTTTGGGCTAAATAATTTCAGACTGACCTGGCTTGACATAAGTTGGTTGTGATCAACTGTGTCAAGGTTTCACTTTTTTGTTTGGTAGTTTTGGTGTCAGTAAGTCCTGCATCAAAAGAAGCAGAATACCTTGGAAGGATTTCTGTCCAGTGAGTGATACATCCGCTCAATTTCATAAGAAACAATGATTATTGATTCATTCAGGCTCAGATTTATTTTACGTCCCTTTAGCTGCAGTTGCTATGATCCAGGGGTTCTAGTTGAGAGGGTTAGAGAGAAAGTCATCTAAAATCGCATTAATCATCAAAACCGAATCAGAGTGCTGGCCCATGTTCACCTAGTAATTGGACATATCTGGTTAATGTTCGGCTGTGTGTCTCACAGACACAGAGAAGAGTATAAATACTTTATACGGAGTTTGTGGTAAATAACAGAATTAATGCCTTTTCCTAATGACCAGTGATTACATCAGGAAGACACCGCCTGTCATTGGATAATGAGGGGATGGAACAAATGGTTTCATCTGCACGGTCTGCTAGGTGTTTGGGAGAATAGGCTCCCAGCAACAGAACAACAACAAGCGAAACCACTAAATGTAAATGACTGCCTGAAAACCATACAGGATGTGTTATAGTTTTAAATGATATTTTCTACACACACTTCACTTAAGAAATTATGTTTGCTTTATAAAGCATATCAAAATGAGCCTAGGCATACTTTTTCTCTGCATGATTCGTCTTCTCTACTAACTAGCATCTGTCTTAACAATTCATATAATTACATATTTGGCTTTTGAGCCTTATTTTCATCAAATAAAAAGCATTATTTAGTCAGTTGGTATCAGTAAATCCACTTATTCGTTATTCAGTTTCCCTTGCTTCATCAAGTTTATTTATACAAATGAATTTAAAGTATCTTTGTTCTGTTTGAATTTTGAGTTATGCTTCTTATCTGAGTTTTGGAGGACTGAAAAATCAAACAAATCAGTGAATGCAGATTGCTGAGGTAAAGTTTTTGGTCTTCTATTGAGTTGAAATGTTGCATTTGAAAATACATTTAGGAGAATGTATTAGTCTACATTGTTTTATTCAAACTGTATATTCAAAACAGGTGTTAAAAAAAGGTGGTCAGCTTATAATAAGAGTCATCTTATATTTGGGCCACTATGGTGCTCCTTGAGCAACAATTTCAAATTCAACCCACAGCTTGTCAGCAGCGATGTTACAGAAACTTGAAAGCTTTCTTTGAATTTTTTTATTCGAATTAAAACTAATTTGAAGAAAGTAAGCAAATGAAATTGAATATTTTAGAAATTAAACTAAGATACAAAAGGTACACATCACAGTATTCACTTTACGAACAAAATATGAACAAAAAATTAAAATTTAAAATGCACAATTCATTTTCAGAGGTAACATATTTTGAATTAGGAACACACAAATGAAATTCATTTGGCTAGTGGCACAACTCCTGCCACACTGTAGAGAAACAGACACCAACTGCTCTAAAAACTAAACAAGGCAGGACAAGAGTGAACAAAAGGCAGACAGCAGCACCACTGCCTTTTATTGTCCGAGATTCCGCAGAGGTTCATCTTGACGTCGGTTTCTACGCACAAGGGCAGTTGCTGGCATTGGATACCCAATGTTGGCATGACTCGGCCACTGCTGGCTCGTCCTTGCCTGGACGTGGCTGAGGACCAGCTGCCCTCTCCCTGGTCCTTGGGTGCTCCCGCAGGCAAGGACATATGCCAGAGGGAGAGCTGGCAACTTTACTTCCTATTCCACCTGGGGCTCCCCTTAATCCATCCCTCCTGTTCCTTCCTTTTCTGCTCTCTGTCTCCCCATTTTCTTTCTTGTTCTCTTCACACTCCACCCCACCCTTTTACCACACTGCTTACTGTCCCTAATTTTACATTCTCTCCCATCTTTCCCCCCTCGTTCTCCTCTAGTCCTAGCTTCCCTTGCTTCACTCTTCCCTCACTCCAGATGACTTTCTCCTCTTTCTCACTATCAGGTTCCCCAGTCTCTCACAAGGCACCCCACCCCCACTGCTTTCGCCTTCCGTCCCATTCCCTCTTTGTATGTAGGAGTGGATGATATTCTAGCTCTCCACATGACTGTACCAACCAACTGGGCTAAGGCCTGGAGGCGTCCTGAAGGGCAGTAATACAGTCTTCCAGTCCATGATGAGGGCACTTGTCATGTGAGTCTGGTTTTTCTCTCTTCTTCTTGTATAATTTTCCCTTCTTCTTTCATCTTTTTTGCATTAATCCTTGCTTTTTTCCCTCTCCCTCTTTACTACAGATTTTAATTCCCCTTTCCATTTGCTTTCAGCTTTATTTATTTCCTTTTGTCTCATAATGTCCTTTAGTTGCCCTTCTACTGCAGACATTTGAATTTTCCTAAAACAATAAGATGACACATATAGTAAGCCTCAAATGAGAACTGCTTTAGATTGATTTGGTGCTCAAGACTCAGTCTCAGATCGTAGATGTATTGCTATTCCCTCAGCATTCAGCACAGATTCACTTTTCTCTTAGTTATATGTTGGGTTGAAGGCAGTAAGACGAAGTTTCAGGTCAGGTGCTTAAAAACTCATTTGGCTTAAACATACAGTTCGTGGCTGTGGACTGCTGGTAACTTAAAACACTGTGCACCACGATTCAAGTATTTTATTTAGTTTTAAGGTTTTTTACATTATTTACAGTACTTTGCTTCTTGATTTACATCAAGATCTACACATCGAAACTTCCCTGCCATCCTGGCATCTGGACTTTAGAATACATTTCCTGTAACTTTAAATCCACCTTGGTCAAACATTTCACATTATTTTTGGCATGCATGCTTAAAATTACTCTGGAGATCTACTAACCATGGGTATCTGCTAAACACTACGAACAATACTATACAATTGCCATGAAATGCCAGTGACATTAAGTATTAATGGCATTGTTTGATAAAATAATACTGTAAAATAATAAGGGGCAATGTGTAAGAATTGGCTAACTGTCAAATTCATACTCAAAACAAGTAGGGGGCATCATCTTACCAGAAAGTTGGGGTATCCACCCCTATCGTGAGAAACAAGGAAATGTACACCTTCCCCCCCTGCTTCTTCATCCTCTCATGTTGGATTGAGGGCAGACTGGATGCTACAGTGACTCACTATCGCATATTAAGTTACAAAGTGGTATTATGAGATGGGACAGGCCAGGGCTAGCTGGTTAGCACGCTAACTTCAGTAGATATCTCTGCAACACAATACATAGATGTCTTTGACATATCATCAAAACTGTTCTTCACATTCTGTTGATGATTTTTGTTAATTTTTGAATGTTTTAAACTAAAGTGCTTACATATTACCCCTTTAAATATGACCAATTTCTTTAACACTGACCTCACACTCCAAATAAATCTTTGATGCACTTAATTGATGCTGGTCCTCCAAACCAACTTAAACACGGTCAATGAAAGCATAAAATCTATCATGTCATGTGTGAGGAAAATAGAGGGAACCCATTAAGCTTTGTGCCTTTGAAACATCAAAGCTTGTCATTCTAATTTGATGACAACTTCTCTTTCACTGCCATCTCAGCAGCACTGTCAAGACTGTAGGCAAGTGCTAACCAAAGAGAAGAGAAGAGAAGAGAAGAGAAGAGAAGAGAAGAGAAGAGAAGAGAAGATTGATTTGGACATAGGTTTGTAGTTGATGGTTCTGTCTTCCCAGTATCCAAAACTTTTCCATACACAGGGACACTGGATGCCTCAAGCTACAAACATTGAAGACACTCTCATCTCTCCTCCATGTTTTGAAAACAAGCACGCAACATCCAGATGACAAAAGCACTGTGAGTCAAAGCCAATTACACCATAACCTCACTGCTCACTACAGAAAAAGAAATGAGGCTGTTCATTTTAATTAGAAACCATAAATTGCTCATTGTAGACCAACACATGAAATTTTTTTCTACTTAACATGAACATAATCTTGATTTTCTACTATCTACAATTCAACATCAGACACATCCTGTTGAGTCTTTTTTTTTTTTACTGTAACTGTCCATTCTTTTCCAGAAGCATGTATACTACACAACTGAAGCTATATGTGTGTGTGTGTGTGTGTGTGTGTGTGTGTGTGTGTGTGTGTGTGTGTGTGTGTGTGTGTGTGTGTGTGTGTGTGTGTGTGTGTGTGTGTGTGTGTGTGTGCGTGTATGGGTTTGTTTGTTATCTACTTCTCTTGTCCCTGACCGGGATAATGATCGGAGCAGGTGGTTGAAGCTAAATGAGACTGAGCTCCCAGGACACTCACACAGCCATGCTAAACACACACCACTGTGCTGCGAGAACATGCACCTGTGATCTGAATATCTCCTGCAGTGTCAGTTTGTCTGATATGACAGATGTGTGTGTGAGTGACATTTGTGTCTGCGCATCTGTACTTCACTAGTTATACACTACAAATACACAAACACACACACACACACACACACACACACACACACACACACACACACACACAGACACGCACATACACACACACACACACACACACACACACACACACACACACACACACACACACACACACACACACACACACACACACAGACAAAGACAGTGTTAATATGTCACATATACAATGAAAAACTAAGAATGTGAAGTGTATGTTAAGAAAAGAGTGAAAGCACAGCTAATTCTAATGGGCGGCTATTTTCTATTGGGCTCCTGCCGCTGGGAATGACGCATGTTCCTTTACAATGACGTCACCGAATGATGTTCACATGTTGCTATGTAGCACGCATGATTTGTCTGCAGGACACATCCAAGGCAAACTGATGTGTTTAGGATCTGCTTGTGTGCTTGTTTGTATGCATTTGCGCGCATATCCTTTTGAGAATATATGAATATGTGTGCACCTGGGTACAGTATCTATGAGCATGTGCATGTACAGTACATCTGAATGTGCATATACTGTATGTGTGCAGGGTTTCATTGTGTAAATGTGTGTGAATTTCTCCCTTGAGGGTGAGGCTTCTCCACTTTAGAGTCTGTATGTGCTGACTGAAGAAGCAGAGCTATACCAGTGGCTGTATTATGAAGGCAGAAAGGGAGTAGGGGGACTGATACGCATATCAAAGCCTGCCTCTTTGCCTTTGTGCCTTTGTGTGGTGGCCATCAAAGACTCTCATAGCCATCCTGGCATCCCACAGGATTGGCCTCTTATATAAGAACACACCAGCCAGCATACTGCAGGAGTGGCGCTGAGGGAGCGGGGGTGGCTGGAGGAGGTAGGAAGAGATGCACTAAATATTCCTCAGAAATTTCCCTTTTGCATCCTGCTTTTTGAGTTCATTTAATTCCTTAATTATATCTGTCCTTCTTCATCTTGCTCTCACTTTGTTTTCCTGTCCTTCATTCTAATAAGAGCCCTCAGTAAATAAATGCATCCATACCAACATGTACTGTACTATATACACTATTTATGTACTAGATATTGTGTTCGATACTACATTTATGCAAATATGTACTGTGTATTTATGTATGTATGCATGGATGAACTGATGTATGCATATAAGTGATGTATGTGTATGAAAGTCATCTAGTTAGTTGGTAAGCTACGTGGTTAGCAAGCTACAGTACATATTGTAGGTAAGCTGATATCTTTTGAAGTTTACCCTAAGTTTAACATCTACTTTGATGCATGTGGTAACCTCTTTTATGAATGAAGAGATTAAAAAATAGACTAAGTGCCATTTAATCCACCAAGTCTAAGCTTCACTCTGCCGGTGCTTAATTCCGTTGAGCTAAGCAGCTATGAAGGTACAAAAGTCTGATGTAATGCGGCAAAGCAGTCCTCCAGGTTTTTCAAAAGGGATAACATCTTGTTAATATGGCACGTCTTGATAGAGAAATGCTGTGGCAAGGGAAATCTGAGACAACATCAAAGTCCCAACAACAAAACTGATTCATAATTTCAATTAAGTGGGAATAGATAGCATTCACCAATTTTCAATGATACAAAACTATTTTAAAGTTTTTGGTTGTTGAAGTCACATGCTATAGGAAAGGTTGATGTACTCGAGTCCAAACTTGGTCTCGAGTATAGTCTTGAGACATTTTTTGCTATTATCTTGGACTTAGTCTCAGCCACCAGTCTTGCCTGCTACAGTTTTTATTCTTTTTTGTTGCTTTTTCTGGCCTTTCTTGTCTTATCAGTCAGTGGTCAGTTCCTCATAGACACACGAAATTCTTCAATATTATGTGCACTGTACTACATTGTCATTTGCAAATGAAGGTAGGCTGATGCTTGTTTTCTATAGAGTGTCAAGTATCCTCATTTTGGACGTGCTGTTTTTTGCTCTGGAGTAATGTTTAATTAATCACATATTTTTCCGCAGTTATAGGCACGATTTTAGCAAATACTGCAACATTTTAGACTACACTGCATACAAACCACATCAATTTGTATTTCTGAAGGAACTTGAACCTTTAACCCCTCTAGCTAAATCAATCAATCTGTTCAGCACACACAGGATCTAATTAGCAGGACTGCGCCACAATCTTTCCCTGTTCCTATCCAATTTGAATCTTTGCTTTTGCCAAAGGGCTATACTGAGAGACTAAAAACTTTATCACAGTTGACTCTCACTATGAACAACGGTTCATCACAACGTCAAGAATATTACATGGGAACAGTTTTGTTTGACCTGGCTGTGATAATAAAACCTTTATTTAAACAGAAACAGGACATGTTCACACTAAAGGTCCTGCTGTAGAAACAGAGGGAAGTAAATACACCATGTACATTATTGAAGAATTCAATTTAAACTGTCACAGTTTTGGGAATAGACACAGTCACAGTTTTATATATTTAGATACAGTAGGTACTCTATAAACTGATATTCAAAGGATAAAAACTTGCTGTGCTAACTGGTATAAAGCTGGAATATACTCAATTATGCTACTTGCATGCCAGAAGTAACTGCATTGCCTAAGTGTATCTACTGTGTGTCGAACAAACCAGAGTTAAAACTAGAATCTGTAGCTCTCCATCTTAGAAACCCAGTGATCAACACTCTGTTTTCACCAAGACTGCGATTGTGCCTAGAGGGGTAGGAAGTGAAATCTGTGGGATCCTTCTATCGCAGATGTCCTGCCTCCTCAGCTCATTCCCCATGCAAGTTCCATAAGGGCATTCGACAGTTGGTCAGCCATCAATGAACAGACACTACAGGGGTTTACAAGAGTAGTGACACACAGACAGGCTCAAATGGTGTGTGTTTGTGTGCAGGTGAGTATACATGGTCATGGCAGGAAAAAGATTACTCAGGCATGTTGCTCTAACAGTCTGAACACATATCCTTATCATGGCAATCTTTGCTTTTAGGATATGTTTGCCAAATGCTTTATAATGGAAACACTGCTTCACATCCGTGGCCTGAAGGAATATCCATGCAAACAGCTTTCAGATTCTCCGATTACAACATATAACAGTCTGTGTCTCAGTCTGTCTGTCTATATACATAGCTACCTATCTATTTCTCATTGCATGCAGGTCTAATTGGCTCAGGGAAAATTTCTCTTCACTGCATTCACTGTAAACAAGAGACCATCTCCAGCACTTAGACAGATTGGATTCAATTACAGTCTGCTACGCCCTGAATATCAGATAAGACAAAATTACACAACCGTTCTCAAGGTGACAAGTTGAGTGAATGCCTGATGAATCTAAAGCAGCAGCCAAGGACACCGACTGCCTGCTTCGCCAAGAAAAAAGCACTGCAGAACCATCTCACTGTTTTAGGGCTGCTCTCATCATATGGTTTCAGCATTCGCACAGAGGGGGCTGAAATCCAAGTCTTAACTAAATAGGCTTTAATGTAACAGAATATATTAAATATTGTGACCAGTGTTCATAGAGAGTGCCACATATGATGTATATTATGTGTAATATAAGTCTATAATGATGTATAATAAATGGAAGGGGGTTTGCTTTATATGGTGTTTTCCATATGAAAGACCATAAAACTTTATTACAATTTTGTAAGTGATAAATAAATGAAAATGTTTTATGCAGTAATATAATGTCAATTTCTTTACATTCTTGTTTCTCCAACCTCAGAGGAAAGGCCTCTATACTCCGGGTGGCTTACCAGTATCTTGGTGGTATAGGCGCTGTTGATGGAGATGGCATTGACCAGTAAGTCCAGTGATTTGGGTGGCAGAACTCCAGGATCTGGGATTTCTTTGTAGTGCACATCTCCAACGTAAAACTGCACAGCCGTCATGCGGTTGGTAGTTAGCGTGCCTGTCTTGTCAGAGCAGATGGCGGTAGCGTTGCCCATCGTTTCGCATGCATCCAGGTGACGCACCAGGTTGTTGTCTTTCATCATTTTCTGTTGGTAGGAAACAACATGATTATGACACTTTGCAATTAATATTGTAAAATCCTATAAAATATCTGAACTATTAGATGGTAACCTGAAATAGCCTATCAAATACATTTACTGCTTGAACTTCAGTGGCTATAATGGCTACCAATACAAAAAAAGGGATGTCTGCGCTTATATAATATCATAAACTGCTTACATAATTCACATCAACAGCCAAAGAAAGAAAATGTCTTCCACACTTGGCCTTCATCATAATTTTTTAGTTTGCGGCTGCGAATTGAGTAAGTGTGTTACCACAGTGCTATACCATAACTATACCATACCCATGTATGCAAGCAAATCACATTTTCACTCTACAGAAATGTGCACACAAAAAGTTGAATGAAAATAACCCAAAATAGCACAAAAAATAAATACATTAATGAAAAATGTGGGATTGTTTAGCAGTTTTTTCAATCTTCTCAGCAGCAGCTAATGCTTAGGTTTTGTTTTAAGGCATATTGAAGTAAAGCTCAGATAATCAACTTATAATGGGTAAATAAAGACCACAGCTAAATGCATACAATGTGTAAATGGACAGCCCTTACAGCAGAGGTACAGCAGTACCACAGTGTATGTACAGAATTTGGCATTGCTCACCTTGACAGAATATGCCAGGGAGATGGTGACAGCCAGCGGCAGCCCCTCTGGCACGGCCACCACCAACACAGTCACACCGATGATGAAGAACTTGACAAAGTACTGGATGTAGATGGGAGTGCACTCTGGCATCCAAGGGTGCTTCTGCATCACAAAGTTGTCAATGGCAAAATACAGGACCAGGATGATGACTGTGATGGCTGACATGAGCAAACCTGAAAAAGATACAACAGGTATCAGCTGAGGAAAGGAAGGTTGTAAGATGAAAGTGAAACATGCATTTAAAAAAACAAAATCTTGTCATTAGAAACTGCCAAGGGCCTGGAGGGCAAGTGTTTGATGATTCAAGAGTCTGCGTCTGAGTGGAGTTTCACTTTATATTTTTAAATTTGTCTGCTGATTTGGTCCATCAGCGTAGCACCTGGGGAGCAACTCAAGTTCTTGCCAGTACCTTAGCCCAGGGTGATTCCTAATTCCTACTGTTACATGCATGTGTTTAGGTATGGGAAAAAAACAGAGCAACTGAAAGGAAACCAGAGCAAAAAATGTGCAGCTCCCTTAAACTTCACAGGGAAAGGTCCCTGACTGTCACTGAGCCACTATGCTCCCTTAATTGAGCTTCACATGGGGGAGTTATTTACTCCTAAGCATGTCTACAATTAATAGAACGTATTATTGTTGCTTTACAGTACATGTAGGTGTGCTAATGCCAGGGTTCTGTGCATGCTGGCTGACTTGGATTGCATACTGACACACCTAAATTGAAGAAAGACAATTATTTTCTTTTTAGTTACATGCTTTTGTTGTATGGACATGTCAAAATATTTACTTTGAAAAAAGTGAACACTATTAAATGAGGGATAAATACATACAGGATTACAATAGTAATCTGATTTTTCTGCCTTGTATCCAGGGGATTGCCAGGTCAAAATGTACCAGGCTTGTCAAACCTCATTCCAAAAGAATACAACATCATACAATAAATCAATGTGCTATTCCAACGGTCTTTATATTTGGAAGTGGATATCTCTTTATGATCAGAAAGCATCAATGAGTGAGGGTAGGCTAAATATTAAAGGCACCTCTCAGTATAACAGAATTCAGTTCAACAGCACCACATACTGCATCCTCCAAAATGACCATAAAACTGACTCAACACCTCTCTAAAACAGTTTCAACATTACTTTTAGTTAGGTGTACCTTATAAGCTAGCAAGTGAGAGCATATTAGCTTGTGGGTGTTGGTCAATTCCAAAAGGATTCAATTCCAGATCATAACCATAACCACTTATCGCCCTTTCTTCCATTGTCAAACATCTATGATTCCTCTTCGTAGGCATAACTACATGCCAGCATGTGTGGGGAAAATAATTATGTGCTCATGACAGTTCATAATTTGATGCAGACAAAGATTTCCTACAGATGGTGTATAGACAGTCCCTTTCACCAAGGTGTTCGTTAGATTTCCGTCGCATCTCTCCTTACTGCTTAGATGAAGGTCAATGCAATAAGATGCATAGAGCAAATGCAATACAGTCACATACTTGTCATTTATGTTAATGAAAAGTATATATTTGGTGTTGTTATTCTTTCCCTGATCGCTAATGAGGCACATCTCGTGTCAGGTAGATACAGACCAGGTGTGGCTTATCAGGAGTATACAGAGATCAGATGAGCCACAGTGAAGTACAGCACATAAAAGCAGACATAGATGCCAGGGGGTCATAGGCATGGACATCTATTACATCCAAACATTTTCTGCCAGACCCGTAGGATCACCATATGATCTTACAGTGCTGCTTGTATGCTAATCCATCCACGGTATTTCATTCTTCTGACACCATGTACTCATTCCATCACTCAGGCCAACAGTCTGGTCTAACAGCACACTGTAAAAATGAAGACTTCCTTAAGGGATTCTCTGAAAATGCAAAACCTTCAACTCTTGACTAAGTGAAACAAAAAAAAGCCGCAGCCGGGTTCTTTTCATTCCTTCAATAGCTATCAGGAATATTTTGAGGATTTTGGTGATTCTACATTTAAGAATCCTAAAATCTCCAGACTGGTCGAGAAACCTTTGCATTTCATGGCTGAAATTTGTTCAGCAGTAATCCTACCGTGTTGCTGGTTGGAGGACACCCACAGTGTGGGCACACTGGCATGTGGGGATCTGTTACAAAGAATGCCTGCTGGTACCGATCTACTTTAAGTGTGTTAGACCTCAACTCCTTGATGCCTTAAATTGCTTTAAATTAAATTACAAACAATTGATTATAATATGGCTTGTATAACTGCATAAGTGAATAAGCTGCATACTAAAGTCTCAGTTGCTCCCATTACAATGATTCAACAAATCCCTGGAGGATTTATAAAGGAAAAATAAAATGCACAGGCTCCTCTACTGTTGCATAATTCTGACACTTAAGCATTCTTCCTAACTGCTCTGATTGCTTTGAGCAACCAAGAAGTGAGTATTCTCTTCTCGTCTTGCTTTGATCGACAGGATGATGGTTCAGTACCTTGTTGTCCCTGATTTAACTGCCTGACTGAGTGATGGACTTGTCCTTAAGTGATCTGCTGTACCTGCTTTGCCAATCTGGACGGCCAATTTTGTCAGCTTCCCTTGCAGCACAGACTTCTCTTTCTTTGAAACAGACACCTTCTTCCTCTCTTTTTCATCGGCCTCTCCACCTTCAGCACTCTTTAGAGGCTGCATTTCCATGGCAGCAGCTCCATCCTGCTTCTTTACTGTAAACACCACAGAAAAACAGAAAGCAGCAGTGTTAGAAATGGTGATTAAACCAAAAAAAATGAGGAGAAAGAGGCAGCCAGGCTTTAACACCCAGGTGTTACAATAGCTCCATTATTCAAGTTTAGATGTAAAACCAAGAAAAGATCATATTAGGTCACGTAATATGATCAACTTGCCTGTGAATTATCTTACTGTATAGACTATGAAAACTAAAAAAAGAATGATACTCTAGGTTTTGTTTGCTGTAGTAAGGGAAACATTGTGATTCTTATCAGTCTCCCTATCTTTTCATCACAAACAGATATTTACAGTTAGTCGTAAATAATTCAATGGTCCAACATCCAAGGTATAGGCAATGTTCACAGATTATTTAAAAGCCTGCCAAGCATTTCCAGAAAGTGAGGAAAAGGAAACCTTCCACACATACGGTGTAGCACATTTCAGACATGCAAGAAGAACTCGGTGAGCTTCAGATAAAAGAAAACAACCAGAAAAGAAACAAAAAGGGAGGTTAAAAGTTAAAAAGCAAAATACAAAAGAATAAAGATAAAAAAAATTCAATAAATCGAAATGGAGAATATATCTGTTTTTAGTACAAATAGAGTCCCAAGCCTTCTAGAGGTTTGTTTCAATGTGAAGCATAATAACTACATATTGATCTTTAGTTGTTTTGCTGTTTTATTTTTACCCTGAGAACATTTTGTAAACCAGTTTCAAATGGCCTTGGATGTTTAGAGGGTTCATATTCTAAAAGTAAGCCAGAAATATATTTTAGCCACTAAGTGATGTATGGAACAGTGCAGTAGTGCTTCAGTTTTACAACCTACTGGAAGACAGGCAGATAACTCAGTTGCAGGCTATATCTGAACTCATATACTGGCAATAATATGATAATTGGACTGCATGAAAAGCTGCTCTCTTATAATCATACTGACAACAAAACTAATCATTGGAAATCCCCAAATAGTAAAACCACGTACATAAATGTGATCATACATTTTACTTGACAAACCATCTCATCAGGGACTAGATTCGAACACACAAAACACAATTACCCCAGTTACATGCGTCTGAAATGACTTCCTTCAGAAAAAACAAAAATTGAATAAAACTGCTTCCACTAGTGGCTGTTAAAGATCATTTTGTGAAACACATATTGATCCATGTACATTAGATATATGTAATCACTCTTCTCACTTAGAAAGTAATTGATATTTCATCTGTAGAACCAGTCCTCAAATACCTCACTCTGCCAACCCCCCCCGAACATACACACACACACACACACACACACACACACACACACACAGTGCAGTGCTTCTCTGTTAATGTAACCCATTACCAAGAATTATTTCAGCCCAGTTTCCCCTTCACAAAGAGGCATGTGTTTGATGAACATTTGTCATACTCTCTGTTTGTACATTTTTGTTTTTCCACCTCCATAACACCAAACAGACAGCGTACATCTGCATCAAGCTGTATGCAGCAGAAGAGCAAGATCAAACAGTTCACATTAAAATACACTCAGGACAAAGGTTCATCTTCTGAAAGCTGCATTCTGTTCTACATTTACCCTTTCACCCCTTTGAATTGGGAATACTTTGACTTTTTCAGCTAATGTATATTGTGTATATTCCGTGTCACCATGCACAAGAGAAGAAACATACACCAAGGAGCCAAAAGATTATGACCACTCAGAGATGAAGTGAAAAACGTTCATTATCTCAATACAACGGTGCATGAAAGGTCTGGGATATATTAGACAGTAAACAAAACGTCAGTTCTCGTAGGCAAAGTGTTGGCAGGTGTAAAGACCGGAGCGACTCTGACAAGGGCCAAATTGTTATGGCCAGGCGACTGGGTAGGAGCACCTCTGTAACAGCAAGGCTTGTGGTGTGCTCCTGGTCAGCAGTCGTTACTACGTACCAACTCTGAAACAGGGTGTTGGGGGATTTGCTGGAACATGTCTGATCTGTGGTGACTCCATCTCACAACTTACAAGATGTAAAGGATCTACTACTAATGTCTTGGTGCCCAGATACCACTGGTCACTTTCAGAGGTCTTGTAGAGTATGTGCCTCGGCAGGTCGGAGCTGTTTTGGCGGCATGCGAAGGAGCAACAGCATAGTAGCCAAGGGCGGTCATAACGTTTTGGCTCATCAGTGTATTTTGACATGACCTGAATAATTAGACTTGTTAGATACACTTGTAGATACTGGCAAACTCATCAGCTAAATAAACAAAATTTCGAGTGGAAAGAATGCAAACAATTTCCAAATCAAAAGGATTTAGATGACTAAAAAAATACTGCCTCATAGTATAGCATAAGTCAATTAATCAATTAGTTGATATAAAAAAACATGTACCTTATAATGAAAGATTTATTTAACAATAATAAAAAAAAACAATACAAAACATTTACTGATATCAGCTTCTGAAATGTAAAAATGTGATTTCTTTTTCTGTTTTATATTGTTGAGAATTTCATTGATTTGGGGTTTTGGGTTTGTCAGATACAAAACAGTATTTAAAGGCAGCACTTTGGTAACCTGGGAAGAGCATTTTTCATTTTTTAAAATAACTTTTTATAGACTAAACTGATAGATTAACAATAATAAAAAATAAGCATTAGTTATACGCTATAAGGACACCATGAAAAATGACACAGTATCACTTTAATCCCAGACCAATTTATGTCATATTGTGTGGAGCAAATTTCATGAAACATTGGAAATGGGAAAACCAGGGTGTGGTATATAACTTGGGGAGAGTACTAACAGGACAGTTTGGGGTGTTTTTGGTGGATAAGGGTAGCCCAAGCAAGTTGAGGGACAGGCTAGTAGAGGGACAGGCTGCTGTTCTCTTCTAGAGAACAAGACAAGTTAACAACACAACAACAACAACAACAACAACAACAGAACAACAGACCAGTGACAACACATCAGTGACAGACAGAGTGAAGAGGAGGGATTTTCTAACCTAATATGACTGCAGGTAAAACCTGGGTCAAATAAAAGGTCTAATCTTACGCTTAGTATCTGGGATGTCAATAGGAGACTGACAGTGGACCGTCAAAGTCCCTTGGAATACATTTTGAATTAGTACTGCACAATCCTTTGAGAGATAGTGTGGTATTTAGAACAATGTAGGCTGAAATAAATAAAATAACAGAAAATTTTCCACCTGCATTTGACCCAGAGCTCACACCACACACCACTGAAAGTAAAAGATGAGAAGAATAAGGAGGAGGAGGAAGAGAGGAGGCATGGAAGGAGAGAGTGAAAGATATGGTTTGGTTACCTTTAATCTGGTTGCTCTCCATATTGCCATCTTGCATTTTACCTATGATGGAGACATACAAGACAATAACAACAAAAATAACCAAGGCAGACAAGTCAACAAATTATCACCACAGACAAAACACACACAGCGAGAACCAAAAATCACAAACAAGGAGACAGGAAAATGACCTTTAATACAACGTCTCTGTGACAGTCACATAGAAAGGCCTGTGATATGTAAGGGATGTAATGTAACTAGCAGCTATGGCAGCTACTGACATGGGGTTAATAAGATAAGATTTCATTGAGAGTTATACTAACACCAATCAGAGACACATACTGTTGTGTGCAGATTTTCTTGTAATGAAGTGGGAGGAAATAGGGCTTTGATAGACTATATTTTATTGCATTAGCAAATAATCAGGTAATTAAATTGTTTAATGGGCCTTTCTAAAATATAAATATTTTGACATCAATGTATATCGAGTGTGACATAATATTATATGGAATATTTAAAAAAAACAAAACAGCAAACCTTCTGCTGAATTTTTCTGTCTTTATATATTGTTTTGAATGACATACTCACACTATGACCACAGGTAATTCCACACACTTTATCAAAAATACGTGTCAAATCTTCACAGTATAAAATGAGATATCAAGACATAGAGCATTTATACTGAACACTGACAGTGAGGGAAAGTACACAACAAACACACTTACACACACACAAACACACCACACACGCGTACAGCATACACAAACAAGAGACAGCATGCATTAGAAGAAAATTCAGACAGCACATGCAAGATCACACAGTCAAAAGGGAAGCAGACTGGAGATGTGAGCAATACAGAGAGAGAGAGAGAGAGAGAGAGAGAGAGAGAAAGAGAGAGCCTGAAGGAAGCCTCCCACATGGTGAAGTTACATAAGAACAACTGGAGGAAAATCGAAATCTAAGTTTGGGGACAGTGAATTTATTATGCTGTTGGATTCTGCTTACGCAAGGAGTGAACTTAACTCTAACGTTCGTTTCAGTCAAACGGTATTTTTGTAAGTTACAGGATCATCTTGCTTGTAGTCCTATAGAGCAGCTAAGAGCCTAAGTAAGAGAAGTACACATGCAGTATACATCCTTTTGCAAGCCGATGAAACATAAAAGTCTTAAGCTTTCAAATCAAATGTATACACAATGTTTACAAAGTAAGAGAGCATTTATTCTATACTGCAGTGTTTATCCCACTATCTACCTTCGCTATAACTAGAGATATGCATTTTTGTCTCAGTGGTTAGCAGGCTATAAATTGCACAGAATCTGTCTTTCAGTGCTTTATACTCAAATGCCAGTAAGATAATTACTCAGGTAGAGCCGGAAGACCGAATTTTCACAGAATCTTCTGCATGTATGTGGAGAATAAATGGCTCATTTCACCCCTCGCGCCTGCATTAGCCAGTTCCCTGGAGTCACAATAAAGCTGAAGAAGACAAATCGCTCTGTTCCAGCTCAGGACAGCACAAGGTCACCATTACAGTGCAAATCACGCCCTCCTGCCTTGAGTACAAACACTTTGGGGCTGCTCTCCAAGGAGACGAAGATAAGAGAGAACCCAGTGCAACGATGAATGAAGTTAATCTTTTAGCATCTCGTCCCGCTAACATAAAAATGGAGGATTTGCTCTAAGTGATCTCAGAGGAGGCCACCACTATTCACCTAGCTTCTTGTTTCTTATCAGAAATCTGAACTTATGTAACAATTCTTTTATTTTCACTTATGCCAACAGCACAATTTAAAGGAAGAGCTCTACATTTTGGAAAAAACTCTTATTCACTTTCTTGTCAAGAGTTAGATGAGAAGATTGATATCTCTTTCATATCTGTTCATTCAGTATGAGGCTACAGCCAGCAGCCAGTTAGCTTAGCTTAGCACAAAGACTGAAAACAGGGGAAAACAGCTAGCTTGACTCTGTCCAATGATAACAAAATCCAGCACCTCTAAAACTCATTAATTGACATGTTATATCTTCTTAGCTCTTGTTTAATCTGTACAAAAAACAAATTGTAAAAACAACGTGTGGGGGTTATGTGCCGGCCTATTTCTTGGCTGGGAGAAGTGGTAATGATCCTCTAATCTAACTCTCAGCAAGGGAAGAAATGTGTTTCCCAAAATGTAGAACTATTTCTTTAAAGACACCCCACTTCAAATGCTGTTTCCTTATTCTTCAAAAAATCTTTTTTATGAGTGAATAGAAGAAGGCTTAAAAGGTTTCCACCACTTTTACCACTTTCACCTAATAAAGGGTTTTATTTGTTTGATTTTAGTTTGCATTTAAAGATGGAGCAAAAAAAAAAAACTTCCCAAGTAATTTCAAATTTTTCCAACACATGATTATAAGCATTACAAGACAAATGATAGCATAAAGAGAGGAAAAAGAAACAAGAGACTAATTTCGACACAAATAAGGAACACATGCACTGACAGCATGGAACAAAAGAGTCCAACACAACTGTGAGAGAAGGTAGAGCACAGGGTGAGCACCCATGGTAGGAGGCATTTGGAGAATGGAGAAGGTAGAAGGAGTCAAAAGTCACGACAGAAAGAGGCCAGAGATCAGATGTTTTGTCAACCTACCATTAATTAGGCTGGCACTGCCAGGGGCATTAATGCCTGCAGCCCCATCCGTGGCTATAGTTGCGATAGGGTGGATAGGGGGATGGGAGCAGTCTAGCCATGAGGGCCGAACATGAATGAACAAAACAAACACGCGCGCACCCACATACCAATGCATACATGCACGCACGTGCACACACAAGACAATGAACAGAAACAACATGGTTATAGCACATTTAAGAGATTCAGTGCATGTAGACTGTGTGTGAAGGCTAAAATGTGATCAGTGTGGATTATAAATGCATTTATTTGTATACGCAATTATTGTTATATCTACCTAAATAGTGTGATTTACCAGAAGTAAGAGCTTTAAGAAAATGTTACCAAACAAATATTGGACAGACATGAAACATGAAATCTGAACGCAACATGTGGAAAACAAAATAACAAACAGTAAAACCAGAGCTACAAAAAAGATAAACCTACTTATATTTAACTACTAATACTACTAATGATTTAACAAGATACTATTCGTTTCAATATGCTGTATGTACTGTAAATAATCCTATATGTATAGTAATCAGTAGTAAATATAAAGTATTTTACCTCTGACATATTATGTTTTGTCATAATTCTATACGTCATTTATTACCTCATTGAAAATCAATTGCTTTCTTTAATGAAACAGCCCAGCAGTGATTTTGGCGCAATTTTTTGATGAGTTTGCAATCCTGAGCAGTGTTTGATCAACAAATTAATATGAAAAATACCACATTTGGCTGATGTCACCTTTTAAAAAAGTCTCAGCTGCCTCAAGGTAACCCTAACTTCAACATGTTATATTTATGTAGTCTCAATGAAACTTTAAATTAACTTGTTTAACTTGTACTAATACAGCCAGCCATACGTGAAGTACTAAGTGCATGATATATGGTACAATTTTTTTGTAAGATATTAAAATTCATTTATATCATTGAAACAGCAACTTTGAATCAAGGATCAAGGATGATAACAGATGTATCAACATAAAGAACTTTTCAGTGAATGACAATTTAAAGTAAATTTGGACAGTTCAATGGCAGCATCCCTCGGTCCAGTTCCCGTTACACTGGGACAATAACGCATCTTACCACTGTGCTACAGCCAGATCACAATCACATTGTTAAAGCACTACAATTACAGTACAAGTCGAAACAAGAAGATATATAGTCTTTGTTAGTGTTCAGATCAGAGGAAGAAAGTATTATCCACAGAGGATGACATGTTTTTTGTTACCTTGTGTGATGAGACAGTACTGAAGCAAAATGCTTCAAAACATAAAGTATGCTATCTGTGCAAGCTACAGGAGGTACCTGCTCATTGAAACTACAGAGCTGTCCAAAGAGGCATGGCTAACAGTGGCAACAAATCACGACTGATGTAAATGTACATATGTAAGATGTAAAAATAGCATCTCACAAAAGCTTGTACTTTCTAATTTACTCTCTGCTGCTGGTACATGTGCTGTATACCTGCAAGGCTGTCACTCTCATGTCATTGTTCTGTTATACAGCAATAAGATGAGTCTGACAGCCTTTCTCTATTCATGCCATTCAACACGTTTATGAAACGGGACTGATGTTGAATGTTAGCTAGTTAGTTTGATGAGTGCGGTGCCTGTTAAAAGGGGAGAGGATTATGCATTGTGAAATGTGTCATCCGTCAGTACTTAAAAAGATGCAGTGTTGTGGTAATGATGCTTCTCTTTTTAAGTGAGGAATTAAACTGGGGCAAAGGTGCTTGGCTACAGAAAAAGAGTGAAGAGTAAAGGTGGTTTATTGGGGATCATCAGGGGTTAAAGATCAAAAGGATCAAGTACCACTCCCAGGGGTCAGAGAAAGATGATACTCTACCTGTAATCTGGTGTCCGTCTTCCACTGCCCCTCCTTCGAGGCGAATTTGGAACGATAAGAGAGTAAGGACAGTAATGCACCTGAACCAGCAGAACCTGGATACTGCAGCTCACAACTGTACCACCAACACTCATTTCATACAGTATCTATACATGTTCAGCAAAGATGATTGTGCACAGAGGCAGGTACTGTACTACAAATACCTACATAAAGGTTTTACAGTTCAGGTGAGTTAAACAGGTGGACATTTGTTCATTTGAGTTTATTGTTTATAACCTTTCTGATAACAAGGACAGTTAAAAACACTAATATTATGCAAAGCGCGCACAGAGTCAGATTTTCAGCACATAAGGTAATAAAATGACAAAAATGCTTTTTCAAGGGTACATTGCTGGGCAACACTGACAAAAAACAAACTGCCTCAGTACTCATGAAGCAACTGCAGAAACCTCTTTATGGACATGTTAATAAAACGATAAACTAATGATATAATCATCTTACCTTTCTTTTCTTTCTTCTCTTCTTCTTCTGTGCTGGCCCCCAGCAGGGTGAAGATGATTCCGGTCTGAGAGTTGACACCGACAGCAGTCACCACCATGCGCCCTGACCCCTCCATCACATGAGTCCCTGGAGAAAGGGCAGGGGAGTGTTATAAAAATATATTACAGCTAGATCAGAAATAGATTCAGTGTTTGCTTAGAAAGTGACATTCTTTGTGCCTCTGTCATGATTGTGTGCATTTGTGTTAATCAACGTCTCTTAATGACCTCAACAGTAGTCTCCACCCGGCTCTGACACTTCCATTTCACGAGACTAAGATAGACTAGAACACTAGGCTGCACTTCACTTTTGTGTATGTGAATATGTACAGTACGCACATAGAAAACTATTAACCTCTAGCAGAGTAAGTCGATGTGCGCGAATATGAGGCTAATTAAAGGAGGCAGCAAAAAGACACACAGCTAATTATCCACACGAAAAAATACCAAGATGTGAGAACAGATTAACCTGCGTCTCTGTTATCAGTGATATTCTTCATTTCTAAGAATCATACAGCTGCAAATTCTGGCGTCTCTGCTGCAGCAAATACTAAACCAATAAAGAGGAAAACTAGATTAAAAAACACTGACTTCCAAGCGGTCGCCAATGTCTTCTGCATTGATATTCAGATTACAATTAACAACCTTTTGTCTTGTGTCTGAGGTAATGACTGTAACTTGATTTGATTTTATTCACAATAGATTCTATGTAATAGCAAAACCTCAATTTTTAAAACAACTTGAAACATTTCTCCTGAGGCTTTCACCTTGACTGTCAACTTAAGTTATTATAAAATGTCATGATTATTTTGTACTATAAAAAACATGTAGAAGTTTGTATTTCTATAATTTACTTGAGAGCAGTGAATTGAAATATAAGGTTTTGGCATTAGGCCAGTAGGTATAATGAATCAATATTTGCACCATCCCACTGGGTGAAAAATGCTTGAAATGTAATTGTGGGCTTGTTTGACAGATTAATTAATTCCAAAATCCTTTCTGTTTTGTAGAGAGGAAGATGAAAAATAAATTATCATCTATGGCTGTGTAAAGAAGTGCAGGTCAGTACATACAATGCTATTTTGTGGTTGAAGAGATAAAAAAAAAAGTTGTTAACTTCAAATTCAACAGTCAACCAATTTTACAGAAGAGATTAACTTTTGAATTGAAGAGGAAAAGCATAGAGTTCTCAGTCTTAAAGTTGAGTCCCCACCTCTGCTTGTTGTCCCTATCTCCTTGACACAACATTACATGCAGGAAAACAGGACTGTTGACATACAGTATACACCCGTCCACCTCAAGAGAGTGCATCAACTGGCATCATACCAGACAACAGCATGGGGTCCTTGTCTGAAGACTTCCTGACGTGGTCGGACTCTCCGGTCAGTGATGACTCATCAATCTTCAGATCATTGCCCTGGATCAACACCCCATCAGCAGGAAGCAGATCACCTGCAACAACAGAGATGGCAGAGTTGCTACCTGCAGTGGATCTATTTACATTTCTGGGTTTGATAGGAACAAAGTTGTTCCTAAACTACAAGGATTCATTAGAGATGAACATGGGTTTGAGATGATGTGATTCAGGATAGGCTTTGACCACCGTAGTATATTTTTGTTGCATGATAGTATTATGAGAGGATGTGTGTGTGCTGCTCATTGTCTCGGTCTGTCTGCAGCTAATTAATTGCTCAGCTGTATCTTAAACATATTTAATTGCTTAAGGTGGCCATACATAACTTCAATCCCCTCAGCTACTGAGCCATAAAAATAACTTTACACAGAACAATGAACAAGCCAGTCGAGAGTCAGTGGGCATGTCCGTTTGGTCGGACAAGCCCTAGCTACTTCAGGTTCAAACATTTAATGGATTCTGTTTCAAGCTCTCTGAGTTGTGAATTTACACCAAGAAGATATTTGCAGTTTCAGTTTACTGTCCTTACTGTATGTAATAAAATGAGTAAACTCTAACACATGTAACCTATTTGACAATCTCCTCATACCTACCGTATTTGATCTGTGCGATATCCCCCACCACTATGTCAGCCACGGGCAGCTGGATGACCTGGCTACCACGCACCACCTGGAATTTCTGCTCCTGTTCAATGCGGCTCTGCAACCCACGGAATTGCTTCTCCTTCGACCAGTCATTGAAGGCCGTAACCAGCACCACACACACCACAGACAACAGGATGGCTGCACCCTCGATCCAGCCAGCGTCCGCCTCGCCCTCGTCCTCTACACCGCCTGCTGCCGCGCCACAGGCTGCAGTTTGGTAACGGTGACAGCAGGGAGAAGGGGAAAATTATATAGATGTCAAACGTTTGTAAGCACAGTGTTTTCATAAATGAGTACAGACTGAGGCATTCTAGTACCTGCAAATTTCATACACATACACAGTATACATGCTTATTACTATTACTGTGTGTGCAGTGTGTGTGTGTATATATAGGGGAAATAAATGCATGTGTGCAATTTCTCTGCATATGTACGGTGTGCAGAAGATAAATCACAACTCTGAAAAAAAATGAATTCATGAAATGTGCCTTTTCATTAATTTACTCTACTTCAAATGAAGGCCCTGCCGTCCGATGGCTGTGCGCTGACAGACTGGAGTAAATTCGAGAATGAAACAAGACCTATTCCCAGTCCTCCTCGTGCTGCTTCTTGTAAGGGAGCGACTGTCTACACATCTGGCTAGCTAACTTTGAAAGTCCCCGGTGGGCTGATTATCTTTGGACTATAAAACACTTGCAGCTCACAAGGGAACTAGTTCAGACCCCATGTTATAGACATTACATATGCAGGGTCTAATTCAACCAGCAACTATACTCTGACCTTTAGGACTGCCAACTCCAATGAACACATTTGTGCTCATGTATTCACGTAGGTTTTAGCACAAAGAGAGACATATTTAAAGAAACAATAAAAGGATGTCAATACATGACTTATGTAATTTGATCATTCATTGTTTGTTCTTTCCACATTGTCCTATGAAGAGAAGTCATTTTATTCCACATAACATTTTCTTCAGTTAATCATGTTTGGTCAGGGAAGATGGGTTTCTGATTTTGACGAGTGACAGCTCAGTACTTAGAGATTCAGAACTAGTCTACCTCCTTACAGAGTATGCAACGTTATATTCTGACTGACATGGGTGTGTTAAGTGAAGCTATTTTACTGTCTTGCAAACAAACAATGGTCTAGGAGGCTCTTACTAAGAACAACTGTCAAAAAAAAAAAGATTTCATGTAAAATAAATGGTGAATTATAGCTCTTGAAGTATGAAGTTAACAAATAAACAAATACAATAGTGCAGTCATTTTTTTAAAACAATTTAATTCTATGAATTCAGCCATTTGTGCTTGGTCACTGCAGCACATTAACAGTAATATGTACAATGAGCATAGTAGCTGTCCATGGTTCTGATTGTACAACTCTCTTGTACGAAATGTGTTCTTGTCTCTGTCATAGAAAGACACTTGCAATCATGCAGGAAGTTGTCAGTGGTGCCGAAGAGCCAAAAAAACACCCAAGCCAGACAAAGCACAAAAAATTAGCAAACATTTGCAGCTGACTGAGAAACTTACAACCGGGTGGCATGTAAATGAATAAATAAATGCCTATAAGCTTCAAAGGCAGATTAATTCATTTGTTTGGATACTTTGCCAAACCATGTTGGTTTCAGTGTCTACTGTATTTTTCACAGTTTTGTTTTGTTGCATGTTCTGTCTTTGATAGAGACATAATTAAGAGTCTACTCATTCAACTGCAGCCAAGCTGTTTCACATGTAAATGAGAATTAAGTCATCCCACCACCTTCTATTTCTGGACCATTGAGCTTTTATTTGACCTATTAATAGACAAAACCATAAACCAGCAGTGGGAAGTGTGTGCTTGGGTATTTATGTATGTGTGTGGATTGCGTGTAGGGTTTTGGTTGGACCAAGTTCTCTTGTTGTCAGTTATTTCTGTCTTGGTAGAGCTGACCAACACTTCAGAAAGCAATATTATAAGCCAATATGAGTATAGAATCAGTATAAAAAAATCAGTGCCTAAATGTTTTATAGACTACACTTTTTTTAGTGGTCTTTAATTATTTTTCTTCTGCGTGAAGTTTAAAATATATATAGTGTATTATTGTAGTATTACGTTTATAGGATTTATAATACACTCTCAATATTCTATAATTGTGGAATTTATAAGTACATTTATTACTGCGAATTTACTGTTATTTTATATGTAGTTTTCCTGTCATTTGGTCAAATTTACTGTATCAGAACGTCATCTTATTTTCAGGTAATCCTGCAAGTATCCCGCTTCAGTAGACATCTTTTTCACAACTCTTTAAAAACCAAATTTGAGGGCTGATTGCCATGAATGTTATTATATTGAATATGTGCTTGCAAAATGACGATGAATGTCGATATATAATCCTTATTATCATCCATGTTTTACCCTCAAATTTTGTTTTGGGTCAAAATATATATATATATTTAGAAAAATAACATGCTAATCATTACAAAAATTACTTTACATATTAGTTGGACTCTTGTTTCTAAGTGCCACTCCGCATCTAAAAACATCCTCACACCCCTATGGCCTCATGTGCATCTCTCCTCTGTAACACACTCATACATCCATTTGGCGTTTTTCTAAAAAAAAAAAGGTGATGGTATGCATTCATGTCTTTCTGAATCACTCTGCTATTCACAATTATTCATATCCGCAGGAGTATATGTGCTGATTTAGATTCATATGTATTCATATCTTTCAAATATAAGAAGAGACTTGTATATTGGCACTTTTTTTTGCCGCAAGTTAAAGGGAAGCTTGATTATGTATCTGCAGATGGACGCAGTTATTAGCATAATGATTCCTTTGGTATTTCTCTGCTTTATTTGGACTTGGTAATGCAGAGAGCTTATTCATAAAGCGAAACAGCTCAAAAGACACACAGAAGACAGGCAAAGCATCTAGGGGAAAGCGCTGTTGTTAAATTAAAAAAATTCCAGTTGGTCAATAATTACAAACTACAAAATGAATTAATTCCAGATTTATTGGATTAACCGGTACTTCTACCTGCATAAGAGTGTTTAAAGCCCTTAAAATGATGACTGTTCTGTTTGGCAGGGTTACTGAATTCCATTACTGTGATAATGCTGAGAGAAATGACTGATGTTGCTGACTCAGCAACTCGTTATGGTCTCTGTCTTCATTTCCTGTTTCACGGCTCACAGGGCTGATGTATGGGCACTGGGAGCTCAAGGTTATTTCTCTACTCAACACTTCATTAACCTTCCTGGTACCTTTCATATGCACATTTAACACATTCGTAATGTGCACGCAGGCACACACACCCAGAGAAATTAGCCCTCATCCAATGAGTCACTTGACCTCTTGAGGCAGGTCACAAACAAAGTGTCAACTGCCTCAGCAATTAAAAAGTGTGTGTGCATACATGTAGGTGTAAGTGTGTCAGCGAGTGCTAGTAATGTCAGAGGAAGTGATGTCAGTGGGCCAATGCAATTATAGTCCTCTGCTGTCCTCTGCAATAGTGGAGATGTGTGTGTGTGTGTGTGTGTGTGTGTGTGTGTGTGTGTGTGTGTGTGTGTGTGTGTGTGTGTGTGTGTGTGTGTGTGTGTGTGTGTGTGCGCGCTTGTGCGTCTGTCTCAAGGCCTCGAATAGAATGACAGATTGAATATTTTACTGGAAGTGATGTCACAGGAGCTGCTTCACTCACACTCTCCGCCGCTCTCTCCGGGAGGGTGGTAGAAGGATAGGCCCAGGGAAATCAGTGCAGCGATCTCCAGGATGATGAGGGTGACATCCTGCAGGGCCTCCCATACCAGCTGCAGGAAGGTTTTTGGCTTCTTTGGAGGTATCAGGTTTTTCCCAAATATTTCTTTTCTCTTGTCCAGGTCAGGTTGGGCACCTGCGAGACCTGTGAGGGGAAGACACAGAAAGAGAAGAAGAGAGGGAAAAAGTATTACAGATTTCTTGATAGTACATTACATCACTCTACAATGATCGGTGTGTGTAGGATATTCTTTAATGATGTATTGCGGTGAGTTCATATTGTATTTATTACTGGTTAACATTAAAGAAACAGACAGAAATCTACTTTATTTTTACATTTGATCCAAGAAAACCACCACTTTTATCCCCAAAAATCCAGAGCTGAAAACTGCCATGAAACTCTTTTAAGACATTTTTATTGTGAAAACCGCTGATCTAAAGCCAGCTTTGTAATCAATCTTTTTTTCTTGCTTTCTTTTTTATTTCTGCCTTTATTCTTCTCTCTTTCTCACTCTCACACCACACACAAACCATATCTAATTACTGGTTTGAGTCATGGTGGGTCACGGCTCTGCGTTCCTTATATAATTCTGCTCTAGAGATGAGGGCCTCGTGCTTTGACCTCATCCACCTCCTCATACACCATGAACTACTGTACATATATATCTTTTGCTCTTTTATCTGAAGCATGTCACACTGGCTCGAGGCACAATTTACCTTTAGACTACTGTCCAGAAAATTATTCTTATACAATAGCTCAAATAATGTCACATGCCAATAACATCACATGCAGTGCTTTGGCAATAGTCCATTTGAGCCTCATAATCCAAATAGCACTACCACAAATGAGTGTGTATTTGTGTGCCATTGTACTTTTTTCCTGTTTCCTTTTAAGATGCATTATTTAAGTTTGAAATGTGGTTGGTTTAGAATCACAGAACACTGTGTCTCTGCATGTGGTGCATTATATTCAATGTTATGTGTTAATTTGGATGTAATTTAAGTGGGAGTCTGTGCAATCTTACAATCTTACATAATGGACCTTAAAATTAAGTAGGCTTTGCTTAAACTATTATACTTTATATTATAAAGTAAAAAATGATGAATGTTCACGTATTAAATCAGCTTTTTCACAGCTACAATACACTTTTGTGTCACTGGTGTATCAGAAACTGCTGTGAACTGTAAACTATATCTACATCAAACTTTCACAAGAATGAAGGTAGCATGAAGTGTACTAACTGCAATTCAAAATTTTTGCTCTGTATCTTCAGGTAAACTTTATTTATAAAAGATTTCTATCCAGCTACATTTGTATCTAGCTGCTTTTCAGTGCAGTTCCATTATCTGATTGCTGAGCACACACACACACATAAGCACAGTGTGCATTCATCGTCTCTCCCTGTCTCTCCATGTCGCGCTCTCTCCCTCACAACCACAGACATTACCACAGCATTATGTCATGCATGGTGCGTCACAGGGTCTCCCAGGAGTGGCCCTGGATTGCACCTGATAACATCGCTGCAGCCTAGCACTGTTTGGCATATGAATGCATATGACTGTGAGGTGACTTATTAACATCATAAAGACGACATAAACCAACAACATAAAGATGAAGAGAGAGTTGTTGTGTGAAAAACTTAGAAACTTAAAATTAGAGAAAACAGACAAAATAGACCAGTTTCACTTGCTTGCAAAAGACAGAAGGAGTTGCAGAGAGGGAGAAGGAGAGGACAGAAAGAGGGCAGCCTGAAAAGAGAACAATTCCCAGATCCTACGCAGGAGAATGCCCTGGTTACAAATAGATCAGTCTATAAATAGCCTCATTATCTATTCTCTTTTAATTGTCTCTGTGAGAGGACCTAGCATGCTCTTCCATTGATTTCCACAGCACCCTACCTCACATCACACACAAACATGCCTGTGCACGCATATGTGCTTGTGTGTGCGCTCGCGCGCGTGCGCATGGGTCTGTGAGTCGTGACCACGTGCACATGCTTTGTGTGTGTGTATAATAAGGCTGGCCAGGCATGCCTGTGGTTTCTTGCACTATCACACTGTAAAACTAGAGCTAATATCATCAGGCTTTAAGCCAGTTCCAGTTGGTTACATACACAATCACACACACAGACACACACACGAAGGCACTAACATATACATACCGACAAGAAGAGATGAAGATATCCATAGATATCTACATACAGCTTGTGCAGAACCCCTTCCATCTTTTTTTGGCTAGGTCAGGTGCACATAAAACACAAAATTCACTTGTATTTCTACTCGACACTGGTTCCACTGATTTTTTTTATTTCCTGTGGCTCTAAAAACCACAAATACATATGCTAACCCCCCTGCTACACATTTCTTGCATCTGTGCAGAGGCAGGAGAGCTAGGTATAGTGTGCAAATGCACCGTTCTGCATAACGGCAGCTTTGAATTCATATTAAAATACAACATACTGCATACTTTTTAAGTATTTTTATGCTACATAATAGGTACTACTGTATGAGATGGTGCCTCATTTCAGAATGACATTTAACCTTGTTAAATGTTTTAGCTGTGCTCTCCTTAAAAGCCCTTGAGATGTATGCTATGTTGCAATCAATCTCCCTAATCATTAAATACTCATTGCTTCCTGGAAAATCCTCTGCTCCATTATCATTCCTTCCTGGATCGCTGATTGCAGTGCTCCTTACAGCTAAAGATTCATTTGCCAGATTTTAAAATATTGTAGGCTAAATACTGTCAGCCCACCTAACTGCTCTGGCAGTGGATTTTGAGGAGGCAGTGAGAGGGCAGAAAAACTCTGGCGAAACACGGATGAGTCACAGCATTCTCAGAAAGGATTAAGGCTGAGTGCAAACGAATCCTTGTGCTAGAGTTCATTACCAAGTACTGAAGCTTGGAGAGATAAAAAAATACTGGCGAACTACTCTATCCTAAATGTATATGATCAATCGATATCCACTGATATGAAACTCCAGGCACAATGCGTAATTTATGTTAGCGCACTGTTGTTCTTATGAAAGTTCAAAAGGACGAATACCTTTTAAAAAGGAAATTTGAATCCGCCTATGAAAAACGAGAAATGAGATGGGAGATGATGCACTGTCATTAGCATGAGATTGCAGTTCCTTTTAAGATGGTCAGCTTATGGACTTAAAACAAACAGTGGGCATCCTGGTGACTCAGCAGATTGAGGCAAGAGCCATTTACTGTATCCACAATGCATCCTGCGTTTTAATCACATTTGAATTTGGTTACATGCCATCAGATCATTCTCCCTTATTTTCAGTCACTTTACATTAAACAGTTGCTAATTACGCTTTCTTTATACTAATACCAAATTTGGCCATACTTGATTGTGTACATTAGAGGGCTACTGTTACAATTTTTAACGCCCGAGAGAAAATGTATGATTATGGTATTAATCCTGAAAATTACAACGCCATATAATATCAGTATGGGCTTCTTTGGTTCTCTGGGTTGAGGGCGGAGAGAGGCTGCCTCTGCTTCTGTAATTTAACAGAAAAACTGGCTTCACATCACATCTAACCATGAAGTCTGGCATAGTGACAACACGAATTTAATTATAATAAGATACTATACCATTAAAAATACAATGCTTTGACTGGAGCTGCAACTTACAGTTGTTTTTGCCATTAATCTGTCAATTACTTTACCGGTTTATCATATATCGTTTAGTCTATAAAATGTCAAAAATTGTTTTATGTGACTGACAGCCTAAAACCTAAAGTTATTTCATTTATGATGATATAAAACAGAGAAAGTCAGCAAATGTTCACACTAAGAATCAAGTATTTGGCACTTTTTTCTTAATATCAAAACTGTTGTCAATAACTTTGCTGTCAACTGACAAACTAACTAGATCAACGTATTTTTATTATTTATGACCAAGACTTACAGACATTCTTTACAATGAAGATGAGACTTTGAATTTCTCTAACCCTCTTCTTCACCATTATTACTGGATAATTTATGGCTAGTAATGCGCTGATCTGTCAAATGCAGCAGGATCTGTGATTCGAATTTGCTTTGACAAATAGTATCTACCTAACACCCTTTTTCCAAATAGACAAGAAAGGGACATGAAAAAAAAGGAAAAAAAAAAACTTTATGCAATCCTTTCTGCATGAGAGGAAATTGGATTTTTTTTTAGTCAGAGGAAACATGTTGGCATATTTTAACAGTTGGCCCTTTTCTGTCAGTGGCTAAAAATAGATCTCCATGGAAACACTATGCATCCCACTTGTTCAGTGGAAATACCCGCAACTATGAACCTTGGAGAATGTGTGAATATGTAAGTAAGTGTGTCTGTGTGTGTGTGCGTGTATGTGCGCAGGTTTTCTGCATATGTTTTGTATCCAAGGGCATGCATGCAAGTGTATGTATGTGCACAGGTACATTCCAACAAAGGAAAGACAGTAAAGAAAGAAAAGATGTGATGACCTCCGAATGTCCTTGTAAAACGGCATAGTAGAGCTGCAAACAAACACAATTTATTACAAAAAAACTTTGCATGATGGATTAAATCACATCACATCTAACGTGTCTTACTGTGTTTTAGCAGTATACTTTTCCCCCCGTCTTCAGTTTTACGCTTTCCCGCCTGTCTGCATCAACTTTTCTTTCCCCCTTCACAATACGGTGATTCACAGGGACCAAAACAAGTCACCATGGCAACAGGATTGCATGATCATCATCATCATCATCATAATGATGCAAAATATTCATGTTTTTCTGCAGCGAATCAATAGCTTCGACATGTATTCTCAGCTTTCACCATTTTTAAAAGAGAGAGGGGACTGAAGAGAGAAGACAGAGAGGGTTGAAGTGTGACTCACGCAGCACAAGAGAGTGAGAGAAAGAGAGAAACAGGAACCGAAACAGAGAATAAGAGTAGACTTGATGTAGAGTATCTCTATGAATAATAACCCATTAGCGGCTAAAAGGTGGATAATTATCATGCTCTTATTAGAGGATGGAGTGATGGAGAAATGTGTCACAGTGTCCTTGAGAATGACCTCTATAATAATGACACCATTTTATGCCATAAAGGAGGAGACATTTGTTACTGCGCATACAAAGGCAGAACATACTAGAAATAGCCGCAAAGGGCAGATGTTCCTAAGGATGACATTAAAAAAAAAGAGAGTAGAATGCTACGCATCAGTAAATGACATAGATAAGAGGAGGAAGGGATGGAAAGGAAAGAGGAAAAATTCAGATAATAGGAAGGTGCACACAAAGACAAGTGAAGGAAACAAAATGCAAAAAAAGCTTTTGTGAGTTATGTAGGACAAGGTGGAAGAGATTGCAGAATTACATACATTGTTATTGTGGTGCTAGCTCAGGTGATGAAAGCACTGGATTCTTTTACATTAGCCTTCTACTTATTGTATCTTCCTGTACATTTGTTCTTGGCACTGTATGTAAGTCAACTGATAGTTACCTGAAATCAGAATCAAATTCCTTGTCTCCTTAAAAATACTTGGCCAATCAAGCTGATTGTGATTATGTTTTCTTGTATTATATGTGTAAAAAAAGAGTGTTGTAAATGGTTAATGGTTTACTGACAATGTTTTAAATATATGTTTACTTAAAGCTCAGTTTTCAGGGTGATACATTTTCAACACTATATATACATGTAATTTCAAGCTTTTTAGAAATAAACATAAAAACAAAGCACAAAAACCTAAATTCTAAACAATTACTGTAGAGAGCATAGCAAAAATAATATGTGGGGATTAATCACACCTATGAGAGAGATATAAGTAGTACAAACCCTAATTAACAGTATGCACAATCTTGTTAACCGCATGGGTTTATGCTGTGTTTAAAAGAAGATGGATCATATACAACGTATAATACACATTTGAGTGCACACTTGTATGTTCATGCATTTTTTTGTGATGTTTTTTGGGGCAATGTCTGGAAAAAAAATGAGTCCAAATCACTGGACCAGAGTTAAGGTTAAAGACACAAGGCTTTTCATCTATATGTAAACAGTGTCTTTACCTTAAGACTAAAGTGGGGAATATAGCTGAATTAAACTAATTGTTCATGTGAGGGGGCCACACTCAGCAGCACAGCAGGTCCATCCACTGTTAAATGAGGACGCAATTATAGAAAGGAAGCCCTCTTACTCACTGAAACACAGTAGGGTTGGATGTTTTTGGGGAAACATCAGGAGACTGATTTTAGTGAATCATCTAAAAGAAGCAGGAAAGGACTGTCTCAAACCCCGTTCCCTGTTCAGGGAGGGTATCTGTAGTTTGAAGAACTGTTTTGTCTTAGTTTTGTCTTGTCTGGTGGCCTCACTGCTCAGCTGACAATGTGGTTTTGCGTGCACTGATTTTCTGTATGCTCCACACCCTGTCAAGATTGAGAGCACAAGAGGGCACGGCAGGAGGCAAGCTCTCTCTGCGAGGACGAGATGATGTGACATGTTTTCAGTGTAGCAACACACATGCAATCTTGCTCTTTCTGTACAGACCATTGAGCAGTCACTTTCTCACAGGCCAAACATGCAAGCAGACACACTGTACTGTATGTAAACACACAACTGAAAAAATACATTCTCTCATTTCGTGTAGAGTCACAGGGTCACATGAACATGAATACAAGCTCGCACGCACAAACACACACACATCTATCATTCATCCCCCTATGGACAGGCCCATCTAAAAAGTAATGGACTGGAAAGTGACACTGAGCAATTTCTGACACCATGTCTTTCCCATCATGAGTGTACTTTATGTACATGTTTGTCTGTTTTCATATGAGTGTGGGTCTTATGACGCCATACTACAACCTATTATGGTAATGTTTCTGCTTGCGTGGACAAAATGATAGATCTGTCTAATACGGCAGATGTCCTGTGCTACACCTAAGAGAAACAAACTCTGGAGACAGGATCAGTGGCAGATTTTCACATTTGTCAGGCAGCAGAGGGCTCAGAGGAAGTCTTGTAATAATTGCTGCTTTTACAGAAAAAAATAGTTTGCCATTTTGGGATTACACTTATTTGCTTGCTGAGATACAGATGAGAAGATTGATACCACTCTCACGGCCGTGCAGTAAATATGTACCTGGAGCCAGCAGCTGTTTAGCTTAGCTTAGCATGAAGACAATAATTCATCACTAATTAACATGTTATATCTTATCTTATTTTAATCCATACAAAAAACACAGAGGAGGGTGGGGCCGCCAAGAAATCATCCGGCACATAATCCCCAGCAAATTGTTTTTACTATATGAGACATAGTGTGTAATTAGTGAGGTTTAGAGGTTCTCTTAGGTGAATTGTGTTACCTTTGGACAGAGCTAGGCTAGCTGTTTCCACCTTTTTCCAACCAGCTGCTGGCTCCAGCTAGATACATTATATACATAAAATATTCTCAGCTAACTCTCAAGAGGAAAGCACGTAAGCGTACTGCCTGAAATGTGGAACTATTGCTTTAAGACTTGTTCAAAATGCGGTGCACATCCGCCAGAGCTGAATAATGTTTGATTTGGACAACACTGTAAGCTGACCACTAGAAAAAAACCTTTTAGTCTTGGTGTTTCAGGTGACAAAGAAGCCACTGCATCTGAACATATTCTTTGATGCAACATAGTTCGTGTTCTTTATAAAAATGTCCAAATGCCAGAGCAGTATTTAACGTTTACCCAACAACCCAAATTAAATGTATGTTGAAATGTCGAAAATAAAATTTGCAATTGTGTGTGTTTTTGTGTGTGAGTCTGTGGGGGCAGCTGTACAAGTGGGTGAGTTTTGCTGTCAGGCACTGTGCTCTATGAGTCTGACTCATGCGAGAGATGGCAGAGTGGAGTGAGAGAACACAGCTCACAGCTCTCTCTTTCTCTCTCTCTCTCTCACATACACACACATACACACAAACACACACACCACTCACTCCACAGGATAACTGATTATTACTTAGCAATCCTACTTTTCAGAATATATCGGAATAAATTTGAGAAGGAAACTTGTATAGTGACAGCTGAATGAAGATGAACAAAACCTTCAGGTCTGAAAGACTGAATAATGTATCTCACATTAATTTTAAAGCTATTAATGCTCTGGCCCAAAGTACACAGGCTCTCTTGTTTCTATGACGATAACTCTTTCAGTTTTTTTTTTCATTTAAAAATGTTGTGAAGAAAAAGCTGATTACGTAATGTTATGCAAGAAAAACAGGCCTTTGCAATTACAAAACAACAACAACAACAACAACAACAACAAAAACAATAGCTGTGGCTGGTGTATGCTGCTCATATCACAGAATTTGAATACCCAAAGGTTTAATTTACACCTCTTAGAAAATCTTTTTGGAGGCCTGGCAAGTAGCACATCAAGAGCAGCACAGAGGGGAAAAAACAGAAACAAGCTGACAGTGACTCATGTGGGATGAAGGCTTCTGTGCATATGGTCCTTTTCAAAATTCATGAAACAGTTATTATTGGGTGAAAATTCTGTGCATGGGTGAGGTTCAGTTTATATCATAGATCTGTGCATGTGGCCTACATAAAAGGAAAACCAATTAATCGTTTTAAGATTACGCCTCTATGTGATGTCATTCTTATGTTGCAATGATTCTACCATGTTTACATTGGTGGAAACTAAAATTATCGCCTTGGGGTTGTATGCCTCCACGAACCAGATCTGATAAGACATTCACCAGGTTTCTTCCATTTTCCCCATTAATGGGAGTTGTGACTCATCTGAGTTGAGGGTCTAAAGATAGAGGATGTTGTGTGCTGTATAGCTTGTGAGGCTCCTTGAGGGTTTGTGATATAGGGATATATAAAT
This sequence comes from Xiphias gladius, assembly GCF_016859285.1. NCBI lineage: Eukaryota > Metazoa > Chordata > Actinopteri > Istiophoriformes > Xiphiidae > Xiphias > Xiphias gladius. The sequence continues at coordinate 13,083,453 of NC_053420.1, read as the reverse complement.
AAAATTGACTTGAATTGACTGGACTTTGTTAAGCTTTGTTGTTCCTGTTCTGCTGTATGTCTACTGTATTTCTGCTTAAGCTCACTGGAGAAAACTAAAATGAGTCAAATTCCTTATATTTGTTCACATGGTTGGCCAATAAAGCTGATTCTGATAAAACACAAAGTTGTAGCCATGACAGTAGACAGTGATTCATATATGGATGTTTCTGCAAGGAAGCTACACATTCTAAAGCATGAATGCTTTGCACACATCTTCAACCCAGCAGCACAGAAGATCTATGCAATCACCACTGTTTCAAGGTGGGCACCAAAGACTAGTGTCACCAGTTCAGTATCAGACCAAATGTGAAATATGGTCACAATCTCCCCCTCTGTTCCTGAGTTGTGGTGTTGAATAATGGCCAGAAACAATATGATGTCACAGTGAAGCTGACCTCTGACCTTCTGGATATAAAATGTCATCACTTAATTTTACCCTATTAGACATTTGTGTGAAATTTTGTCATAATTAGCGTATGAATTCTTGAGTTATGACCAAAAACATGTCTTGTCAGGTAGCACTGAGCTTGACCTTTGCCCACCCAATTCTAATTAGTTTATTCTTGAGTCCAAGTGGAAGAATGTGCCAAATTTGAAGAAGCTCCCTCAAGGCGCTCCTGAGATATCACGTTCAAGAGCATGGCACGGACAGACGGACAACCCTGAAAACGCAATGCTTAAAGCCACGGCTGTCGTCGGCGCAGAGGCATAAACAAATCTAACGTGCAAGAGATGAAGGAGTAAAATGTGTTGAAAAAAAGCTTTCATAGGAACAAAATAACTGTCAGAATTATGGAAACGCTGTGCTTTTACTGTAAAAAAGTTGTCCACTGCAATTCTTATTATTAGACAAGGAAAACTTTATTGGAAAATCCCTGTCACCTGACCAATCTATAGTGGGAGCCTTGACAAATCTACATAGGCTATGACTTACCACCTAAGTACCTGCATGCATGTGTGTGAACAAATGACTTTCTTCAATCTACTGCTAGTGTTCAAAAGTGAAAAACAATGAAAAAGATACGAGTTTCTTATAAATTTATTAGTGAAGTAGTGTATCTGTTCCACCATCTGAGCCTCAAACACTGTAATGTTAGCTGGCCCAACTGCCCTAGATGTGCAAACAACATTAATGAGACATCTGTTTACGGCCCTACTGTTCGACGGGAGGTGTGTGCATGTATTTTAGTGTGTGCAGGAAAGAAAGGGACAGAGATAGTGAGATTGTGAGCGTGTTTTGACACAACTGCTTAGTGATAAGGGCAAAGTGTAATGAGGTCAGTAACTTTGGTCTGTAATTCCAAACTGTTCAACCATTCATTCAATCAATCAATCTATCCTTGCATCCCTCCATTCTGCCATCCATCCATCCATCATCAGTTTGTCTTTCATTCCTTTATACATATATTTTATTCAGCTAATTGTCAAATAAACGCAAATTCGGTCAATTCCTGTATCTCTTCTTTACAGTCAGTTTTCATATCTACCGATGAAATGTCGAAGTCAATTCTTATTTGCCTTTTTGCCACTGTAATAAATGAGCTGTCGCTGTCCAGTAATTTTAACAAGCCCAGCTCCTCCTTTTTTCACCTGTCTGTCTCTCACTTTCACACATAAATGGAATAAATACATCTGTATTACTCCACTCATGTGTGACCAGATTGTCAGTGCAGTTATATGCAGGACTGCAGAAATATGAGAAGTTTTTGACAGCCTTAATGGTGTGGAAGATCTAGAGTTTATAAATTACTATAAATTCCCATTTACAAATAACAGAGTCTGAATAATTAGTTTATTTTAAATAATTCCCAGTTCCTTGAGAAGAGGTGACGGAAAGGTTTTAGCCAACCATGCCGATTAGAAGCTGTTTTATTTTTCCTCATGCCCCAACACACACACAAAAAAAACTTCAAATTACACACAACCACAGTGCTTGCACACAGACACAAATCAGCAACCCTCCCTCCCCTTGGGAGTGAAAAGGGAGAGCATCCAGGGCCAAAAGGCTGAAAGGGAGAGTTACAGTGGTCTATCTGCTGTCTCCCATCTGGGTGTCAGTCTCTGGTTTCACCAAGGGGCTCAGATAAGCTCTGCACACAATAGGGACGGCTATTAAAATTCAAACTACCAGAGAGAGTCATGAAATAGTCATGACAGGTAAGGGAAATCTACATGCTCTAATGTGCCCCTTATTGTCTGTCTGCTTGGATGTGCAGGAAAAATGCTCAAATGCCAACTGAATTAAACATATACTAAATAATTATAATAATAATTTGGCATTATTTAGTATAATTTGATTAACATATCATCAACGATATTTTTAATGGATTAAAGCATATAAGAATGATGTTTTTATCATTTAACACCCTCTTGTAACGAGACTCTACAAAAACTAACACTGTACAGATATTAGAGTGGAGAGTTAAAAGAATATTGATCTCTGTGTTATGTAGTAACATTGTGATTGAACTGTAATGTGACTGAGCTCATGAAATCCCATACAAAAAGTTCCATCTGGTGCACAAATGGATGCATGCATCTTCTTTAATATCGCTGACTTGAAACACATGTACTTACACTGTATTCAACACAATTGATTTTTCCACATGCCACTAATGTAAGTCATTTGCTGTCAGCATGGTTATATTTTTGGCACTGTAAAGAAACACTGCAATACTAGTACTTACTCTAATAGTAGAATATTTGTTTTAGACAAGAAGACAGACTGTATTACCAGAGAAAGGGGCTGCAACTGTCTTTTTTTTGTCCGGCCACATTTGAGAAGATAGAACCAACCAATATTTGGGAGTTTCCTTTTGATAAATGACTCAGACTATTCCTCGATCATCAAAATTGCTGACGATTAATTTTCTGTCCATTGACTACTAGATTAATTGTTTCAACACTTCTGCAAAAATTTGTATGTTATATTATGTATGCAGATTGCATATTACGTTACCACAACAAAGTGGCAAAAACAATGTTATATGTTGAAATTATCTGCCCTAACTAATTCCTAAGTGTTTGCATCCAGAATTATAGGGTTTGCGGTGGTGGGAAGACAGTAAGTACATGTACTCAAGAAGTGTACTTTTGCTGTATTTGTACAATCAGTAAAGGATCTAAATACTTGTTCCACCACTGAAGGTTTGATCAAAGTCTATGTATACAATTCCCCAATGAAGATTCCTTTTAAAGCCTAACCTCTGTAGTGTATGTCTTCTGCATATTGAATAATACTGCAATAGCTGAATAACACTGTCATAAGAGAAGGGGCAGATTAGCGCACTGCAAAGGCCAAAATGATGTGTTTGCATATTAGGCGGTGTCTGATTTTGGTGCTTTGATCTGTGCCCTTGGGTAAGTGTGACTATCTCTGTAGCCATATCCCTATTCCCCTGGGCAAGACTAAAAAGGCTTAGTTTCTGCTTCCTTTATGCCAGTGGGCAAGGCATGGTAGGATAAACTTAAAGGTTCAGAGAAGGTAAAATTCTAAGTTAGCGGAAGACAATATCCATGTTTCTGTTATTCTTTTCTGCTGCTGCTCGGATGTTATGGATTATTCTCTTCTACAATATGTCTAAATTCAAAGTTGAGAGATAGCTGCTCTGTGCCCTTGGGCAAGGCAGAGCTGGATCTGGTCCAAGCCTGCATCTGTTCATGTGCCCTTGAGAAGGAAATGCTGTCTGTCTGTGTTGGCAGCAGTGGTACCACCCTTGTTCTGCCCCACAGCAGGAGAAGAGAGAGGAGATAGGTCAACTCAGGAAAAGAGCTGACATGGAAAGAAACAAGCCGGTTATAGCCCCGGTCTCTGCATATCCAGCTAAAAGCATTGCCATGCCTGTCAGCTTGCTGTCCATACTCCTGGCCTCCAGCAGCCAGTAGAGATTCAGGACATTTGAGAGGACGAGAACTGGATGTACACACAGTATATGACAGCAACCTGGGACAGATAAGAATTTAGAGATGTAAGGAGATTTCATTTCTAGGCTTGATAACAACGCTTTGGCATTACACCATCATTTATTTCAAATCCAGGGCAGTCTGGTGATGGGAAAAGATGAACACAATAAAAAATTACATGATTATAAAATTAGACTAGATTTGAAATGCCTATACTTTTACAATAATATCAATAGGTGAAGTTAGGTGTTAACTCGTTTATATTACATGGAATAACTGCATATGAAATGTCACAAAAAATGTAAAGTTCAAGAATAGCTTAAAGATTTGTACAATTTGATGTTCAAATCTTTAAGCAAGCATGTGGGGGAGGATGCTTCTCTTACATTCGTTTTTCAAGGAATTATACTGTTTTCAGCACTGCGCTACTTTAAAGTCATTCTAATATCAGGAAGCACTTATATTTTCTTTAATTTTCAGTCATGTCTACTGTATACTAATCTTTACACTATATTATACACTCACACAAGCAGTCATGCTGTATAATGTTATGAGTCAGCACCAGGCTCCATGGGAGCAGGCCAGTAGAGTCTGGTTTTTGGCATCTGTCCTCTTAATTCAGTAAGGCATCTCTTGGGACAGCTGACTTCACTGCAGGCCATGTCCAGCATCTGCGTGTCTGTGTGTACGCATATGTGTGTGTGTCCATATATATGTCTGTCTGACAATCCCTTCTGACTGCTGGGATTTAATAGGAGCAAGTTCTAACTGCCTCAATAGAACAGCTACTATAAAGTAGTAGTAGTTCCTTGGGTTATTTTCACCAATGTCTTCTAAAACAAGATAAATAAAAAATAAATATAATGAATTTATTTCAGAAAATATTAGGGACATCTTCGGATATAACTGCAGCTTTTTTCAATGCAAACTGTATCACACATAAAAATCCTTCTATAGTTCATCAGATTCACCTTCCGTTGTAACTGGTATATTTGTCATAAGGGAAATGAATGGGGTCTACTGGCTTATCAGCTGACGTGCATCACTACTGATGAAAAGAGGTATTCAAGGCTGGTTTCTCAAACAAGGACTATGCTTAGTTCTGGACTGAGGTTGAATTGCATTGGACATCTAAATGATATAAATTTTGTTTTAGTCCAAGACCTTATTTAATCATAGCCTGGGAAACCGGCCCACATTTTACTTTTGCAGAGACAGTAATCAAACCTGATATGAAAGCCTAAGCATTTGAGAAGTGATTGCACTTCAAAACACATCCCAGCGGAAATGTTCACACGCCATTATTATTTTTTCCCTACACCTGCTCATCTTTATGCATTATGCTGCAAAAAAATATTGGCACCGCTTTACAACAGGGCATATTTTGTTTTAAGGTGTACAGATGGTGTAAGGGCTGCCACTAACAGCGTTATTGATGATCAGTATTTTTTTATTAATGCTTAATAGATGAATAGGAATCTACGTGAACAAAATCTACTTGTGCGGTGCCAGATTGGAAAAGCTTTCATTGCTTCCTGTTTTATGTCAAGACATCAAATCTGCAGTTATAATAATACATTGCAAGTCATTGAATTAGGGTGGAAGGCTTTTCAGTTTACAGTAAGATAGCAAGCTTGCTGATACTGTTATTACAATTAATTATGCTTAAAAGGTTACTTGTCCTGACGTTTTTAAGCAATTTTCAAGATGATAGTCTGGCGGATGGGTCCTTTATGATTAAAGCTGAAATAAAGGATTCACACATGGCATACTGAGTAGATCCGATTTTAATCAGGCGCTGTCTAACTACCCTATTTACTGCAAGTAACATTTTTACTGAATACCACAAAAAAAGTTGAAAACAGTGAAAACACTTCACTGACACAACAATAGATGCTTCATCATATTTCCCATAGTTTAAACATGCAGAATGGTTTGGATGGAATCTGTAAAGATAAAATGTCATTTAGCAGAGGATGTATACCAATCTGAGATTCAGAGATAATTCTAAGTTTTTTCAATTGATTATTACTTATTATTGATCTATAAAGAATTAATAAAAAAATTACTATTAATAAAATTAGACTTTTTTTTGAAGACATAACAGCATTAGCTGAACCGTTCCTGAATCGCAGCACATTCCTTTCCCCGGTAAATCTTCTTAATATTGCATATAGAGTGCTAATGCAGAGTGACTGACCACTGTGCCACAATACTGCTTCAGCCTGCCTCAAGGTCACCGCTACTACACTTGCAGAAGAACACCTGTGTGAGTAGTGGTGTGAATCTGTGTTTGTGTGTTTGCCCACAATGTGGTTTTGCACCCTCACAGAGCAAAATGGCTGTGTATCATTTATAATCTGTCCTCTGAGAGTCATCTCTCTCTCCCTTCTTCACTGTCTCAGATTTCATTCTATCTCTCTCTCTTTCTACCTCTTCTATGACTATTACAGAGTCACTGGGGGAGGGATGGAGAAGGGAGGGCAGAGAGGAGAGGAGAGGAATGGAAGAGGAGGGGAGGAAGAGGGGTTGGGGGGTGGTGGTGGGGGGGGGGGGTGGTTAGAGGAGTTTCAGCTCAGGAGAAATTGTCCTTATTAAAGAGACGGCGGCTCCATGTGAGAGATCCCTTGTGGGGCAGAGATTAAATAGACTGCGTCAGAGGGGAACGCACTCATGGTGCTGAGACTGGAGGACGCGATTAGTATGATCATCAGGGAGGGAGGGATGGAGGGAGGGTCGAAAAGAAAGACGGCAAGAAGGAGAGGTGGGATGAGGGACAAACAGATGAGAAGAAAGGAGGAGAATGATTAGGATTGAAGAGAAGAATGTGACAAAATGCAGAAGCTTGAACTCTAGACTTTTTTTCAAGAGTGGGATAAAAAACACTAGAAGGAAAACAGGTGAGAAAAGGGGTGGAATGAAAGAATATGAGAAAAAGATGAAATGGGAGAGCAGAGGGAGTGTTTCAACCAAACTCCGCAGTCACAGAGAGGAAAGAGGGAGAAGGAGAGGAGAAGGTAGAGAGAAAGTGAGAAGATGCGGATGACAGGTAAGTGTGGAGAACAGTTTTGTCAGTTATGTACAGAAGTCATAAAAGCCTCATCATGGGAACAGAACACAGTGAGTGTGATATGTGGGAGGAGTAAAACGATTAATAGTAGCACAGCTTTGTCTTGATATTACAGAGGGAAACTACAATGCTACTTATGATGCTTGATGGACAACTGTACCTGTGGTAGGAGAGTGCATTAGGTAACAGCAGAACAGAGGTAAAGGAAAGATAAGTAAAGTAGAGAAATTAGGTGTAAGTTTATTAATTTTTTATAAATCTGATGCTTGGCACTGTTGCATGGACACGGAAAAATAACCTCAGGAAAAAAATGTTATTGACTATCCTTCCTCTATTTCATCTTCTTTCTTTCTTCTGCTACACCTCCAAGATGTTCTCTTTTTTTATCTCTGTCTACATTTTCTGACAACGGCACACGTCATTACATCTGTGTCCTTGACCTCAAGGCAAAGTCACTAAAGAAAAACGGATGCAAACATTCAAATCACTGGTTATAGATCAGCATCTGGAGACTGGTGTTGGTGTTTGTGTGTGGTTTTGAATCCAATTCTGATTAACAAGTCAAGTGTTCACCTCACTGAGTGGAATGTTTCCACAAGAACCAGTAACAACATTTTCACATGAGAAATATAGGCACAGTGTATGATGTATCATCTGGCCACCATCCACTACTGTCATTACTACCACAACAAGCTATGCAGGTGCATTCCCATCAAGGGTCTGCTATAAACACAACTGTCCTCAATCAACTGATAGTCACTTGTACTTCTGCAAGCCATTTTTTCTACTTGTCAAAACCTACAGTGCTCTATATTACTAAAAGTGAAGCATCTCAACACTTATTTTTCTTGAGTTTGTTGATGCAAAAAAATGAATTAATATTAACCTAAAAAACATCTTCCACTCATTTAGTTGTGAACACAAGTTTAAATATACAAAGCTTTAGAAACGATGTGCTACTTTTCCAGCGCTATTACACTGTTACTAACTCAGTTAAAGAACTGAGAGTGGAAGAGAGAGATGATGAAGGTTATAGATGTAGAGCAGGTCTATTTAGGCTACGCTGTACACTGGCCCACTGGGATACCAGCGATCGACCAGCACACTGAAATAGAAATGGGACCAGAGGAGAGAGAGAAAGAAGGAGAGGTAAGGTGTGGTGAGAGAGTAATGGCAGGAGGAGAGAGAGAGAGAGACAAAGGGCAGATGGAAGGGTTGATGAGGAGGAGAACTGGAGGGGACGGGAAGGAGAGGCAGGGAGAGAGAAAGGTAGGTTGGAAATAAGAAGATTTAGGTGAGAAGACATCACTGATTGAGTTTTAAAGTGGGAAAAATTTTGTTTCGTATTTTCCATTTTAAAGTTAACTTTGAAAGGGATAGTTTGACATTTTGTGAAATACTTCTTTGCTTTCTTGCCAACAGGTGGATGAGAAGGCCGATACTACTTTCATCTCTGTAGAGTCAATATGTAGCTGGAGCCAGCAGCCAATTAGCTTAGCATAGAGGTTGGAAATGGAGGAATTAACACGTTATATCTCATTTGTTTAACTCCTATAAAAAATGAACTCCAAAAAACGATAATTTATCATTTTGTAGGTGTTTGTGTGCCGGACTATTTCTTGGCCAGGAGCATTTTACCAGGCAACCAGCGGAGACTCCAGAAAGTCACTGCTCCCATCGAAAAAAACAGACGGAGAGTGGTATCAAGCTTCTCATCTTACCCCCAGCAAGTAACTGCGACAACAACTGCACAGGTATTATCAGGTTTGATTCAGCTGGGAGAACAGCACGCCCATCCATGCTCCTCCAGCCAGTCGCCTGCCACTGTTTGTGCAGAAAATGAATGGGAATTTTACTTAAGAAATCAAAGATACCTGTGAGAACTCTTCTGTCTTCACAACTCTATAATGTGAAGAGAACGAGGAAAAGAAGGGTGGACAGGAGGCTTGAGGTGGAAGAGTTAATATTATTAGGCTGTAGGCATGACTAACCATTACCATTTTTGGAGGTTTAGATGTAAGGTATACATTTTTATGTTAGATCGGAGATTATTACATTTTAGATATGGTTTTGATGTGGTTAAGATATTGGTAAGCATCTGGTTTGGTCTTCAGCTATGGTCTGCTGGTGTCTCTGGAGGTTGGGGGAAGGTGATGTTGACCGAGATTTGTAGGTGTTGGAGGAATTGTATATACTGTATGTGCAATGACAGTCAAATCAGGGAGCTGGGGCCAATAAGACATGGAGAGGAGATGGTGGTAGTAAGGAGACTGAAATGAGTTGTGGTGATATTGTAGAGGGCAAAGAAAAAATATTAGAAGGAAAAGAGGTCAGGGTGAGGATATGAAATTGGGGGATCTTGGTTGGTTGGAAATAAAATGGCTTATTGCCAGAATGGGTATAATACAAGTTATTAAAATGAAAAACTGCTGAAATGTACTCTTGGATTGAATTCCTTTTGAGTATTCAAAGTTCCTGCTGTATTAATTAGTATTTAGCACTATCTCCCCTCAGCATGCATGAAATAACGCTTCATCCCATCACTCCGGTGTGTCAAGTCATAGTGATGTACAGCTCTGCAGACAGTGAACCCAGAAGTTATGAAAAAAATCGCTATGGTAGTTATTGGGCCTATCTTTTAGGGGTGCTCCTGAGAGTTCAGCTATATACAAATTGACATTGAAATGCTTACCACTGTTCCCCCACTGTTTTGTGGTATGGACCGACTCCTTGGATAAATTGTGTTTTCCACACGTATCTACTGTATAGTTAATTCTCCTAGTACCCTAAGAAGTACCCTTCTTCCCTCCCTTTCCCACAACATCAAAGACTATCAGTGCCCTCAGCACCTCTTCATCCTGCCAAACCTCGAAGAATGGCCATGCCCTGAGTACTCTTGCAATTGCCTGCTCCCTACCTAGGAAGACCTACCGATGTACTGCAGCTCTCTGCATCTCTTGACAAAATATTCGTACTGTAAGAACCCTCCAACCCTCTTTTCTTCTATCTCACAAGAAACAGGTCACACCCCAAGCAGTTTGCTGCCACCCCTTCTCGGAAACTAAGCTCTAGCCTGACATCCCATCTGGCCCCTGAATGACTCATGCTCTTCACCCCTTCTGCCTGTGGAAACGCTAGCCTATTCACTCCACAGTCACCTACAAGGCAACAAATAGGTAACTACATCCTGGGTGCAGGTATACAGTACAAGGAAGCAGGCTACTGGGAAAACTGAAGGGTAGGAACCAGAGAATCCAGGCGTGTTACAGAACTATATGTGCTACTTTATCAGCACTCATTCAGTCATCTTTATAGTTATGTATCATGGTATTCTATGCAATTGCGATTTGAACAACAGGACTCCTTTCTATGTATAAAAGTAATAGTGCCTAAAGAAAGGAAAGTTTCTTTTAGCTTCTTCTGAAAGGTTTAGGGTTAATGTTAGTGAGATACTGTATGTTTCCCCTGTATACTGTATATCAGGTGTAGTGCTGTTTTCTTAAAAATGGTAACATACATAATGTGTATCGTGTGTGAGAGATGTCGCAGCAGTCCTCAGTCTTTCATATATTAAACTACTCTGCTTAAAAATGCAGTGAGTTCTGTGTGATCTAACCCTAAGGCATACATAACTTAGATTCCTTACAGATGAATAAATAATCAAGTTCTCAAATGTCTGACTGTTGGAACATTGTTTTCTTGATTCTATATTTTATGTACTGTAGCAACAATACTGCTGAAGCTTAGTGCCTGGTGCATCAAAATACACGTGGTCAAGAGCACAACCACTTCATTGGCTGCATTTCTATACTTACAGAGCAATTATACATTTATCCTCTATAATGGATTATAGCCATTCATGAACTATTAGTATCATGTGAAAGGGCTGGTATAGGCTACAGTATACGGGGCTAGTAGGTCAACCGTGCTCGGGGCCTCTTACCATCAAACACAGGCCCCTGGGACACATACACATTACACACACCACACATGATGACAGCAAGCAAAACAGAATACTGTACCCTCAAGGAAGATTACCATGATCATATTTCTGAGGTAACATATGTTCTGTAGAGCAACCAGACAGCACACAAGGGGACCCACACAGCATAAACATAGCAACACCTGGGATCACTAATGTAAACAGATGCACCAGATACCATTACTCAGTTTCCATTTAGTGAAGGTTCCATCGAGAGATAAAATAATTAATTATAATGATTAATAATTATAACCAGGGATGAGAGAAGAGGGGCACCCTGCATGTTAGTACTAGGGCAAGATTTTAACCAAAACAAAGGTACTTGTTAAACGGATTTAGCTAGTGAAAATGCTGAACAATAAACATGATATGGAAGCACCTTGTTCATCCAAACTACAAGATACACAACACATTCTTGTTAATCCAATAAATGCCACATATCTGAAAATAATCAATGGCACACACACATTTGAGAGTATAGTGTTTTGAATAATCCAGAAGGCATGGTAGAGCATTTATATGCATTTTGAACTGCTCTTTAGAGCCACGTTTTTTTCCATTTCTTTTCTTCTTTTTATGATTATTATTTTACTCATTGGACATAACAACAAGGAAGAACTACAATTTTACACCGTCACCGTGAATAATGTTCTTTAATAATGTTTAAATAAGTTGTATCATTATGACAGCCTAAAACAAAAAATGTAGGTAAATGTTGATATAGTATTTACTGCTTTTGATTTTATTTAATGTTTTAAGATAATGAAGTGTACTTTCCCCTCAGTCCCTGTGATACTGTTGAAATGTTAGGTTCAACAAATCAGATTACCAGTGACAGACGCATTTTAATAATTACAATATTATTATTTCTCTTTGAGAAGTTTAATTACTTTAATTTTGTTTTTATTGCAAGTCTGGAGGCCATGATCCTGGGTTAGTGTTTAGCGCACTGATAAAATGTAATGTTCATGTATCTAATCAGAATGCTCAGGAGAATGGGAAAATGAAATTATAATTTTATGTCCATTCTGATCATTTTATTGGTAGTTCAAATTCAGGTTCCTTTCAGTATTGCTCTAACACTGCAGACATTGTTCACTCTGATGTTGCAAATATGGTGATGAGCAATAGACATCACATCCCGTATCCAATTCAGGGTTCATCGGTGCTTTTATTTTATTCTTTATCACCTCCGCCAAGGAGGATATGTTTTCATCCATGTGTGCTTGTTGGTTTGTTTATTTGTCAGCAGGATTACGCAAAAAGTACTGTACCGATTTGCACCAAACTTGGTGCAGGGATGGGGCTTGAGCCAGGGAAGATTTTGGTGCGGATCCAGTTAAAGGGGACGATGCAGGAAGTTGTTTTATCACTTTCCCTAACATTGTACGACAGGGCATTTTTTGAGATTTTCGTCAATATTTGGCCCTGGCGGAGGTATGTGCTCTACTGAGAACCAATGTAGTTCAACTTTGTTACTGGAAAGACTCTCTGAACTAATCTCATTTACTCTGCTGTTGTCTTGCCGCAGGTATAACCACCACCTGACCTAGAAGTGGTGCTATTGGATGAGAGGACCAGGAATCACAACCTTCTGTGACTATCAGCCTATAAGGTTACAGGTTACCTCTGATGTCACACAGGTGACACTACATGAATACTGATCAATGATCCTGACGTCAGGGGAGATGGATGATGTCAACAGTTATAAATATTCAATACACAGATGTAGACATTAGAAAGGTTATTTTTTATATGTGTGCTGCACTGCTGCTTCACTGTTGCTCTAGCTGAGGATGAAGCAACAGAAAATCTACTTTAATGCAATATGTGGACCGAGTATAAGTTGAGGCATTTTAAACAATAAAATGCAATAGTAAATATTTGAATAGCTGTGTGATACAAAATGCGAAAGTAAGGGATTCTGTGATAGTTGAATGGACCTACATCGCCATATACCGTGGTGCTCTTTTTTATTGAAAATATGAAAAAATACTTTATTTTATATGCTAAACTACCCTGCACTTGTTATGATAAAAAAGAAGAAGTAGAAATTTGGTATTTGCGCTGCAGAAAGGAAATATTTACCGCGTTTTCCAATTACTGACCAAAAAATTAATACGTAGGAAATAGGCATGAAGTTGAGTTTTTTGCTTTCTAATTCCACTCATACCCAGTCTGTATTTGCAGACGCAACAGCACATCCCATGTGGCCAAAACCTCTACTGTGTTGCCCAAGAGACCTGCTCCTTCATAAGGCTTCGGCTGATTGGCTGACGGGATGGGAAAATGACGAAGGAGGGTAGGGGGCTTGTGTCAGGGAGGGGGGAGTGTGGGGGTTAAACTGTCCAGAAAGGTTTCTATGCATACTAAACAGGTCTAACGCTAGCTGGCTGAGAAGATTCTACATTAGTCCACTCAAACGGGACTCCCTCCCCTGTCTGCCGTGCTGAGGCTGTGCTTATGCATTTCTTTAGATGCTTTACAAGGTTTATGTATGTCTGTGCTTTTACCAATGGTTTTTATATCAAATAAAGAGACCAATATCAAAACCAACAGTGAATCTACCATCAATCTTATGATCGTCTCAATATTCAGTAGTAGAACGCATTCCTCAAGTTGAGACCCTTCATATAATACACACCAGTGCACTCATATTCATATACGCACCCATGCACACACACACAGAAGCACTGGGACTCACCTTCTGTGGGTGAGGTTTTCAGTCGTTTGCACAGTCCCTCTACACCCCCGTAGTCCTCCTGGAGCTTGACCACCGCCTCTGTGCCACGCAGCTCCATCAACGAGCGCAGCTCCATGAGCGAGCAGCCGAAGCCTGCCTCATGGTTGCCCTCGTTTCTTTGGTTCTTGGCATAAAAATCGCTGTTGGACATGTCCCCCATGATGTCAGCTAGTTAAGTCAGTTAGATTAGTGTTTGTTATTGCTTATAGATCAACCAAAAAGCTTGAACAACAGAGAGATGAGCTCAGTGTCATCAAAAAAAAAAAAAAAAATCCAAAAGAGGTATCAAGCAGGCAACAAAAACCAAAAAAGGGAAAAAAGAATGCCACTTGTAGGTAAAGTAGGCAGACAGAGATATTAAAAAAGGGGAAAAAAATCCAAGGGGAAAAACTGATGAACAGCTTCTCTGTTTCAGGAGAGACAATCAGATATCAGAAGACTGAAAACCATCAAAGAGAAGAAACAGAAGAAGAGGAGAAAGAGTAGCAGAGAGCAAGGAGAGGAGGGGATGATGAAACACAAGTTGGGAACATCCAGGTGAGTGTTGGACAGCCCCAGTGGTCAGGTCCTGAGAAGGGCAATGATGGTGGTTGCAAGTCCTGTAGGTCTCAGGCTCACCACGGCTGCAGTCCAGACCCGCTCCATGTGTGGCTTCCCATTGCTGCTATTCTGCTGTTGCCTCCGCTGCCTCTCTGTCTCTACATGGTGGTCTTCCCCATCACTGCTACAGGGAGAGAGAGAGAGAGAGAGAGAGAGAGAGAGAGAGAGAATACAAGAGATGAATTCAAAGAGGACAGAAGGTGAGGGAAGAGGAGGGAGAGACACAGAGAGAGCACAGGGATGAGCGCTGCGTTCTCAGGGCAGGAGTGAATGCAGCAGTAGATGCTGCACAGCTGAAGAATTGCCTCTCCTGACTGCTGCAGTAACTGTGGCTCTGCTGTCTCTATCTACTGCTGCTGCCGCTGCTGTTGCTACTGGTGCTGCTAACCTCATTCTGAGGACACACCGACTGACAGAGAGAGAGAGAGAGAGAGGTAGAGAGAGAGGATACGAAAGAGAGGGAGGGCGTAGAGAAGAGGATGCTCCTTTCTGGTGCAGAGTGGAGAGGAGTTGTGCACGGGTGGGAGGCTGGGGCCACTGTGACGACAAAGCGGAGAGGCAGCACGTAACGCTGCACTGTCACAGGGAGGATGGGCTGAGCCGTGGAGCTGCTTCTGCTATCTTACCACTAGTTACCTCTCATTCTACAGTAAGTGACCTCCTCTATGCAGACACTCATTCCTCTCTGCCTATTGTCTTGCAATGCCTTGCATTAATGATTTCACTCCATGTCTCCTGCCCTCTCACCTCAGAACTACACTAGGTTCAGAAAAGAGACCTTTGGGGTGTTAAGGTGGTAGACTGCAATTTACTGGACTAGGGTGATTCAAAGTTTGTAACCAGTTTACATCAACTGCACAAATTTATTGGTGTTAGAAAAAAAAAGGCGAAGGATAAGTCCCCTGAAAAGATGGACATGTCAACCAGCAGTTGATCAGTACATCTTTCCATACTTTCTGGCTTCCCTACCCTGTCTGTAGGGTACCAAAGATGTAAATATATAAAAACAGTTCACAAATACAGATTTATTCAACAATGAGTTAAGGGAATTTCCTTAAACCACTGGGCACTATAGTTATTAGAAGGTTAGTCAAACAGGTATTGGTTTAATAGACATTTGTGGCTCTAGTGAGTATTTACAGCACCAGGACTCAAAATAAACATCAGTTCCCAGGTTCACTGTAATAAATTTCCATGTCCCTCAGTGCAATGATTTGGCTCACTGGTGTATTTTTAATAGTTTTTGGACAAAAATAGGGGTCTATGGCACAGAAAAATAAGCTATACAAGCAATACCTGTTAGTAGGATCAATTTATTGTTAGTTTCAGTCTCTCCATCATATTTGTTCACAAATGGGGGAATAAAAACTATACAAAATACTGAATACAAAATATTGGCAATCGCATCCTTTAAGTCACTTAAAGTTTCATACAATCTACCCACCACCACACAAACACATAATATCACAATACAATGCACAAAACACTATGGATCTGTCACCAGTGATTTACATGTTTGCCTCAAATTTTAATCAATGACATCAGTGACCCAGCATGTCACACATTGATCACTTCCTCACCAGAGGGATCTACAGAAGGTTAATTATTAATATAATTATCTAAAGTAAACCTCTGGCTCACTGCTGCCCTTCATCACCACCCACCTACTCAGGAGAAGACCTACAATCAAAGTGCCACTGTATTGCATCATGCTGAATGCTACAACAAATCAACACTACAGCATAAAAACTCTCTGACTATACTGTCTCTCCATCATCTGTAATTCACAATACTACAAAGAACTCTTCTAAGAGGTCCCCAAGGGTCATGATGCAACAATAAAGTAGAAAAAGATAAATAAAATGTGGCAAGTGTACAGAGGGGGACACTTGAAAATCCTATTTAGTTAAAGCATTGCTGGTCATTCCATTCTTTAAACAAATGACAAAATCATAAAATGAGGGATTTGGTCGTTCACTCTTTGGCGGTCGTTAGGGTTTTAGTGTAAAATCTGCCCTCGAGGGGTTCACCATTGCTTTACATCAAACACCAAATTCCAATATGTAAACGGGCAAGCTTTATATATGAGTAATCAAATCTAATCAATATATAATATTGATATGTATGTGAGCTAAATATATGAGCTAAATCAAAATTGAAACCAGCCAAGAGTTTGCAGCTAAATTTTTGTGAGTTGAGTATGTTACAATAAAACATATTCCTTGTGACTGCTGCTGTGACCGCTAATGCAACCTGTAACTTTCTACATGTTCAAACTACAGGAGAGATAATGGAACTCTCCGGACTTTTGTTTTAGAAATCAATTCACCTGGTTGTTGGCATTCAGTAAAAATCCTCAATCACAGAATGCCCAGGTAACATGAACATGAATAAGTAATTCATGTCTCCCAAGTAGAGGAGACATTTCGTTGTAAAACCATTCTCAGAACCTAAAAGACATTTTGACGCTAGAAAAGTTAGCAAACTGAATGATAAGTTAACAACAGAGGGTAGCATGTTACAAGACAAAGTTTTGCTGCCCATTTGTGGCCTGTTTGGATGTAGCAATGGAACGGTAAGTTCATTTAGTAGCAGATAAAACTCAGCAATACAAAGGTAGTGAGCACACTCTGATTCTTAGTACTGGTGACATGCATTGCGGAAACTCGCCAGACTGACACCATCAACAAGGTGTCCAGTCGCAAATATCAAGCATGATGATACAGATGGGACTAGTACTGAACAGCATTAGACAGCATTGGCAATGTCACATAGACAGGCATGACCTGTTCAACTTGCTAAACATTTCTGCAAAGCAGATTAAGGAGAGCATTTCTAACTAAGGCAAATGTTCTGTTTTTGTCCCACCTACAGATGAATATAATAATAAAACATTACAAATTCCAGCTTAGTTGGGTTTTGGATAGTTTCTCCATTTCTTAAACAAAAAAGAACAGCATGGGGCAGGACTACATCTCTCCTCTCTGTTTTTTCTCCAACCTTTTATGCTGTCCCCCTCCTTCGCCTGCCGATCAGGTCCAATCAATGTTGGCAGTACTCTCTGCATGCCAAGGCGGACATCTGTGCCGACCAGATCCTCCAAAACCTTCAAATGAAAGCAAACAAATGCTCTCCCAGGAAATTATATGTGTGTTTGTGTGTGTATGTGTGTATTTGCGGGCCTGAATGGTTAATCAAGTGGCTGACTGAGGAGAGAAACTACATCACAGAGGTAATTCTCTTTTGCACCAGATGGACCACCTGCAACAGAGAGACACTGCCACCATCACCACTAATTCCTGTGTACCTACAATGTACTTCGACACCAAGAGTAGAGCTGGTTTTCTATCCTACTAGCTTGTCTTCCACAGCTTATCAGATAATCAGTCAGATAGATAGAAAAAATGGAAACCAATAGGAATCTGGTTCCTGTAAATACTGAGCTGAAAACTGCTGCCTAGACAATTGTGGCTGTTGTTGCAAATCTGAGCTGGCGTGACACAGAAGCACCGATTGTCAGCATACCTGCAATCCAGTAATGTTTATGCTCCCAAAAGACTAAATGAATACATAATTAGATGCAAAAAAACCTTAACTGAGTACTGATTAACAATATTCCAAACATGAAAAAAAGCTAAGTCTGTCCAATCATATCCTCTATGATTTATAATGTCAGACAAGCTTAAAGACATAAATTATTTTAAAACAAATCCATGGAAAAGCTGCAATAGAAGCAATCTACACCGTGTAATTTATACACAAGTTTGATTCAAGCTGACAACCACTTCTACATGTCATTCTTCCATTCTCTCCGATACTGTTCTTGTTCAAAATAACAATATTATTGTGGACAGCAATGCAGTATGACATGACTAATTTAACACAGAATGTCATTGCAGCTCCTCCCACAATATCTGTTCATCATCGTCCATGTAAGGCTGTGTATTATCCAGCTTCACATTATCATGTTGGTGAGTAAGTCACTGGTCGTGGTGTTATATACTGCTGGCATGCAGCTGCTTATCTTTAAATTACAATGAAATGCGCAGGAGTGGGAGAGATTGAGTTGCGGGAGGGAGGGAAATGAGGAGAAAAGAGAGAGGAAAGGGAGAGAGGTAGGATGTGAATCATAATAAGAACAGGGGAGAGGGCAAGATAGAGGTGAAGCGCACTGCTGATGCCTGAGTAACTTGAAAGCAAAAGATGTTCTCCTTTTTATGTAATGTAAACACACAGACACAGAAACCCACACACACACACACACACACACACACACACACACACACACACACACACACACACACACACACACACACACACACACACACACACACACACACACACACACACACACACACACACACACACACACAGTTACACTATCATTCTGATACTGTATGTACACGCAATTAATCTGCTCTTTCCTTGGAAAAGGTGGGCAGCTGTAAGTAGAGCTATTGTTGATGTTTTGTATGCATTCACAGATGAAACACTGATGGAGGCAGTGTGCCAAAATGGTTCCTCTTCGTTGTTAAATAATCTGAATATCAAAGGGGCAGATTTCTTTTCCTTAGGTGTTGGGGATATGGAACTTTTCATGATTTTGTTAGCACCTTGGAAAAACCTTCTGTCTCCGGTATTTCCACTACAACTCCCAATCCTGTCTTTGTACTTGTCTGACTAAATACTGTCCCCCGAAGTTGTCTACTTGCTACCTGTCTATCTGTAAACATTTCCCTGCTGTCTACCTCCCTGCCTACTTGCCAGTCTGTCTGTTTAATTGTTGGCACGCTCGCCACAGCATAACAGTGAGTAATGAGTAACATACTGTATGATCAAACAATCAAGGAGAAAGTGCAGATTTTGAAATAATTAACAGCTTTTACCAAAAGTGCGAAAACATTTAATTGGCCATCATGAACTTGAACACCATATGGGATCCAATAAAAACATGAGGGTCCTTGGCCAGATGCTGAGACCATCTGACCAACATACTGTACAGTGTTTGCCTTATGACGCATTACTTTAAAACCATAGAGAGATATACTAAAGCTAGTAAACCATAATGTGAGTGCAGCATCACCGAACAGTAACTGTCTGTACAGCCAAAACTTTTGGACAAATATAATAGATACTTTTTACCCTTTTTTTGTTTGACTCAAGGTATTTAACCATCTGTTAACTTTTTTGTCAGACTTTCAGTTTATTGCTCCTTTCATTTAAATGGCTAATTTTAAGTTAGCGTATATTAAACTGAAAAAAATTTGCTACAATGCCACTGAGCCATTAATTTCTAAAAACAAAAGTATATACGCTCAACTAATGCAATATTAAAAGTTGTCTTCCTATCTTATCAGTATTTTCCAATGGCATTTGAAGCTTTAACGGCTTGAAAATTTGATTATAGGGCATTCAACTTACAGTAAGCGTCTCTTTTGAGGCTATAGTTTACAGTGCTTTTAAGCAAAAAGTCACATCAAGCAACTTTATATAATTTGGTCTTGCTGTCATCATAATACTCTCTCTTCCCCTATTCATCTTTAAGACAGACTTGTTCAAATTCACACATTAAAACTATCATGTGCAATATAATATTGTTATTTGTTATTGTACTCTATTTTAGTGTCGATTTTAGCTTTAATTTCGAATTTCTCTCTATATTGCTCCCAGTGATTTGTCTGCTGTGACTCTCGGTTCTGCCGTGTGATTATAAAGAACAACTGTTAATGTTGAAATGCTGCTCTAAAGTAATTGTTGCTTCTTCTTTGATCAAAAGTTCCTGGTCTGACAAGCAGTGGGTAGTTTGTTGACCTCCACAGTGAAGCCATGCGCATTCTCTGTGTGTCTCTCTCAAAATGTCCTTGAGCACAGAGAGGCAGAGCTGAGCTATGAGCTGTGCCCGCTGCACCAGCAACACCACCAGCAGCACTGGCATATAGCCCCCCCTGCCTGTGACAAAAAATAGTGCAGGAGATTTCAATGACGATGGAGCTGCTCTGCACACCTGCACGCTTGGAAATATCAAATTATAATTTCAGGCGACAGGTTTACAAATGCTCATGGATTTGTATTGTGACATGAAGAGTTTAATTTCAAAACATTTTTTATAAGCACTGATCAAATTTTTTTTTTATATAGAACAAGGTGCTCATTTGGAGGGGACAAATAACACGAACCCCTTACATTGTGATTCCAACGATACAACACCACTAGAAAACGATCAGCTTTACAAACATAACTTCCTGTAAATTAAAACAAGTACAGAGGAGGGAGTTGCTGATTAACTGAGTGAGTTAGCTGATTGGTTCTTGCTCTCTTAGTTCAAAAGACTTTGTGCATGATTTAATGACAGCATGACAGAGTAGGCACTTATAACAGTGCTATTTGGGAAGTCAAATAACAACTAAATGAACTCCAAATGAAAAAGTAGCTTTACTGTGCAAACATTTTTATAACCTGCACTACAATGCTAGTGTCTGCAGTGAATCATTTGTAAAACTGTCTAAAGTGGTGCACAATGTTCAGGGAATCCCCAAGCACACGTACATGAGCACATTAGATGCACTGCACTGCAATACCACATTTCTAATATCCACGTGAACACACACACACACACACACACACACACACACACACACACACACACACACACACACACACACACACACACACACACACACACACACACACACACACAACAACAACAGAGAGAGAAAGACACATTAACTGACATTGTCTCTGAGGTGAATTGTTATATAACAACCACACAGAGAGCCTCCTTTCAGCCACCATCAGTGCTCTCTAATTGGGTTGAAAGCAGCTGTCATGCTAACTAAGCGCAGCAGACAGAGTCTGACGAGGAAAAGGGTTATTTTGGAAACCAATGCAGGAGCTTGAAAAGCACTGCAGCTCCAACTCATATCAGGCTCAAGAGAAGATAAAGCAGAAAGGAAAAAAAGGAGGGAGATGAGTCAGAGAAAGGAGGAGAGAGATACACACATACAAATACATACTTCCATGTATATGTGTGCTTAGGCTATGTCGGGTTATAAATTGTGAGGGGCTTTTTAAGAAAAGCAGTCGGCCAAGCAACCCAGCTAGCTGCAGGGGTTGCTGTGTGTCACTGCAGAATGAGATCAGAAGAAAGAAAGTGAGAGCTGGTGATGATATGCTAAAGCTGTGAGATGATTGGTTTTCACATCATTCACATTTTTGAACATCCTCTCCTAAAAAGGACAAGTATGGGCTCAATAATATGTCAAGGTGTGCCGCTGTAGGCAACTCCATCTCTCCCTCACTCTCCTCCTGACCTCCACTTGCCTATTCTTGATTTTCTGCTTCTGCAGCACACACCAATTCTGTCTGGTCCACAGATGTCACCTTTCCTGTGCCTTGGTCCATGCTTTGATTTTCAGCTGCCTGCTCATTCTCACTTCCTCTCTTTCTCTTAATGGAACATCTTCTAATTAACATTGCTTCATTTTTTGATGATCCGCAAAAAATAACTGCCTGTTTTGTCCTGTCTTTCTTTTTGTTCTGCAACCTAAATACTTTGTCTGGGGTGTACTTATTGAGTAAAAGGCATTATACAATATAACCAAATCAATACTGGCATTTTATTGCCTGGCATATTGAAATATAACAAGCAAATGTAGCATGAAAAGATTAGCATGAAAAGTTATTGTTATAATTACTGAAAAACCAGCATCTCCAAATGTTGTCTGTATGTAATGGTCTAGTAATAAATAGTTGTATAGTGTTAGCTTAGTAGTGGTGAAGATGCTCTGGTGCTTTAGCAGGCTGTTTTGCCTCGCTAAGAGATCATCCTGTAAAATAAGAGCAGTTTTGCTCTCTTCTGATTAATTCACCAATTAAACTAGGCTCCCAGCTCGATTCCTTCAGAGTATGGCATCTTGATGTCAATCACCTTGAACAGGAATTCAGGGGAGGGGAACCCTTGTAAATTATAAGGTAGAGGGAGCGAAGTGAACTGTATTTAATGTTTTTCTCTAAAGTTTTTCTATCCTGTAATATTTAGATTTTTTTTCTAATACAGAGAGACTGGTTTTAGATGGTCACAGAATGGCATAAAGAATAAACAGCAATGAGAGGAAGTGCAGATGATATCAGAAACTAGAGGAAAACTAGAGAAAACTATCATTAACAATGACCTCATGCTTCTCTAGGGAAAATAAAACATCCAAAGTAGAGCTTTGTTCAGTTCTCGGTAATCAGTATGGTATCACCCTGCCAGGTGACGTCTTTCCTGTAACTCCTGTTACTAGAGGCAAGGCTACATACAATGACACAATCACACAAAACAGCTCAGTTGAGCATTCATGAATCAGAGCCAAGCACATGAAATGTACAGCGAAACAAGAAACACATCTAACTTTTGTTCAAAGAAGCTTAACAGATGGGACTGTGCTATCTCCTCTAACAGGCTGCAATGTGATAAAATATGCAAATATATTTTTATTTAATGTGGACAAGCCACAGCTACTCTATTTTTTTTTTTTTAGCCACACTAGCAGCATAGCTTTAGGGAAGGCAATGTCAGTTGGTTGGTCCACCATTTACATCCAGACTTATATATCTCAACAACTATTTGATGGATTGCCATGCCTTTGGTAGAGAAATTCACGGTGCCCAGTAGATGAACTCTGATGAGTTTTGGTGATGTCCTGACCTTTCACCCAGTGCTACCAGCAAAGTTTTCTCTTATCCAGTGAAATACGTATCTCAACACCAACTACATGGATTGGTACAAAATTTTCTATTTTGTGTTGACATTCATGGTTCCTCGACAATGTATCCAATGAACCCCTGACTCTTCCGTGAGGTCAAAATTTCAATTTGTCCAGTACTTTTATGACCTCCGACTTACACTGCAAAACCAATTACATTCCATCAGCCACTTTGTGTTAGTATTAAATAGCAAAGGTTTGCATGCTGACATACTAAACTAAGATCTTGTGCACATTACCTGCTAAGCACGTTAGCATGTTGACAGTAGCGTTTTGCTCAAACCACTACTGTGCCTAATTATAGCCACAGCAGTGTGCGTCTTGTTTCTTTATGACAGTTTAAATTAAACTACCTCACCCATGCCTGCGGTACAGTATTATAATATCAAACAGCCGTCATGAACATTCCCAGACTCAGTTAAAAGGCTGTGTACTAAGAACACAGGAAAACTGTAGTAGGGTCAACTTTTTCACTTGTGCCCTTTGTAATGGTTACAACAGTCACGGCCTTCTGTATCATAACCTTACCTATGTGAACCTAGTCAAACCTAGAATGAGTCTGTTTTAATCTGTTTCACCACCAGATCCACTACCTTCGGAGAATAATGCATCAAACAAGTGGATGATAAATGTGCTTGAGGGGATTTTACTAATCCACACATAGTATGACACATGGTGCAGTCCCCAACGTAATATGGCTCGCAGAATAGTAACTAGACACTTGCTCGAGAGTGTTTCTAACCAAGAAAGGTCCTTCAGAACATACTGAAATTTTGAATTTCTTAATCACTAATGCCACTAAAGCTTGGACTAATCATAGCATTACACACTTGTCTATATGAAAAATGGTTTGTGTCAGAAGTTCATATTATTTCAGTCTTGTTAATTCTGCCACATATGGTTTGTTGTGCTACTGGAGAAATTGTATTTCAGAAGATACACTGATAAAACGAAAAGGAAGAGCTTCAGAGATGCTCTCATCTCTGTAAATGTCACGGTAAAAGAAATCTGCACAGTCATACATGAGAGTACTGGCACTGGCCCTAACATTTGCATACATGTGTGTTTTCAGGCTACTTTCAGAACTGACTCTAATGTCAGGAGTCTGTGATTAATTTGTCATAATTATGATATTTGTTGTGTTGTCAGCATTCCCTAACAAATAGGTACAACATGATTGCTCATGCTGGTTCTACCTCCATGTACAATAATTAGTACGAGCAATTACCTGTGTCAACAAAAACCAAACCCAGTTGTTAGAAACTAAATGAGTTTGACCTCTGTCCTCTTCCAGTTGTTTCCCTGTGAGCCAGGATCCTGACCTCAGATTACTCATCTGTTCCAAGATTTGAAAGTCTTTTTCATGGAAGCACTCTGTTGCTTTTCAGCATGACAAGCTGCTTAATCTGTGTCCGCAAAACACCCGGGGATCAAAAAGCATGATACAGCTTCTTACAGGAGTCCTTCCTGCGCTAAATGGGGACACATGGTCAAATGGCATCTGAGGTAAACAGCATGGCCCTCGACTGTTTTGTCATTTCAATGGATAGGATATAATAGAATAGAATAGAATAGAATAGAATAAAATAGAATATCTATTTTTAACATGAAACTATGAGATTTTTTTAGCTTCAAGGTACCAGTGCACTAAGGGACAGACCACCCAAATCCAATTGACTGAAAAGACTGGTTGACACACTTAAAAGTTTTGATAAATCTGTTCAGCTATCATGCACATATACAGACACTGTATACACTAGAGGATAGGTTTGATATGGGAAGCATAAATGTGATGACAAGGTGAAGGAGGGGATCATACAATACTTGAGTTCTAACCCCTTCAATCATATCTTAAATCTCACAAAAACACCTCTTGTGCAGCTGCAACATATGATACGAATAAACATGAAGGTGTCACATCTTTCTGTTGTATTTTTCTTCGCCTTTCTCACACTCAGCTTTCCTTGACTATCATCAGCCATTTGGATTTGATATGTATTGTTGCATTATATGAAGACTTAAAGACTTTTCCAGATTCAAGTTGTAAAGATCAAATGTTTGAAATAATATTGATGGTCTCAGAGTAACTGGATAGCAAGTGACTGAAACCCTTAATCCTCATTATTACAAATTAATTTGTGTCAACTGTCCGCCATTGTTCCAATCTAATGCAGGCTCGGTCTGAGCCTCAGTCATAATAACCAAAACGTGGCAGAATCAATCAGATAGCATTTACATTATCTGCTTGGTGTTGTAAGATCAGTCATTCCAGAGGGACAGCCACTAAATCAGCAAGAATTGTTTTTATGATTCTTGCTTAATGCTTTGGTCGTGTTATGCTCATTGATCACTTTGTCTGTTCCTGTCTCTCTCTTAATGTCTTTCTACAGCTACTCTATGTACAATATGTTTTTCTTTCTGCCACTTTCCCTACTTGCATTTAAATGAACCACCCGTCTGTCTGTCTGTTCTCTCTTTGAACTTCTCCTTTGCCTGCTTGCCTCCTGTGTGCCTGCCTGTTTTCCCGCCAGTGGTTCATTATATAATGCTGGAGTCTTCCTACGGGGAGAAATTTGGATTCTGTTAGAATCCTAAGCTGGGTGGGGGTTGACACATGCATGTGAGAAACTGCTGTCTGTAAACAATCTGTCTGATGATGCCACCGAGGATGCAGGACTAAGATCTACAACAATGGCTAGCAAAACATCTGGCCCTGGTGATGCATTTGTGCCACTGTTTCGGGAGAACGACCATTGGTTCAGGCACAGGAAAAGGACTGATACTGGTGTTCCAGGTTTCAGTGAAAAATAGGACAACAGGAATAAGGCCTAGAAAGATAGACTAGAAATAGAAAGAGACATGGGGATGTTATTCTGGCTTTGGATTCAGCTCTCTACAGGGAGATAAGGAGGAATTGAAATGCACGCAGTAGAGCAAGTCTATCTAACTGTTAATAGAACAAAAGAGAGGGCTTACAAAAGATTCACCGGTAGCCATTTTAGTTCACCAGAACACATTTATCTAATTTTACTCCAGAATTAGCAACAGCTGCACTCAAACCAGAACTGAATAAGCATATTACAATGCGACACACAGTTTGTATATCTTGATTGAGCATCATCAGGATCACATCTTATGCATTCTGAAGACTGAAAAACAGACTTGACAATTTTTGTCTTTTTGGGGGGAATGAGGTATATGAATGAAGGATGTGAATTATTCTAAACATTTTAGGCATACAGGCAATCATGCATTTACTGTATAATCATGTATTCACTGAGATCACACACATACTTTCCAATAAATATCTACATGCTGTGTGCATGTTCTTATGTATGCACAAGCACACATTAACTTCCTGCTGCAAGGTAATGGGTAGAAAGAAAAAAAATACTCCTGTGGCCCTCTCCTTGCTCCTGATGAGCCTGTAGAAATCACAAGGGAGTTATTGGTCTAATTAAATTCAACACATGCATGCTAAGTGTGTTAAAAGCAGACTAAAGACAGAAGGAGGAGAGGAGCGGAGCAGAGAAGTGGAAACATACAAAAAATAATTTTAAAAAGTGGAATAAGTAACAGTAGTCCTGTGAATGTAGCTTCCTTCCACATAACATGAATATAGGAAATTGTGCAAAACAGGCTTCAGATGAGTAGCATCAATACAGGGTTTTTCCGCTTCATTAATTTGTCATATTATCAGCCCATCAGTTCACACAAAGAGTTAAACTGAGATTATTATCTTTTATTTACCATTTTATCTGCAATTTTAGGAAGTTTGGTTTCTTTAGAGACAGTTCACCGATTACATCCCATGTTCAAAGATACCATTTATCAGGATATACTAAATTCTAACAGATACCTGACAAGTAGGAACAGCTGTTAGAAATGTCTGTTTTTAGACTGCCACTCGATAACATGACATTTTATTTTAAGTCCTAAGATGGGCAAAGTGTACCCCATCTTTATTATTAAGGGAATGTGTAAGGCTATAAAGTGTCGTATGTGAAATGTCATCAAAATGTGAGCAGGTGATGACATGATACAAGCTCATATCACCACTTTTACTGGATTTACCACTTTGCTATTGACTCCCTGCTCCTTTATTCGATTTTCTGAGCAGTGACGAAAGTCGAGAGAAAGAAACAACAAGCTAATAGTAGCAAAGCCAAATGCAGACCATTTCATTGCAACATTTAACATGTAAAAACACATTTTATACCGTAGTCCCCAATGGTAGTAACAAAAAATACTGTGGCAAAACAGCAGTGCACGCTGTGGTCTAAGCATGAAGAACCTCAAGTGCAGTTTTATCTACATAAACATGACCTCATCTGCATCACTCCAGGGACATCAGAATAAATTAATTTATTTGGAGAAATAAAAATTGTCAAACTTGCCTGCATGCCTGCGAAAACAGAACTTTGTCTCCAGTAGCTTTGCGCTGCTGAACAAAAGTGCACAATAAGGTAAATCACCCATGGCTTGATTTCCCATCATACTGATGTGAAAAAGAAAGAAGCAAAGCTTTTGAATCAACTTGTACAAAAGTGACTGCAAATACCTGCACAGACTGAACAGTTCAAATCTGTCAAGTAGAAACTAAAAATATGGATTTTCACACAGTATGAAACAAATCCTCACTGACCAGGACACTTTCTAAAAAACTTCCTCATCCGATCACTAGGCAACACACCAAAAATATAATATCTGACAGGTCAGGAACAGAGATAGATAAAAGCTATTAGTCACTGTCTCTCACTGCGCCACACACTCCTGTATGTGCACAAACACACTCATTGCTGTCAGATTCTTAAATAATGGGTGACTGGAATTAAGTCTTTTCGCCCGATTTAGATCAATTAGAAAAACATAGACAATTATTGCTGGACCCAATGTGTAATGTGACATTAAACTCAACACAAGTGGGTGTCAATGTCAAGTCACTGCTTCCAAGTGCATATAACCTACCTTTTAACCCATCTTATGGACACTTGCTATTTGAAGTATATTTCAAGAAGTGAAATCCAAATTTGTTTCCCAGACAACTGTAAAATTGTAATTTGAAAAACCTTTAGCACTTCCATTTGTCATTATCAGCTATAACTGAGTTTTTCTTTGTTTCTTTTTAGCCAAATGGCTCTGAGAGGTGACGGATACATTTGAGCAATGAAGCTTATAAGTAATCTAACTTGGCATTTGTAAACTGCATATAGAGCACAGTAAATCAAGCACTGGTCCATCTGACTCTGGAAGAAGCTCAGCAATCCACTTTGTTATTTAGACTGATGAGACTAATTGACCGATGCGATTTTTATCTAAAATGGAACCTAGTTTTGTTTAAAATTTTAGGCAAAACTAAGGAAAGCAAGCAAGAAAAAAATAAAGAAAAGCTCGGCATGCAGGAATAAAACATCTACCAGAAGTAAACACGACATGTTTTAAGTCCAGTCAATTCTATTTTGTTTCTACAGTCCAAATCCCAAATTTTCCTCAAAGAGGTCTATAATTTGCACCGCATACTATACTACCACACTCTCTCCTTAGACCTCTGGTCAAGCATTTGACTGAATTAAGAGTAAGAATTAAATTTAAACTGTCATGAAATTGCATAAGAGCCTTCTCACTTGCTTCTTATACTCACACCTCTAAGCCTCCTCAGCTCACCTCTCCTTTTCTTTTCTCTCCTCTGTTCTCTAAGAATTTTTCCACTGGTCGAAAGGCTTAAAAACACAAAGTGAGCTGTTTATAAAACTACC
Source organism: Xiphias gladius (assembly GCF_016859285.1). Lineage (NCBI taxonomy): Eukaryota > Metazoa > Chordata > Actinopteri > Istiophoriformes > Xiphiidae > Xiphias > Xiphias gladius. The sequence goes on along the minus strand of NC_053420.1, from coordinate 13,054,611 downwards.
AAGCATCATCTCTCATCTCCTGTAATTTGTTATTACTAACAAGACAAAATGAAATAAATGAATACCTAATAGCATTTGTCCTTGGCACAAGTCTCCTTTTCAAGATTTTTTTTTTTTTTGTGGAAAAAATTACTGTCAGGTCTCTTTACCACTGTGTTTGTCGCTATGCTACACAGAGGTGATGATGACACAGCAAATTTTAATGCACTGCGACGCTAACAGATTCTCTCTTGACTACATGAGATAGGACAGAGCAGCGCATGGTATGGATTTTCTCTGAAGGCTGTTTGTTTTTCTTGTACACATCTGTTGTTCTTAAGGATTGTTGAATCCCTTTTAAAATGTCATGACAGGATATTATAAATATATTTTTGTGTATATGCATGAAGTACCTTCACATGGAAAAGGGAACCTTGGTATTTCCAAACTGGTCGTGAAGGATTGGTTAAAGTTCTTTATACAGTATTTATATGAGTTTACTCCTCAATGTGGTAACAGAAACTTCGCACGGTGGCTTTACATCTTTTTAGGCCTGTATTATTTACCCTCAAGTTAAAGAGAAAAGTGGAATATGTCACTGCATGCTTACTGTGCTACTACTATCCCATAAAGCCATCAAATGTATGGTTAAGATCTAAAGTTGTGCTCAAAGACATGGAGTTTCAGAAGAAAATGAGACAGCTGGTACATTTTTTTCAACTGTTTTGCTCCAAATTTTCCTTTTTAGCTCCATTTTCAGTCTATGTGCACATTTGTGTGTATCTTTTCTCACGACTGCCTCATCACCTGGGTATTTTGTTTGCTTTAGAAAGGTATTAAATGAAGAGACAGATTGAAAGAAAGACAAAGAGAGAAAGGGACAGAAAGAGGACTGACACTCTGCTTCTGAGCTGTCTGGCTGTCTTGGTGCAGTGGAGCTGATGGTTGAGGTCACACAGTCATCCAAGCCCCAACAGAGGCACAATCATTTTCCTATGACAGCCTGTGTAACAGTGTGGCTGACTGACTGAATGCATGACTGATTGCATGAATAACTGAATGACTTGGTGGCTAGGCAAATGGCTGACTGGTTGTTTGACTGCCTAGCTGTGCTGATTTTTCTCTGAATGGATTTTTTTTTTTTGTGCATTCACTGACTAACTGGCTGTCTACTGAACTGACTGACTGTCCAGCAACTATACAAGTCAGTGACCCTGTCAGTCCGTTGGTTTGATGATCAGTCAGTTTGATCAAACAAGCAAGAAAACATTAAACTAACCAGCCAGTGAAATTACCAATTCATCGCCCTGTGACAGTAGTCAGCCAGCGGGCCAGCCAGACAACCAGTCAGCCAGAAAAGCAGACATCAGACAGATCAAGGGAGAGAGGTGATAATGTTTCCTATTAATTCAGTCACCATGCCAAAACTGTCAAGTTAACTAATACAGTGAAGACAGCTAGCCACCAAACACACATGATCAGTTACGGCAGCGAAGCCTGCTGCTATGACAGAACCAGTCAGTAAGTGTGAAGGAGAAGAGAGACTGCAGACTTCATGCTGCCAACAGATGGCCTGACAGAGTGAAGAGGTGAGCAATAAAGCATTTTCATCTAGAGAAATAATAAGACATGAGGATTTGATATATATTTGATCTCTCTCTCTCTCTCTCTCTCTCTCTCTCTCTCTATATATATATATATATATATATATATATATATATATATATATATACACACACACACACACACACACACACACACACACAGACACACACACACACACACACACACACACACACACACACACACACACACACACAATACTCCATGCTGCAGGAGAATTATTTCTAGCACAGAGTATCCTTCATCCTCTTCTCTCCTCTCCCTCTAAAACACATCACCTGCTCCTAACCCCCTTGCCTGCCGATACAGGGCTACAATATTATCCATGTTCTGCATACCCATAAACCACAAACACATGGAAAAAAATAAAAGGCAATTAACAAAACCAGCAAACACAGTTTAGCTGTTGGTTCATTCACATTTTTACTGAAGGACAATGTATACTTACATGGAAGCAAGGTTATCACCACCATCACCATGACGTGAAAATCCCCCAACCTAAAAATGATACTGCAGCGGCACATGCAGCAGCGGACTAACCAACACAGCGGTTTTCAGTATGTGTGTGTGCGTGTGTGTGTGAGTGAGTGTAGGTGTGCGTGTGTGTGTGGAGACCCGCTAAGCTGCACTCTCACTGCTACTGCCTCAGCTGGGGCTGTCTCAATGCACAGCCTGTACCATGTTGGCAGGCGGCAGGGGTGGGCGTGTGTGTGTGTGTGTGTGTGTGTGTGTGTGTGTGTGTGTGTGTGTTTGTGTGTGTGAACAGTGCTGCATAGCAGAGAGGCTGTTCTTCATTTGACAAGGTTTTTCCCTGACCGGATATAGGGATCAAGATAGAGGTCTGGAAAGATAAATTGATGAGGATAGAGAGAGAAGGAAGGTTGGAAGAAGAAGGGAACAGATGTGGCAGTCAATTCTTGTCTACATGTCTCTTTCTCTGTGGCTCCCTCTTATTCTCTCTCTGACATTCAGCCCCCAGAGCAGAGCGGAGCAGAAGGTCCACTGTAGACACGCTTTGCCACCTCATTTCAGAAAAGACTGAAGAAGAAAGACAGATGGAAAAAAAAGTGGGACAGGGACAGAGGAAGACAGAGGGAATAGATAGATTATGTAGTAGAGCAGGAGAAGAAGAGAAGAACTGGAGCAAGAGAATGAGGGATAGAAGGGGAGTCAGAAATAAAAGAGTGATTGGAGAAAACTAAGGAGGCAGCAAAGGCAGAAACAAGAATGAAAGATGTTTCGTAAAGGAGCGAGGACATGAGCGAAAAACAGAGAGGGAGGAGAGGGAAGAAGAGGAGTGGAGGGTAACTTTCAAGGACATGCATCTCTGTCAGGCTTATTCTAGTCTTCTGCAGAGCGGGATTCCCACACAACACACACAAACTTGCATACAGCTCACCCCAGTGGACAGGATGGCTGCAGGTCATAATGCCTTTGTGTGCCTATGCATGTGTGTGTGTATGTCGTGCTCATCCATGACTGACACACACCTACACACAAACACACCTGCTCTGCCCTAGCCAGTCATCTGGCTATCCAGCAAGCCAGCCATGACAGGAAAGGATAACAGCTTTGTGTCATGTTGCCATCACGTCACTATCCCACACGTCATCCTGTCACAGCTTGCAGGGAGAGAGGGGGAGGAGGAGGGGAGCAAGAGCCTCACTGTGACAAACTGTTACCCCCCCACCTCTACCCCCGTGTCTGTTTTTTTTTTCTCTTTGTTTTGTGAGTGTCCATTTTCCCTGTGTCCTTCTCTCACTGTGTAACACGCTCTCTCCCCTGTAGTGTCACTGGTGTATTATGTAAATATTCGATGTTGGACAGCACCAGCATCAATAGCAGCACTCCACCACTTTGGGTTATTCCCACTACAATGAATACACGTTAAACAGAGCTGAGCTTGGCACATCCAGGCCGGGCTGGGACAGCTGATAGAATACACGGCATATACTGACATACCTACAGTATTGTAGAGGTCTCAGTTTTTACAGCATGCAGTACAGTAGCACAACTGCTGCACAATTGTTCCACTTGAAAAGGAGTGCATCCTTGGTTATCTGGCAAGTTTTGAGTCAGAAAATGAAGCGTTCAGCACAATTTTTGAAACAAAGAGGAAAACAGGGCTACTGTGTAGCTGTTGTAAGAAAAAATGGATTCTGTCATGATTAATGTCCATCAAAGTACCAGACTTGCTTCGCTTGCTTAGCAAGCTTCAGCTACTGCTGGCACTGATCTGAGACACCATGTCTTGCAATGGATTTTTACTGCAGATGACCACTTTGAAGAAACTGCACTTCAACTGACTGACTTGAGTTGTTAATTGATAGTTTTTAAAATCTACCTGCTGTCGATGTTGCTGTTTTGGATGTTCGAAGAGGTACAAACTCCAGCAACACTTGTATTATAAAGAACAACTTTATGACCCTGATGACAATAAAGTTGTTCTCTTTACTACAAGTGTTTCTGGAGTTTTTACCTCTTCAGACTTTTTCCCTGAGCCTTGGAAGTACATGAAGTTGTGCCAGAATTCCCTACTCTACTTTTTGGATGTTCGCAAAGAGTTAAATACTGTGTACATATTGTATTGTATATATGGTGTGTAGGTGAATTGGTCTTATTGAGGGCACTGTACACATCCCTGATCTAATCTGATTAATTCAAATTCAAATTCAAATCAGGATCAATTTAAGGGGCCTGGACAAAAAGGAGATTATTCATCAAAGCAACAGCTTGACACCAACATGACCAGAGCACGGCTGCCAAAGAAGCTACAGCAATGCAGATGAAGCATGTGGAATAGAATAGAATAAAAAAGAACAAAATAGAACAGAACAGAATAGAAATTCAGCGGTTTGGCAGGCCTGAAATAGACCTACATTGTGGTGACTGGATAACTCTGTACAAACTTTGAGTACATTAGTGTCTTTGCAATCTTTTGGTTTAGTGAGGAAGCCTACGGTGGGGTGTGGACCATACAAGTGTTGAAGAACAACTGCTACAACAGTTATCTTGATCAAGGCAGGGAAAGAGAGAGAGAGAGTTTTTGAAGAAGGGAGTCATATGGAGAGAAAGAGAGAGAAAAAGGGAAAGAAGGGGAGCAGTGATGGGGATCAGAAACAGGCCCTGAATATCAATGCATTGCACCTGAGAGAATTCAGGGCTGCAGTGCACCAAAACCTGGAAGAAGGAGCATGAGAGGACAATAGCATTATAGGCAACCAGAGCAGGAAGTACCAATCCTCGCAGCCGAGAACACACATACAAACTCTCACTATCTTGCTCCACCCACATTAATCGTAACACATATTGAGATTCCCCTCATTTGAATTTCTTCCCTGACTTCACCTTTAAAATTGTCTGATACAAGGTTTAATTAAAAAAAAAAGAGGTTGTTTTCAACTCAGAGGTTCAGAGAGATACTACTATACAGCCATCCTGCTGAAAAGTTCAATGCTGCACCTCCATTTTTTAGTGGAAACTATACCACTTGTCTCACTGATTGGAAAGTCAGCTTCTCCACACTAAAATCCTGCAGGTAGACCAATTTTAAATAGATGCTGCAGGCACGCCTTCACACTAAAGAAATCACACACTCACACAAACACATATTTAACTTAAGACAAATTCAAGCCATCCATCTCAATTGAATGACAGTCATTCAAGAAGCCTATAAGACACGTTAGTATGATGCTCCTCATCCTCTTTGCCCTTCGCTATATTAATGGCCTCTTCTCTCTTTCCCATAAAAGCTCCATTTCCATCCAGAAGGGATCTGTTAACCCATACAGTGCCATGTTTACCTCGAGTCAATCAGACATCTCATATCCTGGTTACTAGGCATTAGCCAATAACCATTAGCCTTATTAATTGCGGAAGCCTCAGACCATCTCCTGAGTGCTGCAGTAAAATAAAACCATGCGCCTTGTCTGTTTGTGTGCACGCACACAAGAATGCGGTTAATGAGATGACTCCCTAAGGTCTCTAAACTTTCTCTATGAGAGGTCACCATCACACACGCTACCTCTAATCTAATATATTACTCACACACTGCATGTCTGCACTTCCTTGTAGCAATAGCCTCAGACAGTTATGAAGAGTGAAAGTCCAGTGCCAATTCTACAGCCGTGTATTAAGAGTCCAGGGCCTGGTTCACCAAATCTTCAACATGCAGGCTATAATCCCACAACAAGATCATTTCCTTCATGTTAATTTTGATATGTTTCACTAATCAAATGCCATACCAGTGACCCATACATGAGCATGCAAAACCCCTTAAGAACACATACATTTATCTCCGATTTGCAAAACAGGCCTGTAAAACAAGAATGTTTAAAATAATTTTAAAATGACATATTTAGTTTATAACATAATACAAAATCAGCTAATTGTACAGTATACCGACCTCAAAACATAAGTTGATCCTTATTATCTTCATCACCAAGAATCCCCACTACCTAAGGTTTAGGATGCAAACCACACACTCAATGTGATTTATTGCATCTCTACTATGTAAATCAATAATCAAATCATACTTTTTGCTGCCGTTCTCCAACCTGCATGATGACATAAGTCTGATTTGTGCTCCACAATCTCCACTGTGCCTCTTGTTGAGCAATATTCTGCATAGAAAACAATAAATTATTAAAATAATAAAAAGATAAATAGCCTATGAATATTTATTGTTCACCAGAGACCATATTTAATTTATCATCATGATAATTTATCATTATCATCATGCTGCACCATCACACTCTATTTAAGCACAGTTGTTTTGTTTTTTTTTGAAACAGAGAAAACAAACAACAAAATCTGGGTATTTATTACATTGGCAGTTGTATCTTGACTCATACAATCACAACCAGCATGGCAGGCAATACACTACTATGAGAGCCTCATCAGCCCATCCTATTTTCCTCTCTATTGCTCTCTCTACACTACTCTGTCCCTTTTCCCTCCTCTCAGTCCTTGTTCCAAGAGTGACGGAGAGCTTCATCTAACTCCCCAGGGACAACCATAAGGGAAACACGCACACCCACAAGCCTGAGAGTCGCACAAAAACTAAGACACTTACATCCACGTACACAAAGCAACACACAGAGACAGCAGACAGAGAGACATTGTCCGACAGTTAGGGTGAACTCAGTCAAATTCTCTTTAGGGAAGCTTCCTGCATACCAACCGTAGAGGCAATGGTAGGCAGAGGAGAAGGGGACATTACACAATGACAGACAGAGCAGGCAGAACATAAAACAGCTCACTCTGCCTTTTTCAACTGAGGCTGTACCCTTGGTGTCAAATATATGAGTTTCGTCAAAATGATAAAGTTAGAAATTGTGTATTCATGTGGGCTAGCAGTCTGCAACTCTTTGTGTAAGCACAAATTCCCTGGTTTGAGTCCCATGGGACTGTTGTCATATCAACCCTCTCCTTCTCCTCACATTTCTGTTTTGCTCTTTCCTGTGACAAAATTCAAAAAAAGTCAGACAAAAAAAGTTCATTAGTTCATTTCCTAAAAGTGGTCTTAACTGGAGCATAATTTCCACTATAACCATATGTCTACAGATAAATCAATTAATTAAGCTCCCTAATAAATTAATCAGTAAATATTTCTATGTCAATATACTTGTATTCATAGAACACACAAATGGTTTTAACACAACTGAGTATTTTAAAGCAACAGTTAGTCACAGAACGTTAATTTACATTCATACGCCAATTCATGCAGACAGGTGGTCGAGAGGTTTAAATAAAGTTCATAGATAAAAAGTAAAGTATAATTTCAGTAAAATACAGTACAATTTCTTCTTGCCAATATTTCTCTTGTTAAATCTGAACAAAGTGTTCACAGGCTGAATGCCAGTACAGAAACTGTGCAAACAGGTTAGTGGCTCAGCACTTGTGGTGGTGCTGAAATAGTAATGAATGACCACAAGGTCTATTCTTAACACCTAACGACAGGTGCAAACACAGAGGTTTTAGAAGGTTGTAAAGAGTCTGGTGAAGAGTAATTGTACGTGTGGGTGGAGGACTAAGAATCCCTGTTGAAACATCCACTGCAAACAGGGCTTTTACTCTTCCTCGTCCCCATGTGGGTAATTGAGCTGTTAAATCTTGGTTGCACATAGAAGTAGTGACTGGATTAGCCAGCTCTCTACTTATATAAATTTTTAAAAAAAGGCGTTTAACAAAAAAACACACCTTGAAACACAATATATTTTCCTAGTTTTTGAACTGGTCACATGTTATTACTACGTATTAGAAGAATTATAATTTACTTTAATGTACAGTCATTGCAAAAATAATGCTGTTACTACAGTATTCATGGTGGAGTTGAGATCCACTTGCTTTAGGAGATAAGAAAAAGGAAGATTTTAATTTTATTTTTCCAAACCATCTCTACATGTACTGTAGGTTTACATGGAAGTGTAATTAAAGTTCCCCAATTCTTGCGGGGGGGAAACCCATCACCTTGCTGGTGGGGTTCAGTGGTCCTGATTGGCTGACCCCCTGGGTGCAGAGCTACACATTGTTGTACTGATAATCTAACAAAGCTGCCTACTTCTGAAATCTATTCAGCTGGTAGGGGATTCAGTGAGGTACAGATGAGAAAAGCTGGGTGTCCAAAGCCATTAATCTACCCTAGCTTCCTCGTTTTTTTCTTTCTTCATTTATCTCCTTTTCCTCACTCTCTCTCTCTTGACACCTAAATAGCCATATATTCAGGTCTTATTCCCCCATTTCCAGGGGAAATTAATGCCTGTTTGAGGTGAGGTGTGAGGATTAAACTGTGGCAGAGGATTAATCAGTTGCGCATGCCTGTAAGCTGGACAATTCCAGATAGTTTATAAAAAGACTGGAACATGTATATGAATAGATACAGCCAATAGTGATTGAATATAGTTAATTCTCAGCTGAATACAATAGTCTTCCCAGCAAGACTGGACAATGTGTGTAAGGTTTTAAATACTTTTTTGATACACTGCTTTTGTACATTACTTTCCATAAAAGGAGTAATTATATAATTTCCTTGTTAAATTAAAATGAAAACAGGATGTCAGATAAGGATATCAACACTCTCATAAGACTATTTGCTAAGTAAAGGTGATTATGACTTAGGGGTTCTTGGAAAACCCCTGATGCTGCTTTTCTTGAAAAATAAACAGCAAACTTAAAGGCGACAGATAAAAGGTAATGCGAAACAGCAATGCAAAACAGTTCTGTTGAGGTAAGCAGTGACAGTTTTTCTGAGCCAGTGGCAGAATGGGAAATGAATGGACTCTGGACACACTGTGATTAACAGTCAATATTGTGACAGAGGACTGTCAGTTTGGCTGGAGGCAAGGAAGATCCAATAAGCAAATATGAGGCAGAGTAAATTCTAAGAAGTCACTTCATTATAGGAAAGATAAACCCCATGCTAATGTAACTCACTAAACTTAAAGCAAAGACTAGTCTTGTGTAAAAGTTAAATATGTGTAAAAGTCAAAAATATGAAACTTCCAATCTACACAATATACAGTACAATAGAGAGCTATAGAGAGCTACACCTTTGTCTTTCATCCTTTAGTGAACGTGTACTGTCCTGTCAGCCAGGGTTCAGTCCCCAAACATTCAGTAAATGCTGTGCAAATTTTAACCGAATTTTGAGAAATTTGGCAAAAGAAAATGGTAAGTAATGCATATTTCCATCCGCTGCTCTTATGCAAAAAATAGGAGCTGGCTATTCAAAATAAACAGCTGGAGGCACTAATTGTCCGGTCGAGTGCCATTAAACCATTGGAAAAGAGGAGGATGCAACCACAATGTAGTTAAAGGAGTACCAGTCAAATCTGTGAAAAACAATGTAGAAAACATAATGGAAATATGGATTTTCTGTTTGTTTCATTTATTATTTTAAGGACCATAACAGTCTCATTATCACTACACACAGATCTGATTTTTTTGTCTGCCACTTTTTTCACTTACTTCAGTGGACGTTTAAGTCACATACTTGTGTGTCATAATTTATTCGATAAGCCTGTTTCCATTGCATTTTGCTTTCGTCGACACACCAACTTTTACACCTCAGCCAAGGGTAAACATTTTTTAATGATATTTCAAGATTTTTATTCAAATTTCCAGCATTTTCTCTCTGACCACCTTTTTTTGGAGAGAGGATTAAAAAAATACATTTCCTACAGAGATCACTAAACTGCATCTTTCATTGAACTACAAGGATTCCATTCATAGTCTAAATTACTAATGTAGAATCTGCTGTAGGCCACAATATTCTTTCTGAATTTTAGAAAAGTATTTTATTGAGTTGTTTACAATGCCAGTTTACTACATTAATGCATTCAGTAAAAGTTTTCATAGTAAGTGACGTTTCTGTAACTGCTACTTAAGCGATGGTATCTGTGTGTCACTAAGGATGGCAATGTCTAGACTGAAACATCTGAACAATTATGAGATGCATTGCCATGAAATTTGGTTGAGATATCTATGGCGTCCAGAGGATGTATCTTACTGACTTGGGCAATCTTTTGACTTATCATGCTGTGCCACAAGCACTTCATAGTTTTCACTTATCCAGCGAAATATCTTAACATTTACTAGATACAAAGATTAGCAAAAAAATTTGAAGGGACACTCTTGGTTCCCACGCAATCTATTCTACTGACTTTGGAGATCCCCTTACTTTCTTAATGACTTGGCTATTGGATGGATTGCATGAAATTTGGTACAGACATTAATGGATCTCGTGTGATGAATTGTATTAGATTTTAATCTATCACCATCATCAGGTAAATTTTTAATCTTTCCAATAGTTTGGTTTATGAAGAAATAACTGCAAAACTAATGACATTCCCATCAGCTTCAGCTGTACTTTGTGTTAAGTATTAATTAGCAAATGTTAGCATGCTAACATGCTAAACTAAGACAATAAACATAGTAAACATTATACCTGACAAACATCAGCTTTGCCACGGTGAGCCTGTTAGAATGCTGACGCTACCATTTAGCTCAAAGCAGCACATCATAAAGTACAGCCACAGAGCTGCTAGTACGGCTGTAGACTGTTAGTATTGATGTTATTAAGGCAACAAAAAATAATAATGTTGTGCTGTAATTTAGAAAAAAATGAGTGAAAGATCAGTTCAACTCAGTTCAGCTGAGCCAGAGCCCAGTGTGTGCATGGAAAATCCATCTATAGACCTTAAATTGGACCTTTAACCATAAGCTTTAACCGTTTAACAATACATTGATGAGTTGAATGTTCTCAGACTACTTCCATTTAAATTCAAGAAAAACATAAACAGTAATGGGTCTACTTGTCAATGTTTGATAGTTTCAGCTACTATTATAAACTTTGGCTTAACTTTGTCATCTGTAAAAACGACAACCTCATTCCCCTGGTGTTGGGAACCAGTCCAATGGCAAACAGTTGTTTTGAGTAAACACATGCTTCATTTATGAGGTGATGTGTTTTGAATATGATGCTGAATGCAGTCAGAAGACCCTGTTGAACTGACACCAGAGTAAGTTGGAGTTTGTTTAAATAGGCAACAGCATTTTTTTCTAACTCATCTCTAGAGGGTCCTAATGCTGCACACAGATGACAGTGAGGAGGTATGAAAGACTATATTCAGTACAAACAGAGTACAAGACTTTGGAATTGCCTCAACCTCACTGTCCAATACAATGAACAAGAGAACTCACTGTGCTCACTATCCACAAATTAACACTAATACACTTTCACACTTCAAACTAAATCTAAAATTAGTTGCTTTAAAGTGAGGGGAACTTTTCAAGTATAATTTTTTTTTGTAAGCAGCCAATTAATCAGACCCAAGTAGTTACACTGAATAACTGCCAGCAGAGGGACAGGATAGCAGAGACAGAGAGGAAGAAGAAGAGGGAAAGAAGAGAAGACAAGAAAAGATAAGACAAGAGAAGGGTGCTGACAGAGAGGAATGCTGTCCTCTTAAGAGTGTCTCTGACCTTTAATGAGAAAAAAGCTGGAGACAGATTATCTGACTGCATGGAGAAGAGAAGTACAACTCACCCATTGCCTGTCTATGATGTCTACAGTATTGTCTGTTAGTCTGCTGGTTACTTTCCACTGCTGTGCCTGAGTCTCTAATTTACACTCAGAGACCGTCTGTCTGGTTGAAGGTGCCGTGAATTGTAGAATAAATCAAAAAGAAAATCATGAGTCGAGACATAATATATACAGTGTCACACTATGGAATAATGAATTTAGCCATCAATTTTCATGAAGTATATGCTAAACATTTTTCCCAAAAATGATGCAGATGTTTAGTGGGACAGAAAGTACAAAAGATGTCACCTCATGTTTCTTGACTAATGTGGTCAGGAAAGAGGAGTTCCCCTTCACTAGTGTGGGATGCACTGAAGTGACAATAATACTTACATTATGGTGCTTAAGATTAGTGTGATTCTGAAACTATTTCACTCTCTCAAAAAAATTGATATGGGGTAAAATATTGAGTGAGATGTGTAACAGAAAATTGAGCAAATGTTTTGGTACACTTAGCCCCCCAAATTATATTTGGATCTGATCAGCAGCATCCAAGATATTGAACATGATATACTGTATAGACAAATAAACACACATTGTAGAGCTCCCTTAGGCCAATATGTGTAATTATAATTACAGAATGCCAGAAATGAATAATGATATTCATTATTGTCTAAAAATTGGATTACTGGCATGTCAGCTTTGTGTGTCAGAGATTGATGGGAGGATGAGCCGATCTATAATCCCTCCCCCATTTTAATATGGGGTCAACTAAGTTCTACTGTTGTATCAGTAATGTTATGTGACTCGCTAAAATTTTTTACAGCTGATTAAGGGTTAAAAACCTACACCTAAAACTGTACACAAGATGTCAAAAAGCTTTAAAGCATTTGACTGTTGTTAAAATATACAGATGACAAAGACAAACAGCCAATTTACAAACACTGTACACAACAGTATAGAGCCAAAAATATACATTATTCAGGTGACTGATGGGTGAAAATCTGCCAGTGCAGATTGTGACCATGCTACATTACCTATCAAACTATCAGGTCTGCTGCCAGCAATGCACATAGTTACTGCACTGGGTATCTTCATCTGCAAGCTATAATTAAAATGACTAGTGCAGTTTGAGTTTAGATACAACTTGGCAGGACCTACTCCTAAGTAGCACAGATTTCTGTTCATCTGAAAGTAATGGGAAATTTTCAATATAAGTATAAGAAGAAGTTTTTAGAGCCCAGTAATCCATCCTGTCTCTTCTTTTCTTATCTGCCAATCAATAAAACACATTTCCTCTCAATATGCCCATTTCTCATTATATTGTAAATATATATCCATAAACAGTGATACATTTGAAATCAAATTCTATGACTCATGGTTGTAAACAACAGCTCTGGTGCAGAAGTAGCAGAATAAAGAGGAGACAGCTCTATTTAGGCTGCTGTGCCGCATCCAGCAGCTGACAAAAGAGACATGCTGACAGTGTAGCAACATCCCCCTACCCCAGCACTCTGTATTGTTCGGGACATTTGAATTCAAATCAAACATCTCAGTAACGTAGATGTACATTACAAAGTCAACACAAACACCTGGTGCAAGGAACAACCAGTGTAATGGAGAACAATACTAGATATGTAAAAGAATGTAGTTAACCTTGATGTTACATGTTAATATGGACAAAGAAAGCATGAGGATACTGGTTTGAAAGAATGTAGAGGTATGGAAAAGATCCTGTGAGACAGAAAAAAGGTTTTTGCCTTAACAAAAGGCATTTTTTAAAAATTTTTAATTATCCAATGATTGTGGCCTCACAGGCAAAAATGCAGAGATGGGAAAACAATAAGCCAGGCATTTCTTCATCCAGTCAATAAATAATTTAGTTGAAAGCTAACTGAGAACATCCTTATAATTTGCTTGTGAATAGAAGGAAGAAACAAAAATACAAAATAGCCAGGGAAGAAATTATAAACAAGAAACAGCACCAGTAACTCACAAAACCATACAGAAATAATTACTTGTAACAGAAATATAGCAACTTTGACAACATAGCATAAAAACACATCGTATACCATAGTTTGTGTTCAATGGTGTCACCTTAACAAATAACAATGTCAGCAAGTTGTTGAGTATCACAGAAATGTTTATAGAGAAAGAGAGAAAAAGTCAAAGAAAGAGACAGGAATATATATAGCAAAAAAGGAATAAGTAATGCCTTTAAAAGAGAGAAAGAGAAACAGAGAAAGAGCTTTCATGACTGAGACTAACTCCATACTCAGTTACCTTTGCTGATTTTCACATAGTTACACTAGCTCTGGTATTTTCGGTAAAGTAATTATGATCCTTATTTTTTCTTAAATTTCAGTTACAACAGGTAAATGCTGAATTGCTGATTTATTTCTACTCAGAGCAAAAATTTAAATACAATGAGATTCATGGTTCTCACAAACTTTAGATCTAAGATTGATTAGCCTCCAGTGAAGACTCGTGTTTCATGTAACCACACTAGATGCAGAGAAGGTTTTCTTTTCACACCCTACTAAAGGCACCAAGCAATAACAATGCTAATGAAGCACAGGACAGTGAGTGTCATTTAGTATGGCATCACTAGTTACAGCTGGTCAATCTCACTAATGAACAGTAAAGAGGTGAGAATAAGAGGAGGATATATAGTAGGAAGGAGGAGGGAGGTGAAAGAACCAAGCTTGTTGTACTTGATTCTGCTCCAGCACATTCAAAACACACACACACACACACACACACACACACACACACACACACACACACACACACGCACGCACGTACGCACGCACAAGCACACGCAAACCAAGCAGCACACACACACACACACACACACACACATACCATTCACACACACACACAAGTCCTGCTGGGTTAGCACTCTACAGAGTCATTAATACCACTTCTCACTGAAGTCACTTCTATAGCCTTACAGTACAGAACATCACTTTAATGCAGTGTGAATGTGTGTGATGACACATCCTGCATACGTGCACGCGCATTTTTCGAGGACGAAATCTGACACATTATTGTTATGATTTTTGTTGCTGTACACTCAACAACCTTTAAGTTTGTCCATGTGTCTCTCTCTTTAAATGGCTTTTGTTGACATTTAAACTATACTTGTGTTCCCTCAAGCATTTTTGATATGTAAGAAAGTGTACAGTACAGTGTCTGAATAAGTTAATTTAATGTATGCCAAGAATGTTTACTTGTACAGTATGCTAAGAGACAAAGTTACACAAAAAATATCACACATTTCCACCAGTTACTACAATTGCTTTATTCAGCAGTGTTGCATTCAGAGGCTAAATATTACCTCAGTTACTTGTAGTGCAGAAACTGTGACATTTAAACAAAAGTTGCTGCAATACTGACTGCATGGTTCTCCTTAGGGTGTGGGAGTTCTTGCGGATGTTCAAATGTTCGTCAGACAGTTAAATATTTAGCACAGTGTAAAGGAAATGTGTACTATTTCAAAGTTATACTTAAACAACACCCTCTGCTGTATTATAATTTATGTCCAGAGATTATTTGCAGTTATATTATGATTTATTCAAACCTTGCAATAACAATCCACCTGTTTTATGTAATTTTTAAAACATGAATATTGGAATTTTGGGGTATGTACAGTATGTATTTTTCTCTTTCCATTTTTGCTGTTCTTGTGCTTGACACATTCCACCGGTGAAAGATTTCCTGCCCTCAAAAAGTTCTTGTTGCTATGCAACTGATCTGCCTGGCACTAGAATAATGCTAGCTTACATAGGCAACACAGAGCACAACTCTACACACACACACACACACACACACACACACACACACACACACACACACACACACACACACACACACACACACACACACACACACACACACACACACACACACACACACACACACACACACACACACACGCAAACCAAGCAGCTCTTAGTCTACATCCTGTGCTTGTTAAAAAAAGATTGGGCTATTAAGCTAGCCCCAGCAAAACATCTTTAATCTGTATTGTTTTTGACTAAATAAGCCTTTTGCATCATAGCTATTTTCATTCCTTACTGCTAAGTGCTCTAACATTTAGACAAGATAGAGCAAAATCTATTACATAGAAATACAAACTGGTACATTACAAAATTCCTATGACTGGGCCTTGCTTTCTTTTATTTAAAAGTCAAGATGATGAACAATACAATCTTATTTACACAATTAAGCATGTTTAAAAGAGAGAAAAATGCAGTTATGATGAATAAAAACAAAGCATATAAACATGCCTGTGAGTATCAGCGTGATTTAATTATACAAAATTCAATTTCCAAAACAAAAGCTGATTAACTTTCCAAATAATTACTATATACTTTATACTATTACTATATACTTTATTGTAATTATACTTTCATCCCTGATAGAAGACTATATCAACTATGTTGCTACAAATAATAAATATAAATATTAAATACAAAGTAATTGCTGGCATTAGGAGTCACATTAGAAGTTACTGTTACAATATATGAGCGTGAACTATATTTAACTTTGCTATTTGCTTACAAAATAAAGTTCTTGCTTTTGACAGTTGTTTTAAACTCAGTTGTTTTCCCTCCAAAATTAAGGTATAATAATGAACAAGAGGAACCACACTTAATTTCCAAATATAAGAATGACTATGCTAATCCATCTAGCTAAACTAAGTTTAAAGTTTAACTGCTCTCGTGTATAACACATGTCTAAGTAAAACCCTGATAGTCACCTTTTTATGAAACAGTCCTTGACGGAGCAGAGAGACACACATACACAGAGTGGGAAAAAAACAGGTGAGAGACAGAGTGAAAGAGAGGGACGGAGAGAGAGAGAGAGGAGGGGACTAATCTTGAATGACACCTTCAAGGAAGTAATCAGACAAGAGCCCCAATCCTTTAAGTAATAAAATTTATCAGTCTGTAATTAGTCATTTCTATTCTAATGGAAGTCCTCAGCATAAGACTTGAATACTTACTCCTGGCTAAACACTGCAGCTGAGGAGGACTGTCCGTGATATAACACCTTACAATAATCTATCCTCCCTTTCCAGTGACAGTTGTCAAGTTAAAAAAAAAAAGTCCTTGTAATATCCTTTGCCATCTTCATTCTGCAATTTCGATACTACTGTTACTTTATGAGTCAAAACTGGCCTTAAATCCTTTTCAGTGGACATGGACTCAATGAAGTGAAGCTGTGTTCATGAGCAACAGAAGAAAGTGTCAGTAAATTTGATAAAATGTTGCAAATGAAGCAAGATTAGCCTCTAAATTCCTTCAAGGGAGAAGAACAGAGTCAGATTAGGTGACCAGGAAGCGTGTGATGAAGAGTGATGGAGGAAAGAGAAGAGACAAGGTTGGTTTGGGAATGGTGGGCTTCAGAGGACAGACAGCGTTGGCTGCATGTTTACCAGAGCTGCCTGGTTGAGTTACATTATGTAAATAACACAGACTGGTGCTACCCAGGACACACACACACACACACACACACACACACACACACACACACACACACACACACACACACACACAGACTGTTCTTCTTTCACACTCCATCTCATATTATCGGAATATATACACTCACACACATACACAGTGAAAACAACTTGCTCACTCACTGGCTTGCTACTGCAGAGCTTAGCCCATCTCACTCACGGTCATACCAAGGGCATCCACTCCCTTGAAATAGTACAGAACAGCTCATCACAGGAGAGGAGCAGAGAGGGGAGGAGAGGAAAGGAGCGGAACCGAGCGTAGAGGAGAGGAGAAGAGGTGGTATATTTAATGATGATCATTGCATGCATAAGGAATTAACACTATAAAAAGACAGATGGAGGAAATGGCAGAAAATAGTCAAACGATGAAAACTGGACATACTATGAAAATTAAAGGAAGGTGGGAAAGGTGCAGGCAGAAGAGGGAAGGAGAAGAGAGAAAGTAAAGTGGTAAAAAGCAGAGAGTCTCTCTCAGGACATGGCTGGGTAATGGAGATGAGATGTTAATTTGCCTGCTAGTGATGCACTGCAGCAAACTGAGGGAAGAAGGAGAAAGAGAAGAACAAAGCAAGAGGATGTGTAGAGGACATGAGAAGACATAGGGAGATTAGAAGAAGAGGGAAGTGAGAAAGAAAAGAGAACAAAGAGGGGGAGGAGAAAAAAGAAAGATGATGAGGAGATAAGCAGGAGAAAAGGAGGGGAGAGGAAAGAGAAAGGGAAGAGGAAGATGTCGAGATCTGAACTTTGATGAGGCTGATGATGCAGCAAATTGATGCTTGCATGAACTGATACTTATGTCTCTGATGAATCTATAATGATGCTATTAGGACTGGATTCAAAGGCCAGCACTGTATTTCTAACCAAAGCAACTTTGATTTTCACACAATGCTGAATTACAGATTCTTGCGTTAATTGTCTGACTATACTTAAACTATTTGCAAAGGCTCCTGTGGGGTCACATTCACATGTTATCTGCTGCATAATTTTCGTAATTAATTTTAACCTCAAACACACATACTGGAACTTCATAACGAATGTATGAAGTATGATTCAAATGGCATGCTTCCAAGCCACATGCCATGTTCTTGCAACATTCTCAGCATGATTCCAGCTAGTAAACTGTTCCCTCTCCCATCACCACTGCTCGCTGTCCAATTATACAAAAATGCTCAAACAATCTTCAAAAAAGCTTGACACAGAGCTTCCTACACGAACACAACCTTGATGTTACAGTTTAACTACTGCTGAACCTGCAAAGCAGCAAATTGTCTTATGTGGGGTTGTTCTCTAAAGACTGACAAAACAGAAAGAGAAATAAATAACAGAGCAGTTTCATTAAACGATGGAACTAAGAAAAAAGCAGATCAGAGGGAAAATGAAAAACATAACCATTACTGTGGGGCAAAACACCTCTAAAGAACCTGCCATGTGTCAGCCAAACTCTGACACATAGAGACAAAAACACACACATTGTACATATGTGACAACCCCCGTTTCTCAGTAGGGAATATGACTAATCCCAAGAAATTAACCCAATGTCATAAATTGTTTCCTCTGTTTCATGAAAAGTCAGCATGCAGCCCAGGCTTCTGCATGTTCAGTGTGTTACTCTGTGTATTAAAAAAGTATTATGAAATGTCCAACTAAAGCGCTGAAACCAGAGTAAAGCCACCGCAATAATCAGAGGTACACCATCTACTTTGTTAGGGCAAGATAGTCCTGATAGCTCTATACCGATACCTCTGTAGAGTTTGAGTTTTAAAGGTAGCAAAAAATGCAGTTTCAAGGGAATTTGTTAGTGAAATGTTGTCTTAAGTGGTATGGACCCTTATGGATCATTTTATGGTTTCATATCTACAAACAAAATGGTGAGACATTTCATGGGAGAAAAAATGTAACTATGGTTCATATTTAGTTTTAGATATCACAGTATCAAAATCCTCCGGATTACATAAAAAAAGACCAATACCTTTAATTTCACAACATAATTTTTACCAGTAGAGTCACATACAAAAGAGGACTTCTTTTTCTAAAGTCCATGTCTGATCTAAAAGGTCTATTGCTTGGATTCAAAGGTACTCATCAAGGCCCAAAAGTGTTTAAATTCAACATAATGAAGACAACACTATCAGAAATATAAATTATTTACATGCCATGAGTGTCCCATTGCGTGACACATCTTTCATGACCTCATAAAACTAGGACATCATTTCATACCTCAACGAGCATCTCCCTCATAATGCCAATACTTCAAAAGAACGCACACCAGCCTCTAACATTAAGGCTATATTTATCTCTAGCATAGCAAGTACAGTGCAGGAGACATGGGGCACATTTAGCATATATGATGATGGATTTAAGTCTGGCCCAAAGCAAGCAAGGCTTTCATTCACAGCTTTTTGTGTGAGTATGACATAAGAAGTAAGGTCTTTTCAGAATGGACCTTTCACATAAAACATCAATGACTAACATCTGAACATGCCTTTGGCTATAAGGTTTTCTTTAAATTTTAAATGTTACTCTTACAGAGAGTGAGTTAAGGTAAAAGAAAGATGGCTGGTATCTCACTGGAGAGGAAACTCTGTAAAAGCCGCTATATGTAAGTTTTTACTTACATATAGACTATGTTACTATGTTGGCTATGTTACTTACGCTACATAGCCAACATTAGTATTAACAGCTGTTTACTTCAGCCATCGTTGCTTTACAAGACCAGAGGTGAGAATACGCCCTTTAGGAAGTGCTACTTCATCCTCTCATGTTGGATTGAGGGCAGAGTGGACGCTACAGTGACTCAATATCGCAAAGTGGTATTACAAGATGGGACGGGTCAAGCCTAGCTGGTTAGCATGCTAACTTCGGTAGAAGAAAAGAAGTAATAGAAATAGAATCAAACTATGTAGCGGAGACACTGTGTCTATCTCAAACGAATCTTTGGCAATTTCTTGTTACTTATCAACTAATACATACAGTACAGCATTATAACATATCCACAATAAGCTGATATCACCAGTCTATCAGTCAATTAGTAAGGCTTTATGTGCGTTTACCTTCTAACTCACCTCTACTGACAACCAAACAGCTACTCCATGCAGATTGAAGGTGTTGTTGGAAACAATGAACATCCATATATTAGCTTTGCTAGCTAGCTGACAGTAGCAGATATTATTAAAATATTTACTTTAACCTACCAAACTCTGAGCCACGAAACCCAAATTACATTGCATTTACTTAGAACTAAACTGCTTTTTCTTCCTATTGGCACTGTTTTCTTTCACTTAGCAGAACTAATAGTCAGCCTGGATGTACTGGTGACTAACCTGCTATAGCTAATACGATTCAAAATTTTCCATTTTGAGTCTGTTTCCCCCTTTCCCTCCTTTGAGCTAAGCTAAGCTACATACTTACCGGCAACATCTCTGTACAAATACAGATGAAATTGACATAATTTTTCTTATTTGGCTGTGGGCATAATGCATAATTCCAAGCATTCCTTTAATAAGAGGATGCTCATTGATTCCACACACTTCACACTCCTGTGCAACTGAGGCACTGCATTATACCACATCATATATCATATATTGCATTAGTTCTGGCTGCACCTTTTGTCTGATTTCAAGAATATGCATTTCATCTTTGTTGGTATGCCTTAAGTTTGATCTTTAACTACATATCATGCACACTTATAGCATGCTCCAGGTGATTCAAAGGGGAGAAAAGGTTCAAAGACAAAATGGAAAACAGGGGAGAACAGGGAGGGAGATGATGGTGCAAGACAGTGAAGGAGAAACATAAAGAAATAAGATAAAAAGCAGGAATGGATGAATGAGAACAAGGCTCAGATAATATGAAAGAGCGATGGCTGAAAAAAAAGACTTAGGGGGAGTAATATAGGAGGGGAGGGAAATGGAAGGAGAGGAGGGTAGAGGCTATGCATGCCACATTACATCCTAACACATACATAAGGGAGGAAAGAAAACAACATAAAATACGATGCATGATAGGAAAGATATAGAGAAAAATGGATGAGAGGATGGACTGATGAATGAGAGATCACAGAGGTGAAAGACTCAATAAGCAGTGTTCTGAAGGGGGTACAGAGAGAAGGTATTTGTGTTTTCAGTCTTTCTTTTTATATAATAATAGGAAAAATAAGGAAAATAATAAGCATGTCCTAACGCTCCAGGGGCTGTATAGAGTACATACAGTACCACTGGATCTACATACAAGTTACTGCAGTAGCATCATGTGTTTTGAAAATGGGACGTTTGTTACTATGTGGTAAAACCTCTGTTACCTGGAAAGTTTTGTGAATGAAATATAGAAAGGGCATCAATTACTGCAAATAAAGGACGGTCTTGCGGTTTACTTTATGTTGCTTAGAGGATTGAGCTAAAGGTCGCAAGATTTTGTGTTCATGTTAGCTGACTCCTTTTGGGAGTCAGGGTTATTTTTTTTTAAGTGTAGTGACAGATGTAGCTGTCCTACAATATCAGGAGTTCATAATCATCTAAATCACGAGTTTTTATTTCAGGAAATTACTTAGAAAAACCTGTACAACTGTATCGATCTCTTTCACCCTTATTGCCATTTTGTGACCATTTTCCTGTCCTGTTTTTCACGGATGTAGCAAAGTAGCTACCTACCTATGTTGGAAGATGACAGCCACATTCTTAATCCTGTTGGCAAAGCTCGGATTGAAAGACCGTTTCTCTGTCATTTGGGCAGAACATCAGACTTATTTGAATCACTGAACAAATCATAGATGGGTGGTAATTAAGAGGTCTGGAATCACATTACGACTTTGGTAATATTCACGGGCACTATCCTAGGTTTCCACTGAAATGTGACAGTGGTTCATCCATGAAAAATACTTCATATCAAATTTCTCATTGATTATCAAAACAAACTGCAAAGTTAAGAGAGAAAAAAGTATTTTTAACTTCTCAGAAATGGGATTACCAGCAAGTAGGTGTGTGTTGAAGTTATAGCCCATAGACCACAGAGTTGGTGCATGAAGAAACTGGGCAGGCATCCAGTATTACCTCTGCAGCAGTACAGGGTGATACATAACTCTCTCTCATTCTCTTTCTCTCTCACAAACACACATACACATTAAGAACGAACTATTTCTAACTATTAATGGCCCATGCTGCTAAGCACAGCAAAATGCACATGGTCAAAGTGCACAATGCATGGTCATTTTTGGTAATGCCATTACCGTTTTGGTAATTACCACAGGTGGATAGCACAATTGGAAATGAGGTCAGGTCCGGAGGAATACATTATCAGCATGTGTGATTTGCCCGGCTTCAATCATGACCATTAAAATTACTTTTTTTCTTTCCTTTAAAAAGAGATTGCACTACAATTTGATGCTAGAAGAGAACAGTCTGCCAGAAAAACCTCTCACAGGAGGAGACTCATGTTCTTGTGTCGACGTGGCAGAATCACCACAAGAGAGTATATAGCACCGTAAATAAGATGTTGAGGGCAAACAATGAAGAACTTGCTTGTGAAGCAAAAGCACATAGAGTAAATGTGTCTTACTTTACAGGATCAGGCTTGGTACTGTACATGTCCAAACGTTATTATATTTGGATTTAACTGAATCAATAAACGAATCAAATTTAAAAAGCTAACAAATGTATCAATAAACACGTACACTAATCAATTTCATGTAATTAACTTGTTTTAATGTCAGTTTAGAATTTATTTTTGTAAAACAGAATTTTCCTCAGGGGCATGGCCCAATTCATTCACACTCAATATTCAAATGATGTTAGGTCCCAGTTAATTGAAGGGTGCATTTGGGAATATGTTAATGCATTATTTCTGAAAGGATCTTTTCTACCTTTTTGCACAGAGGGATTTTACTGTACCACTGGCTGCTGCCAAAGACAGTGCATTAGTGCCTTCTGTATTGCCACAACGCCAGCACACTAAACCCCACACTGAAACTTTGGGTTACAATTGCACTTTAATTAAGTTATCCCATGAAGAGGTAAGACTGGGTTGTTTTTATTTGTGAGGCAGGAACAAAGAGACTTAAACTATTATGTTATATTCTTAATAATTAGTAATCCCTATTTACATCCTCTTAAAATGAATTACTGCCACAAAAACTGTCCGGTGGTTTATGCCATGTCTCAAACAGAGGATTTTGACTTTTATACAAGAAAAAAGCATTGGATTCTCAAGGTTTACAGGGATGTTTCAGATAATTTAATTGAATGTAAAGATACTTTTCTTATTATGATTAGATTTAACTCTTTCCCACAGCCAAACTACCAACCAGAATGAATTTTCAATGTGTTCACTTTTGTTGAATTTTGGCCAATAAATCAGTACAGTAGGTCAGTAGAAACAATGTTGTCCTTATGTGTCTTGTATTCGAAAAATGGAATCAGTGATTCTAGTGGTATATCATCATTCTGTTTCCTACAATTCTACACAACCAGACTACATGATGCACCATTGTTGTCAAGAATTGTTTCCAGGTTGTGAGCATTCTGCTCAATACTTGGTGACCTCTGGTGACCTCACATCCTGTTTCATAGCTCAGTTTGGGGCAATTTCATTGGATTGAAGATAAATCAGATTAGCTGAGTGCTCTGAACATGTGAGCAAACGACTGCCTACCTTCAAATCTAGCCGACATGAAGCAACATCAGCAAGGCTTTTTTTCTAGCCATGCACCTGACGAATCTAAGAGAATTACAAATTAATTGGCTCCAGTTAGGTCATCCAACTCTTGAGAAATATGTCTGTATCTTTAACTTGTCAGATGCCCATTTTATCTCACCAGCCACTAGTTTACTTACTCCAATGGTCTGTACCAGTTTGGTGGACCAATCTTAGTGCCTGGACACGTCATAAAGTGGCAAACCCGAATTCATTCACATGTCCTCACAAAGTAAGTGGTGCTGGAAGGTGAACATTGTCAAGACCATTAAAATTGGTCAACAGTGTGACTTTGAAAATTAAAATTCACCAACTCTATGTGAAAGTACTGCACAAATGTACTTCACCTCTGCAAGCGAATCCAGTGATAGCTGCAATTCCATTGAAAATAATTGATTTTAGTAAGAAATGTAGCTGTTATGATGCTTCTTCTCGACTCAAACATTAAATCTATGTGCAGGTCAGAAAACCAAAATAATTGGCTAAAAGAGGCTAAACGTTTTTAAAAGCAGCAAAGTCGGGTGTTAATTGTCAGAAGTTTTTGCATTACTAGAGACATTAATTTTACAATAGTTCTGTTTCAGACACTTGGAAATGTGGAATTTACCATTTATAGCACATAGTTATACAGTTAGATTTGGTGGGAAAGGCTCTGCTTTTTGAAGGAAGTCTAAGAGAATCTGAGCAACAAGGAGGAATTTGTTGGAAAAAATAATTCTTCCCTAATGAACACATACATCTATATTGAATATTTGTTAAATCAAAAATACCAAAAAATTGTTAGCACCATTTCAGTACTCTACCCAAACACTATTTTCGCAATTAGATTCACTTAATGCGGGTTTAAATAGTAAAATGTAAGTACTAACAGCATTTTTGTTAATGTACATTCTTAATGAAATAACATTTACAATAATTAAAAGGAATAACACAATGGTTTAAAACTTCAAACT
Source organism: Xiphias gladius (assembly GCF_016859285.1). Taxonomy (NCBI): domain Eukaryota; kingdom Metazoa; phylum Chordata; class Actinopteri; order Istiophoriformes; family Xiphiidae; genus Xiphias; species Xiphias gladius. Next base: position 13,029,821 of record NC_053420.1, on the reverse strand, counting down.
AAGGAGAGTTTTAAAGGCACAGCAACACTGTAAACAGGAGAAACAGGCTCTCACATCAGACTTAATAACCACAGTGGGGAAATGTTTGAGGCAATGGGTGTTGCGGTATAATGATAATTGTGACTTGTTTGAATACAGTCCCTACAATGTAGAGGATGCAATTTTTTGAACCACAGGCTTTTAATAACGGAAGAGCTACTTTGTGTTCTAATGAACAGTAAAATGGAGCAAATATATATTTAACTTGACTAATTTGTCTAAAATCACCAATTCAAAATTTATTTTGAAATATTTATGGATGCAGAACACAGAAAGAGAAAAACATACAGAAACTTTCTTAAAAGCAGAGATGGAAAATTTAAAGCAGCTTTAAATGCAACTATGTGTACCTATACCACAAGCTACACTGACAAAAAATATTTTGCGCCACAATTAGAGTATAAGCTATGCATGGCTGAATTAAATGTCAGCTGAGATGGATTTATGTCAGCAGATATAACGGGAGACAGACACACACCTCTAGGTCAGGAAGGTTAAAGACAATACAGCTTGATATAACTGGATTGTTTGAACAGGTTTGTTTAGACAGCTTTAATCCTTATTAAATAAGAGTTTGGACCTCAGGCTGTTAAGGCAGGAGGGCAGCGGTCCCCTAAACACGCTTTACATGCAGTATTGATTTAGATCTCAGACTAAGATAGATAATGTTGCAAAAAATTATAAAAAATGTAAAAAAGCATAGAAAAAAAATATTGTATATATTAGCGCTGAAATTAGTTTATTAATTGATTGACAGAAAAATTAATCAGCACCAATTTTGAAAATCAATGCCAAATGCCAAAAATTCACTGGCTCCAGCTTTCCAAATATGAATAGATTCTAAAATAGTTAACGCAGTATCTTTGGGTCTGTTTTTTACAAAATGAATATTTATAAAATGACCATTTTTTAGAAACTATTTTCTGACATTTTAATGACCAAACAATGAATCAGTTAATCAAGAAAGTAAAAAGATGAAATTCCAGTTTTGTATACATGATCATGGATTTCACAAGCTTTGCTTCCTCTTCCTCTGCTCCTCCCTAACCTCCTCTCTCATTTCTCCACAAGGCCTTCATTCCATTCTTCCATTCTTTCTACATATCTCCTATTTCTCCTTCTAAGTGCATCATTACAAGAAGCTAATTAACTAAGTCCAATGAATGAACTGAGTAACCTCACAGTCTGAGTGGGGCAGGTGCTATTTTAGGAAAAGTTTGCTGGTTAGGTAGTGTAGAGATATTCTGCCTAGAATGGGCCCAATCCCTCAGCCCCATCAGAACAAACTCAGCTGGCAAGGAAAGAAATATCTGTGTCCCTGTATTTCTGTGGAGCAGCAACTCTGTGAGTACAGGCATGCAGGTAGCTCCTCACTGTGCCCCGTCCTGCACTGTTCTTTGGTGCACTGAGTGCGTGGGTTCATTGATTGTATCTCTCTCCTGGCACTTTAATGGTCGTGGTACACTCGTCTCTGGACCCAGCATTAGCATGGTCAAGTTATTTCCTCTCAGGGGCTATTTCCACTGACCCAACAGGATTTTTCCGTTCACTCCTTCAAACTTGTGTAAGAAAACGGCAAGCTGTGTTTTTCCATTATTTCCTATACACTGCCTGGTGATACAGGGGGCAAGAAATGACTGTGCTTTGATGTATTTATTGGTAGCGTAACAGGCTTTTGCACTTGAATTCTGAAAAAGTGTGATCTTCCAAATTCTTGGCATTAAAGCAGTAAACCATCTACTTAGTTCCAACTGATTCCCCATTTCTTAGGCTTTTGTATCCCTACCAAAACCTACAGACACACAAGTGCACACACTGTTTTTATTGTAGCTAAAACACAGTAAACGTTCCTGAAAGCGAAACTAGTAAAGATAAATAATTAAATCTAGATACCACTGTCTCAAAATGCCTCAATTACAAACCAGTCTTTTGTGAACTGTACTTCAATACATCGCTGAGTGATTAATACAAATTGTGCACTGAGCAGTTATGGATACATTCAAACACAGATTGGGGGGGGGGGGGGCTAGAGCAGAGAAGAAGGCGGGAGTAATGGTAAGTGAAAATGAAGAAACAGGAAGAAAAAGATGGAGAGGGAAAATCCAGGTGGTAGTGCTCCATCAAATAGCTTTTCCCTCTGTAGCAAAGGATGAGGGGATGACTTACTGAGGGTAATTCTACACACATGCACACACAAACACACACTCTCCACTGCAGGTAATTGGTGTCATGAAAACTGGCTTGTCAGTCCACCAGAAGGTAGTAGTGCTCTCTTACACCCCGACCCTGCAGCTCACCCCATCATTTCCCTGCCCTCCATCCCCATCCCTCGGGTGTATTAGGTGCTGCACTTTTGGAGTTCCCGCAGTCGTTATACTGCACAGTTTTGACATTACTCACTGATTCTTCATGGCACTCAATAAGAGAGGATGGAGAATGGAAGAATCCTAAAAAAAGGAAACCTGCCTGCCTACTGATAGGGAATTTTAAGTATTTCAAATGTCATCCAAGTAAAAATTTGAAAAATAAATTTTAATGCTTACCAGTCGCTGTTATTTAAAGAATCTCAGATAAAACACATCTGCAACAGATGCAATTAATTTGATTTTGATTAAAGGTAATTTCTGTTGCCATTCAGAATCCCACTGGCAGTATACAGCTGGATTACAGTATAAAGCTGCATTATGCCATTGGATTACAAATCCCTCAAAAGGAACACACAGCTACATGATGTCTACTTAAAGTCCATAGTAGAGTGCAGCAGGTGAGCTGTGTTGAAAATTGTACTGCTACAGGCAATGAATGAAGCCCTAGAAATTGCAACTGCCTACCTGGGGGCGACGGGGGGCTGGTGCAGAAACTCTGTGTCACATTTAACACTTTGAATACTGATAAGGCATAAATAAGAACACATTTCTTCTGGTAATTTAAATCAGCCAAAATGCAGTCAGTTGGCCACAGACTCAGCTCATCTGCATTAGTCAGCGCATTCATACTATAACCCAACTCCTGTGTGCACTTACAAATGTATGCACATGTGTGTGACTCTGTGTGTTCAAGCCTCTCTCAAGAGACTTTCCAGTCCCTTCATGTTGTCACAGGGTTTGGCACTGGTCTTATTTCCCCAGATGTTCCCACCATCCTGTCTCTCTCTCTCTCTCTCTTTTCACGTCTGCTTACTCTCTGAATTTCCATTTTCAGGATGAGAAACTCACTTTATAAACTTTCCATGTCTTGCTGTCTGCTTCCTCTGTCAAATTCAAGCATAACTGTCGCCCAAATCCCGACCCCCTCCCTTGCCCCTGTAACTGATGGGTAAGAGAAAAAATTTTCCCTACAGACAAATATGTACCTAACTGTAGCATTTCCCTATTTAAACAAATTGCAAAGATTGTGTCTGTCAAAAATAAGGATTAAAAAGATAGGGGCACTGAAATTAAAAATGCCGTATTGGATTTCTACAATACAGTTTCTTGGTAATACGCAGTTGTGCCTTAAACAAAGGCAACCAAGGGCAAACTTTACCAAAAGTAACCAAGGTCCAACATTATTTCTCTATAGACACTGCCACAAAGTCACTTACAAGTCAGTCTCTTCTAATTGCTTGGAACAACAAATTTAGAACTAATACACTATTAAACCACGTTTCTTTCCACAGCACAGTCTAGGTCAGTGCTGATTATTGAGCCCATTTCAAAAGCAGTCTGAGGCACTGAGACCTACAGTGAAGTTGACTGTTACCATTGCAGTTACAGGAAATATCAAGTTGCACCACACTAAAGGATTAGAAAAACCAAAGTAGTTCACGACATGTCAAGTGTAGTTTTACTGTTCCTAACTAATCCCTTTTTGCTCTCTCCATAGTGGCAAAACCAGTCTCTCAAATTCAACAGAAATGCTATTGTTTTAAAAGGATTTACTTACAGTGAAACAGCAGAGAGAGGAAAATGTGGTGGCGGTGCTAGGTACAGTTTCCCTAAATATCCCTTTTGGTGCTGATGATAGTTGTAGTAGCAGGGTGGCCTATCCAAGACTAGATCTATATATAACCTAGAGAGCTTGTAGCAGGAGCTGACAGCAGGCTGAATCGGGCTTTTCCACGTCGCATAGACAGTGTATTTGCCATAAGCGAGCCCATTCTGACCAGAAAGCTGCACAGCACGGGAAAGTACAAGAACAAGGAGCTTCACACTAGGGCTCTGTCCCTAGAACAAATGAAGGGAGGGACGGAGACAGGGAGGGAGAGATGGAGAAGAGAGAGAGGGAGGCAGGGAGGGAGAAAGTTGGTGTGGTGTATATACAGGGCCTGCTAGCATGACCTCTTGTACTGAGAGCACACACTGACACCCACACAAGCAAAGCCTTCAGTCAATCTTGAAAGAAAAAAAAAACTTTTCTGATGAATGACACTAATCAACTTTCCACTCAAAGAGTATATGCTTTGTTTGCACTCTCTGTGATTTCTTTTTTTTATTGACTGAGGAGACAAAACTAAAAATAAAAGCACATGTAAATTAGTTTTAATAGTGCTAAGATACTAATTGCATCATTTTGTTTCTAATAATTAACGACACAGTTACCATTAAGCTCATTCCTTCAAAATTATGTTACCACCACTTGAAGCTTGGAGGTTGGCTTTATCATTGACCACAATTTATTTATTTTTCTTGAAAACTCCAAATTTGGATAAAGAGGTGGAGCTAAATGGTGCAAGCAAACAGTAACCCCCACAGCAATGTGTAATAGTACAAAGGTCCTGTCAATCAAGTTAAACAAGCTCTACTAACCTCTTAATGGAAAAGTGTTTCAAAATTCCTGTCAATCAAATTATATGAAGTTAATAAGTTACAGTAGTAAGACCAATTAAGTTTATCTTATAGGAAATAATAACAATTTGATTTGCAATCCCTGTATTTCTCAAATAGTCCAGTGCTACAGTTAAATGCTGCTTTGTATGTCACTAAATATTGTGTGAACTTTAAAAAAAAAAATTGCTCCTTGGTCCTTACCTCACTGCAGTTACTTTCTAAATTACAAACATTAAGCATTTCTCATAGCAGGGTGATGACAGACCCTGCCAAAACCCATCTTCTTGAAGGCTGCATTTGAGAATGTGATTGGAGCCAGTCACATCGGCTAATAGGTACCCAATCTTAAACCCCGTCCAGACGGTCACAGTAATGCTGGTTAAACCTGCAACTGCTGTCGATCTGAAATGATCAACACATATCACATGAACTGTCATTATATGCGAGTTTCCTATATGAAAAGGATGTCAGAGGGGCTGCTATCCTTAGGCACTTCAGAACTGTTTGCAACATTGTGCCACTTGGTCACAAAGGAGTGGTGGAAATCGAGTGCATCGCTGCATTATTTCTATTTTTGTGGCACAAGACAATCTCTGTTTGCATCTCAATGCAAAGTTGTGCTAAAGAACTATGTCAATTAAATGATTAGTAATCAGCAGAAAAATAACTGATAGCAATTACTGCTATTAATCAATAATTTGTTAATCATTTAAGTGACTAATCTAATAAAAATACAAAACATTGGTTAGTTACACCTTTACGTATTTGAAGATTTGTTTGATTTTCACTCTTTATTGCAATTTAAACACAATAAATCAATAAATTAAAAAAACAAATCAACCATTTTACTAATGAAAAAAAGGAAAATGGATAAGTAATGTGGAAAAGTAGTTGTGTTTTAGTAGTATAGGGAGTCAGTTAGAAGTGAATGGCTGACTAGCTCTCAGACACTTGATTAGGCTGGTGGACAATGTTAACAGGCTTGACAAACTTGAAATGTTTCATGGGCCATGGTTGTGATTGGTGAAGAATTTGTGGTTCAAGTTACTGGACTGCTGTGAAATAAATGTATGGCAAATGAATGGGAGCTACTCACACCTCTAATACAAATGCTGTTTAGGCTCCCTTGAGCATAGCAGGTAAATCACCACTGCTCCCATGATGAAGCCTATTTGCCAACAGTAGAAGAGCGTTGTTGTACTGGGCAGGTGAAGATGTTTAAACATTCAAACAGCCTCAAACAGATCTTCAAGCAAAACTTCATCAATTCTGCTGCCTGGTGGGGAGTCCCATGCATTTAGAGGCACAATAAAATAGCAGTTAAGAGTGTTTTTAGCTTCTGTAAGTAAAGTAAGCAAATAAAACAAAAATTGTGGACAGTTTATTTTTAGCCATTTGACAAAAATAATGTTTACTAAAGGTTCACTTACTAAGTTTTCTTGTGGAGCTTTCAACCACATCTCATTAATGTCAAGCTCATCTCCATGACAACTGAGCAAACTACATCCTCTGATGAAGGCTTTGAAAGCAGTGGTTGTGGCAAAAAAACGAATGTACATGCTCATAAAGCTCACAGAGTGGTCCTTGAAGGAAGGCTGATATTTTGGTAATTTGGAATTACCCCAGTGCATTTATTTTCATGCAGTAAACTGGGTATTGAAACATTCTTCAATTCAAAGTAAAATAAAGTCAAATGAAAGTTTGTTTCCCCATTTCTGTTTTCTTTTCCTCTAACTCTCTCTCCCTCTCTGAAAATAATGAATCACTATCAGTGGAAGAGAAAGTATTTGGCCTTGTAAACAACCAGCTGTGGGATGAGCCACAAGGAAAATTCAAATCTTGTTAGACAATTCCCCCTGAACAATTGTGTCTGTGCATGAGCACACAAGAGTGTCATATTCTTTTTCTTTATGCACTAGAGACTATTTTCAGCGGCTCTGACATCAACACACAGTGTGTGCACCCATAAACTTACAACTATACACACACACACACACACACACACACACACACACACACACAAACACACACACACACACACACACACACACACACACACACACACACACACACACACACACACACACACAGTGCTTAAAGTCTTAACAGAAAAGGATGACACATGAGGAAGAGTGGAGGTCTTCCCATGCCCCTCTGCCCTTTCTGTTGGACTTGGATATCTCCCACAGGCTGAGCTGTAAATAGACAGTACCCCCAAAACACACACACGCAAACACAAACACACACACACACACAAAACTATACTTAGATGCCATCTCTGGTTTGCCACTATGTATTCAAACTGCCTCTCCCCACAGTGAAATGGGGCACATCAGCCTGCCTCTGTAAACAGACACAAAGCCACATCTTCCCTCTACAGGAAGATTACTAGAACATTAAATTTGCGAGTACAACTTAAGAAAGTCGTTCACACACTGACCTGTTTGGTTTGATAAAGAACAGTACCACAGAGGATTTCACCACAAGCAGCACAGCTTCCAGTTTCTCTGGGAAGCTCATGGAACATCTGTAACCATTAATGTCCCAAAAGATCACAGCGATAATGTATATGTCAAGAGAGATCTAACAGCCATACCACAAAACTTTAACAAGGTTTTATTGAACTATTTGTCAAAGATTGCACATTAAATTACTGCGTTAAAACACTGTGATGGCCAACCTACAGTAATGTAGAGAAAATGAATGCCAGCTTGCAGATTTTGTTCTTCAGGGGGGTGTAACTGCTACCAGTGGGTATAAACTAGGCTATATGGAAATATGTGTACAAATTCAAACACACTAACTCACAGAGACACTAAGATGTCTTGACATATGATAAGATCCCTGCAGCCAAAAAGCACTCAAAAAATGTTTAGTTCATTAGTTTATCAGGATAGAACATTAGTTAAACTGAGGCAGAAGTAAAGTAACAGCATGTTGCCTACAAGAGATCAAGAGGCAGTGAAGAAAATAATTTGTCTGCAATAAAATTTACTGGTAGTCCTGCAGCAACCACTGCAGCCTGTTACTTTACAAGTCAGCTTTAGTAGATGTATTTTATAAACACAAAGGCGGTCAATCACACAAGTAATGAGATCAGAAGACTGTGAGGCTTTCAAAAATTTCATCTCACACAAGGGCACTGCAGTGCAGCATGTTCTGATGTAGCATGAGCTCACATGACTTATGATCATGTTGTTGATGTATCTGAATGGATAAGATTTTCCCTGCATAACATACAAAGAACTAATTATTTTTTTTTACTTCACATGTGATTCACAATTACAATAAGTGTCCAGTTTAGCAAACAACAGCCTTCAGACACAGTTTCAACAAGTACTGACCCATTAGCTCTGCAACAACTGGATACAGTGATCAAGCAATAGTGAAGCACCTTTATAAAATCGTGAAACTATTTTCACATTTCTCTGTTACTGTAGGTTTTGCGCCATGACCAGGGTGATTGTATGTGTCAGGATGGCACTTATTATTGTGTGAAATAATGCATTTTCTGCACGTGTGTGTGGTTTGCCAAAAAACTTGCGTTCATCTCATAGTGACAAGAAGTGCTCAGTGTGTTACTTAATCCGACAAAACAAGTGTTGAGTGTCACATAGGATAGCAACGGTGCAGACATTCGCTCTCTGAAAGAGTACATACTGCACAGTGCTGTCGGAAAACATTAGCTCAGTGACAAATTTTTGCTGGGTTTATTCTGTGCTCCAGCACACTGCATTTTAAATGAAACAATGACTATAAGGTTAAACTCTGTTTGACTCTCAGCTTCGGTTGCTAAAATCCACATATTAACAGTGTATACTACAATACCTAGTCTCCCAATTTTGGGGGACAGAGATTAACAAGTTAAAATAAAGTTATAATCATATTTAATATTTAGTTTCCAGTAAACTGTATTCAGCCTCTGCATATTTGGTTGCTTGTCCTTCCTGAAATCTACACCCTGTAGACATCAGCCAATACTTGGTATCTTCCCTGATGATAAAGTGCCAGTTTTTGAGTCTGGTCTTCTTGCAAATGAAACATCCTCAGTTGGACTGATGTCAGGTGATTGACTTGGCCGGCCAAGAATATTCTACTATTTGAATTTTATAGTTATAATTTTTGTATGTTTAAGATTATTTTCCTGCTGAACTGCCTTAAATGGGAACCATGTGTAAAAAGAATATGGACCTCTAACACCCTGAAACACCTTCAAAAAATAAATGTAAGTCTTTTAAGAGAATAGTTAGTGACTCCATTTACACATTTATGTGCTTGTATTTGTTGACGGATAGCTGTTAGCTAGCTAGCTAAACTGTTATTGTTGCAACAAAGCTGCTGCAGATACCTGATCTACATGTAGCCGGGGAAAAGAAGACGGATTGTACTTAGATTTGTGATCTGGCCATTGGAGACACATATACTGGCTAAGTGTACGCAAAAGTGCTTTAAAGCACTTCAAATGACAAGTGTAAATGGTGCCATTGTTTATTTTAAAATCTAATATGCTACAGTAAAAAACAAAAAATTAAGCTATGAAGCTGGTATTTATCAAATTCAATGCTGAGCACAGAACTCACAAAAGAACCATTTCAATTTTGGGGCAGATCCAGATAATTTACTATGAATTTGATTTTTTCTCTGAAGTCTCTTGTATGCTATTTGACATTGCTCTTAGTCTGAGTGCCATTCTAGTTGTGAATGTTATTTCTACAATTGTTGAAAAAAAAAGTGAGCTTTTTATTTTTTTGAAATACTATTCAGAGAGAAAATACACAAGTATTGTGTAAGTACTTGTGTTGTATAAGTACTTTTTTCTTACATGGGTTTGAAGCTTCATCATTAGTTAAAACCAGCATTAATGGCTTATTGGTTAAGAGTGGAAACAGAGACAAAGAGAGAAAAAGAACAAAAAATCAATTGAAACGTGATCACCGAGGAGCATTGTGAGCCCAGATGGATTTCTGAGTCCCTTTTCAACCTGCACAACTCCTGTTGCACAGCTTTAGTGGTATTTAGAGAGTCTGTGTCACTCAGTAAGCATTCGTCCATCAGCAGAGCTTTATGTGATATAAGATAAGAAACAATACAAACATACAAGTGCTGTATAAGCCTCAGCTACCTGCATTTATTGTGAACTAACACTACGCAATTTTAAGAGAAGCAACAGAACAGCAGCAGTGCATGAAAATATTAAAAGGGGTGTTGCTCTGACAACTACATTGTGTGTGCTCCAGAACAGCTCTTTCTGGAAAAAGAATGACAAAGAATACAAAACAAGGACAACTTCAATGCCACAAAAATTCCATAAAATGACAAATGACGGTGACTCGTGAATGACCTTGCTGTTGTACATTACTGTGAAAATCAATGCAAACCCACAAAGTACAGTGTTGTTTCAATCTGGACTCCTACTGTTGATATCTTTGCAGGAGATCAAGGTTCTTCACACACCGAGTCCTACTAAATGACCCCTATATGGTAACCCAATGTCCTGCAGCATAACACTGACCCAAAGCCATTTTATATATGCCTTTATTACAGACATGTATCAGTCATTGCCACATAAAAATCCCATATATCCATCCCAGTTCATATTGGAGGGATAAATGACCTCTGTGTCTGGCTAAACAGAAAAAAGCAGCGTAAACAGCCATTCATAACATATTCCCGAGGTGGAGACAAATGACTTCTATCTATAACATACTGGACAAAAGACACTAAATCCTCCAACCTTGCTGTCATCTTTAAGATTAAATATACCATATGATGCCAATACACAGTTGTGGGTGTTTTAACACATCCCATTCAGTCCAGATGTTTAATTTTGCCATGCTGGCATGGATAACCAATTCTTGAGTAACCGTGCTAAACACACCAGAACGATTTTCTGGAAAGATACACTTTTCCTCTACTTTTCATTTTGATGTCTTCACCCATCGGCAAGACAATTTTACTCCTATTTCTTAGTGTCTACAGCCTGCTCCAGGTCCCCCACTGAGGGCTTTGTTTTACTTTTTGTTGTACTGCCTTGAACTTCTTTATCTCCTGTGTAATTATTTATTCAGTTTGTGTTAACCATTCATTTAAAGCAACTGTTATATCAAATGATTCCATTAGCAACCACTGATTTGTAAATGAATAAGCACTTTTATTCAAGTGCCATACTTTAAAGAGTGTCAAGCCCACAAGTAATTTAAACAACAAAATATATCATTTATTATTTCCCTCCAGCTCGATATAAGCCTTTTCTGATCTTACACCACTATCAGCAGGACAACATTACTTATCAGTAGCGTCAAAAAACCATGACAAATCACAGTTGCAAAACCGAAGCATTTTCTAATCTTGCACCACTAGGGTTATGGTTTGATTTTGTTTACGCACAAAAACAAGTTGGTTAGGGAAATATCATGGTTAAGGTTTAAATCATCCCTCTTTATTATCGTTAAAGTAATAATTTCCTGGTTAAAATTGGGGGAATGATCCTGATCATGATTAAAAGAAACCAACATTAACTGTCGGTAGGAAAACAAGAAGCAGACAGTGGTCTCCTGTGGCCAACATTTTGTTGACCCATCCTACCACCCCGACTTAATCCCTCAGTGGACTCCCTTGTAGCTCTATAACAACATTACACTATTTCCTCTTTTGCTCCCGACAGACAAGAGTCATAATTCGTATGGATTCTAGAGAGCTTTGTACATATGCTGTATAACATTTGCTGTTTTTGGGCATTTGCGAAATGACTGATGGTGTTGCTTTCCTTGGGAGGATAGTTTCAGTTGCAAAACACTACTTACATTAAATTACAAACATAGCGTACCAAATTAAACACTTATCTACCAACGGCCAGATGTGTCAGATAATAGTGTAGTGTCTCACTGAGAATACTGGAGTGGAGTTGGATGATTATTGGGAACTTTTGAGGGGATTTACAAAGAGAAGGAATCATATTATGCAGCAGAAACTAAGGTTAAATATAGTACTTGTCAAACAATTGGGTAGTTTATCAATACCCTTTAGTTCCATCAACTGCCTCCTTGAGTTCCTCTTCCTCGATACTAGCATTTCAGTACTGATTAAAGGCTTATGCTTCCTGCTGCACGTTGACATCTGTAGTTTTCTTTAGCTCAACTATCCTATCAAGGAAAATGCCATCCCACACAGATCTGCAATTACTCTTAAAAAATAAATAAAAATCTGTTTCCCAACTCTTCAGAATACAAACAGCAGCAAATACAGAGAATCCATCTTTCAACGACAGGTCACAGGAACTGGTTTCATAATTTTTTTTCTGGGCTTTATTTGTTAACACCAGAATAATATAATTAAGAATTTTTTTTTGCAGACGCTCTATTTTGAGCGATTCATTAGCACCTGCCAATTAGCAATTAGCTATCCCTCTAACAAACATGACATTCACTCCCACCATGCAACTTAAAAAACTCCCACTCTTTTCAAATGCCACGCACAGTGAATTCTGTCTCAGGGGGAGTGTAACACAGAACAGCAAGTCAGCAAGAAGGAACTTAGGTGACCACTCAGGAGGTACCTGCTGTGCCTCATACGTGGCAGGAATTTTAAGCCTTGGAGGTAGGAGTATGAAAGAAAAAATCCTAAAAACAATGCACTTATAAAATATATAGAGAAACATACAGTATTTAGAGTATAAAAGAAAGCATTTAAAGTATTATATAAACCAATTTCAAGTTGTTATCTACCAATTTGTCACTTACATTGTTGTTATGCGTAATTCCCCAAAAATGAAATGCTGCAAGTTCCTTTGGTCTCACTGAAGGCTTTGTTGAGCAAAAGGTTTGACCTGAATGCTCCCAATACAAACAGCCCACTGTAAGCCCTCTAATGTGCGGTTTACCCTGGAGTCTAGATTATTTAACTGCAAGTGCTTTAAGTCCACTTTTGCCAAGTCTTGGAAATCAGGCAAATTGATACAGCATGGCTTACAACAGCATAATATAAACAGCAGCAAAAGGTGAGTTGGGCAGTAAATATTATTTAAAAATGGGGCTGCCTATGTAAGGGTAGAGTGGAATCTGGGAGCTACAATTGGCACAATTAAACACACTGCACCTAAGTGAAGGGCACTACTGGCAAGCAACGGTATCTCTCTTTCTAGATGGCTATTACCATAACAGCAGTTGGACAGCCAAATGTTTTAGTGGCAGTACTGCTAACATCAAAATGTGGAAACAAATACATAACAGTTGTTCGGTTTAGGTCTGTTGTTAATGTACAAAATGTGTCCTTCACAGGAGAACTGCTGTGTCATCTAGTGAACATTGTGCCTCACTGTATTTGAGAAAATCCAGGTCAAGTAGGAGTTAATGTCAAATTTAATAAATAAGGGATAAGAGACAGATGCTTCATTCAGTGTAAACAACTTTGATTGCCTATACAGTACTAAAACGAATTTTTTAAAGAGGAAACTGACGTTGCATACCTTAAAATCAAATACTAAAAAGGTTTAGAAACAGGTATTAAATAGTTCTTATCTCAAGTTTTTGATTGGCACATCTGGACAGCCAAAACAACCCATCCCATTTATCAAATTGAGATTACACCATGGACAACATGCATTCAATTAAACTACTGAGTGAGAAGGAGAGAAGGGGAGGGAGAGATGAGAGAACACGAGAGAAACACAATAGAAACATGATCAGAGACTGATTTTTCATCCATCTGTCCAGAAATTCTGTGAGGACCATAATGCCTGCAATAGTGTCTGATTGTTGCAGTGATAATTGGTCATGGTTAAATTAATTCTAACACTGTGCCATGATATGCAAATGACAGAGAGAAGGAAGACTGAATCTGCAGCAGTAATTAACAGTCCTAAATGGCTCATTAGAATTCAATTCATTAACTAATCAAGTATTTTTTGTGCGGATGCTTGTGTAAACATAATAAAATAGTCTTTTTTATTATTTTTTTTAGATTTACCTTAATGCTGAATTGATTGGAGTGTCTACTGCTGTTCAGTTTGTATTGTTTTAGCCAAATTTCTACCACTAAATCAATCACTCAATCATTACTTAAGAACTACACTACCTCTGTAAGACATTCATAACTGTCAATGTGTTTGCCCCCTCAGCGATTTCCAGCATGCCCTGATCTCCCCAGCTTCTAAGATTTAACACAGACACTAGACAAGATGTCAGCTTTTACTAGACTGCAAACACAAACAATGTAATTATGTATGCATTATTCATTGACAGTGTCAGAGCAGCAGTACCAAAGGAGTTACAGTTTGTGAGGAAGATTAATGGTGTTGGCAGTCTGCCTTTCAAACACAGATTTTGATATATATGCCCTCTACTTAAAGGATTTTTTTTTTTTCAAGCTGGGTCTTGTTTTAATAGTTTCAGCCAGTTATTATAAGTTCTTACTTAGCAATTTTCTCTGCTGAGATCTGGGACATGGCAACACTTGTAGCCACAGCTTTCCAGTGGAATCCAATGGGGAAACAAAATGAGTTAAGACAACCAGAAATCCACAACCAATAATCTAATCCACATATTTGGAAGTGTAACCAAAACCGAACACACTTCAAATGTCCATTACAGCTGGCCATTGCATTATATATGTGCACACATGTGTAACTGTAGTAAGTAGGTAGGTCAAAGCTGAAGTATTGCGTAACTCTGTGTGGCCTAACAGTTGTTTAGAGATGACAGTTAAGGGAAAAACTGCCATTCTTACACTTGAAAATTAGTGGTTTATTACTGTAATGTGGTTAAAGATTTGAGTTGTGGGGTCGCCCCACACCCTCCAATTGAAAGCTGTTTCTGACAGAGTCGCATTGTAAATGCAGGCCCTCAAACTCCCTGCAATCTCCCTGCCCATGCAGGATGAAGTCTTCCACTTGCGTTCCAGACCCCATCCCTACCAAGCTGTTTAAATCCTGCTTCCAAAGCCTCTCCCAGGTTACTACTAGTATAATAAACTCCAGTCCTAATTCAGGCATCTTCCCCACAGTTTTCCAGACTTCTATGTTAAAACCTCTCCTCAAGAAATCCCATCTAGATTACTCAGAGCTAAAAACTTACAGAGACATTTCTAATCTACCTTTCCTTGGTAAACTTTCAGATAAAATTGTTTTTAATTTGCTTGTCTATTTAACCGACAGCGGCATTTTAGAAAAGCTCCAATCTGGTTATCGAGCAAACTACAGCACCGAGACAGCCCTACTGAATGTCGTCAATGACCTGAAAATTATTGTGGATGCAAACAATGTGGCTGTCCTTCTTCTCTTAGATCTCAGTGCAGCAGTCGATACAATCAGCCCCAAATTTGGAGACTTGAGAAATAGGTGGGTTTTGTGTATTAGCTTGGTTACATTCGTATTTAACTGGTAGACAGTTTTTGTCAGCATGGGTGTGTATGTATCAGAGACTTGGTATTGAATATGGTATTCCTCAAAGAAGCATTCTCGGCCAAATTTTGTTTTCATTATATATGCTCCCACTGGGAAACATTATTAACCATTACCATGTCAACTACCAAACCATAAGATGATGGTACACAATTGTACATCTCTGTTTCACCAAATGACCCCAATGCACTGCATGCTCTTATTGCCTGTCTAGCTGACATGAATGAATCGATCTATGGTTTGGATGGGTATAAACATTTTAAAACTAAATAAGGAAAAAACCGAGATTCATTTAATAGGACCCAAAGCAGCAAGAATAAAAATGCACTCAATGTTTGGTGGTCTTAGCAAACAGATTAAAACACACACCACAAACTTGGCAGTGAATCTTGACTCCAATTTAAATTGTATTCCTCATTTTAACAAGGTCGTTAAAACATCCTTTATTCATCTCAGGAATATTCCCAAACTCAGACCTTTTTTAACTCACAAAGATGCTGAAATGCTCATTCACGCTTTTATTACTAGCTGTTTAGACTACTGTACCTAAAAAGTCCATAAGAAAACTACAGCTAGTTCAGAATGCTGTGGCCAGAATCCTAACTAAAACAAATAAAATTTAATCATACTACCACACTGCTTAAGACATTGCACTGGCAACCTGTATCTTTTAGAACTGATTTTATAGTTCTTTTACTTGTTTATAAAGCTTTAAATGCCCTTACTCCTGCCTACATCTGAGATCTTTCATTTTATGTTCCAGCCAGATCACTAAGGTCCTCCAAAGTTTATCTTTTAACTGTTCCGAATGTGTCCCATAAAAGTAACGGTGAGGCTGCTTTCTGTGTTTATTCTCCTAAACTGTGGTACACACTCTCTTTTGATACTGGTACTCTCTGGATATTAGAATGGCAAGCTCAATCAGTATTTTTTAAAAGGAAACTAAAGACCTATCTTATGAATCCGGCATTTAAATTAGAGTAATGTTATACCTTAAGTTTTAACCATTGGGTTTCATAATCAATTTTATCCCTTTGGGTCTATTTCATTTTATTGCATTGACTTTTCAGTTTTCACATTTATTTTTATACCATGAGTTTATTTTTTTTATTTTATTTTATTTTATTTTATTTTTTTTTTATGTTTTATTGTTTTATCTTGTTATGTGAAGCACTTTGGGCTGCTTTTTTGTATGAAAGGTGCCTTATAAATAAAGTTGAGTTGAATTAAACAACAACACAACTACTTAAACTAGAAGGTGAAGAGGCTATTTCTCATATAAATAGCCTTTGAATGATATTTTGAGAACATATTTCTTCTTTGTGTGCAGGCTCATTTTACATTTCATTGATGTGGAGTGTGTCATCCTGATTTGCACTGGTTTACCTTGGACAGTATGACTGTAACTTTAACTATTAACCTTGCAGACATCAAAAAGCCCAAATAATGAAGCACAACTGGTGACAACAGTTACAGTTACAGTTACAGTGTAATAATCATGGCTGAGGCTTTACTATAAGTAGCAGTGTAAAGCTCACTATTTCAGAAAGCCTACAACAATCAACATAAGACCACGGTTACCATAAACCAAATATATAATGCATCACTTAGAATTTAAAGTATATAAAGCAAATGTCAGCCAAAAGGAGGTAAGCCTCCACTGTATCCCTGAGTACTTCTTCAGTTGGGCAACTTATAAGTCTAGCCCCAGTTTGTACCTCTCATTTTTTATCATTACATTCAAGTCACAAAACTATGCATCCAATTTTCTGAAAAATAAATACCTAGCATCTTTGAAAAAAAACATAAGATTGTAAGATTGAAGAAATATCTTCAGAGATATTTCCAGGATCTCTTCCAACCATCTAGATTAAAAAATATTCTGCCTGTTGCACAAAAACAAATTTTTTACTCGTCTCTCAAGTTGCGACAATATTGCCTAATAGAGGTTGCTGGAAATGACATATGTCCTTGCTCAGAAGCAAAATATTAACACATTATTTTTCATACAAGTATAAAATATTGGAAATAAACCTCAATATATACCAATCCAAGTAATCATGCAATTTTAATTCTTGGTTCACATTGTACAAACTGAGCAAAGACATATGTCATTTCCATCAACCATCTTTATTTGGCTATTAGGAAAAAGAGGTGCAACAAATTAAAACATTTTTTATCATGCAACAGACAGAATTTTTTTTAATCTAAACTATTAGAAGACTTTTTGAGGATCCTGGAGATACCTTCAAAACAGCAGTAAGTGTTTGGATGCCTAGCTCTGTGACTCAAATGTCGTGTTAACACATGAGAGGCACAAACTGTGGCTACTTTGGGTTGTTCCTCTCTCAGTGCAAAGTAAGAACAGAAAATAGGTCACCCAATTATATCATCAATCAGTTATCATTTCTTTAAACTGTATAATATGAACAAAGAATATGCAGCATACATCCACAAAAGCAGAGGTGGAAAATAGGAAACTAATTGGTTGCATCCTTCCCCTCTCTTCCACTGCATACCTGCGGCAGAATGCACGTCTCTGTGGCAACGACAGCAGACTGAAAGTGTAGCAACAGTGTGTCATTCCTGCCGACGCATCTCACTACGCATGCCAGGGCATCTCCCATAATCACCACCTCCTCATCTGACAGCGGTCTCCTAACAACCACGACATGGACAAACTAAAAAGGGAACGCAAAAAACTACAATGTAAAAGAACTATCTACCACTTCCACCCCCACTAATTGGATTTGTGGGTGATGTTTGCCCGAATCGGACGCATTTCCTACCTGTTTTCTGCTGATCCAGGAGGGAGAGGAGGAGGAGGAGGAGGAGGATCAGGCGCATCAGGATGAAGATATATGCTGCATTTAGAAGATCGGGAGATAAGGGAAATCGAGCTGTGGCAGGGGTCTGGTGCTCCCCCGCTCAGTAACGACCCAGTAACTCAAATGCGTTTATCCACTTTGCGCTACACAGTCACTTTGGGTGCTCAGCTTCTTAAAGGTGAACGAGGCGCTCCATTTTTGCGCAATGTTATCTGAATCTAATTTGAGGGTTTTTGGAGGCATCCTAATAACGTGACTTTGATAACGTTAACCGCCTGTATATGCAGGGTTTTCCCAGTCAGCCTTATAAGCAATGGGGAGTAAGCCACTGTGTGGCTTTGGGGTTGCAACTGATGTTTATTTTTATACTTCATCCATTCATCGTTTTGTCCATACAATGACAGTAAGTAGTAAAAAATGCCCGGGATAATTTCCCACAGACCAAGTGGCATCTCCTTAAGTCTTGTTTTATCTGACCAATAGTCCCAAATCAAAAGATATTCACTTTACGATCACGTATGACGAAGAAAAGCATCAAATCCTCACATCTGAGAGGCAAATATTTGACATGTTTGCGTAAAAAGGATTGGACGGATTATTCAACTATCAATTATTCAACTACTTAGTTATTATTAATCGACTAATCATTGCAGCTCTGAGTGGCGTTATTATCCACCACATCCTATACTTTGTCCCTATTTTAAGTTTCAAAATATAGTTTTCTAATTTTAAGATGCTACAAAGGGTTAGCTAGCACAGAAGCCTCCGTACTTTACATGTTACTTGCAGCGGAGGACAGGTGGCAAGGCCGAAGTTTTGCCAAGAAGCTCAGGCTTATCATTTCACACTCTTTTACACCTTCTAATGGCAGTCATAATAATTCACTTTTTTTCCATTCCTTCTCGTTTGTGACCGTACTTGCCCCATTTTTTTTTTTTTGTCCCAAACAAACCTCAACGTTTGTTTGCTTGTTAGCTAGCTACCTTTAATGCCGCGTTCACGTCATATCGGCTAAACGAGCAGCTCAGTGGTAAAAACGTTCACGCCAGCCTCCCATTTGTTATTTCGAATCGGAAATTTCTTAAGCCGACTGTATCTCCAATAAAGAACTACAGACATGTCAGCAAACAGGTTAGCACTAGGGATAACCACCTTGGAAAATGCGTGAACATTCCCAAGTCGGCATATTGTGCGTTTCTGCCTGTCTTACCATTCTGCCTACGTTGAGGAATGCAGTAGGAATGTTAGCATTAGCTAGCTATGAGCATCTGATTGTCTCAAAGAAAAACTTAAAGCTAAACTTTTAAAACAGAAGACATTTTTGAAAGACATTTCCAATTCCCCAGGGATTCTCTCCTCCTAGTGAAATCAAAAATATTTTGTCTTTTGCTTATTAGAGATGTTTAACTCCTTTCCAAAGTTTTACTCGGTTTCTAAAAGATAATAAAGATGGCTGCCGGAAGAAACTACTGTATCTCTACAATGCACCGTTTACCAACTGTGATAAAACATCAAGGCCACCAAGACAAAAATGAACACATTTCAAATTTAAAAGAACATTAATCAATATAAATGAAGCTGATAAAAAGTTTTTTGTAAGAATACCTTAATTTTTCCCTTAAAAAATTGTTACTTCGTAGTTGAAAAATAATCTTGTCATGACTATCTGGTGTCACTGTTTCTCAGTAATCTAAAACAAATTGTTGGCATTTCTGCAGCCTGCTGCAATTTCTTTTTTTATATTCATTTTATTAGTCACACCAATATATCTTCAATACGCTAATATTAGCCTGTCAGATTTGATGGCCAGCCTCTAATGTAAAGGATAAGAAAAGCTGCGAGACACTGTTTGTAGTTTTGACATTAAGGTGGTTGCATCCAGTAATCACCACGATTTATTTTTATGAAATTATGAACAGAGGTCACATTGTGTGAGTCCCTGCTCTTGCAGGCATTCTGGGCAACGTGGACATACTGGCCAAACAAGCTGAAAACGTTCTGTCAGTGATGAAGAACTGCACATGATAGTTTTAGGTCTTCAACCCAATCTTACTGACAGTCTATTAAAAGCTGGATAAACTGAAAGGGATTTTTTTCTGTCACTACATCCTTGCTTTGAATAACTTATAACTTTTGTACATTTAATATGCTACAATTCACTATACTTGCATAGCACTGGGTCACAGACCCTCCACAGCCAAAATAACAAACATGCCTACTTTTATTCATCCTCTTACCCATTGTGCTTGCTTGTTTGAGGTTGCTTTTGCTGCTGTCATTCTGCAGTGGGCAACATGCAGGGTGCTGAAAATTGATTTACTGGCAGAGATTTAGATTTTTCCATTACGCAGCACACGTGTTGCCAGGGCGGGCTGGTTGGAAACAGCTCTTACTGGTCTATATATTCTTGAAAACACACCTGTCTTTGTTCGGGCAAAACTTGCTCGTTCCAGACTTGCACTGCAGCACACTGAAATGAATTTTGTTGTCCATCATTAGAGTGCGAAGACAAGTCGTATGTTCACTTCACCTGAGCTCCATACTGTATTTCTGTGGTGTCTATCAGCAGATGGGTCGCTGACCTGCTCTCTTACCCAGGCTGGGGTGCGCAGAGGCACAAATGGAGCAGCAGGAGCAGATGGGTGCAAGACGGATGAAAGGAGGATGAGACAGAGCTGTGTGCTTAATATTTAACTAGTGAAGCAGCATGCTGCTCCGCCCAGCAGGGAGGAGGATAAAATCATCACACTGAAGTGACACAGATTATAGAGATGCTGGACACACAGGTGTAAAGTAACTGAGTGTCAGGAACAATACTGCTCAGATTTTGAGTAGTACTGAAGTACTTTTTCTTAAGTACCGCTTTTACTCCACGTTGATTCAGTGGGGAATACTGTACTCGGGTAGGAATAATCCTCACAATTTTGAAAATACCAAAATAAAAGCTTAATTTTAGCTCAGTAATGATGCATTTAAGACTTTGTCTAAAGAGTTTAGAATATTTACTCAAACTGTAAATCTTTCTTTCTTTTCCTACATCTTTCTTTTCTTCATTCCCTCTGCTATCCTTCCTTCCTTGTCCTTCATAGGACAAATGAAACCAACCAAAGGATTATGCGCTGCGTACTTTGGGTAAAATTTCACTGTGATGGCACTGATACAATAGACACAGATGAACTGGCAATTCTCTGACGTATTCATGGTTGTGGTACTTTGCAGTGTTTGAGGGGAGAAGCAGTTCAGTCTGCTGTGCTGGTGCAGCAGTCTGCTGTGAGCAAATGTTTATGAACATTCATTATAGGTTATTTATGTGTTTAATTTGGATGCAAATTAGTGGTAAATTTATAATCGGAAAAAAGAGGTTCTGCAGCAGCGCCCCCAGCCGAGAGTTACCTAAACTGCCAACAAGCAGTTCTCCCTCCTGGGCCCTTGTTAATCAACACACACAGATCTAGCACACACACACAGGGTTTCTCTCTATACTGTCTCCAGACCAGTGGGAACCAGGTTTCACAGACAGAGAATAACATCATGGCTATGGACGTCAGTACCCTATAAATGTCCCTTGGAAAGCCAGGTCGGCCAAATACTAAATTTAATCCACAACAGTCAAACCAGACCTCAATGTCACCCACATTATTAGAAAATAATGTAATGTTCAGCACTGAGTCTCTAGTGACTTCAACTTTCTTCTAAAAAAGTCTCCAACAGGGCTACAATGTCTCTGTATTCCTGTCTACAGTCCAGAGTTTTGTGGACACTTTTATAGTTTAATCTCATGTCTACAGTGCACCCCTCCTTCAAACTGGCTACGGGACTTGAAAAAACGAGGACTGATGCATCCTTATAACAAATGGAGCTCACAGAATGACCCAGTGGAAGATTAACAACATCTTTCCATGGACAGCTAGTTCCAGGGTCATCTGTGGTCAGGACATATGAGATACCATCTTCTCATCGCTCAAACCTGAAACTATAAAGTGCTCCATGCCATTTTATGAACCGGCAGTTGACATTGTTGACATTAAGAATTCTCCTCTTCCTTCAGAGTTGACAGGTGAGAGCGGTATCAATTTTTTTCATCTAGTGAGATCCACCCTTAAGATCTGGTATCAGTTCAGATGCCAATTCAAATTCTTGCCAGTATTTTTGTATTTTCTCCATCAATTCCAGCTTTAAGCAAGACCTTGGTAAAGATGGAGTCTTTCCTAGTTATACTGACTTATCCGCGGAATTTGGACTACCAGCATCTCACCTATTCCGCTGCTTTAAGGTCCGACACTGTGCTGTTTCCAGGTTTTCAACATTCTCCTGTACCCCCTAAGCAGCTTTGAAGATCTCCAAGATGTGCAATCAGTTTTTTATCATTTGTTGAGTGTGCTGCAAGTAAAACGAGGGGTGCATAAAGCGTGAGCTGGGCATTAACTTTGCTAATGAGCGGCGGAAAGGGGCTAATGATAGGACCCGTACAAGCTATTTTTTGTTCCCAACTTGGACTTATACAGTTATACAGTTCAATATCATAAATAGGCTAAACTTTTTTAAAGCTCGACTGTCTGAAATATATCCAGAGGTAGAAGACAGATGTGGTCATGCCTGTTCATGCATCCTAAGTCATGTTTAATTCACGTTCAATGTTATACAATTTTTGTCATGACTATGTTGAGATTATGTCTAAAATATTTAAGACTAACATTAAGAACGGCCCTTTTCCTATGGTATTTCAGGACCAGAACCCATTCAATTCCAAACAGGTAGCCATTTTAGCCATCACATGTGCTTTAGCAAGACATTGTCTTTTTTATAAAACTGGGAAAAAAAATAAAAAGTTATGAGCTTACAGGGAGCTCTGAGAAAGTCTTTGGTAAAGGGCCACCTTTTATAACTTACTTCAACTCACCACAAGACTAACGCCTCCGCCAAACAGCCAAGTTGCATGTTACATCCATGTCTGTCCAGACTCATATAAAATATGTAGTGAAGACTTTGAAGGAATTTAATAAAGGTATTGGGTGTATTTTAACATAATTAGCGTACTGTTTCTGAGTTATTGCCAAAAACATGTTTTGTGAGGTAGCAGTGAGCTTGACCTTTGCCAACCAAATTCGAATCAGTTCATCCTTGAGTCCAGGACAACGTTTGTGCCATATTTGAAGACATTCCCTCAAGGTGTTCCTAAGATATCGCGTTCACGAGAATGGAGCAGAGGGACGGACAATCTGAAAACGATGTATCTGGCCACGGCTGTCGCCAGCGTGGAGGCATAAAAATCTTCTCATCTAACTTCGCGAGAAAATGCAATGCACAATATCAAACCATTCCTTTAAAGTCATTTATTGCTGCTGAAGTCTTTTCCAATCCATTTTGTTGTATTTTTTCCTTGATCTTGTGATTAAATAACGTTACGTGAGTCTTTGCAAACCAGATGGACAAAGGCAAACACATTTTTTCATACAGTATTTGCAGCAAAGTCCATCTGCAGTATCCCACAGACATGATGTGTCTCTCCTCGTCATACTGAGGTTTGACGGTGCACAAAGAAAAAAACATGTTCATTCTCAGTCACCTTTGATTTATTCCATTTGTCAGTTAAAATAGTACATTATCCATTTGTTGCTCTTTTTATTACAGAATCCTTTTGTCCTTAGGGTACAGCAGCTCAACAATCCATTTCACCTTTTAAATGTCTTTTCAATTGTCAAAGGATTCCCAATGCAATGAACAGAATAGGTTTATCTGTTAAATTCAAAATTGTGTATAAGCACAATAGGCCAAATTGGTTTCCCAGTTATGAGCCGAAGCAATAATTACTCTGGACTAAGTTCACCTCAAAATCCACCTTGAAGGGAAGTAGCTTGCATAATTTTAATAATTATGCATAATAAAGAAAAACATCCATTGGTAATATTGACAGCTAGACAGTTCCCGGGAATCTTCATTTCCAAGTTACTGACTGATTTACTGACTGAAAAAAAAAAATCTTTAAATCTGAGGTGAAAGAACCTTTGGCTCTTCTTTCAGGGTGGTTCAATGCCTGGTTTTCCCTCCATCAAACAATCCCCACTTTCCATGGCCAACCACTTCACACTTTCATACTCACTCATCTGTCCAGCTGGTTTGTTCATCTGCTGTGTATGAACAATCCTTCTGTTCTTGATGTGCATCCACTTTTAGTTAAGATTGTAAATCTCTTCCTTGTCCAGAATAAATTTTCAACAACGCATTGTGCTTCCTTTTTATAGGCAGTACAAGGGAAAGAAACTGCATCAGGGAGGAAAGTGAAAAAATCTCAAGTCATCTGCAGCCATGGTAATTTTGTGCCTGAAGTCGTCTTGAGAAATTTCAATAAATGTGTGATAGTGACTCTATGTATTAACAGTTGTGAACTTGACAGACAAGCCTGCTTTGCATAAGGATTTCCAAAAAAACATCCAAACACATGCCATACTATACATCAGTGGATGGGGCTATGAGATTATAGTAGGCAAAAAAAAAACTTTCCGGGAACCTCGGATACATCTGAGACACATGTTGAAGGTAAGATCCTAGGATGGCTTCACTGCATTTATGCTTCGGCGGTTGTTGGCAGAACTTTCACAAACAGAGTTTTGGTGTCTAGAGATTTTACCGATGAATCAGCTGGCAACTCTGAAAAACATAGAGAAACAAAGAGTTACATAGTATGCTTGATTGGTACTAAGCAATCACAAAAGACCACAGTTTAAAAAAAAATCTAAA
Organism: Xiphias gladius; assembly: GCF_016859285.1. Taxonomy (NCBI): domain Eukaryota; kingdom Metazoa; phylum Chordata; class Actinopteri; order Istiophoriformes; family Xiphiidae; genus Xiphias; species Xiphias gladius. Next base: position 13,005,012 of record NC_053420.1, on the reverse strand, counting down.
ACCCTAACTCCAAGGGAAGTTAGTTTAATTTAGTCAAGAGAATCCAAAAAACCACTTTGTGTCATTAAGGAAAATTTTGTGAATTTTTCATCAATAGTGCACAATTTTATTGCATCCAAATAGTTGTTCCAATATATTGTGGCAATTTATTGAAATGCATGATGGGTAAATAGGTTTAGGTCAAAACCAAAAACTGAAAAATCCTGTAAATTTAATAGAAAACAGGCCTTTTTCAGGGAGTAAGAAATTGGTTAACTTACAGCTTTCCTGCAGCAGTGTAAGTAAATAAAGCCCTGAAAGTTAACACAAAAAATTCCTACACGTCCCTCTGTTTGTACAAAGGCAGTGTTGGAACAGACTGTGTTACTACACCCTCTAATGCATTATTAGGACAATGCTGTACTGCAGGAAGTAGTACTGTATGTTGCTGTTGCTGGTGAGAGAAGGGTAGGTAACGGAGGAACACACTGGTTGTTCAGAGTTTCATTCTACAGCAAGATAATGACCCGGATCTTCAGAAGAACAGAACCAGATGGCAGCTTCACAAGACGGAAGACCAGCACAGTCTCCACACTTACAAACCCATGGAGCTGGTTTGGGATGAACTGGACAGAAAGTGAAAGCAAAGCAAACCACAAGTTCAACACGTTTGTGGGAGCTTCTGCAACACTGTCGGGAGGAACTTTCTGAACAATGTTTCATTTCCATTGTAGAAAGAACGTCGCCAGTGTGTTCGGCTGCTGGACGAGTTAAAAATTTAGATTGAATTTAGTTCAACAAGACGATTCCATGATTCCTTGTTTTTAAAATCTCCAATTGTTTATTTGTTCTGTGCTTTAATTCCAGAAACACTGAGAGACTGAGTTACATAAATTTAAATAAAAGCTAGAAAAATGGAAGTGTTTCAAAACTTCTGACTGGTAGTTTAAAAAGTAAAATTGGAGCAAAAAAGTAGCCATAACAATTAATCACTCAATCGTTGAAATGAAAATATCTGAACATCTCAGTTCAAGGAAGAAAAATAAAATCCCTCAACACCCTGGCTAGGATAAGACATTTTAAAACATTATTCCTAGAATTTCTAACCTTCTTTGGAAACTATTTTTCTTAGGAGTGACATGTTAGATGATGAAGGTAGGAACTATCAATCTGATTTTCCCCTCACTGTATATCAGCCAAGAATTACTGGCCTTAAATCAGTTAAAGCCCCAGTCGGAGGGGATTTATTTCTCTTGGGGAGGTGGGGTGATTTTAATATTACCTGTTCTGGTCAGTGATTTTAATCCTGTCCAGAGCATGCATGTCTGGAGCACTCCCTCCCCCATAATAATGACAGCTGAAATTATCTTCTTTTTTAAAGTGAAGTTGCTGGTCTTCCGGTAATTTAATCCTGTCCAGAGCGTCGTCCTTGCATTTTAAAGTGAATCTCTGAGGGGTTCTTTTTCTGAGGGAAGAGCTTCTCTCTTTCTCCAGCATTTTGCTAGCTCAGTGTGAACTTTTTTTTTTGTGTGAAAACTGAGGAAGCCGAAAACTTTTTCGCTAATCTGATAGACGGAAACATTTGAACCAATATAAAGGCCTCTTTGCAGACCAATATGATGACAGAAAAAAATTAAGCAAACAAGAGACCTATACCCTGTATCCTCCTTAATGGGCTGTTGCAATGTCAGGTACAGGTAAGTACTGCTACTTTCTTTAAAACCCTGCTGTTAGCCTGTATTTGTTTACATTTTTGTGAAATTGGTGCCATTAAAAGTATGCCAAATTAGCTATTAGCAGTTCTTGTTTATAATGTACCCATGCATGTACAGAGAGCTGTCACTGGATTGCTTTGTTACTGAAGACAACTTAAAAATGTGATGATTCTCAGGCAAGTTCTGAGGCATCTTTTTTTATGATTTCCAAGCAGATTTATGGACATTCATTTGTGTTTATTGGCTTTCTCTCTTGCTTTGTCCTTCTGAACATGCATGTCTATTACAGACCATATCCTGTAATTTTGTTAAGTCCGGAACGAGGACTTAAATTACCAGCATGATGATATCCACCAATCGTTTCATCTTACCTTGGGTGAGGTCCTGGTCCAGATAGAGTTTGAGCCATCTGCTGCGAAGGCCAAAAACCTTGGCAGCCTCAGACAGCAGGCCTGAGTAGTCAAGCCCATTCTGGCCCACTGGGTTCACCAGCAGGAGGGTTCCCACTTCTCCTGTCTGGCATTCTAGAGGAGGGAGGACGAGCGTTGGAAGAAAAGTGAAGTGAACAAGACAGACTTTACTTCTTCTATAAGTTAAGATATGATTGGCTTGTTAGTTTGGTTTGTTCACAAGTCCCGGGAAAGCATGTGATCAAGCCTAAGCCTAACAATGGAAAGAGGGAGGAGACAGAGAGGAGGAAGACAGATCAAAAAGAGAGGACGGGAGAGAGAGTCTGGCTGATCAGTTTGTGAATATAGGGGTAGAGGGGCAAGGTGAACAGTGTTAGGTGTGAATGACTTAAAGGATAAGGCTGGATTACAGCAAATTTTCTTTACTGCAATGAACTCTGGAATCAACACACAATGAGTGTAGGTGATTCCACTGGAGGCAATGGACTAAGTACAAATTTACTTAAAAAGTACTGATTTAGCTTTGCAATCCCGCAACACTGTCAGACCCACGATGAACAGTTTCAGAAAAATGATCAAAATCACTGCAACATATCTAAAGATGTTGTCATTTTAATTCCACATATTTTTTTCCTTATCAAAACCGGGCACCTACATTACCCACAATGCAGCTCTAGCATCAGCTCTAGGTAGGAGATTCAGGTCTGTTATTCCAGTAGTACCTAATGTAGCCTCGAGCAGCTAGCCCAAAGCAGAAAAGAGGAGAGGGCTACAGAGGTCTGGTAAGCTCTCTTCTTTCTTACTCCACACCCCCAGATTTTTCTTTTAATTTTCAAGCTTGTAGTCTTCATCACCAAACGACTTTGCGCAGCTCCCTCTGGAGCCACAAAAGCCTTTATACAACTCTTTCACATATGTAACACTCCCCAAGACCTGTAAACAGACGCCGATGTGTAAAATTGGCACAGTTCCTATTTTAGTTTTGTATTTAGGTACAATTTTGGAATTGCTTGTAGTTTACTTTATACTTCAACTCCACTACATTTCAAAGGCAACTATTGTGCTTCTTATTCCACTGTATTTGTTCTACACTTCAGCTTCAGTTAACGAATTTCACACTAAAAAAAAAAAGACTACAGCTTTGGAAAATACCCACTTGATTTGTCTCGCTAAGACAGCTGAAGCCTGATATTGGCCTCAGCTGAACTTTAGACTGCATTTTGCGCTGAAAGAGGACTGTGTTTTGTCCCCCATCACTTACATTGACATTACATGAGGGAAGAATTTCCAGGGCCCGTATGGGCAGGAAGAATAAGTACGAGTATGGTTGCTACTTTTACTTAAGTAAAAGATCTTAGTACTTCCTCCATCACTGAATGAATACACCGTGAAGGGCAGACATCAATGCAAAGACTTGGAGGTGCTGATTCATGTTTACCCAGCTTCATAGTTAGTTCTGGTACTTATCTTTATCTGCTTTGGAAATGTACAGTGTTACAGTTACTGTTACAGTGTTATTAATGTGTCAAAAGCAAAGGGTCAAATCCGTTGCAGCCATAATGCTGTATGCATTAAGTTGAATAAAGCTTTGACTACACAGACAAAACTTGTCGGCAGGGTGCATTAATTGTTAGTTTTGGTCTTTTCAGGGGATTCGTTCATTATAATAACAAGATAAAATAACGCCAGCCTAATCCTTTAAAAGTGATAAGGACTGACTTATTAGTGGTGCATGATTATATGTGTGTGAAGGTGTTTCTCACCAGCTGGCTGTGCGTTGCAGAGCACCAGGTTAACATAAGGGCACAGGAGGGAGTCGGTGCTGGGGACAGAGCCAGGGGAGGAAGAGCCTGAAGTCGCTGACAAAGTTTTACCACTCAAAGCCTGGAGGTCCGTTTTGCTGGTCAGCTCTGAAATGAACACACAAATGCACACACAAGGATGTGTAGACGACAGAGTTTTATCATTTCACCTGGGTTACCACAGAGCCCCCTGAATCAAACAAAATCATATTCTTTTTACATAATATTTTAATTATTTAAAAGTTTTATTTTTTCTATGTATTCAGTTATATTTTGGACCTGTCTGAAAACCTTTTACTGCATTTTATCAGTTCATAGGTAACTAAAATAATTTTTTTTTTTAAATATAACAAACAGTTGAGTACTTCAGTCTTTACACGAGATAGCAGGAAGACGGTGGCGATAAGCAACAGCCACTAAAGTAATATGGGATGGCAGATGTTTCTACTCTAACAGTGATCTGTTGGTCTCACACAGTAGATGAGAAACAGTTGGATTTATGTCTTTCTGAGTCAGATCAATTCTCACCAGTCCCACCGTTGAAGAATCTGAGCTCGGTGTTATTTGTTCCAAAGATGATGCTGCACACTTTCTTCAGCTTGTCCACGCCTAGTCTGTTATCTCCTTTGGGGTTTTCCAACAACACCACCCCCTCTGAACAAGAAACCAGTCAGAAAATTACCAATGTGCAAAACAGCTCACAGAGTGAATTACAGGCAAGGTGACTGAACCCATCCTATACATGCAAGGCCTCACAGACTTTTGAAGTTCCTTCCAAACTTGTAAAAAAAAAATGGAGTTGTACACATCGTATTATCTCACCAGTCGGAAGATGATCAGTTTTCTCCACATTGCAAAATAACCTAAAAGCCACTTCTTTTGACAGTTTTAACATATTCTTGTTAGAGCTTTTCTAGCTGGAAAAACAGACCTCCCTTTTGGCCTCCCCATGTGCTACCTTGTTCTTTGTTGTTGACCTTCACCCTGAGGTTCACATAGGTGCAAGCGGGTCCATTCAGAGGGGCCCGCGGGGCTGAAGATCCCTTTACAATGGTTAACTCCAAGTCTGAGCCCTTCAGCTGCAACGAGGAAAAAAGGAGCATGAAAGAGGGAACGAGACAGAGGGAGTCACACACTAACGTTTTACTGTTTAATCTTTACTCAAGTGTCCTTTAATCCGAAAATCAAATTGTGATTCGTGAAAAAACGTAGCCAGCTGGAGAGATAATGCAGGCATCACGAGAATGAGAAATTGTAAAGACTGAGAAGAGGGAAAAATAAAAAATAAAAAAGCAAATTCCATCCTCACAAGGTCTTAAAAACATACTTATTTCACGTATATTCCATGATTCTTAAGCAAGTGCAGTTGTCCTTGCCTTAGCACTTCGGAGTACACTTGGGATTTCACACCAAATGATCATTCACACTTCATGAAACACTAAACTTAAACTGAACTTGCATTATAGTGGAGGAAACAATAGTCCCGCTTGCCTTCAGGTATCTTTTCATACCTGAGTCTTTTCCTCTATGATGACACTGGCAGTGTTGGGGAAAGGGAAGGGCAGAAGTGGAGCCTTGGTGGTAGCCAGGATAAAGTCAGTGTGAGCCTGGATCACAGAGTCCAAATACTCCCCCTCTGGCTGGCAGCGGTAGTACACGGTTATCTCGTCTGACGGCACCAAATGGCCCTAAGGCAAGAGATTGAGACACCCGTAAAATATTTTATGTACACAAATATCAAGTGCAAAAGTTTTCAGAAATTAATTGAAAGTGTCTGTTTTTGCAATAAATGCAAGTTTCTATGGTATCAACTGCGGAGAGGGGAAAAAAAACAGGGATGATGAGCCATAAGTGAGTAAATATGTTAAAAGTACTACTTGAATAACTTTTCAAATAATAACACAAAATAATCTGCCATGGTTTAGAAAAAAACCTGTTGTCTGACTAAAACAGATGACTGCCAAGGACACAAAGAATCCCAATTTTGCAACAAGCAATTCTCTTCATAGCTTTTTTTCTCCTCTATAAGAAAGATGGAAGAAAGGGGGTATGGGATAAACAGAATGGAATGGTGGACAAAAGAAGAGAAGGTAGAGATTATAGAGCAGAAAACAGACAGTATAAGAACAAATAAAGGCAGAAGGGAACATGGGGAGATTTTTTTTTTTTTATATTGGATGAAAGCCCATCTATTTTGGCATTGAGTACTGCCAGCTTCCTCTAACCTTCACACATTCAAACACATTGATCTCATCCTAATCTGCAGTGTACAGCCGTGCACACGTGTGCACAGCCACACACACATATTTTGACGGTCTAGTACACACACACACACACACACACACTCCAATTGCAGTATCTGGCTCAAGGGCAGAGGAATAACGTTAGCTAGATACAGAGGAGCAGTCAATCAATGGAGGAAGGTTTATAGGCTTTTCCTGCCAAGTCAAGGTAGTGACCCTCCCCCGAAGGGGCTAGTACAGTGTGTGTGTCTGTGTGTGTGAGCGTGTGATCGTCTGTCTGTCTGTGTGTATATGTGTGTGTGTGTGTGTGTGTGTGTGTGTGTGTGTGTGTGTGTGTGTGTGTGTGTACACCTCAGATAGAGCTACAGAGAACTCCAGATTTTGAGCAGTCCAGTAAAAAAAAAAAGGAAATGCTGACCCCTGTTTCTCAACCATGCATATGCTCACAAAAAAAAAAAAAAAAAACAAACACCAGCAGCCACGTAAACACTGATCAAGACACACAAGCACACCCACAAACTACTACCAAACATGTCAAAGAATTGTTAAAAATTAATTCCCATCCCCGGGGTGGAAAATTCCTAACAGATCTCAGTTTGAAATAACTGGAGGAATTTAGCTTGGCCGAGAGCCAGTGCGCACCACTGCTATAGGGGGACGGAAAAAACTGTTTGTTGCTCGTGAAAACAAGGGGCTGTTGGCTAATCCGTCTTTACTCCCCAGACCACTTCAAAGCCCCAACATTAGAATCTGAAAGGGGCCAGACTGTAATTAAGCTTCCATTAAGCCTGCCTTATGATGGAGAAACTTCTAACTGTGACGCTGCAGTGGAAAGATTTCAAAACTGCCCTGACAAAATTAGCATGGGACATAAAGTGGAGGGGGAGGGGGGTATAACAAAAAAATAAAGAAACTCTTCTTTATTTGGGGCTGCAGCTAACACTTAGATTCATTATTGATTACTCTGTCTATATTTTTCAATGAATCAATTAATAGTTTATAAATAACGATGAAAAAAAATGCCAGAAAAGAGTGAAAGAACTTTTTCATAGCTTCCCAGAGCACAACATGAAACCTTCAAACTACTTTTTTGTCTGACCAATGGTCCAGTATGGACCCCTGTAACTGACAAAATGTAATAACAGGTTAAAAGTATTACTGAATAAATCAATGAATAATGCTGTTTGTTAAATTATTAAAATTTTAGTGTAAAAAGAAAGATTTATAGTTTTCCTTTAACACCATTTGATAAAATCAATTTATCTTTCAGTAGCTCATTTTGTTTTTCCAACTCAGTCATTTTTCTATTTTTTTAATTTATTTTTTAATTTGTTGTGGTTTTGTTCCCTTTTTAATAATTTATCTATTCCCTGCTTTCCCAATGCAACGTTTTCAAATTTTTTTTTTCTCTACAGTTCCAATTTTCCTAATCCATATATGATAATGAAACAGGTGTGTCACATCTGTGAAGCTGTAAACTAAGATTCTTTGCGATTTTTGCTTAATAAATTACTTAATTTATGACTTAAATGATTAATTTAAATTGTTGTGGATTAATCTTCTGTTGCTTGACTAATTGATTAATCGCCTTTCAGCACTACTATCTTTATAAAAATATATTAAGGCAGCGAGTGCGGTAAGTATAGTGGCAGGATGAGGATGTTTAGGGTTCAAGAAGACTGGTAACAAAAATAGTGTTGTTTACGGACGCAAAACAAGGGAAACTTCGTCAAAAACTTCTAGTGTTTTCTACTGTATTTTGTTGTGTAGTTCTTATTCTAGATACTTGCAATGTCGTACAACTCTGCCAGGAGTGGATGTGCATGTTGCTATGAATATTGAAAATAACACACAGACACCAGCTAACACTGGGTATCTTTTTTTCTGTCACACTGTGTCATTTTCCTTCTCTTTCGCAGTCAATGTGCTTTCTCCTGCTTAACTGTCATACATTACTCACTGTGTAAGCAACAGCCTTGGAGAATATTTTATCTTCAGGCACAACTCATGTAACTAAGTGGCATGTTTTGCTCACCCTGGCACAGCCCTGATTACATGTATTGGCAAACTGCTTCAACTGTGTCAGATTCTATTCATTACACACTGGATTGCAAAATTCAGTAGTTGTGTGTTATGTGTCACTCTACTTTCCAGAGCTAGTAGTGCTCCTGAAATAATTGCCCCACCTTCTTGCGTAGTTTCTGAATGCGGTTGATGACCTCTCGGGCAACGCCCTCATCCACCATGGACTGGTCTGGGGAAACATCCAACAGCACCAGGACCTAAAAGACAATAAAGCCCATGGGGAGAAGAGGAGAGTGTAAGATTAAAATTATCTGACAATTATGATATGATTTTCTGCTAATTTTGACAAAAATTATACAATTATACATACTCATACAACCCTCAATTCATTTACATTTATAAGTCTTCACTTTTCATATTGTAATCTACATACACTACTGGTTTTAGAACACCCTAGTTTTTCAAGTTTTTATTGAAATTTCAGCAGTTCAAGTCCAGTGAAAAACCTTAAATCGAACAAACGTAAGCTGTAAACTGCCCCAGGTAAAAGTTTAGGTCAAAACCGAAAACTGAAAAATTCTGTAAATTTAATAGAAAACAGGCCTTTTTAAGGGGATTAAGAAACTGGTTAATTTACAGGTTTCCTGCAGTAATGGAAGTAAATGAAGCGCTGAAAGTTAATGCAAACAATTCCTACAGGTCCCTCTGTCTGCACAAAGGCAGTGCTGGAAAAAACTGTGTTGCTTCACTCTCTGATGCTTTATTAGGACAATACTGTTATGCGGGAATTAGTACAGTATATTGCTATCAGAATGATGAATGGCTTCACATGGTGGAAGACCAGCACAGTCTCCAGACTTAAACCCCATGGAGCTGGTTTTGGATGTACTGCACAGAAGGTGAAAGCAAAGTGACCTATGAGTGCATCACATTTGTGAGAACTTCTGCAACAGTGCTGAATGAGTCAAAAATGTAGACTGAATTTAGTTAAACAACAAGATTCCATGATTCCTTGGTTTTAAAATCTCCAATTGTTTATTTGTTCTATGCTTTGATTTCAGAAACACTGTGACATCAAATTATGTAAATTTTAACAGCTGGTTAAATTGAGGTGTTCTAAAACCAGTAGTGTATGTATATGATGGCAATGAAATTCTAAATCAAATTTATAGAATCTTGGCAATTAATTATTAATTATGATTAAATTTAAAAAATATTTGTATTAATCTATTCAAAATTGGGTTCCCACATTCAAGTAGGTCTATAAGGGTGAAATTATTCAGCCTGTATTTGAACACAAATATCGATTTTTCATAAGGATATTAACTTTTAATATTTAGGCAAAAAGAAATACAAAATATTGAAGCGTAGACTTGTTTTTTATTTTTATTTCCTTGTAAAGATTTTTTTTTTGGCATGTTGCCTTTATTAGACAGTAGACAGTCTAGAGTGAGACAGGAAACAAGGGCAGAGAGAGAAAGATGGTAAAACACACAACAAAGGTCCTTCAGCCAGGAATTGAACCAACGTTGTGCTTGTGATGTACACGCCTTGACCATAGGCCACCGGAAACCCCGAGACTTTTATTTTTAAAAATAATCCCGTCTCTTTCAAATGTTTACCTGTTACTGTAACAACATCAATGTGGTGGAGTTTTAAAAATCAAAAAAGTTTAATTTACTCTAATCATACACACCCCACAATTGCTCCAATTAGCAGTTGACAGAATAGTATCAGAGAAAGGCAGGATTTCAAATGAGAAGAAGATGTTATGGTATTATTCATCCTCTGATATCATCAGTTTACTGTAGCCACTGAACCAGCCTTCAGCTCAGTGGGAGCTGATTAACATCCAGAGATGATAAGAGCAACCTTAAAGAAATATCTGTTGTCCAAACATTTATAATGTGTAAAATTAAAAAAAAAAAAAAAAAGACCAAGCAAGCAGCAATAATGACAATATTGTAGTCTGTGTGAGTCACTAAAGTAAAATGAGTGTCATGTTGTGCAGGGCTGAGCTGATGCCAGCCCTGAAAACTTTACCATGGGAAGGGGAAGGAAAGGAGATGACAGGGTGACAGAGAATAGTACACAAAAGCTAAAGAGATACAGAATGAGAGGAGAGCGAGAACAGAGACCCAGACAGATGGGAGCTGGAGAGCCGGTGCGAGCGAGAGTAGCAGAGAATTAAAAAGCCAGCTCAGTAAACTGGTATTAAGGTGCAGCCGTGTGGCATGTATACGGCTGGAGGAGCACTGATTAGAGAGGGCCTGTGGGAACCACACACATGCTGGATTCCACTTAGCCGTGAAATTATTTCATACATCACACTCACAATAAAGGCACATAGATGCATTTACGGTATATGGCAGCTTTGTGAAGGAGCTGCAGCAGAGCAGCATTTGTTTTATGTAGAACCAGTTATATTACACATTGTAGCTCAATCTACACAACAGCAGTAGGTAATGTAGTAGTGGAGGTGTGTGTGCGTGTGTGTTTATTTCTGTACCTTTACATGTGTGTTCATAAATGACTAAAATTGTTTAATAGTAATTATGTTTATCATTCATTTTTACATTTTTACACACACAAAAAAAAAAGCAAGATACAATCCACAATCATTGGTTAAGAGTATTAACAAACAACTAAAAGATATAAGATAAAATATGTAACTGTCTTCATTTTTAAAAAGAAAAATGAGGTGACTGCTACCAGATTAAAGGAACAGTTCCACCTTTTGGGAGATACGCTTTCTTGCTGAGAGTTAGATGAGAAGAACCATACCAACCTTATGTCTTTACTCTAAATATGAAGCTACAGTCAGGATATGATTACCCAAGCCTAGCATGAAGGTTGGCTGGTAACCTTAAAATTATGACAAGACTCTGGGAAGTTGCTGCTGTATCTAATGGGAACACAACTGTGTTTGCATTTCGAGTGGAACTTACCTGTGCGTCAGAGTGCGCTTCATACTGTGCAGCTGAGTCTGAGCTCTGGTTGAAGGTGTACATCAGCCTCAAGTCGTCCTCGTGAAGCTCGTGGCCATCCACCATGATGGATCCTTAAAATTATCGCAACAACAAGACAGAATTAATAACCATAGTTGTCGCCATGAACATAAAAATAGAAACCATTATATGGCAGTAGAAAAGTGACATCCAACAGAGTGCTTTTAATATAATAAATATGATGTTCATACACAACTCACCACTATGGAACCCTACTATCAGTCCATATTACTGAACTAATTTAAATTATACAGCCTATACAAGCTGCACCAGGGGGCAGGAAAAGATGCAAACCATATTTAATATAGACTCATTAAAAACAGTCTATTTTCAAAAATAATAAGATTTTCCTTTTGGGTTGGGATATTCTTGGTAAAAGTCATGTACATCAAAATGATCTACAGAGCAAATTATGAAAACTACTCCAGTACAAAGCCAGTTGGATGTTGAATGATATACAGTATAATTAGGAAAATATTTGAACTGTTTTCTTGCTTTGCATTATAATTACTACAATTTGAACAAAATTCCAGAGCCTGAGAAAAAAACAAACATATAATGTATGTAAATTACAAACCTGTGTCAAACAGTATTTGTGAATTTGGGATTTAGTCTTAGTATCTGAGCAAACAGTTGAAGTTTGCTACATAGGGATGATATACAGAAAGTAAGTTATCAACAATATTCATATGCCTATGCATTTCATATGCGTTCCTGAGAAAATCTACAAGGATCCTGAATTCTCGCAAACAGAGATATCTATATTTCTATAAAACTTTCAGATCATAAATCTAATAACAGATAATGGACATTTTAGGGGAGAAAGAAAAGCCATGGCATCATGCTTACCCATTATCATTAAATCAATGACGATAAAACAATTTAGCTCCCCACTATCCTCCTAATTAAATCTGAATAAATTGCCAACTGATTATATAAAAATTAGTCTATATGGCAGGGTTCGTCTCTTGAGAAGGATTCTAGAAGAGGTTTCAATTACACCCAGTTATACCAAATAAAGTGCTCTTTTAACTTGCGTGCACACTGAGGCTTTGTTTTGAATTAGCTGGAGTCTGGACTGGTATTTGCTGGCATTTACGATTTCTTAAATTGCAGTCTTCCCAGCCACATCTACACAAGATCTTAGCCTTTAAACAATACAGCAAACCCAATCTAGTCAGGTTTATATCTCTGTTTTGCCAGTGGCAGCAATTACCCACGTCTGTGTTCTGACTAAAAACCATGACCATGTTCTTCTCTCCTCTTCACACCTGCACACCAAGAGGCTCGGTGAAACGGTCACTCTGATCCCCTATAATCCTAGATTTCCACACGTTGATTTCCTTTGTCCCTCCCTGCCTCTCTGATCTTTTCTACCTTCTCTTCTACCCCATTAAAATGATGGGGTCAAAGGTACAGGTAAGGAATAATGAGTAATACAACCTATAGCCAGGAACCCACAATCTGTTTCTAACCAAATTGCCTCCCTTCTAGTCTAAACTGGAACAAGGTTTTTGTAGTCATGGATTCTGTTTCCACTAACCGACTGATCACTATCATTTACAAATGTTCATTTTGTCCACCTTTTTCTGTCCTTTCCTCAGAATGCAGAATTATACAGTTTAGCACCTTAAAAATGGGTCTCTTACACTCAGACGTCACATCTCGTCTTGGATCTCAATTTAATGAACTGTAACTTGGTGCTGCTGCACACATTTTCATCTGCGAGTTTTCCCCCTCCATCATTTTTCCATCATCCTCTACCACATCTATTGCTTCCCTTCCATCGCTTATCCTTCGTTTTTCCTTCCAATTGGCTAGACTTCAAACATCCAAGTGATTGGAAATGTTAAGTTCCCACAGCCCAGCTGACCTCTGCTGCTTCCTTCCACAGAGACTCTGGGAGCTCTCCTCGTCTTTCTATAATTGGAGAGACAAGATACCTTGCACTGCTTTGATCTGTAATCGAGCTCTGAAGATAGTTTCAGGAGGGTTAGGGTTTTCATTCTGAGGATAAACTGGCCGTCTGTGTGGCAAGTTTATTTTCAAGGATTCATAGTTTACTTACTGTTCAAAAAAATTTATTACTTTGACACAATATGCAACAACTATGCAATTGTGTTCAAAATCCTTATGCTAACAATCTGCTCTTTACTAATTCATTATTTGGTAAACAACATCAGTGCCTACTGATTCAATCTTCGGTAGCTGTGGGAGAACTAAAGTATTTGGTAAAAGATGAACACATAGAAAATTGTATAAATGCAATGTGAACTACTGCTAATTAGACTGCCAATGTGCCTTTATACTGCAGATAAGTTTTTGTGATGTTGATTTTAAGGTTTGGCTTCATAAACCCTGTGCCTGTTTTGCACAAACAGCCATACCTGTCTTCTGGAAGGCCTCGAGCTGTTCACTGGTGAGCTCTTTGATAGAAGCAGTGACGGCTTTGAAGGCCCCCTTCAGTCTCTTGCCCAGCACCATGTGGTCTGGCTCAGCTCTCAGACGGATACCGTACTTGTCCTTGTCCGTTGACAGTGTTAACTGTCGCACATTAAGCTCCTGGAGGATGGAAAATTGACACACGTTATGTCTTAGAAATGGTAATGTCACTGTCTTGGAGTTTCCCGTAGCAATTATGGACAGAAACTGGAACTTAAAACTAAAATAAACTAATCAGTGAGCCAGTTGCTGTTGACAATAATAGTAAAAATTAAAAGTTAATATTTCACTATAAAACAATCATCACATTGCGGTTTAAAGAGGGCAGTAGTCCTGGGACAACAGAACGAATTGAAGAAATTATTGCTGAACTCAGTGAGTGCCCAGTTGGTGCATGTTTCGGTATTGGTAAAAGAAATTTAAATGATTGATGGTTAAATAGTAATAATTATAGAATAAGAAAGGAGTCTGAGTCAAAGTTATGGTAAAAAGGTGGATCCATTCTTAATCAACTAAAACTGCATCACACACATTGTAAAAGAGCTTGAAGGTTCTTCCCTGGGCCACACAACCTCAACTGCTACCAGTTCTAACCAAATAAATCTTGTTTACTGGAGGAAAGCTAGAAGCCAGCAAGGTTAAATGTTTCCCCCACCAAAACTAATACAGATTGAGAGATAAGAAGTGGCTTGAACTAAAGTAAAGCTCGCAGGATCCAACAGAAGGATGCAACAGAAGTCCTTTTCCCGCCTGAGCCTTGATCCGTAAATGTTCCGTCAATTCTCCTGGTCAACAACATGTGGGCAGTAGAAATGGAAATAATTTTCCATCTAATACACATTGGTAATTTCTCAGCTTGGGCCTTAGTAAGATTTCAGGAAATAGAGATAGAGGCAACACTCCTGGAAAGGTGACAACGGTCTTACTTGAGACAGTAGCTGGAATAATTGGAGTCAGCCGTGGAACAACATTAACCTCTTGAGCTATGTTATTGGAAAATCAAACCCCTAGACAGAGGCATGCTTTAAGTTGAAAGGTTATGACAGTTACTCTGTCTAATGTCTGAGTAGTCATTTTTCCAAGTTTCTTGACCAACACTTGAGTGAACTCAACAGACTTTTGTAATCAATCTGCACTTTCTGTTGCACAGGTGTACAATGGTAATACTACTTTTGGAAAAACATTATATAATTCACACTTAGAATTCAAGAAGCCCAGGCCTCAATGTAAAATTTTCCATGTAAGAAACTCAGAGGATGTGTGAATGTTGAAAAACCTCTACCTTACTCTGGAAATCACTCATTTTGCAAGCTGCATGTGTGAAAGGGTCAAGAGGATGATGAACTATAATGATGCATATTACCGTCACTATAAAGTATGCAAACAGAACAGTAATATAATGCTTCCTGTATCTCCTGTAAAAACATAATGCTTGCATTTGCACTCTGTATTTGATAAGGTGTTTGTGTGTGTGGCAACTGTAGAGTAGATAAAATAGGAAATCATTTTCCAAGGCATCTGCTCTAACCCCTTTTAAAAATTAACCAGGCACAGAAATTTTAATTACAGCTGAGGATACAAACATCAGATGAAGATGTTCAACCCCATAACCAAGTCTTTATACAGTAGTGGCTTCGGAGTGTAAACAAGGATCTAGAGGATCTTTCTTTTTAACTTATACATTTTTATAGTGCTGAACAAAGCACAGTAGATCAATAAAACTAGATTTCAGGGAAACATTTCATAGAAAAGATGAGAAAAAGATGCTCCTCTTGCCTTGAATCAGAGCACTGGTAAAATGACACTTTACCAAGACAACCTCAAGATTAAACAAAATGCACAATTATCACACAACACGAGTAAGGGGTATTCTTGGTCAAAATAAATAAATATAAATAAAATAATAGTATTACAAAAGACAGTTTACTTACTTCCAGGATGTATTTCTGCAGGGACTGGATGTCTTTCAGAGCCTCTGGATCCTGGTGAATAACTACCACCTCCTTCAGTGGGTACTGAAATACATACATATCAGTTGGTCAACAGCTCCAGTACCAAAAGTAAAAAACAATAAAAGGCTCACATAATCAACACGACAACCATACCTACACCATACTAGACCTGGGTCAATTAAATCACAAAACCAGACGCACTTAAGACTATAGAAAACCCAATTTGAATTACATGTTACATATAAGAGTTTAGATATCTGTAACTTTAAAGTGCCTAATACAGTACACAAAATATATACAGACATTAGCGTGATTGAATGGAGTAAAGCTGATGATTTACCTTGACGGGCAGAGTCTTCCTGTCTCGGATCACCCTGCCCAGTTCAATCACAGACTGCATCTGAGAGACAGCACTCTCAATGCGCTTGTCAATCAAACTCTCCCTGAAAAACAGACACAAAAAGAAATAAAATCTGAGTAGGACCATATCATGAATTGTGTTACCATATCATACCCACATCACAGCACCGGCAATGAATGAGTGAAAGAGAGCTTGAATTAAACGTCATGAGTGTCAAACAAAACCACAATTAGCTGGGCTTTGGTAAATTAAGCTAATAGCAACGGTGCTACACGCCCCTGCCCCCTTTTTATAACTGTTCTAAAAAACTCATCTTCTTGGGATAATTACTCTATATTCTGTAAAAATTTGCACAATTTCAGGGCACAGTTAGGGGATGCAGGTGCATTTTTACAGTGACTCAGATCTCACCATCTTCTGCTTAATGGTGATTTAGAAATTCAAATTGGTCTTCTATTCAGGAAAATGAATAATACTGCGTGACAAGGTTAGTACCACAAATCTAAATGAAGACAGAGTTCAGAACCATCAGGGCCAACTCTGGAACATCCACTAATAAGGTACACTGAGACTTCCACCTCTGAATTCAAATTAGAGCTGCACAGCCGCTGATAATCATGCATAACAGCGATATTAGCCCTAACTGTCTGCAGGAACATAGACTCTGTGTGTGTGTGTGTGTGTGTGTGTGTGTGTGTGTGTGTGCGAGTGTGCGAGTGTGTGTGCGCACAATGCTTGTGCATTTATTCCTACAGTCTGCTTCCTCCTGTGTGCATAAAACAATGGAGTAAAATGACAGAAAAGAGGACGCCAGGGACAGCCAATCATTTAATAAGCTGACTGAGGAGCAGCTGTTCCCACCGCCTGATTGGTGGGTGACCTTTGGGAGGAGGATGAAGTAGTCCCATTCGACAACAGGACGGACAAGCGGCTAATAAAGCAGAAATACTGAGTGCTGCCCAAGTGACATAGGAGATTATATGAATCATTACACAAAATATTTTTCTTATGCTAAATCAAATGGATATTTAATCATGTCATACCTTTTTTTTAAGGGCTAAAGATGATGCAATTAAGTTTGGGGAATTAAAAATTCGTCCCAGGCATTAACAAAACCGATCAGCCACCAAGGCACACATTTTAGTAATCCAAGTGAAGAGGATGAAATGATCGGATTTTGTGAGTAGCATCCATTTGCAGGGCTAATAATCCAGGCAAACCCCGTGCAATTTTGTGTGGGTATGTCTAGGTCTCTGCTACAAGCGGACACACTCTTTTCACTCTATAAGGGAGATATCAAAAGTTTTTACACTAAAAATACAAACAGGGTTCGAGTGATTTTTAGAGAAGATATCACTGAACTTTCTCCTTATCAGATGACCCGGTTGCTGGTTGGAATTGACTTTGTGCCAGTGTGGAAAATGCATCATCTCTGATTCACTTTTATCATGCAGACACAGAGAGCCATGAATTGCATTGACACATGAGCACACAGAGAAAATCTGCTAAGAAACAGCTCAAAAGCAAACCTTTATCTAGAGAATCCAACTGATCCATTGAAATAACACTTATAATTATTATGAAAATCATGAAATAATTTCCTGAATTACAAAGAAATGAGAGGGGTGCTTTATAAACTAGGATAAGTGTGAGAAAAAAAAAAAATCACAGAGTAAGATGAAGCTAACAAACAGCAGTACTGAAGAGAGGAAATTAGGTTAAGACACAAAGAGAACAGCTGCTGTGAAGCCGGACACTGATCTAGAAACTGCTGTGGACTCTCAAGCTCCAAAAGCTTCTACTCCGCAGAGTTCAGAGTGTGACACGATTGGGGTAAAGTAAGGCGCCACACACTCTGGCTGAACCTGATTAGGCTCTGGATCAGCAGTGGCTATCCTGTGAGAAAATGGGCTAAAACAAAGAGGGTTTTGCTGTGTGAGCTGCAGGGTGACCACAAGGCAAGAACGGCAGTTTTTAAACCAAATTATATTTGTTGCATTCACTTGGTTAAAACCCTGTTTCAGTTAGCGTCTGTTGGTGTACTTTAACAAGACATCCTACTAGTCTGAGGGGTGCTACTCTGTCACTGATTCTGTTTTGTTCTGTGGGGGGAATAAACGAGGGAATTTCCCTAAAGAGAAAAATGAAAATGAAAGCTATTATTGTTACTAAAACAGGATTTCCTTCAAGAATTGGTTGGCGGAGGTGGTAAGCACTGCCTTCCCCAATTCTGTTGGGTACAACGTGTGTCCAGCTTATGATTATCAAGGTAACTGTGTAGCTGTGAGTTTTTCCTGACTGAGCCATTTGTCTTGACTTTTGCCACATGTACAAAAGAGGGCTTTCTGCATTTTGTGTATGAAAAGAGTCATACAAATAAAGTTTATCATTGTTATTATGTATGTTAAGTGCCGCTCTGAATAATTGCTGCAAAGCAAATATAAAGTGGGGTAATCAATTAATGTCACCTGCTGAGCTGAATGAGACCGGATGTAGTTAGATGATGGTCTAAACAGTCAGTAAACAGTCATCTTACTTCTTAAATATGTAGTCTTGGCTGTGAGACTTAGCAATTCTGCTTGTTTTGCCTAATATGTTTGATAAGAATGCAATAATTTTTTCCTATATTTGCATAGGTGCACTTTATTTCAAGCAAGGTGGCGTTCCTGCACTGGTGCATCAGCCACTTCCCTTAGCATGGATAGAGACAACTCTCAGGGCACTTTCATTGAAGGATCATAAATTTTGGACCTGTCATTTAAGGTCCTCTGTAATTTTTGTGCCATGAAGCAGTCCTTGTCCGTAAAATTAATGCTTTATTGAAGAGATTTTTTTGTACCTGACTTGGGGCAGCATGAGATAGTGGATGCTGCTGGTGTCCTTCTCGTCGACAGAGGCGGGGTCGATGAGGTGACGCAGGTTTTGGTACATCATCTCTGTAATGAAGGGCGTGAAGGGAGCCTGAGATGAAGGACGGAAGAGAGCAAGTAGACATGAGAGAAAATACAAGCGAGGAAGATTATTAGAAGCTCTGTACTGTACTTATTTTACATTTCATGACATAAAGGTCCCAAAGTCAGAAGCAGCTATAAAATCAACATACAAAACACATTTTTTCCCCTTTCTTTTTTTTTTTTTTTTTTTTCCACTCAAATGGTGCAAAAGTTCAAACTGATTTTGCCAGAGTGAGGTTACTTCTAATGTGATTCTCTTCCATTTCAACCATGGCTAATTAATTTGTATAGCTCACAGATGATCTGTATTGATTTGGGTTAGACTAACTGCCTCTTAGCGTGCCTCTCGCCTTGCATGCAAACATCTTCAATGTGTTATAAATAAAAACTCCTACTGCTCATGCATTATTCATTGCCATGCCATGCCGGCACACACACACACACACACACAGACACGCACACACTCATGCACACGCACACACACACCTCTTCCATACCAGCGTTATTTCTTTGTATCTTGTGCACATAAAAGCAAAAATTCACCGCGAGAAATTTCCCCATACAACCTCTTTTCTCTCTCAGTCCCTCACACACAGAAACAGTATGACTCACCATCAGCCTGCACATGGAGAACAGAACACTGAAGAGGGTTTCCAGCGCCCACAGGCAGTCCTCAGTGCCACTCTCTCCCTACAAAGTTCACACACACACACACACACACACACACACACACACACACACACACACACACACACACACACACACACACACACACACACACACACTTCTATTGGAACAGTGAAAAGATAAAAGTGTTCTGGCAGACAGCAGCACACGTATGCCCAATCCAAGTCAGTCAAACTGACTGGTATAAAATGTCCACAGATGAAGGGGATGATGAAGAAACTTTCTGGTATTACTGTTTCCATTGAACTAATGAATAATTTAAGTCCTACATAAAACTTTATAAAGCTATACTTTTGACTCATCAGACACCACTACTGCTAGTGATTGCCACTCCTGTCACTCCATACATTTGCAGTTATTGGCTATGAGCTACTGTTTAAAACCTGCGCTTCCCCATCTTTATTGCATAAAAACAACATTAACCTTAAAAAAAAAAGCACAAACTAAAAACTGTTATCTCACCTTTAGACGGCGTCTGTTGGTCCTGACGTACCAGTTGGTGAGCATGTCCACAAACTTGACCAGGCGAGGAACAACAGTGTAGAGGCGGTAAGCTGCAACAAGAAATTACTGTAGGTGTATTTATTTAACAGGTGATGTCATTGACATCGAGATCTCTTTTGCAAGAGAGACCTGATCACAGCAGATAAACAGTGTGTGTGTGTGTGTATGTGTATGTGTGTATTCCTCACCATCCATCTCAGCCTTGAAGAACTGGATAAGGGACTGTGTGAAGGACTGGATCCATTTGTCCATAATGTTGTCACTCTGCTTTGCCGTGTTCTCATTGTACAGAAACTGAATCTCATCCTCCTGAGACAGAAACACAAGCACACACACAAAAACACAATTGGAGAAGCATAAAGCATAAGCATAAACACAAGTTATCAAATAGTAGAGGTTTGGACCTGCACATGTAGAAATACTGATACACACCATCTACAGGCAAGAAAAGTAATTGCTGCTGCAATTTTGACGTATGTGCCACCTTTGGGCAAATAGTATTATAACAGCATGATATTTTTTTTTAGAATTGCTGTTTGTGTGTATGAAGTTGTTTATTTAAAAAATTTAACGTGCAAAATGGAAGAGTTTTAGTAGCAGTAGTAATGTAAAAAAATAAAAGTTATAAGTGTTATTTAACTCATTTGCATGTTATGTTTTTTTTTTATCATTAGGATTGTTCACGCTTGACAGGTAACCATTTCCCAAAGACAGTTAAAAGGCTGACCTATCTGATGGTCAAGTGCCTGAAAAGACTTAACGTTAAACCTGGTCATAACTGTTTTGAAAGAGAAATAAATGATAAATGAATTTATAAAATCTTCAAAAAACCATATTTTGGTCTTTTTTACAGCAACAAGGTGAATTGTAATTGAAGCTGTGATACTCATAGCCTGAAGGTGGTGCAAGTAGCTCAAACTGTAGCAGAATTTATTTTCTATGTCTGTACGTGGCAGCACTGACAGGTCTTCATCAGCAGGTCTAAACTGCTCCTATTACTTCCTCACAGGTTGGCAGATGTACAACTGGCTTTGGGCATTAACTGAGCAGTGCTGTGGTTTTTATACCAGGAATATCTACAGAACATTGTAGACTTTGTTTTGTTTTCATTACAAACATACCTTCTGTAACCTTTGTATGTTCTGCACCAGAAAGCGATAGGCATTATACCATGGCAGGAAGACATCTTTCAACACGTCTCGCACACCCTCCTCTTTGAAACGCAGGTTCTCTGCCCTCACTACAGGAGAGTTGATGAGGTACAGTCTATAGACAGAGAAAGTAAAGGAGTTGATGAGTATGTGAGTGTGCAGCAGGATTGATTGTGCGTGAGAGCATACAGATTGCACACAGGTAAATAGGTCTTGGAAGGACGAAAGCTTAAATGTGAATGAAGTTGACAGCAGTACATATGAGTGGACCTAGAAAAGTCAAGTAAATATGTTCATGTTGAGGAGACACAGAAATGTAAAAACAGAGAAGTAGTCAAAATTAAACTTTGCCAAACTGAGTTGTGTTGCCCCAGTTACACATTCACATCTCCGGAGTTACTTTAAACGTACTTTATAGGAATGTACAGGTCAACATTACAGGAGTGTCCTGGGAGAACCTCAACAGCTAATTTAAACTTTAAGTAAAACAAAATCACTTATTCTGGAAGAGATAATAACCTATACCCTAAAATAAAAAAAACACATTGTAAAATGCCAAGCTACTAAACTTTAATAATTTTTGTTTAAATTTGTTGTTCCCTTACATTTACAAGCTCAAGATGAACTGGTCTATGAATGAACATCCAGTATATGCATGATAACACAAAGTTATCAGTTTGCACGACATCTTATTAGTCTGTGTATGTACATTATGACAGACAGTTTCAAGCGAAGGGTGATGTATGGGAGGCAGTGGCCTATACAAAACTATACGAGAGAAACTTAGGTAAAGCAGTGGCTTAAGAAATTTTAATCTGCTGAAAATGTTTAGTTCTCTCTGTCAATCCAATATGCAAGATAAGTATGCGGGCAGATCAAGTATATATTTCCGTGGATTAGAATCTGCTATATAAGGCTGATACAACTGCATGTTTTAAATTGTAACGCACTTGTGGTATGGGTATGCCAAGTGTAAGAACACCTCACTGAGCTCTGTTAAAAACCAGAACCATTTGCTAACTCACAGGGTTGCAAGCAGGCAAATCATGCACAGCGCTGTGAGCGAGTGAACCACATCATTAATTGAAGCTTTATCTACCGTCTCAAAAGATGCAGCTAGCTGACTGTATACATCATCGACAGAGCAAGAAGAGCTGCTTTGGGCTTAAAAACACTTTGTGTTCATTCGTTTGGCATTTTGCAGATGCAACACGCTTCTTAAGTGCTGCTGTTGGCTGAAAGCTGCATTTGAATTTCAATAATTTGTTCATGCAGACAATGCAGAGAAATCTTGTCCAAAACTCCTCTCGCTATGGACACTAAGAAAACACTACAGGAGACTTACAGGAAAATATCAGAAGAAAGTTGTGGGGCAGCCTGGATTTTCTTAATGCTAAGCTATTTAGCTGTCAAACATATCTGATTGGATCAGATTTACCAATTAGGCTAAATGTCCACCTTTAATATGTTCTGCTCAAATTTTGTGCATAATCCTAACTTTACCATTAGCCAGCATCATAGCGCAAATTAATCTCTTCCATCCATTACAGCCAAATAGAGAAACTTTTGACAAATAACAAATTAATCCACATCAATACAACAGTCTGTGGTAGGCACACTAGGTTAGACTGGTTACAAAAGGTTTTCTGAACATTCTGAAAGCAGGCTGACATGATGCAACTTCATGCAATAGACCATGAGTGATTTTAATAGCAGCTACTGAGATAGATTTGCAGTAAAATGCAGAATAGACAGAACCATTAACTGGTAAAATGATCTGTGCACCTTAAAATGAGCAAAGGTGAAGACAGACGGTTGTCTCTTCACCAAGTTTGACTGAAAATACTTTAACCAAAAAAACAAAAAAAAACCCCTCACAGCCTCAGTCTGTCACTTGTTCTCTTTCCATTTGAATTTTTGCAGTGAAAATACTTATGGAGCTCATGATACCATAATGGATACACAGTAAGTAAAGTTTTAAGCCAGAAAAGAAGAAATGGGAGCCCTGAATAGAAACAGACTGTCACATTTCGCTCTTTATCTCTGCAGCACACTCTTCATCAGTTTATATGTGAGCATATGGTGTAACTGCATAGTGCTTTATTCATTAGGCCATATGGCTATAGCACCCTTACTGCTCAGGGCAAAGGAGAGAATGTATGAGGAGAAACGTGTGTATGCACGTGTATGTACAGTATGTATGTGTGTGTGTGTGTGTGTGTGTGTGTGTGTCTTCTGTATGTAGGACTGGGACAATTGCTAGTTAAGTGTAGATAGTGATTCAAACCTTTTAAAACCATGCCTGCTATAAACATAAGGTATGTTAACACACACAACCCTGCCACCGGCACACGGATTCAGATTCACTCGCTCATATTCAAGTACAGAGCTGACCTGAGGGCATCAGCTCCATAGTTCTGCACTATCAGTCCCGGATCTGGGTAGTTCTTCTTGCGCTTGCTCATCTTCTGTCCATCGCTGCAGGAATGGGACAAGCAAAGGCATTAATGCACAGACACACGCATGCATGCACTAAAGTGCATGTTAGAAACCTTGCACTTGGTATTCAAATTAGTCAAATCCTTCCAGGTCAGCGCGCCTGTGAGCACAGTGCTGCGTTTCGGCCCCGGGGCTGAGGACAAGCAGCCCTATTGTAGAGCAGCTCTAAGGGCTAAATGTTACAGCACACGTACCATAATGATCATGAGAAACAGCAGAAAGACTAAGAGGAGATGAATGGGCAGGTGAATAACGAGGGAGAAAAAGGAATAAAAAAAAAGGTGGTTGAGAGGAGGGGCAAAGAGTGGATTAGTGGAGGAAACATGATAGGGGAAAAATGAAAGAGCAAAATGATATCTACAGAAAACTTAGAAATATGATTGAAATTGATATTAAGGATAAGGCTGGCAATATTCTGTATATTTGTTATTTTCAACAAATCCCTTTAAGAACCAAAACCAACAATGACCTGATCCTGGTAACAAGTGTTACCTGTACATATGTAGCCAAATATTGATATTATTTTCTCTGTGCCTCACCTCCATTGTTGGCCAAAAATAATTAAAAACAAACCAGTAAGCCACACTGTTGCACTGTCTGACATGTTCCTTCATTACTATGAACACTGTAGTTTATTTTGAGTTGATCCCACATCCAACATCTTTCTGCTTTAAATACTCACTAACGCACCAAGTCCACAACTGAAAATAATACCAAACAAATGTACGGTTCACTCCTGTTTGAGTAATGTTTTCTAAAACTACAGTGCCCAGCTGCTTCAGGAAATTTTTTAGATTTTTTTTTTTTTTTTTTTTTTAATGAAACTGTTTGTGACCCTTTTTTTAAGATGTCTTCAGTAGGAGCCAATGGGCTTGGGGCTGTGAGTCTCAGACAGTACATGGAAAATGTTGAGACAGACTAATGCTTTGTGGATTTTAGTTTTTTATGGGACAAACAGAAAAATACAGAAAGATGCCAGCCTTACCTTTTATTGTTTTTTTTTTGTTTTGTTTTGTTTTTTGCAATTGGAAAAAAATAAATGGAAGAATTTGTCAAGAAGTCAGTGGACTGACCTAGCAAGTACCAAACCGTTAACAATGACATTCTTGAAGGGCGGTTTGCCAAACAGGGCTGTGGAGAGCACCAAAAGGGTGTAGAACCTGCAGCAGGGTACAAAAAGACCAATATACAAGGTCAGCGTAAAACGTTCGACAGAGCACAATAATTCATTCCTCTGAGGTATGATAAGAAAAACATATGTACCAATTTCCATTTTCCATCATTTGATATCCATTAAATTCAGAACTTTCAGGAAAACACTAGTCTGCCTGACTCTCTGTGTCTATCCATGCATTCACACTCTGCTCTCATCAATTCCCTCAATGAACTCAGCAGGGAAATGTGTCTATACTCATCTGTCACCCTTTTTCCATCTATCCCTCCATTAATTCCCTCAATCCAACCATCCATTCATCCACAGCTTACCATCCCCTTGTCTGGTCAATGCCTTCGGCGATGAAGTCTGCAGGGAAAGTGTCCTCAAACTCCTTCCTGTTTTCGAAGGGGTAGTGGACCTGGGCGTAAGGCATGCTGCCGCTCTCAAACCAGCAGTCAAACACCTCTGTGACCCTCCGCAGCACGCCCTTACCACACTGCGACGGGATGGTCAGACTGTCAATGCTGGGCAGAGAAAGTGTGGACAGAAGGAAGGAAATAAAGAGAAAGGAGGTGCAATTGTTGAGACAGATGGAGGCAATAACAATTTGACCAGTTCTGTTTTATTTCAGGTTTTATTAGTGCCACAGGGAACTATTTACACATATGTACACTGTATAGATCCATGGGTCTATAAGCTTTCTGGGTGAAGTCCGGAGCAACAATTTTATAATCTTTCATCTCCACGAACGAGGTTGAAGAAGAGAAAAGTGGTGCTCATGTTGTGCTGACAACCAGTAGATTAAGGTCGGTTATTCCTCTGGGGCATACGTTTTAGACACAAGGATATGCATTAATTTATTCCAAATTTTGACTCCATGAGATTCAGCTTATGAACGAAGTCATGGTTTCTTCAAAAAAGTTGACTAAGCTGAGGAAAACAGATCAACCTGGCCTTTGTAGTTGTTGCAAAATGTCAGCCTGTGTGACGTGTCCATTAAATCCAGATCAAACGCCTATTCTGAGCAAACAAAAAAACGACAATAAAACATCAAAATAATATATATACAGAAAGTTGATTAAGCACATTTGCTTTCTTTTCCCCTCCAGCAGAAACCAGCTACACATTTACAGAATTATAGGCATTCAGGCCTATAAAATGCCGCTTACACCTTTGGTAACCTAATATTAGCCACTGAAGCTGCTCCGTTGCAGTACTCTGCTGCACTTAAGAGCTCTGCTACATGGCCTATAGAGGGAAGGGAGAGTGTTAAGCAGGAATTTTCCCGAACGAAGTGCACTGCTGAGTACATTTTGAGTAGTTAAATATGTGATTTTTGCAGTGTGTTGTGCAGAAGGTTTTGCTAAAGTGTTCTCATTCCTACAATGCAGGTAGAGCTATTATCTTCACTAGCTGGCCACTTCACGTGTTATAATGTGGACTGATTATAGTCTATCCATTAAGCAGTTAGTCATCCATACATCTTGACTTTAGTAGAAAACTTTTTCAAGTTGATCCCATTTAGACTACTGTCTATTCACACCAACAAAATAACTGATAGAACTCAACTCAAGTCATATACACATACTTAAGTATCACTTTTAGTCCTCCTGATCAGCTGATTTTAAAGGAATACTTTGACATTTTGGGCCATTTTCTTGCCAAAAGTTAGATGAGAAGATTGCTACCACTCTCACATCTGCACGCTAAATATGAAGCAACAGCCAACAGCCGATTAGCTTAGCTTAGCATAAACACCTGAAACAGGAAAAAAGTAGCCTGATTCTGTCCAAAGCACCTGCCAGCAACTCTGAATCTCACTGATTAACTGGTTATATTTTGTTTGATTAATCATTACCAAAAAAAAGAGCAAAAACAATAAATTGTGGTTTTGTGGAGACTTGTGTGCTGGACTGTCCATCTCCATGAGGTTGCCGTGGCTAACAGTGAAGATCACATACAAGAGAGTGGTATCAATCTTCTCTTCTAACTCTTGGCAAGAAAGCGAATAAGTGTATTTCCAAAAATATTACTTACTAGTAACTGCATATATGCATATACATCACTGTTATGATTTAAATAAATAAAGAGTTACACTACAAACCACTATAAAGCACAAGTTTCCTATTTTCCCGTACATTCCTCAACTTTGAAATTTCAAATATTGCTGACATTTGCAACAGTTAAAATTACAGATCTGTTATTCTTTACTTTGAAATATTTAATTCTTCTTCATTTTTCTTCTAAAATTATTTTAATTACTTTTCCAAGTCTTCCAGACCCACAGAGTATTCTCAACGTCCAACCAAACACAGGAGCAGGACAAAAGCGAGCTCTTCCTCCTCCATCAAGTAAAGATGGCCAGTCTCATAGAAATGATTAAAAGTAATTAGCCGATGAAGAGCAGAAGAGTAGAGTGATCTGTGTTCTACAGCACTTGTCTGGTTCAGACAAACAGGTCACATTAGAGACACACAGGGCGAATTTAAAATGGACATCGTCATGTCAAATGTCCACTCTTGTACGCACATACAGTATGTGAATTTGATGGTATTGCACTGCCACAGTGAACAGAAACGCAACTTAGTGCATGTTCAGGTGGTTGGCTGATAATCTTGGTAGCTGATGAGTGACTCACCTCTCCCGATGCAGATCAGTTACTTTGACTCCGGTCAGTTCCTCAAGTTCGGCCAAAGACCCTACACACACCACCTGGTGAGCAAGCGCAAACACAAATACACATCACAAATACAACATTCACAGTAACAAATTCAGGAGCGAGAAAATAAACTATTAGTGCTGAGACAATAAGTTGATTAATCAATAATCAAATTTACAGAAATGTAACTTATCAAGCAGAAATACGCAACATTTGCTGGTTGCAGCTTCTACATGTGAGAATTTGCTTGTATACTGTTTGTTTGTTTTTTAATCATTGTAAATGGAATATTTTCGGTTTTTGGACTGTGGATGTGACAAAAGTCTAGTTAACTGTAAAATTAGCAAGTAAAACAGGTTAATTTGTATAATGCAATGTTAGCAAGTTTTACACTGTGCTGGACAAATGCAATTTTCTTTATGTCAGTGTACATTAGGGAGGCTCAATCCTACCTTTTGTCCCCTGTTCCTTTTATTTGAATGAAAAATTCGACATTTTGGAAAATGCTCTTATTCGCTTTCTTAAAAGGTACACCCAGCACGGTGTTGTTTTTGCATTTTTTGGTTTTGGAAAGATTAAACAAATGAGATATAACATGTTAATTAGTAAGCTTCAGAGGTGCTGCTAGGCAAATTAGTAGATGTAACCTTTGGACAGAGCCAGGTTAACTGTTTCCCTTCTGTCTTTGCTAACCTAAGCCACCCAGTAACATATTGACTGTACAGACATGAGAGTGGTATCAACCTTCTCATTTAACTCTCAACAAAAAAAGCAAATAAGCATATTCCCAATAATATCAAACTATTCTTTTTAACCCACAGGAACTGAAGACAGTCGTATTTATCATAATCTGGATCATTTATTCAAAGCCTGCAAAAGACTATCAGTGCTAAACCTCATAATCCTGATGAATTTGTCTACCTGTTTTATGTATTAGACTACAACCAAAAAAAAAAAAAAAAACACCACTTAAAAGTCGTCCTACTTCGACAAACTTCCTGAGTAACTTTACCTTAGAAAGTATGGTAAAGTGTGTTATCTGGTCTCCTCAGAGAGTTAACCTGTAGGCTCTGCTCTAGTTTTACCACAGCACCAGGTAACATGGCCCAGATACAGCCTGACAAACCAGCATCAGACACAAAATAAGACAGAGTAAAAGAAACATACACAAAAAGACAGGGACAGAGAGAGAGAACAAAAAGAAAAGATACTGAGAGACAGAAATTATACTGCAACACACAGAGAAACACACACACATACACAGCCAGTTTTAGTTTTATGATTTGCCGCTGAGGGGTGTGTAAGGGAGGCACCAGGGAGCGCGAGTGTTCTGGAAACAGTCACCGTGCTATTTCCAGCAAGCAGGTCGCTGGCTGTCCCTCTTTCAGCCAGGGGACCAACACTTCATTTTTCAAATGCTCAAACAACCCACTTCTGACATCTCTATTCAGTTCAGTCTACTTCACATACTCAGCCGGGTTTGGCGACGAACATCCAAAACAGGGCGAACATTTGCAGCTTGGCTCCTTTCTACACTGCCTCTTTTATCTATTCCACCAATTATCCTCCCCATGTTCATCTCTCATTTTACCCCCTTCTTGTGTCTTTTGCGTCAACGTTTTCTTCACCGGCTAATTTATTCCGAAACCCTCCTCCTCCTCTCCTTATTTTCTGTTTTCTGTGTCTTCTTTCCTCCCCCCCGACACTGCTGTCTTGAGGGCCTTTGAAGTCTCCTTAACTGGCATGAAGAAAAGCCAACCACATATAGGTTCGTGTTTATTTGCTGTTTACATTACTGAAACATTCATGTGCTAAGTTTAGGGAGGCACTCCGTAATGGTGCCTGAGGGGATCTGACTCTGACTGCAGTACGAAGTCACGTTACACTCTCTGGTTTGACACCATGGTCACCTCACTCTGCCATGCTGTAAAGTCTCTCCTACACAAGCATCCAAAATCACAATGAAGGGCCAGATATGCTAAATTATGCGAGTGTCAAAAAGAGGTCAGCGAGAAAAAAATTTCACTGTGCCAGTTTATGAGAAGAGCTGGATTTCTGTACCCTTGCAGCAAACAAATCTTCCTTTGGAGACACAAGACATTTTTCCCTTCACTCATTTAAAAGTGAGTGTTACAGAGAGTTCAACTTTTCAATTATGCCCTCTCATGCTTAGCCCAGATTGATTTGTGAGTGCTGCCAAAGTTGCAATCAGCTCCTTTAGAAAAGAATAACTGTCTTGGTATTTGGTCATGACACAGACAAACTCTGTTCTGATTTCCGTACATAAACACGTTAGAAGCATTAAGCGCTCTATTAAAGCATAACAACTGCCTGTTTCGTGTTTTCCTGACCTCCTCGAAGTCATCGCTGACCCAGAGAGGGATCGGTGTGCCCCAGTAACGATTCCTCGAAATCGCCCAGTCACGTGCGTCTCTCAGCCAGTTCCCAAAACGCTTCTCACGCACAAACTCTGGAACCCTGCAGAGACAGAGACATTATCACGTGTGTTATGGTTTTAATTACTATTTTAAATATAAAACATGATTCTGATCACAGGGACAATCAAGTCTGCATGTAGGATTTCACCTGAAATGACACACAGTGACAACAGGAATATTGAATATTGTATAAAAATAATATTTATATTGATTAGTAAAGTCTACACTTGTCCATTATAAGTCAAGCTCCCTAGCTACTGTTGCTAGCAGTAGTGACAGTGTTTGCTACTGATCTGAAACCAAAAAAAAAAGGATTGATCCACTGTCGAAATAGTTTGTGTGTGTATCACATCTCTGAACAGCCCGCAATCTGATACAAAAACATTTGATAACATTATTGTCTACAGTAGGCAAGAGAAAATGTATAACAGACTTTTGTAAATTACAGACTTCTGAAAACCTTTTAAGACCCCATTTCTGAGAAATCTGAATTCAATGCTTTAAGATTTCTCAAGACCTGCAGCTATCGTGATTAATTTAATGTGCAATACATTTTCTCACAACAAGAGCAAGCATTATTATTATATCCATTATTATTCCTTTGAGCAGGCTTCTTTTCCTCTTCTTCCTAATTTTTAGCCCTAAAAATAAACTGCGCTGTTCTCTTTATGAAGCTCATCTGCAAAGGTTAACATTCCCTCCAAGGCATCTTCCTTCTTTGTACCCCTTTCCTACTCTCTCCTTCTCCTATTTTGCCTCAACCGATATCTAGCTTTAATCCCCTATCTCACAATCTCTTCCTCCTCCTCTCATTTTTTTCTGTCCCCCTCTCTTGCTCTGCCAGGCCATGTTGCTCAGGAGAACAGTGTGTGGGATGGTGGGGGTGGGGGTATAAATCCTCGTCAGGATCCACGCGCTAAGCAACAAGTTCATCAATTCCCATTTGTAGGAGGCATTTCTATTTAGGCCCCTAATATATCAATTTAATGATTTTTTTTTTTTTTTGCTGCTGCTGCTGCTCTCCGCTAGCCCACAACCACTCCTCCACCCCTCACCCTCCCTCTCTCTGTTCACGCTAAATGTAGAATTTAGAGCGTGCTGTCTTGTGCTGGAGACGCATAGAAGAGCCATTTAACAATGTACATGTTTCTACAAATGTGGGGATGGATACAAGAGGGAGAGAGGGGGATAGAAGCTGTGGCCAGCGAGGAGACGTTTTGAGAGACTGCATGATGTGGAAAAAAAGGCGAGAAATACAAGAAAATGAGGAAAAGGGAAGGATGAAAAAGAAGAATAGTGTTCAAGGATAAGGTGCAACAAATTGGGCAACTGACCATTCTCTAAAATCCGCCCCCTAAACAGTCATTGTCCAATCATAACTTAGCAACTGTTACTAGGCACGGCAGGTCTGTCGAGCTTAGATTTATCCGTGTGTTGAAGTAGTGAGCACTGAGCTTTAGTGAGAGCAATGTAGTATGTTGTATCTTTTTTTACCCTCTCCAAGACCAAAAATACAAGAAGAAAATTGTAAGGAATGTACTGGACAGTGGGTCTGTCTGCTTTAACATAAGCTGCAAATGCTAGCATGTCCAGCTAACTAGCTCACTACCTGCAGTTGTAACCTAACTCAGGATCACTTCCAAGGCCAGGGGGTATTTTATACTACACTGTTTTGTGGGGTTACAGGTTAGGTTAAAAAAAATGCCCCGTTCTGATGACGCTGGTTCTGGAGGCTGCGATATCAGAATGTAGGCTAAGGTTAAAAGTCCTGTCCTGCTATGCTGGATTTGGGGAAGTTTACATCCCCACAACAACCCCAGACAAACTAATTACCCCAAGTTAACCAAGCACATTGGCTTAGTCTTCATCCTAAAAACACTTTATTATTATTGTCTTTTAAATGCAATTGTAATGTCTTATTTCTAATGTATTTCGATGCCTCTTTAAAGCACTTTGAATTGGCTTGTGTCTGATTGGTGCAATATAAATAAACTTTCCCTGCCTTTCTCCTCTTATCTGAAGTGAAAAACACACTGTTTGACAAAATAAACAATTAAGCATAAATCTAACATCTGTCTTGCTTGTGTATGTGAGCAAACAAGCTAAACAGGGCTATGTTAGAACTAAATAAGAGTCTGATCTTACATTTTTCCTTATCAGGCTTATAAGACTAGAACTAACTAGTTCTACACTGCAAAACAAGAACAACGCTGTTTATTTCCATGTCTTCTACACAGATCATCAACTGGTGAGGAAGCTGACTTTTTGCTTGGGACCTGTTAGCTTTGTTCTCAGTTTTCGAGCACGATATCATGAATGTATCCACCGACGGTATTTTTACGATCCTTTTACAGGGTTCTCATCTTAAAATATCTCAGCTTGAAGCAATAAAACGTCACCCGGAGACAGCATTTTCAACCACCTCATGGAGCTGACATTAGATCAACCCGCTACAGCTGATAAAATCTGCTGGCAATAGTTGTCATTTTAGCCAACAAAATAAACAGATGCCGGCTAGATATAAGAAGCCTGCTTTTTTCTGCTTCTGTCTGACATTACAGACTGGCTGTTTCCAACATTACTAAAATTTCCGAGTGTTAAATCTGCCACTTTGGCCATTGTTAACTGTAAGAATGGAAAGCTTGACAGGTGTAGAAATACTAACTAAGGCAGGCGGGCTTAGTGAACAGTCGGTTGGGTTTTAAAAGTGATAGAAAGAAGAAAAGTGCAACCTGAGTCATTTTAGGACCACTTAATCATCACTGCATTTTCTTCTCTCTTATGGCCAGGAAACTATGTGCTGAAATCACAAGACAGTGGCCAAGCTTCCTGCACCTTAAGCCTCAAAAGAGACCAGCAACCCTCTCATTAATCCGGTCATTAATTTATTCAGACAGACAGACATCTGGAGAAATCAGTCTGAACTCTCTCTGTAGATACTTAGCCTGAGTCTACCCACTGCACAATTTGAGTAAAGAGAGATAAAATGAACAAATCACTTTGAGAACATGATAACTAGCACTTTGCTTTCTGAAGGGGCTTTTTTAAGTCTCTAATCAGCTAAAACGAACTTCATACAGAGGTAGTGAACTCTGCAAGGATTTTACTTTTATTAGGATGCTGATGAGCTGGCAACTGTCACCAACAGACATTTTTCCTGGGATTAGAACTCAAGTATGAGTTGAGTCTCCTCAATAAGAAAAAAAATATTAGAAATCCTTTTTTTTTTTTTTTTTTTTTTTTTTTAACAAAATTAAATAATTAGGGTTGGAGAATAAGCCTCAATAAAAAGCTGCCGCAGAGCATCAACCTCAGTGTGCAGCCACATAGACACAGGAAGGAAATGTGTGTGTATACATGTATACTTTATGTTTTCATTTTCTTTTATCATAGTAAATTTAATATCTTTGGGTTTTGGAGTGTTGATCAAACTAAAAAACTATTCTGAAGATAGATAAGGATTTTAGCCTTTAAAGTAGGTTGGCATTTGTGTAGGTCTATGTAGGTGTATGTGTGTGCATCTTTACCTTCCGAGCGGGTAGTCATTCATCTCAGTTTGACAGTCCCATTACCAGAGGCAGCAACTGTGGCTCTGAAAAGAGCACTGGGAGCACCAGGGGTAATACCAATAGTAAAGCAATCATGCTGAGGCATACTTTTGGTCCATGTTCTGCCATTACAATTAGCATCATGCTAATGTTTTCCATATAACACCAGTCCCATGTGCATCATAATAATGCAGACCTTTGTGAAAAATGAAGAGAAGTCCTTGCAACAACTTTTATTTTAAATCTAATATCTTCCCATTTAAAATGACTATACCCAATGTTGGCTGTCCTGCAGAGACAGGCCCATGACTGCAACACACAACTTAATGTAATAGCACAGAGTTGGAGCTGTAATTGTTTTGGGACTGTGACTGTCTTACCTTGAAGTATTTTGCACCACTTGTTTGGCACGATGCTCATCCTCACTGTCAATTATCACCAAGCTAGTTACCACTTGTTTCAGAGAACAGCTTACCAGTAGCATTTTCTGTTGTTGTCCAGTAGTTTTTCTACCATGTGCTCCACTCGGACAAACCAGCTGGGGACGGCTTTGTAGATCAGGGGTGTGTCAGACCTTAAAGTACATAAACACATTATATAAACGTTGTGTTACCATGCAGGCTAATGCTAAAATCATTTAATTTCATTTTTTCCCCAGATCAATCTACACTCAAAACCCCATAATGACAGAGCTAAAACTGAATTTTAGAAATGTTTGCAAGTTTGTTAAAAAGGAAAAACAAAAGTATCGGTGAGGAAAAAAATAAATTTAAACAATTTTAGCATAAGGCTGCAACATAACAAAATGTGAAAAAAAGCAAAGGGATCTGAATACTCTCTGAATGCACTGTGTTTCTCCTAGTGGCTTAGGGAGCACATCTCCGCATATTTACTGAGGTTAATTAATCCTTCTCAGGTCAGGCTGCAGCTGCTCCAAGTGCGAAAGTGACTCAGTCTACTAAAAAAGTAAGTTTTTATGTGTGTGTGTGTGTGTGTGTGTGTGTGTGTGCGTGCGCGTGTACGCGTGTATTTTTGGTCTGCATGTCCCTGATAGTTGCGATGTGATAATGTGGGACCTTGAGAGGTTGTGTGTCACCAAAGTGACATGGGCTTTGTGAACTGATTCTGTGCAGCGACCACAAAACCTCTACTGACATCCTGCGCCGATATTCCTGAGGGAGGAATGAGCACAGGCGTACCTCAAACCTCTGTGTTTAAGCACTTTGCTGAATGCTGAACTGTACTGTAGATTAACAGGAGAGTGCTCTGTCAGTACATTATGGCCTGTACCACTACAAAGGCTTTCAGTATTAAAGTATAAAACATAGTATTTAATTTGTACAGGCCTAACATCTGTGACCTCTAACTTAAGGTGAGGTTATTCTATATTTGATGTTTTCAGGGCCCACAGTGGAATAATCAAAGTGGAGCTGTTAGTTACACTGAGTTGGAGGAAGCCACTGTAAAATGGCACAGAAGTATCAGTTTTACAGTTTAAATTCTGTACATGTCTCACCTCCAGCAGAAGGGGTAACTATGTTTGAAACTGCTGACATTGACGAGACGGCCCTTCTCCTTCAGCCACTTGATGATGTTCTTGTCAGCATCCTATAAAAGAAAACCAAAACCTTAGATATGCTATACAAAATGCAACTTTTAACAGTAATTTGATACCAGGCTGAAAGCCTGTGTTTCAGTGCCCTCTGTGGTTAAAGCTTCAAGTCTGTTTTACCACCACATCCGTTGTCACTACTGGGTGTGGTTTGGTGTGGTCCAAAGTGTGCCATGTTGCACCTGTTACCACACCCAAATGTGATGTCACAGTGTACTGACACACCCTGGAGTACACCTGTATATCACTGCAGCAAACCACTGGAGGTCAGCAAAAACAAGATTTTCAGCTGCTGTAAAGTTGCTCCTTAAATATATTTTAAATGTCTTTATTGTTATTTATCATGGAATTTATATGTGTTTATTTTAAACATGAAAAAAAACAGGCGAAAAGTGAATAAGGATTACACAAAAAATCCAGGTGGAAACCAGTTTATAAAAATAACTTAAGAATCTCAAG
Organism: Xiphias gladius; assembly: GCF_016859285.1. NCBI lineage: Eukaryota > Metazoa > Chordata > Actinopteri > Istiophoriformes > Xiphiidae > Xiphias > Xiphias gladius. The sequence goes on along the minus strand of NC_053420.1, from coordinate 12,969,408 downwards.
CTTTGTTTCAATTATGCAATCTGGCTGATCCGCCACATAATCGAGGCACTCTTTTGCCTCTCATTACATTTTTCTTCACCATATTAATTTCGTGTTTTTTTGTTCGCTCCAACAGAGGTGCGAATGAACCTATAACATGGTAAACACTTATGTGTTCCCTCAAGATTTTGTTCTACCATACCTAAAAAAAAATGTATTCAATATGAAAATTTTCTTCCTTGGGGAGGAAGCCTCTGCATCATTGAACATGCTGTGGCTATATGCTCCCTTGAAGAAACTTCAAGGTAAACTCTCAGCCAAGGTTAGGCTCTGCTCCTACAGCAATGATAAACATCACAAAAACAGGTGGGGAGAAATTGTCTATTTTGTCATCCAGCTCACCGTTTATGGCAAACAATCTAATATGCAATCAACCCAGTGACTTATTGCACACTATTTCATCTCCCTCTAGCCAAGCTCACAGTGCAATTCAAAGGAAGCTCATAAATATGACTTTTCTGCAAGGTTCTTGGCAGACTGGTGGTCATGACCTCTTTGTAGAGAGAGGTTTTAAACTTTCTTAGCCAGGAGTAATTCTGTTCTGCCCTGACCCAAGCTCATTTAATACATTAAAGTTCACGTGTGATGTGGACACTCTTTGCAACTATGACAATATAACTATTTCACCACCTGGCCAATTCATGGTTACTTGATATGTCACTAAATTACTCACCCATATTTGTGACTCTCAGAATCTCTTTGGCATGAGGCCTAATTAATCAGCAGAGTTACCATTTCCAAAACAGTCATTTTACTCCTGTGTTTAATGATTTGAACGAAAGCTAAAAGTGTCAAACCCAGCTTGCATGTTGTGGAATATAATCAACCTATAACAACCTACAGCTGGATCCACACAGCCATTTTATTTCTTAGTGGCAAATTCAGTATCTTCAACTTACTTAGAGGATAAAGCAAAACCAAAATACTCAAAAAAAAATGTAATTTAATGGGCCTGAGTTGGTAAGAACTGCTTTTCTGCCCATTTCCTGTTCTGCAGCTTAAAATGAGAGTAGAATAAGGTTAAGAGACCGAGAGCACACGGAAAAATAAAGTTATCACAGTAGGAGTCAAAGTAAGAAAAGAGATATCAAGAAAGAGAATAACAAGTCACACAGGGGAAAAGAAAAATCATCACTAAATTATTTTGTATGCACTCACTTCAATCTTTATTAATTAACAGTTGATCAACATTAGTGTAGACGGTCAATAGTTGTTTGTTGTCAAACATTTGGAATAACTGGGGGACTCTGAAGACCAGTCATAACACTAAGGCTATTTGCTCTGCTTCGTTTAGGCTGAGATCTGACACAGCAAGGCAGAACAAATGTATTTCATTGTGAAGGTGGTGGGATCCAAAACCTGGACCAAGAGAGGCAGTGATGGCAAAAAGTGAGCAACTGTAGCAGAGGTAAGTGACAGAGGTCACTTAACAGTGAGGTTGACTTGACGGTGGGTACTGTAGGAGCAGGAGTAAAGAAAATGGTAGGAACAAGGAGAGATGCCAAAAAACAGAAATGAGAGGGGTATTTTTGTTAGGGAAAGGCAATGAAAAGGAAGCACAGCTGTTTTGGAAAGTGATAGGGTTATGGAAGGCTGGGCATCGAACCTCAACATATTTCTGGTACCAAGAAAAATGTGCCCCTAACACCAGAATATCCAAAACTGTCAAGCACAGAAAGCTGGCATCAAATGTCTTGTCAGATTCATAATCTTGTTTACCTATGTCTTTTTTGAGCAGATCGTTCCTGATTTCAATCAAAATCTTGGGAAAGTCACACACATATGACTCATTACATTATAGGTGTGAATTTTCTCCTAAAGTTTTTATTGGATCAAAATTAATGCCAATTTTATAATATTTTAAAATTGTTCTTGTCAAAATGTGTTAACATTTTATATTTACAATTACATTTGATATTATTTGCCTTATTTGTTGTAATTTGTAGAAAGAAACATTTTTCAAAGAAGTGTATCAAGAAAAATATCATTATGGTAACTGTACTGAAACTCGGGTGTCATGTTGGCACTGGTATTGAAAATTTTCAAACAATACCCAGCCATCAGAAACAGGAGGGTGGCATAGGGAAAGAATGGCTAAGATAGGTAAGAATTTAGAGTCTTTTTAACTAGACTGAGATAATCTCTTCACTCCACAATGGTCTGCTGCTGCTGCTTTGGAACTCCTGCTACTCTCACCCCAGATATTTAGACATCTTTGGCAATTCCAAGCCTCTGCTCCTCTCCTTCCAGCAGCTTCCTGTAGGTGGCGATCTCCGCATCCAGCTTGAGCTTAATGTGCAGCAGTTCCTGGTAGTCTTGGAGATACTTGGTCATCTCCAGTTTGGTTTCGCAGAGCTGGGCCTCCAACTGAGCGATGACACCCTCTAGGCCCCCCACCTTATCAATGTGGGACATCTCCATGTCCTCAAGCTGCTGTTCCAGGGCAGTATTGCGAGCCCTCAGCCCGTCAATCTGGTTCTGCAGGTCTGTCACCTGGCTGTGGAAGGTCGTGATCTCGTCTTTCATGGTCTTCATCTGTTCTTCATGTTTGCCAGCATGCTCCTTGAGGGTGTCAAACTTGCTCTTGTACCACTTCTCAGCTTCCTGGACGTTGCGGGCAGCGACGGCCTCTATCTCTGCACGCATGTTGCGCAGGTAGGCAGCCAGGTCAGGACGATCGCCATCCAGTTCGGCAGTAATCTTTGAGTCCTCAATCTGCTTCATGAGGTCAGCCACCTCTTCATCATGCAGCTTCTTGAGAAACTCTATCTCTGCCACCAGCTGTTCAATGAGCTTCTCCAGCTCAGCCTTCTGCAGTGTTGCGTTATCAACATCTTGGCGAAACTCCCTCAGGATCATTTCTGCTTCTTCTTTGAGTGCAAGCTCCTCCTCCAGTTTTAATTTCCACACTTCAACCTCTTCTTCTATGTAGCCCCTTTCAATATCAGCTGCTCCCTTTTCATTAGTCAGGGCCTCAATCAGCTCCCGCACCTCTTTAAACTTGAGCTCATATTCTTCTCCGATGGCTGTGGGGCCACCCTTGTAGCGCCTCTGCAGGGAAGCAAGCTCAGCTTGAAGAGCAGCGTTTCTTTGCTCGAGTGCCTGGACCTTCTCAATGTATCCTGAAAACTTTACATTGAGTTCCTGCATCTCCTCTTTCTCATTGGCGTGGTGCTGGTGTATCTCTGTGCCCAACTCAATGGCAGTGCCAGGATAACCTGAGCGTCCACGGCTGTCGTATGAAGATCCACGGCACCGAGATGGCGACGGACTCTGAACCCTTACTCTGCTGCCAGAGCCACTAACTTGCAGGCTCTTCTGGGTGTAAGATGCAGCTCTCATGTTGTGTAAATAATGTTTTGTTTTTCAGTTTACAGAAGAATGGCTGCTCTCACAGCTTCTCTTTGCGTAGCCCACGTCGCAACTGACACTCCCTCAGATCACGTCTGAGTTTTTATGCAGCAATAAAGAATGTCTCAGACAGCCTTGAAACTCACGCTTGGTTTTAACATATTTCAAAAGTGGATTATGACAGACTTTCAGGGAACTATGGCTGCATACCCGTTATTAGCTAACGCTGTACTGTTAGTGACCAGGCAGAGTCCACTCCCTAGCCTTTGCATAATGATGCGAAATAGTGATCAGATCATGTATGACTGCTATTTTTCACTCACTATCCACTTAGGATGGTGATAAAGTTGGGTGTGAAAAAGAGGAAGAGGGCATCCAGTGCACTGGTAAACAGTGACAATCAGCTTTGGCAGCAGGTTTTCCTGCACAACTTTGTGAAACTGCTCTGATGCGGATTCCCTCAACTCCCTCCTTATCACCAAGTCATGCAGCTAAAGAATAATTTGAAACTACATTTGGAAAGCATGATAAATATTTCATATTCTCATTTCACTAACCACATAAAATAATTCTAAAAAGCATTAAACCTATAACCAAGAAGAGAGGACACATTTCCATGCAGAAACAAAAACTTTCCAGATGTAAATAGAGGAAATGGAGAGGAATAAGAGAGTGAGTACCCAGAATGCGGAAAATGAAATGATATCAATATTGTTGAGGGATTTATCCTGTGTATCATACCAGTGGCTCTTACCAGGGAAGAAATGCCTGAGATGTCTGCTAACCTAATCTACATTTAAATGTCTTTTGTGTCACTCACTTTGACATACTGTCCCGCAAAGTCGGTGACCTCTGAAGTGAAGCAGCCTGAGGCATCCACAGGGCAGATAGGAGCCTGGTCCCTCTGGATGATGTTGTATTCAGTGCAAACCCTGTAATCATCCTACAGAGAAAATAATACACAGTTTAGAGACTGTTTTGAGAAAGGTATAAGGTTTTTCTTAAGGGGGACCTATAATGCTCATCTCCAGCTCTATATTTTTATTGTGGGAATCCAAAAGAATAGCTCTGCACAATTCACAGTTCAAAAAAATCCTTATTTATCTCAAACTGCCTGTTATGCAGACCCTCAGTTGAGCCTGTCTGAAACAGGCAATATTAGCTCAGGCCTCCTTAAGAGAACTCCTTAAAGCCCACTTTCTTCTGATGGGCCAAACATCCGGAAGCCTGCTGAGGGGCTTTTGAGCACCGCCTCATCCTCTTACCGGTGTGGAGGTTCTGAAAGCAAAGTGTTAAAACTATGTAATTAGTAACTAAAACTAAGTAACATAACATAATTTAAATGGCAGGTGGGAAATTCAGTAAAATGCAGACTGAGTAGAAAACGTCTGCTGTCAGGAAATTCAAACCTGCACCGTTGGTTATTTGTATTGTGGAGTACATTAAATGCCTGTAATACTACTTAAGTCAACGGTTTTGGGAGAACAAGCTGTTTTGGGAGCGGATTAAACTTTGGCCAAATTTAATTTAAATATCTCAAATTGTAACATTATATATATGACAGAAAATAAGGAAAAGCATAATAGGTCCCCTTTAATATAATTCACTGCAAGGTCCCATCATTACAAGTTATTATTGCATTTTGACAATGTATTTCTAATTCTGCTTTTTTTTTATTACATTATTTTGATACTTACAGTGACCTGGTTCATTTCAAGATCATTCCATTTGTTTCAGTAATATTCTCCAAATTGATGACATTATATATGAAAGATAAGTAATTATCTAAAATCATTGGCAGCCACTAGTTTAAAGATATGCTATGACTCCATATTGAATTCCTTGTTGAGCTGGACACTTTTTGCAGTGTTAAAACAAGTGCCACTGGTATGTGACAGTTATGCATGAAAGATCTGAGCACTGTCCAGCGGTAAATGTATTTTGTATTCAAACACCCTGTCAAGATCCAAGATGGATAGCTCACAGAGTCATTTCACATCTAGTCATAACATAAAATTTGAAAAATGTAGTTTGACAGTATGTTCCTTCTTACTATATATCTGCCAAGCACACGCAAATGCATTTGTGTTTCAGATTTTCACCAACTAATCAATGTGAATGTGATCACTAAATAACAGAAACTACAGCTAAATAAAAATCAAACATTTAAATGCAAATGCAAGTGAGGTGTTGATGTGAAGGGTATACTTGACATCCCCATAGGGACTGGGCTGCAGTGAAATAAACAGAGTGCAGAAGAGAAAGCCAAGACAGAGAGAATGACTGAGTGAATATACACAGCTGGCTACAGCCACAGGGGCATCCATCTGCCCTTGACAAGGGCATCTAACCTATTAGCAATGACCCAGTACCTCTGATAGCACTACTGTATTTGGCCCTCTATTCTCTAGTGAGATATATGGTACCATTCAATAAAAATATTTCATAAAATACCCAATGAGCATACAAACCAATGTGAAGTGAGTACACAAAGAAGCATAGTACCTATGAGAGGTATTCTAAAATGTCAGATGTGAGTCATAGCATTCCACAATTATTAAAAAGATAAAAATCACAAATGAATGTACTAATAAAATGGTTTTGCCAAATGTTTGCGGTTCAAGATTCAAGGTTTGCAGTTCTCAAGACCTGTGGGCCCTGATCAGTCTTGATAAATGTACATTGACCTTGAGCTCAAGTTCTGAACCGCCAAACTTTTCATGATTAATAAAATTGTTGTTGCTGTCAGTCACTGTCATGAACAAATCTTGTTTAGGGTTAAGTACATCCTCCTATAAAGTGATATATAATCCAGTGTGTTTGTGTTTTAACAGGAGCTACACTTGCAATGGCTAAAAGCGCTCAAAGCAATGCAACAAGAGAAAATACAAGCAAATGGAGAAAAGATGATAACTATCCTCTGCAATTTCTGAAAACTCAAGCAAATAGAGATATGCTGCCAGAAAACAGAACATAATTGAACCGGTAACATAATGGGAATGCTTCCAGGGAGACAGAGAAGGCTAAAACACTCCCGGATGCACTTTTTTTTCCTTTTACCTAGGATGGCAGGGGAGCCATCGATAGAGTTACACTAGACAAAGGTGACCTTGTTTTCACCCAGACTGTGGTCCATATGGGCAACTGCAGGGCTGGAAAAACAAGTTTAAAAGAGGCAAGGTTTCACAAGTATTAGGTACATTTCCCAACTTCTCAGTCCAAATCACACAAGGAAGATGTGTACATTGTAATAAAAGGAGTACCATGGCCACCATTGTACGTACCATCAAAATAGTATATTATCAATATTTTGAGGAGGATCATTGTTGAGCTTATACTCTTTTAGTCTTTATCTTGTCATAGTCTGTAAAAGTCGTGATTGTGTTTTGGTTGGTATGGGTCTTTCTGTTGTTTAGAAGTCCTGATTATCAAGCTGATGCACAGCATTCTAATAAACTGTGAAATTACTTCCCGCATTCATTAGTATCTGACTCGTCTATAAATTTATCAGCAATGACAACAATAACAAATATTTTTACAGGCCTTATTTATATATGCTAATTCTCTGCTTCTGTTAACATTTTTTTCTATCATGCTATCATACCCTTCTGTAATTTTGGTACAGTCATTGTGCTGATTATTCTGTTATAGTAGTAATAGAGTCTATATAACATTATGTAATGAAGCATTTTCTGTGGTTACAACAAAGACCAAGAAAAAAGCAGGAAAGAAACACTTACAGCTCCAAAGTAAGGTGCCTGGTGGACCACTCCTGTGCCCTCTTCCTCCTTGACGTAGTTATCCATCACCACCTGGAACGCTCCTTTCTCCCCACACTGAAGTGAAACAAGGACGAGGAGAATTAGATGAAAGCGGGCGAGTGGTGAAAAAGCAAAAGAGGTACAGCAGCAGATCATAAGCGAGAGATGAAGAGACAGATTTAGAAAACGTAAACAGTAATGTCAATTTGTGGTCAAACAGCTAGTTAAAGTGAGACATGGGTCTGTCTTCATTTTGTGATAAACACATAAAATTGTGAAACGGAAAGGAACAAGAACATAGACTCTACAGACCTTGGCAAAGTACTGGAAGAGAGGCATGTATTTTTTCCCTTTAAGCATCTTGCCAGGGAATCTAAAAACACATAAAACGCATTTAAAATCCTTGTTTCCATATCCATAATGTTTCCCACTTTCCATGCACTGACAAACCTGCAGGAAACCTGTAAAACCACAGCCTTTAAAAACATACAGGTAAGACTTCAAATAAAAGAAACACCAACCAAAAAGGTGTCTTAATATGATGCTGCAAGGGCATAATTTCTACTGGGGATGAATGGGTCACTTTTTAAATTCCTAAAAACATTAAATCTATATATTTTTTAGAGTCACTACTCTCCTAAAATGATGCTAGAGTTGAACATCAGTGAAATACGAAATATTACATAAGCCCGACCGATGCTCCTTTTTGTGAACATTTATCGTTAAGTACGAGCTCTGTATCAATAAAAACTAAATGTGATTTTAAGTAGGGTTAGTGTATTAACAGTTCAGCAAATTATTAGACTACTATTATTTTGTAATTAATAATAACCAGTTTCATAATAATGTTTTGTTCTCACAATTACTAGTGAATAAATTCCAAAAAGCTTGGTAAAAAAAACTTGGTAAAAACAAAAACTGCGTCAGGATCTCCGGAAATCTCTATTTAATGTTTAAGTATCTGTTGACAACTGAGTCAGTCATGATATATTATTTTTGAAATTATTAGTCGAATAAAGCCTTCTCTGTCCCTGTGTATGGGGAGTTTGTGGAGCTTTGTGTCCTTGTGGAAGAAGAGGTTCTTGCCAGGGTACAACATTTTCAACATGCCTTTTTTTATTGCTGGTTAATTTGTCAAATATGTGCTCCATCAGGTTTCAGTACATTCTGTATTCTTTATTCACTCAGGTGTTTTCTTCATCTCACCTCGCCTCATTTTTTTCCCTACTCCACTCTGCACTTTCCCTTTGCTCCAGAATCATCCAGTGAACTGGGAAATTGGGAATCTGATTTGCTTTTCACTGCATAGAACAACACTCAGCTGATAAAATCCACCTCTGCTAATTCTCCTGTCAGTAACTTTATCTTTGTCCCTGAAGCTTGGAAGACAAGATATAACTCAAGAGAAAACCTTTCACAGCAAATGTGAAATACAAGGTTTGAATTTTATCAACTTATTAAGTTTAAAAGTCTCCAAGTACAGAATATTAAGGTACACTCTGTCACTTGTTATAAACATCCATTATCATAACCATCATCAGTTTGTTGAAATACATTTATTGCTACCTAAAGTTTTACTTCAGGGAGGGGGAGTAAAAACTGATGTAAACACCTAACAGAAAAACACTATCTTTGAAGCAATTACATTAACACTTACAACACTGTTACAAGGCTTTAGTCATTATTGGCTTCAATACCAATTAGTAGTATTTTTCAACTATAGTGGTACAGTATATACTATAACAAAAAGCTGATAATCAGTGATTTGATATTGGAGAAGTGAAAGCAGCATGAGACAACTAATAAACAAACAAAAACAATCCTGTACTGTCATGCAACCTAAAAATGAACAACCTTTGTAGTTATTGCACATCTGCAATGGTGAGTTAGTTACTTTAAAGGTAATATTATTTTGTCTATCTCACTTGGTCTAACCTGCGGCTCAGCAAAGCACTGTTGTATTTTGGCTGCCTTTAAGCTTAAGTATTTAATTTTAAGGTATTAGTCATTTTCACTCAATGTTTTTTAGGTAGCTATAGGGTCTTGTGTACTCACTTGTCCAGCAGAGTGTACTCGCTCTCTGACTTAAACAGAGCTCCAAGCCTGGCCTCCATCATAATGTAGGTCTTTTCTGTGGTGTTATCTGAGAGATGAACAGAAAAACGCACGTGAATGTATTTGCTGAGTAACAAAATAAAGGTTTTCACACCTTTTTGCAAAGCCAGTGAGATTTATTTATATAGCACCTTTCAAAACAAATGTTACAACATAGACTAAGAAAAAAGCTGGATTCAGTGATTCCGAAACAAAAGGCATCAAACAGATATGATAAAAGCACCCCCCCCAAAAAAATATTGAAACAAAATACAAAATGCAAAAAAAATTAAAAAAAAATCAGTTAAGAAAAGCAAGAGAACATAAATGGGTCTTTAGAAATTTTTAAAAATGCCAGTTGAGTTGGATGATCTAATTGTGAAAGCTAAAGTATTCCAAAGTTTAAGTACGAAGACAACAAATGCACAGTCTCCCCCTCATTTTAAGTCTGACCCTGGGTACATCCAAAAGGCACTGAATGGCTGACCGGAGAGACTGTATGGGCGCAGCAATTCAGAGATGTACTCAGGGGCTTCACCATGTAGAGCCTGACAGGTAGAAACTAAGATTTTTATATCTGATTCTAAATTCCACTGGTAGCCAACGGAGAGATGCCAACACTGAAGAAATATGCTTCCTGTGCTTTGTCTTAGGAAGAAGACAGGATGCAGCATTACAACCGCCTGCAGACGAGATACAGCTCCTTGACTAAGGCAAGAGTATAAAGAATTACAGTTATGAGAGGCTGAGGACACAAAAAGCATGGATTCGTTTTTCAGCAAGTTGAAAAAAATACAGTATGTCTGATCTTGTAGGTATTTCTGACTGCAAAAAGCATGACTGCGCAAGCATGCATGGAAAAATTTAGACTAGAATCAAAAGCTACGTCTGACTTTTTACTGTATTGCCTGATATCTGTGGTCAAGGATTCCCAGGGTTTGTTGCATGGTCTATGGGGGCCTATAATGAGGACCTCTGTTTTATCCTCATTCAGTTTTAGAAACATTTTGAGACATCCAGCATCTGCCTGCATAAGGATATCATTCAGCATTGATCTAGACCTAGTATCAACCCAAGGCTCCTTATATCAAATCCTGTACTGCTGCTAAAGCCACAAACTAAACTGACAAAACTACCCTTTAATTTGAAGACCTTTTTATCCTATTTTTTTGTATTTATTTAATGTTATTTGTTTTTTTTATTATATTCATGTTTGTTAATTGGAATTTCTAATTTATGTATTTAACTTTTTTTTTTAATGTTTGTGTGTGTGTGTTCTCAGACACACAAGCTAAAACCAAAAAGCTATGGTTATACTGCCTTGTTATTGATATATTCTTTGTTCAATAAAGCATTAAATATAAAACAACAGCAAGTAGGCTGAAACCAAAACAAAAACACTGAACATAAAACTCAACAAAGATATAGACTCAGTGCATCCACAGATGTGAGGCCAAAGAGACAGGCAGGGAATCCTCATGGTGGGGAAAAAAATTATATTTTTTACTAAATAGCATAAAGGGAAAGTTACAATGTCAAACAAAGAGGTTTACTACACCTACTGTGTTGTAGTATCTGTGGCATTCATCTGCAATATTTATGACAAGTTAAACATGAAATAAGTCTTCATCACATGACTGTGGCACAGCCGAAAACTGGCAAAAAACTATATATATTTTTCTTTTCGGTACATCTTTCAAACCTCACAGTGCATGTAATAAAGTGGCAATGAAGATACTGATCTGAAATGATTTTTTTTGCACTCTGGTCTTTTTTTTTTAAAGTCTGCTATCTAAATAGATCATGTAGAGTGATTTGTGCTTATTGAACTGAATTCCATGTATGACAAACTCATTAGACATGGTTCAAATCCGCATACCTAATGGCTGTGTTACATGCAAGTCTGCTAAACCTGAATGTCAAGTCTTGCTTCATAATAATACAGCCAGCCTTAAAGCAACGGTCAGGTAAGTAGCCCATCATGTAGCTACAACCACTCAACTGAAACTGAACTAAATAAATCTGATGCTGTAGAAAATTTGCCAACCTCATGTAAGATAACTGTCTGACATTTTTTGGAAACTGAGCCCTCCTGGAAAAATGAACAAATGGGCATTTTAGGAAAAATAGCAGAGGAGAGGTCAAAAACAGCAGGAACGACAGTTGGGAGGAGGGCAAACACCAAATGACCTGAGCCGGTGAGACACAGAAAGAGAGGGGGGGGGCAGCATCAATAAAAGATGTTTCTTCCCCTCCATGGTGTGACAAATGACTGCACAGCTCAGACCCGCTGCTGCTGACAGCCCTAAACTCAAGCAGCAACAAAGGCAGTGAGGGAAAGAGAGAGAGACACAAAAGAGACAGAGAAAGAGAAAATAAGGAGGAGGACAAAAACAGGTGGATGTGGAGGAAAAAGGAGCGATACGAAAATGAGAGAAAAAATTAGGATGAAGATGGAGCAAGAGAGGAGAGGAGATAAAAAGAGAGACTGAGCTGGTAAAAAAAAAACAACAAAAAAAAAAAAAAATTCATTGGTATTCCAAGGCCGTCTCCCATGCAGCACAGAGCAGTATGACAGACTGTGTTTCAACAGTACCCCCTACAGGACCAAAGATGCTATGACAAGCTTGTATGAATCTAGGTCATCCTTTTAAAAACCCACCAGTTTCTCTCATAGAGAACAAAATACTACAACAGGAGGGTATAAGGAAAACACTAGCCACCTCTCTGGAGTATTTTTTTTTAATATAAGGACAACACTTTTTTTAAGTGACCCGATTCGAGGTTCATCCATATTTCTCAGGTCTGAACCACACAAATGTACGTCTCACACACACACTTGACTGTCAGTTCAAGTTACCACAATAGGCCTTTTTCACTGAACTCATCTTTAAATGCCTCAATAAGAAAACCGCAGGTGTAAATAATAAAATGAATGATGGATGAATTCCATTAGCTGCTTCAGTATCGATTATTTTTCTATTATCTGGGAAAGACAGTTTTCAGAACCTAAACTGATGTTTACCTCACTTGAAAAGGTAAAAAAAAAAGTAATAAGATTTAGGGCTTTTTTATTATTATTTTATAGGCCAAACATTTATCAATTTATTCAGAAAATAAGTAGCAGATTAACTGACAGTGATAAAAGTCACTGATACCCCACAAAATTGTCCTCCTTCAATCAATTCTATCAATCAAGTAGCATTAAGTACATCCTCCAACATGACCATAAAGTTGAGTCAACACCTCTCTAAGACAGTTTCAACACAAACTCAACTTTACAACCTTCATGAAGGAAGGATTTATTGCGGGACTGTTGTATTAGACTACATTAATTCTAGATGTACCCAATAAACATAAATAATGTCTCTGACAGCACTATGGTCCTGAAGCACAAGTGCTTGAAAAAAGACACCGTTGTGATATTCTTAAAGTCACAGGAAATCTCATATCTTGAATATGCTTCAGTTTTTGACTTTGTTAAGAGATTATATTTGGCTGTCTTCTGTTTTTAGTCTGTGTATTAAAAGACCTGTCAATGTGAAAGAGAAAGCAGGTTCAGACGATGCCTTTATTAAGTTACCTCTTCAAATTGAAAAAAAGCACTTCTTAGTGCAGCCTGTATATAGAATACATTAGCATAGCTGATACCATTAATTTAATTAAAGTGTCTTTTGTTTAAATCTAAACGGCTCCATTCTACGTAGGTGAGTCTAGATCCACTTGGAGGACCGAGAACATTTTTAGTGAGTCCATGTTAACATCGGTTATGCCTTAGCATCAGGTTACTGCTCTTGAATGTGGATTGTCTGGTTGGTTATAGATAAAAAACAAAGTTCCACTGACAGAGAGTCCCTTCTCACACAATAAATTTTATCAGCTAACACACAGCCAAAAGCTAGAAAGTCCACCAACACATTATGGTACAAAAATCCTTTCCTCTGGGTGCAATTTGCCAAGGCAGCACTCCTCCTCTGCTAATTTGTTCTTGTTTGTTCTTTCTGAATAAAAACACCCATCAGCTGATACTGAGGTCCACAACACTAAACCCACAAGGGAAAAAACATTTCTAGTCAGAAAACTTTGGCCTTAGGCTACACTATTTAAGCAACAACGTTCAACAAAACTACCAGTTCCGGTAATTCAAGTTATCCTAACACAAACATGTTTGTCAGCAGGATGTGTGAGCAGTTATTTATTTTTTTCCCTACAATGACTTGAGGAAAGATCCGACAACAGCAACAAAACAATGGTGTTTTCTTTTCAGCGTATCAGCGGTTGTTTATATCAGCATGGGTGACTAAACCCTGATTTTTCAAGTTATCTAAGCCGTCTCCCAATTCCATACTAAGCACCAGTCCTTAGCAGGTTTCGAGTAGAAAAGTGACAAAATAAATATACTTAAAACTGTGAATATGCATACTAAAAAAAAACCTTGATCGTTAAGGGCACTGTTGATGGTTACTTTTTTCATAACTTGCAATGTATATAGGAAATGGAGGAGGTAGTCACATCTGGAGAAAATTAAAATTGTGGATGGTGGCGGGACAGCTCCAGGAAAACATCAGAAAACAACACATAACTACGGATGGACGTCCTGTTAGTATAAAAGCACGTTGATTTCTTGTAAACTGACGCAAAAACAGTATACTATAAAGATTAGTTCTGTATGTAGTATATACTGTATACAATTAGTGTGGAGTATGAAATTGGGACACAGCATTTGCGTCAAGTTTTGTCTCTCACCTTTGACCTTCACATATATGAACTCTGGGTTGACACAGAGAGCCAGGTTGCTCGGCAGTGTCCAGGGTGTAGTCGTCCAGGCGATCAAAGCAACATCTTGATTCTCAACCAGCGGGAAGTTGACGATCACAGATGGATCCTGAACGTCCTGCAGATGAAAATTAAACACAGAAATTGGGTACATTTTTTTTCTCTCCTAACTATGATATACATAATGGATTTTGTTTTTAACAGGCATTTTTTTTAAAATCTGCTCTCTCTGATCTTATCACCTCCTCAGGAGGAATATAATGATGAATTCTGCAGTGCTACATTAGACCAGCAGAGCTGTGAGCGGGTCATAATTTCTGCCAACCTTGTAGTTCTGGTGGGACTCAAAGTTGGAGAGAGGAGTGTTGCAGGCAGTGGAGAAAGGCATGACTTTGACACCACGGTACACCAGACCCTTGTCATACAACTGTTTGAACACCCACCTGTTTAAGTGAAAAGAAAAAAAAATTAGGACGGCAAAGACAGAGTAACTGCACTAAAAAGGACAGATCCAGAGAAGGATTAAGTCTGATTTGTACAGTACTTTTTATGTTATGTTGCTTTATATAGTATATTTGCTATACATAGATAATGGTCAGTCACTGTTATCCATGTCTTCCTGTGACCTAAGTATTTAAAGACTGAATGCAAACCATATTTCCTTCACATTACAATCGTGTTGAGTTGAAGAAATGACAAAGTTGAGTAGATACTAAACTTTATATCAAAAGTAATCTCAGATGAAAATTACTTTCTGCTATTAGTAAATCAAATAGCCCCTACATTTAGTTCCTTGTCATTAGGTAGAAGACAAAACTTTTAAGCCAAAACTTGTGAATATAAAACGGCCATTTTTTGGCACTCATACCAGACGGTCTCCATGAACCACGGGTACAGAGTCTTGTAGTCATTACTGAAGTCAATCCACCTGCCCATTCGCTTCACTGAAGTCTGAGAACAATAAGAAGCAAAGACATAATGAATTTAAATATTATGGTCATATGCCGAAATTCTGCAGGGATACTCATTATATACTATTATTTGTAGGTCAGACCTTATTATGGCTAAGGCATGAAAGTAACTAAGATGCCAAAGTAACTAAGATATATTCACCTCCCATAAATAAAACACCTAAATTGCACATATGAGCTGGTTTAGGTTTACTGTGGTTTAGAGCAGGTTCAATGCACTGTTCTAAGTCAGACTTGCTGGAATTTGATGAACACATGACGACAATACCAGACTGGTCTAACATGTATGGTTATTATATTATGTATGGTTATTATATTATTCTTCCCTGTATGCTCACCTCCCACTCATTGGAGTATCTCATGACAATGTTTCTGCACTGCTTGTTGTACTCAGCAATGCCCATCTTGGCCACATCTTCAGGCCCTTTGATCCCCAATGTCTTATCAATTTCATACTCCTACAAAAACACACAGGACATAAGAAACATAAATAAACCGAAGATAAATCTGTAAATCGTCACAGAAGTTTCAGTAAAATAAGATTTTAACAATGTTCTGGAAAGACAAAATCTTACCACAGGCAGGCCGTGACAGTCCCAGCCAAAGCGCCGGTCAACATGGAAGCCGCTCTGGTGGGCAAAGCGAGTAACAATGTCCTTGATGGTGCCGGCTAGGATGTGACCATAGTGGGGTAGACCCGTGGCAAAGGGAGGTCCGTCATAGAAGGTGTACCTGGTTGGGGAAATAGGCAGCAAAATATTTTTTTAATAAAATCTGGCCAGCTAGCTTGACAGTATTATCTCAGTGATAAAAAATGTATGAGCTGATAAGACAAAACGACTATCATGTCCGGAAACACTTCCCTCTCTCTAACAAAGTATGCAAGACAAGAGAAACGCAACATTAACAATCCTCCTATACACAAGTGAAATCATGGTTGCTTCATACAGAAAAGCAGCGTATTCACTGCTTCGTCAGCCTGAGCAACAGAGAGAGAGAGTTTATGAAAAAACAGAAACAATAGTTTTGAGGTTACAAATGCAATAGGGTCATTCCATGTCAAATCAACAGGCCGTGCAACTGACCATCTTGGATTTGCTTCATACTTTATGTAAATAATGTCGTTGTAATCAACAGCTAGTGCGCAAAATATTTGGCTTGTATCATCTTTAGTTTCTGAGATATGAAGGCTTTAAAAAAAAAAAAAAAAAAGGGGTCATGGCCCTAATAAATGAATGTTGCTAAGTTCCAGAAGTCATTACTTTTGAACTATTCATGCTACATGCTTGAAAGTTTCAGGGATTGTTCTACACTATTATATTGTTCTACACTATTCTATACTATTATATATATTTATTATATATGTCTAAAATGGTTGGCCACAGTTGCATATTTGCTAAGTTATGGCTTGCTGAAAATTGTATTACAAAATTCCTTCGTGCTTTGGAGGCCACTGTGTCTTCACACTGAACCACATCTGACCTTTTAAATTTTTAAATATAATACTCAAGTTATAGTACTTTCTTAGCAATTCAATTTGCATTAAATATGAAAAAAATGATTTCACACTCATATTTCAAGTATGAAAAACTACCTTTAAAAAAAAACAAATCATACCACTAGAAAAAACATGTTTTAATTAGTAAATGCATAAAATATGAAATTGGTATCTTGATCTAAACTGTATTTATGAAAGTATCAAACACACCATGTTTTACTACAAACAGACATTCTAAGAAAAATAGTTCTACAGTTTAACTAAGGAAATGTCAGGACATTAAAAGCTTCGAAGAAATAGTGTGTACTTTAAGAGTTTGAAGATGCAATGATGTCCTTTTCCAGATCCAGTGGGAGTGTGTACTGCCTGCAAGTTGGTGTAAGTGGGGCATCAATGATCTCCAGGATATGCACAAGAGGGACCCAACAGATATCCTCTCTCCTGGGCCAACCGTATGTCTTAGAGGGACCATGAAGATGCATAAATGTTACTTGTAGGTCTTGTTGCTCCTCCGATGTTGAACGAATGTTGCCTATCCATCACCTTTGGTCATACGCACATACAGCATATTTCCAAGGAACTGTGTCTACAAGACAGACTCTTGATTTCATAGCTGTTTGTTCGATCACTTATGGACGGTTCCCTCTCAAATCCACAATGAAACTAGGGCCACCTGACACCCTGCTGACTTACAGATGGTTTGGCATGACTGGGACACATACGTGGGTTCCTCTTGTGCATATCTTGAAGATCACTGATTGATCATTGTTACAATCTGAAAATTTTGCACACTAGTTGTTGGATACAATTACATTATTATACAGAAAGTATGAAGCAAATCCAAGATAGTCAGTCAGGAAAACTTTCTAAAATCTGTTGATTTGACATGGAATGACCCATTTCAGGGAGACTATTCAGGATTAGTATGCAAATATCCTGTTAAACCTTTATTAGTATTGGTGAGGGTCTGTATGTTAAACAGGATACGTATTTTAAACAATCAGAGAATTTCACTTAAGCCCAAGCTTACTTAACAAAGTCTCATTCTCACTTTACACTTCAACAACTTGTTGTAGAAGTATATTTTGCTCAGTAAATTCATAATTATAAACCAATACAGGTGGATTTACTTGGGCCTGTTCTTGGACTGTTTGAGGCATTCCTGGAAGCAGTTCTTGTCTTGCCAAAACTGCAGGATCTTCTCCTCCTCAGAGGGAAAGTTGATGGACTCAGGGACTGGCTCCACCATGGTGTCTGTCTACACAAAGAAAACAAGTAACTACATAGAGTGGTTAAGCAGGAAGACAGGGAAATAAATCACATTGTACCTGTCACAGAGATCGCACAAGGAATCTTTTGATTTTTTTTTCATTTAGGGCTATGATGTCCATTAAGTAATAGCCATCAAAATACTCATTATTAGGCCTATTACAAACAATTGAACTAGGGCTAATTAAATCTCACTTGAAGTTCACATTCACTGTCCCACAAAGCTACATATAGGGTATCTGCAAGCCTTGAAAAGTCTTAAAAAGCACTGAATTCAGTGTCCTCCTTTAAAGGCCTTAGATGGTATTAAAAAGCACTGAATTTCATTTATGAAAGTCAAGTATTTTCTCTTGGCTGTTGGGAGATATTGCACACACGCAAAATAAATGTGTGATTGTCTCGACAGTGCTTTGTACATACATCAGTCCTTTTTACAGTCAGCACCACCATAGCAAACACTGTCACTACTGCTAGCCACATTACTAGGAAGCCCACCGCTGATTTTGGGAAGCTCAAGCGCTGATTTTGGGTCCAGGTAGCAGAAGTTGAATAAATGTTATTATTAGGAATTATTGTGATATACTGCTGGGTTGACTGCAAAATGTGATGTAATAAGGAGAAACACTTGGCCATATAGTCCATACTAGTTTTCAGTCACACTGTTATTTTTTGGCCACCGTGACAATGAACAGTTAATAAAGTGCACTGTATGATATTAAGAATATTTTAAAAGCCTTAAATTTAAATCGGTGAACACTACAGACACCTGTACATAATGTTTATGTCAAGTTACGGAATTAAACCTACGTTATGTAAGATGGGCAATAAGTATTTGTCTTTTTCAGTGAATGTCTCCTACCCTCCAGAGATCCTTTTTGGGTCTCATTAATAGCCGACCTGTCAGAACCTCAGTGTTCAGTAGTTTGTCAGTAGACCATGCAGTCCCCATTAACAATTTATGAGCTAAAGTCAAGCCTATATAACATATTATTTCCACGTCGAACTTGTAAATGCAGAAAGTTTGCCCAAACCAGTTAGATAAGTCCAAGAAATCACTTTTCCATAGCAGTTAGTTCACAGGGATGACGCCTCCTTGTTGTTAGCTAGCAGGCTAAGCTAGCCGGTCATGATTCAGTTAGTTAGCTTGTAGCTAAACGGGCTGCAAAGTATGTTACAGGTGGCGTTTAAACACTCACATATAACAACAGAGGTACGGTGAAGTGCGGCTGTAATCAGAGCTTTATGTTGTGATTATTCAGTGTGAATGGAGAGACTCACATGTTGCCTTCCGCCGCCGGCTGCCGAGAGAGACAAGAAATGATGCAAGCTGGACTCAGAGCAGGAGCGGAAGTGACGACTAAATGCAAACCGATTTGTTGCATAAAAATTAAATACAAACATAAATAAATACATTGCATTAAAAAAAATAAGAACAAATTGCAAAATAAATCCATAAAATAAAATGAAATGAAAAAAGATATAAATAAATAAAATTAAATCAAAAATAAATAAATAAAATGCAGCTTGAACAGACTGGGCAGCTTAAGTTTTCTGTTTCTCCTGTGACTTTTTCTCCATCTAAACTGCCTGTGAAACCTACTAGATTTCACCAGCAAGCTCTGTTGGCATGGACGTTGTGTTTTGTATACAACTTTAGTCCTCATAAAATGGAAATTTTTGTCCAAAAACAATATCGCTTGTTTTAGAAACTCATGCCTTCATTTTATCAATTTAATGGTCATGTGTATATTAACAAGAAACTCATGCTGACTTTTAACTTTCTTTTCACCTATGGAGAATTTGCAATGTTTGTAAAGTTATTCCCTTTATAGGTCTAGATATTAATGATTCTAAATGCAACATATTCAAAATTAATTGTAACAAAGATCACTCAAACAGGAAAGTGTTATTGAATTAGTTAACTGAAGATATTAATTGGAATATGTCTTGGTCATTACAATGTTATTTCTGTATATTCAAAAATGCTAGAAAAATACATTTAAAAAGCTTACCTAACATATTGGTCAAGATGACACAATATATAAGAAACACTAATTCAAAGTGTCCCCTTAGATTCATTACAAGGTAGCAAGATCCGAACATCAGATTGTTCAACTGTGTAGGCATGTACACAAGTTTACATTCCCGGTGATAAAGGTGTAAGTTGCACCTTGCTTGATAAGTACTGAAGGCTCATCTGCTACAGTACATTCCAGTTCATAAAAATACACAACACTGTTATAAGAATCCTGTTACAGTAGGGGTGCAGCTCCTTTTAAAATCAGCAAAGTTTTTTTCCCCTAACATATCCAGTGCCAAATCTTGTATTTGATATGGTTATATTCAAGAACGAGATTAGGTTTTCTAGACCACACAGTGGGTCTTTCTGAGCTTTCTGCTTTAGATAT
Organism: Xiphias gladius; assembly: GCF_016859285.1. Taxonomy (NCBI): domain Eukaryota; kingdom Metazoa; phylum Chordata; class Actinopteri; order Istiophoriformes; family Xiphiidae; genus Xiphias; species Xiphias gladius. The sequence continues at coordinate 12,949,241 of NC_053420.1, read as the reverse complement.
AACTGGCTGTGAGTAACCAGCTGGGTGAAAAGCTTTTGGAAATCTGTTCAGGAGTCACATCACATTTTTAATGTGGGGCAGCATGTTAATTAGACTGAATCAACTTTACTCCATCTATTTAAACTATTATTTTTTATATGTATTATTTTTGAAATGTCATGTTCGACTCAGCCTTCATTCAGTTTCAGATCTTGCTGCACGAGGAACAAAGACAGCAAAGTTGACATGAAATAAACCCTATGCACCTGATAAAGTGAGTATGGTCAGGCAGAGGCAGGAGCAGCTACAACAGAAACAAAAGTACAATCTGATGTTGGTTTGTTAACAACGCATAGCTTTATTGTAATGGTGGAAACACAGTCTATGGAACGCTGACAGACGTGGTGGCAGCTTATTTCCCCTTAGCTGCCTTCTGTGCCGCCTTCAGGCCCTTCTTGTTGTGTTTCTTGGCAAAGCGCATATTCCTCAGGAACTTAGGGTCCACCTGCAACAAAGGAAAAAAAAAACTGAGTGAACAGGCCAAGTGAGCAGGACGCACACAGGCATGAAAGGGTGTGCAGTTCCAAGGTTTCTTTTTCATTGCAAAATAATCAAACAACTTCCAACAAAATAAAGCAAAAGACACATGGGGTCAAACTACCTGGCCTATACAAATCAGAAATGTGTGAGATAACACATTGCTTTCACCCACAGTCAGCAGTCTTTCTCAAGCCAATTCATCCTCAAACTGATCTCAATACTAACAACTTTGACCATAAAAGTACTATTTGGCATGGTGGAGGAAAGTACAGTTTCAAATCAGATCAGTGTCCTGCTCAATATATTTTATAGAAATTTAGGAGGTGTGCTTAGTTTAATACTTATTGAAACAATGCTGCAGTGTCAGCTGAGAAAAACTGCATTTCACAAAGTTCTGACAACCAGCTGCAACTGCAGAACCTGCGTACTGGTTCAACATTATCAACAGCAACCAACAGGAGGACCACTTCAAATGATGCTTTCAGCGCTTTTAATTCAGGCTGCTTAAGTACCATGACATTTTCTACCCTTTAGAAAAGTCAGAAATCATGCAACTCTGAAAGTTAATCTGAAAACCTGTAAGCAATTCCCATTTAGTTATGATATAAAGACGCGGTAAGGATAGCTTTGGATTAAGCAGCAGTTTCTTTTTTTTTTTTTTAACATGTACGCATGTACGTAACAAAACCCTCAGACATGGAAAGTGTACTGTTTTGACAAGTAAACAGCAGGATGTAAGGAAAGATCATCATTCTACGGCTGCCGACTCTTCTTCATATTAATTTAATTCCAAGTCCAAGTAAAACTGACTACATAGCCTCTCAAAAGCTACATAAGCTGGGTTCCCAAGCTCAACGGTTAAATTTGGACACATTTGTGCTGTATGGAAAAAACGTGCACTCTATAAATCCTGTCCTATCACTGCACATCCATCCAAATGCTCCAACAAACACAAAAATCCAGCTTGCAGCATCTTGTCTCATTAATTTACTACAAGTAAAGTCAACTTCCAATACATAATTACAAAAGAAAGTGAACATTTTTCTGGAAGTGCCGATACATCCAACTTGGCACTTCACAATACGGCCTAAAAACAAGAACATGGATGCCTCCTATCAGCCAAAAATCCATTGATCAATGTAATTAAAGCCATGTTTAATGGATATGGTGTAATATTATCATTACACAATAATTCAGTTCTCATAAAACCAACTCCAATCATTACAACTGTCTTGACATCAACACTCACAAGTTGTAAATCCTTCCATCTACCATCCATCCCCTGAGGCCGCATGATTACTGACCTGCTGAATGTTAACTTTTTTTTTTGTAAGCAACCAAGTGTCTTTTTTGTACGTAAAAATCAACCCCCAACAACAGATTTGGAACAATACATACCCCCTTCAGTGACTCATAGCGCTGAGATGTGGGCTTCTTGATGCCATTCCTGTGGGCTTTACGAGCTGTGCAGAGAGGAGGGGAAACAATTAGAACCAACTGGTTGATCCATCCATCCCTTTAGTAATAAGAGCCACCTATACAAAGAACACTTGTAGGATTTTAAGAGGACAAGCATGCACAATTAAAAGAAGGAACTGAAATGTTGCTGACAATTTTCCATTAGAGTAATGCATTATGACTTCAAGCCATTACCCTTGTGATCCCACCCTGCTACTTTACCTTTTCTGCTTGAATTAGCACAATTCATGACATGTTGCACAACCCTTCAAGCCAGTAACTGAAGTATATTGTACTGCACAAAGCAATACTGACTGTTGTATTTCTGGTGCACTTCTATAAACATGACACAGTCCACTCTTTTTATATGCATAATAACTAGTACAATCTTTAGTTTATATTTGTATATAACAGATTTTAAAGCTGTGCCTTTCCACATACTGTAATTTGAATTGTCTTCTTCAAATATACTATATCATTTATACCTTTTTATCTAATGGCAACGCAAAGAGACCACAAAGTAAGATTTTAATTGCAAAGTGTAACCTGTTTCTCTGTGCATGTGATACTAAAGTCTTTGCACCTTAAATATTAAAACTGAAACGAGCTCTTTCACTGCAGACATACTTACACTGGTTGTGGGTTGTGTGGTTCTTAGACTTGGCCATGTCGACTCTAGTTTATCTGAAGAGAGAGGGGTGGGGAAATTAAAAAAAAAAAAAAAAAAAAGACAACATTTTAACGTCAGTCTGAATTTAGTGTAAGTTATTTGCATGTTGGTTCACATTAGCTCCGATTGAACTGCGAGCCGGCAGGTTAGACAGCTGTGTACAATGCACTCAAAGCTACGTTTATTAATAGAACAGAAACAAATTAAACAGCTGCAGTAAAGGGGCGATGTAAAGTTGCATATCAGACTAAAAAACAGCCTATTTATCTGTATGTGGAACTACCGCCCGGTCGCTAGCTGACGTGAGGGTGCTGCTTTGCTAAACGAAGCGTTAGCACTTCTAATATGTCGTTTTTATCTTTGAATGAAGACCACGTCTAAAAAATACCACCGTGGTCACGTAACTAGTAAAGTGCTCTATCGAAATCAGTGGCTGTTTCTATGCGGACATGTGAAATACACGAAGATTGAGTTAGATTTTAAGGCTCCGATAAAGTGGGGAAAAATAAATACCTGCCACACGAACAGAAGACAACCGGAAGAGAAAGAAATTCGAACCCGGAGGAGGAGACGACGACTCGAGTCAAGAAGATGAAGTCAGAGCGAGCTGTTTAATGACAGCTCCCTCTGCCGGTGGCTTCTGAAACGACGGGTGAGAGTCCACAGCTGGCCACGGGATGTCACACTCTGTTCATATATGACACCCAAGAAATGAGAACAGCCGGAACAAATGAACTGTGTGGCTGTTTGAGTCACAATACACTCAGCTGCCAGTTCATGAGGTACATCTGGCTAAAACTAATGCAGTGTAATCCACACCCCAACAGTCCTGCAATAAATCCTACCTTCACGAAGGTTGTAATGCTCAGTTTCTGTTGAAATCAGTGTTTATTGAACTGTATGATAATTCTGGAGGCTGCAGTTTGTGGTGCTGTTGAATTGTATTGTGCTACGTTGACATGTGTTTCTATTCTTTTGTCCATTCCATTCAAATCAATGAGTGTAGGCTAAACAACAGGGACACCTCTCTGTATAACGCAATACAGATCAGCACCACCGTAAAGGATTTCTTGCAGGACTGCTGTTAAACAGCATTAGTTTTAGCTAGGTGTTCCTAATAAACTGACACCTGAGTGTATGTCCAGGGTTTGATCTTTCTTTCTCATTCCAAAGAGCAAGGGGGTGTAAGTTGTTTGGTGTGTGTGTGTGTGTGTGTGTGTGTGTGTGTGTGTGTGTGTGTGTGTGTGTGTGTGTGTGTGTGTGTGTGTGTGTGTGTGAATACATGTGTTTCTGAGCACTTCCATTTTTTGCTACTTAGAAACTTACTTTACACTTAATATTTCTTTTAACTTCTACTCAACGTCACTGGTGGATGCATCTTACGTCTTGCTCCACTACATGTAGTTCACAGCTGCCAGTACTGTTCCAAATTACTTTGCAGATTAAGCTTTTACATTAAAAATTTATGATAAGCTTATAAAAAACAATGTATTGTTCAAGATTAAACTAACTTTTTGGCTTGTGACCATTAATAAAAAAAAAATAAAAAAAAGACACACAAAAATTAACACATTTCCCAAGATGTGACTCTATTTCCGAATCCAAACAAAGATGGTATGAAAATGGCCTTGCTCGATTTGCATGCAAGAAACATAATTTAAAACGTTTGTCACCAGTTATATTTGTTGATTTATGTTACTTTCCATTATTCCAATAACATTTTTGCTAAAATGTGTTTATTTTTCTCCTGTTTGTAAAAAATGAGTAAAGAAATTGGGTCACATGTGTCTGTGATGAGGCCCTACAAGTAGACACTGTTTCATTTTAAAGGTTCACAAGCCAAAAAATCTGGGAACCATTATTACAGAAGATCGGAAGGAGCCTAAAAGGTCATTATTCATGCCATAATAACCACATGCGAACAATTTGGCCCATATAGGAATAGTGGCGATTGTTTTTGTTTTTCTAATACCATCTACCTCTCTTTCATTCTACCTACTCACGTCCCACAGTGACCAAACCAAGATCTACTGGACCAATTTATTATCAGCAGCCCCCTCTAATTATTCCCTATGGAATAAGGTTTGTGTTTATAGATACAATAAGCCTAAAAGGGTTTCATACTGTATGTTGTTCTCTTACATAAATTACTCCTATTAATATCTCTGCAGCTTTGCACTGTTAGCCTGTTAACCTCAACGGATGTATGTGGATCAGAAATCATACAGCATGTATTGATTTGTGAAGTTTTTCTTTTTTGAACAAGAACGATGAATCAGCGATTGCGACAGAGCTCGGATTTCTCATGAACCTGCATTGCAAAACCTCCACAGGAAACGTGTTTATGGGGCCAAGTGCTTGTGCTTGAATACGGTTTAGCCACTAAGAACATGTCATCAGTATCAAAGTATCTCTCTGAGCCAGTAAAGATGGATACTTGACATCTGAGCGAAGTGTGAGGTGGGGGGAGTTGCAAATGGGGTGATTTCATGACATGCTGAGCAGAAAAACATACATCAACAGTACCATCAGTTGTAACTGTTGATTCAGAAGCCCATTTAAATCAGAAAAAGAAAAAGAACAGATGGAAAAATTTAGGAACAATAAAAAATGTGCGTAACTCAATATTATGGGATGTTGGGTCAAATTAGCAGGTATTTAGTTATATTTTTTTACTTACAAGATCAAATCCAAACTAAGAAATAACGATTAAACGGTTTGATGTACTAAGTCAAAATTATTTTTTAAAAAAATTCAAACAATTACATGCAAAAAACAAAAAAAGTCAAATTTACAAGATAGAAAGTGAAAATGATGAGGTCAAAATTTAATAATAACGTACTATCTGATCATTTTGATGTGGTAAGACGAGATTTTGATTTATTATCTCACAATTCTGACTTAATATGCCATAATCTTAATTATTTTTAGTTCTCTCATTTCTAAAATTTCATAGTTTCTTCTCCTTTTCCTGACAGAAACGGGCTTCCATGTATTTTCCACAGTACATCTGTTTTTTTCAGACTATAAAGGAATATTTATTCATTCAGTTTGTCTGGAAAGAGATCAACATAGTTGAAACACGTAGTTTTCACTGGACAGCAACGATATGATGGAAGACTATAATGGATAGATTTTTCAGCCCAGATTAGCACAAAATTGTCCCCAATCGCCAAAAATCCAAGTGAAATTTGGTGAAGATTACATGTAACCCTGTCTCCTAGAAATTATGTGTATATACAATTTAAAATGCAGCAGCCGATACGTTTTGTGGTGATGTGAGATCTCCTGCTGATAAACCTGTCAAAGATACAGATTAAGTGCCACTCATGATGGGTTTTATGGATGGAGTCACTTTCCACCGAGGCAACAACACTGCAACCAGCACGGCGAGATGATGGACAGATTGTAAAGCAGCCAGCATTTATAGCCCGATCCACAGAGATTACAGCACTGCTGGCCCTCCCCTATGTTGTGGTGGATGGGAGTGGATGCAGGGCCATGTGACCGAGCTTACACCTCTCCCTCTCACACACTCGCTTGATCACACACAAAAAATGAGGGATTTTTCGAAATATGGTCGTAACCTCTGGTCTCCATCCTTTCCTTTCCTTTCCCCTCTCTCGTCTCATTCTCAACTGTGATTGGGTGAATTCCTGCTCAAGCAGAAGAAATCAAGTAGCAGCATCCTATATTTAGACCCCTGTTTGATCATATAAGCCTCTCCGCTGCACTCTCTGCGGCTCTCAGCTCTGTCAATTACAGGGTGCATGTGTTGTTTCATATTTTCTCCTTGATCTGATAGTGGTCAAGAGAGGACTGGTTTCCTTTTCCTGTCACATCTTTCGCGCATGGCAGTTTCGGTGGTGTGGGAGTACGAGTTTGTACTGTAAAATGAACATGAATATGACTATGAACTGTATTATTGTATTAAATCTTTATTACTGAGATGAGATATTTTCAGTTGCTTCACTCAAACACACGCAGTTTGCATACAGTAACTCATAACTCAAGTGAATGAATCTAATAATTTCTCAGTCAAGCTGAATTATATAAAATAAATTTAAACTCAGTGCCAAAAAATGACAATTTTTTTATATAAGAATAAAATGTATTCTCTTGATATCAAATTAATGGTACATTTCCTGCAGGTTTTTTTTTTTTTTTTGGTTTTGGCCAGATCTGCAGGTCCATACCTGCAGAGTTTCTAGCAGTCATACTTCAAAACTACTGCTGGCATAGATGAAGTTTACCAACCTAGGCAGAGAATGCAGGAAGTTACTGCACGAAATAGCCTGACACATAAGCTCCAGTAAAACCACAACTTGTCATTTTAATACTCGGTTTCTTGCCAAGCCAGCTGTTGTCCGCTGTTTTCAGTCTTTCTGCTAAGCTAAGCTAACTGTCTGTAGCTTCATATTTAACGGACAGATATGAGAGTGGTGTCAATCTTTGCGTCTTACTCTCGGCAAAGAAAATAAATAATCATATTTCCCAAAAACGGTCCGAAACTTCATCAAATAAAGCAACAAAGCAACGTTGGAAATAATGTAAACAAATGGTGGACAAATAGCTAGATGTACTTTGGCAGATGGAGTACATATCTATCTATTGCTCTATCTAGGCTGTACTTTTATGCTTTGACACTCATACAAACGCACACACCCTTTCAGTATTCCTGCGTGAGAGTATGTAACTGATTTTTACATATAAGGAAAACACACTACACATGCACATCCATAATTGTTTATGTTTATTAAACATTGCGCTATATTGCTTCCCTAATACTGCATTGCCCATTTCATATCACAGAAAAATTAAATTAGTTGTGCATCTTTATTTCAAGTCATGTTTAGTTTGCGTAATTACCTTTATTTCTCAGGGTATAGAGGTTTAAGGGACTCTTAAATAAGGCCTAATGTCAGGATAATGCATCATTTAACATCACGTAGCTACAGTACATGCAGTATAATGCTTGTTTTGCAGAATGAGCAGCATCTCCGGAAATGCTGTACATTCATTCTCACCAATAATAAGCCTATAGGGAACCACCAGCTCTGCTCTGTTACTTAATCGTCTCCCTGCGAGAGAACAGAAGACATCACATGCTGCTCTTGCTGCTGCTGCTGTGCTCTCTGTTTCTGTGTCTCTGTCATCCCTGTCATCCTTACTGTGTCTCATGCTGTTGTTCTTTCTTAATTTTTCTATTTTTCACTCCCTGCATTTCTTATGTGAGTCTCTGCTGTTATCCAGTAGTGCCAGTATTGGTACTTCACTGAGTAGTTCCATTAAATGCTACTTTATATGTATTGTATGTGTGTACCAAATGTCATACCGTGTCAGTCAATCCAGTAATTGTTGAGACATTTTATTCCAAACCACAAATGTTGGCCTTTTGGTGGCACTAGATAAGAACTCAGAGGATCACCAATATCAGTAGGATTCATCCTCTGGGGACACAGCGCCTTTTTACACTGTTGTATTGCTACTTATACCCATTCACGAACCATCCTCTTTCTCCAGCTCTCTTTCTCCTTTTACTCCAACTCAGTCGTTTGTTCTTTTCTTTCTTTGCATCTCTTTCTCGGCTTTACCCCTGAACTCCCCCTCTTGCTCTCCTGCTTTCTCTCTTGCACAGCTCCCCACCCACTTTCATTTCCTTTTCATCTGTAAGAGGAAATCTTGCCTTTGAGCAGCACAGAATCAATCCCCCACGGACTCACTTCACCTCAACACATGACAGAGTCTGCGCATTATGTCTCTGGATTTTGGAGGCATTATAGGCAGGCACATCCAAACAAGAAGATCCATTGAGTGTCACAGGCATAAATGCAAATTAATATAATAAGCTTGAAAAAACAAACAAACACCGGTATACTCTTGAGTAAGACTTGAAGGGTGACATAGTTATGAATATGTAATATGTTCTTTTTTTAGCGTTAAATTAGGAGTTGATACAGTATGTAACAAGCCCATAAAGCAGTGGTTAGAATTTGTTAGTATGAGATAGTCTATAATATATAAATGATAGTGTTAACATGGCCAAATTTTAAACAAATTTGGGCATTACTCAGGTTGTAACTCACATTCATCAGTCATCTTAATTGACGTTTTTTCCTCTGTGCACAATTCACTATGGTAGTTAGCTCTTGTTTAGTGAACATTGATCATAACGTCTTTTTACTTTGCATTGTGGGATAATTTCACTACATAGAGAACAACAGTTCTCATGAGAAATTTGGACAAAATGGTGAATACTGAAAATTTATGGACACAACCAGGGCTAACCGGCCACTTACTGTATTTTTCTGTCTGCTCTTTGGTGCTTCGCAGGTAGAACACAGTGGTTACCATTATGTTGGAATTAGTCGATGTTAATGTAAGAAAATATTACTCAACGGAGGGCATTATATTCCCACTTACACTTACAGCACATATTTATGTAACTAATCAACATAAATTGATGATGAATCATGTAACTCTCATTGCCTCCTTACAGTTGACTGAATTGACCAACTAATTACTTGATCTGAATGTGAAAGATTTCTCATCACATTTGCCCTGGAGATGCGTCAACATGTAAGTAAACAGATAAATGCAGTAGATGTAAAAAGTAGAATATCTCTGTTATGTTTCCATGGAGTTAAACTGCAGATCCCCTTTAAAATAGCAGAAGTGACAGTAACAGCCTCTGTCCTTCCTTTCGGCTTCTGCAGTAGTGCTCTTGAGCAACACGGTATGTCAACGGTTGCTCAAGCAGAGCGGCTAAGTAGGAGGACTCTGCAGCAGTTGTGGTGTCCTCCCTCGCCAGATGCTACACATATGATGAATAACGACTACCATGCTAATGCCCTCTTTTTCTTAGTTTGTAGCATTGACTGACTATATAACAAAACACTGACTGTCCTCCATCAGAGAAAATCACTTGTACATCGGACTTGTAAAGTCTCTCCACTTCCTCTTCAAGCTGGCTTCGTTAGTCATTGAGTGATTCTCTCTCTCTCGCTGTGAGTATACGTGTGTGTGTGTGTGTGTGTGTGTGTGTGTGTGTGTGTGTGTGTGTGTGTGTGTGTGTGTGTGTGTGTGTGAGAGAGCTTGTGTTTTGTCCCAGATGTACATCGTGTTCTGAATGATCAAATGCAAATATAGTGTTTGAGGTTTCTGTTCTACTGACGCGCAGCATGGGCAATTATCCACTGAACATACTCTCTTTCCTGCACCCTATATCAATCCATCTTTCTCTTCACGCTGAATCTAACTTCTCGTTTGCTGACTGACTTCATTCATTGTGGTCGAAGGACAGTATAGGAGAACCAAAGGCAGAGTCAACAGATGAGAAAACAGAATAGAGAAGCAGAATGTGTATTGGTGTGGGTAGAAGATAAGTGGGTGGTCTCTGCTCCGATTGAACTTTCTTATTGGTTAATGGGAGGGGATGAATGAAAGGATGCTGATTTGAATGAAGGCCAGATGTCACCGAGCATCAGGGCATGAAGCACCGCTGGGATGACAGGAGGGAGGGAGGAGTGAGGGAGGGAGGAGGTAGAAATGTGAGTCAGAGTTCTCTTTGTCCTACCATCTATCTATCTGTCTATTTGTCTCTCCTCCCTCCATCCTTCACATCACTGTGGATAAGCTGGCACACACACATCAGTACAAAATACAGAGTAGAGTTGAAATGTTGAGTAACAAAATTAGAGTATAAGACTAATAAAAGACAGGTCAGGAAAATCAAAGATCTCAGTTTTGTAATTTTGTTGTAAAAGAAGTCAAAGTCAATTATATTGAGTCTCAAAACACACGAATCATTCTTTAAAATACCCACCATGTTTTATGGTTTTAGCCATGCTATCATTGTGGCTCTAGGGATGTCAACGTCTGTCTCTCAGTCAGTAAGTCCAACAATTTGATCCTAGGCCTAATGAATGGATCGCCATGAAATTTTGTACAGACATTCATAGTCCCAAGAGGATGAAGCCTACTGAAATTGGTCATCATGTGGTTCACATATCTGGTTTAAGTTTATGACTAAATACATGCAAAACGTCTGACATTCCCATCAGCCTCAACAGTACATAGTCTTTAATGCTAATTGGAAAACGTCCTGTTGTAAAAAACGAGCCCATAGGTCGTCTGTGCAAGCAGCTTATTACAACCAGTAGTAACGTTTTGTTGTTAGGTGGTGGCTGTAGTAATTATGATGAGAGCAAAGGAAGAGGCCCGGTGACGTAGTATAAAGAACGACAAAGTCCGTGGTAGGAGGAGGAGGGTGGTTTGGAGGGATGGGTCAACAAAACACAGGACTTTCACACAGGAGAGAACGCAATTCGTTTCCTGTTCGAAACCGATAGTCATTGTTGTTTCTTTTAATCGTGACCGTTCCTCAACTGTGCGTTTACTATTGTAACCATGACGACAATGCATGCCTCCTATGGGTCGTATCTGAGGGTAGGGACAAACGACTTATAGGCTCGCTTAATATGAAGGGCTTGTTGGCTAATTAGCAAATGTTAGCATGCTAACATAATAAAACTGAGATGGTGAGCATTGTAAATATTGTACCTGCTAAATATGAGCATGTTAGCATTGTTCTGGTCAGCATTTTAGCATGCTGATGTTAGCAGTAACTCAAGGCCCCACTGTGCCTGAGCACTGCCTCACAAAGCTGCTAGCATGGCTGTAGACTCTTGGTTCTTGTTGTCATTATATCGGAGCCATTCAGCTGATTGATGCTGCATTGTTGTGTTTGTTTTGTATGTATATTATTTTGTTTTATTTTCTTTGTATGTTAGAGCTTTTTTCTATCAATTCAGGTTCTTTAGCTATATCTTTCTTTTTAAATTTTTGATTTAGGGGGAGGACCACTGTATAAACCTGTGGCTTCTTGACTGCCTCTGTCATATCTGTTTCACATCTGTTATATGTTTTTATTCTGTTTATATATGTGCAAAATTATAAAATAGTGGCATCCTGATGACCTATTGGTCTAAGACGTCCCACCGCTTTCGTTCCCTCTCCATGTTTCCTGTCTACATCCAGTGTCAAGTTTCAAATAGTGGCAATAGGCTAAAAAGATGATAAAAACATTATAATAGAATATAAACTAGACTTTTTGTCTTGTTGATACTCACTGCTGCAGACTAATTTCAGTCAATTCTAAAAAAATTCTGAGGTTCAGTGCTTAGCCAGATTGTGTTTATATTTGCTAATTTATTTTAGAATAGCATTTATTACTTGCGAATTTCACAGCTGGTTTCACTTTTACTTGCTCTTGTTCTTTGCTTTGAGTTTGCACAGCAGTCTTGTTTGACTTTGTCCATCATATTTGACTTTGTGCATCAGTTTGCTTCTGGCAAGTAGAAACAACAACAGATGTCAGTCTGCATTAAACAGTGAGTCAGGACACCAGACAGATACAAATACCGTTTTTTTCAATAAGTGGTATGAAATCCCAAAACAGTGTACAACTGAAAACATTCCCATTAGCTATTTTTTGGCATAAACATAACCTTAACTGGTGTTGTTCATGCATAACTAGTAGATCCAAATTTTGTGATTCAAGGAAGTAAACTATTGTTGTTGTAATGTTACTTCAGTATTCCTCAGGAAACCTTCTTGAATTTTGCTTGGAAATATCTTAATTTTCCTGTACAACATTGCTGCTATACGGCTTAAAATAGAAATAAAACCTGGTGAAATAAAAGCTAACATATCCAAACATTTATAACAGACAGTTTTGTTTTCCTCAGTGAATGCAAAGCTAAAAAACACATTTTAGACCCCGTACAGCATACACTCATTTGTCAGACATCAAAACAATTTTCAAAAATCTAACCTTTTCTTTGAAAACACTATCAATGTGATATCCAACAATAATCTTAGAAATGTAGCCCAGATAATGGTTTTCTTCTGCTTAAATGACCTCGAAAGACTGAGACATGCTGATATTTCTTCCAGAATTAATTACTGTAATGTACTCGTCTCAGGCGTCTCCAGTCTGCTCTCAATCAAACTAATTCAAAACTCAGCAGCAAGAAAATGAATGTGAGCCAGTAAATATGATTACATTGTATCAGTCTCTGTTCATTGGCTCATTGTGAATGCACATATTGATTATAAACTTGTGTTTCGAACTACCAAAGCATTACGCTGTCTCTCCACACAATACATCACTGATTCCCTCGCAGCTGTGTTCACAGGATACACGTTCATTGTTATTTTTCAAAGAGACAGCTCAGAGCGCAGCCTTTTCTACTGTAGCTTCTTGACTGTGTCAGGGTATCAGACACGGTCTCATTATTGGTGACTTGGTCAAGACTCAACACCAATTTATTTTCTGCAGCCTAAAGGTCACCTGAGCTCTCAATCTAGCAACAATACTTTCTCCGTCTTCTCTTCTTTCTTTTTTTGCCTAAAGTATTTCAGTTACTTGCCTCTGCTTCTGGCTGTCAGGAATACTGTGTTCAGACACACACACAAGAGATAAGACTTTATTGATCCCTTGGAGGGAAATTCACATGTTACAGCAGCACAAGAGACAGTCGTACAAGCAGCCATACTACAGTAAGACCCATATTAATGTAACAAATAATATAAAAAATATAAAAAAATAAATACCATAAAAAAAGCTATGTACTACATATATTAGGGCTCAAACTAACAATTATTATTACTGATTAATCTGCCGATTCTTTTCTTGATTAATAGATTAATTGTGTAGTCCAAGAAAAGAAATTAAACATTTGTGAAAATTGCTCAGAGGCTGCAGAAATGTCTTCAACAGTATAAAACCTTAAGATATTCACTTTACTGTCATATATCACAAAGACAAACAGCAAATCTTCACATCTGAGGAGCTGGAGCCTGGGAGTGTTTGGCATTTGTGCTTATAAAATGACTGAAATGATTATTAGAATAGTTGCCAATTAATTTTCTGTCCATCGACTACTTGATTAATCGTCTAACTGTTGTAGATTTAAGTTATACTTTACACTACCTTTAAGTACAGTATGAATTGTGCAGATATTTGTTGGGATATACAAAAAATTCCTTACAGAGGATACAGTTACTTGTTAGTCTTAGTAGTAAATGATAACTATTAAAACAACAAAGCTTCACATCAATAAAACTTGAACCAGCAAATGTTTTGCTTGATGAATGATTAAAAAGATTAATTAATCATAGAAAATTGGTTGACTAATCAATTAACCGACTGATAGTTTCAGCACTAGTATGAAACTGGTTGTTAATTTGTTTGCTGAACATGGCCCCAAACTTTGGCATACCCTCCAGCTGGATCTGAGAACAGCAAACATCCTGGTCAAGATCTATGTTTTTAATCTGTTTTTTAAATTTAATCCAACCTCATTAAACGTTTATCTTCGGTATCTACATTATTTTTTCCTATTGGTATTATTGGTATTGTTTTTAATGTTTGATCATATTGCTATATTCAAACTTATTGTTATTGTATGTTTTCTTTTTTTCAAACACTGTTTTTAAACCTGTTTAATAAAGCACCGTGGGATGCATCTTGGCATGAAAGTTGCTATACAAGTAAAGTCATTTTTATTATTATTGTTTAAGTAAATATGAATTTTTTCACAACCTGGGTGCACGGCCAGATTAACCGTGGTGGGTTCTCAAACCACAATTAGCTGAGGCCCCCCGTTGACCCCCAAATTCTACCACTCTCTGTCCGTTATGTACCTCTATGTATTAGTTAGTAAAAAGTAGTTTGTTTGTGGCAACTTGATGAAGCAGAAATTAATTCAGGAGCATGTGCCATGTAGGCACAAGATAAACTGAAAAAATAAAGGCTTTAAAACCATATTTTAACTCAGGGCTCCTCTGGCAGACAGTATCTCAGTATTAATAGTATGTAATAATGCAGACATAAGGCCCCTGTTATTTCAGTTTATATTGTGGTTGTAGTTGTGTAAATAAGAAGCTAATTAAATTACCACAAACTAATTTTGGCACAGTGAACCTGGAGCCTTCAGGCCCCTTGAGGGTCATTAGCCACATTGCAGGTACCTGCTTTCCCTGGGTGTCATATTTCTGGCTAATCTGCTTATAGGTTAGCATTAAACTGTACTCTCCACTGTCACAGTAGAGACTGTAGACAGTTGCACTTTGCTGGAAACAGCTGTACCACAGGACCCAAAGAACCACCAGCCTAAAATCTTCTCTTTAAACAACAGCAAAAAACATGGAAGGATTACCATACGGACCTACTGGGCAAAGCCTCAGGGGCCCAAGAGTTCGGGGGGCTTTTACCTCTCTGTGGCCAGTGTCCCATAGTCTCATAATCCTTCCATGAGAAAAACTCTCTTGTACATGATTTAGGCCATGCTCCACACTTCTCCTGATATATAACTTCTCAGTTTTACTGGCCAGGTCACATCTCAATGTAAACAAATGAGAGCCATGCATCACGAACACAGTTCGTAAACGAATTGTGGCTTCTGGGTTGACCATTGACCCACAAGTAGCTCTGCAATGCTAAAGACTCTCATAATGGATTTTTAGGGCGCAAAACTTTAAATGTTTACTTTCATTTAGATTGTTTTAATTAGACTTCCCAAAGGTTGCTTGTGTTAGTTAAGATTGAAACGTTTAAAAGCTGTCTGAGACACATAATTTCTTGGCGGTCGTATGATTGTTTTAATTGCACATGTTCACAATATCTATAATGACATTGATGTGTGCAGCGCAATAAGACCAAGATTATTGGAGAATTTTCATTTTAAAAGGCTTTAATCTCTGCCTTTCAAAACAGTTACAAATATCTGTGGAGAAATAAATCACTATTATGATGTTACAACGCTCTGGTTTAAGTTTGGTTAGGTTTAGGCACAAACAGCCTGGTTAGATCACTGGGTTAAAATAAACACTTTATAAAGGCTAGCTTTCACTTGAACATAAACTTATGTATTTTGGGGTCTCTTGCTGAATGGCCTGATGCTGTCATCCTTCTCAGGAGGACAGTCTCCTTATCACAGATGACATGGATTGAAAAAAAGTGATTTACTGGTTAAATAACGGACCCAAAACTGAGCCAAACGAACTGTATTAATCATATTCTGGTGACTCACTTGTATCACTGCCACACTCGTCCACATTCACACTGTGCACACACATTTATTTCACAAACAGTACACACATAAATGTGTTTTCACAACACACCTACGCGTGCACACACACACACACACACACACACACACACACAAGCACACACACCTACGCGCGCACACACACACACTTGGACACAGTGCAGCTCAGCATTGGGTATTTTTGAACACAGTGTTGTTGGGTAGCCCGTTATACAATATGTGTCTCAGGGACAGCCAGTCTTACTCTGACCTGTTTTCTGTCTCAGTGGGAAGGTGGGAAGAGACTGGCCTCACAAACAGGCACGACTCACCATTATCCTCCCAGAGAGAGAAAAAGAGAGAGAGAGAGATGAAGTTATCATCACTGCCACCAGGTTTTTCTGCTGAATTATACTGACGAGGTACTTGAACAAACATAAAACCAGCACTGCAGACTGAAAACACTGAGGGGACGTTGTGATGTGAGGTGCATTTGATATGAAAATGTAATTTTTAAGTGTTGATGGTCTAGAAAATGAGGTTTTGAATTAAGTAACATACAGTATAGGGTTGAAGTGATGGTGCTGACATGCTGTGATGAGACCTTTATTGTCACTGCAGTGCTGGTATTTCACAGTTTCACATAACCTCATGTATATTATTTATGTCATACAACATTTGCCACGACAATTTTAATTACTGCTTGTAGAATTGTTTTTTGTTTTTTTTTGTCCCTCCTTACTATCTCTACCCCACTGGTCTATTCCCCATTCTGTACATCAGTGTATCTTCAGCTATATCTCAATATGCACTTCTGCTGGTTAGATGCTAAACTGCATTTCACCGTTGTGGTACTTACTGTGTGAAATGACAATAAAGTTGAATCTAATCTAATCTGATTTAAATAACTGAATCGAAGACATAGGCATTTCTTTCTGTCTTTCTTTCTTTCTGTCTTTCTTTCTCTTCAGCCTCAGACTCTTTCGCTGTGTTCAGTATCCCTCCTTTGTTTATGCATTCATTATTCCCCTACATGGTAAACAAGATTTCTGACACCCATGAATCATAACCTTTCAGCAGGTGTCATTTTGAATGACTGTAATTTTCCCTTCAATAAAAAGCAAATCATTGCACTGAGGGATTATAGCAAGAAGAAGTGTACGCGCTGCACTACTTTTTCGTTCCATAGTGGGAATTTGTGAGGGCACTACATAGAGCATACATTTCATAAGTAGATTTCAGATGCTCAGATAAAATAGTGTGATTGTGTTAAGTCAGTCACAATCACTCTGGCTCTGTGTAGAAGTCATCGAGCTGGCGTCTTCTCTCCTGGAAGACCTTCATAGAGTCACACTCAGTTGTAAACAGAAAAAGTGCCAGAAATAGTTGTGTTAAGAAGACAAGAGAGCTTCAGAGAGAAGTACAAATGGAGGTGTTTTTGAAGCTATTTGACCATCCAACAAGCAATTCAGATGAAGCATAGCTCAAGCAGCTATATTATTATTATTAATTTGGAATCTGTATAAATTTGGAAAGATTTTCTGAAGGAAATGCATGTGTGCTTATATGTACTGTAGAATCGATGTGTATTTGAAGTTTCACTTTGCTGAAACAGTTTAATTGTTTACCTTAGGAAAACCAGGATTACAGTCCATAAATGGCTAAGAGTAAGGACTTGTTTTTTTTTTTTTGGTAATGATGTGACCGTGTCTCTTCATCCTTTGTGAGGCTAGACAGTTCGAAATTAAATTAAACGAACCGTGTTTTTGCTCTGAGATGAGTGGCAAGCCTCAGTCTAGCTTTAATATTGTGAATCACTGCCAATTACTATAAATGCTGTATGCTGTTCACTTCGGATTTCTCTCTGGAGAATGTATCTTAGCTTTCCGGATTTTAAAAAAAACAAATTATGAAAGCACTGTTATGTGTGACTGTTATCCAAAAGTCCATGTCCATGACCCAGCCTGGGTGTTTTTGATCTTCAATATTCTTTGTTAAACCTCTGTGAAAAGACACAGTATAGTTTAAAAAAAAAAAAAAAAAAAATACAAATAAATACACATTGTCTTGTAACATGACCAGGCTCCTCAGAGATATGATTCACGTCTACTGAAGAGGTTGTTTGGCTCCAGGTTTGTTCTGATTATTATCCTGCTTCTTTTCTTTAGGCCTGGACAAAACCGCTCGCCAGTCTTATTCAGTGGTCTGCTGTATCTTTGTAGTTTTCAAGCCCTTTCTCTGAGGACCTACATACTGAACCATTTTATAATTCATTTGTACAAACCACTTTTGAAACTTATCATATTTGGCTTACCTTGGCTTTTTGGCTGCCAAAAATGTTACTTTATCCATGTTGTTTCACATCATTAGTAAAATTAGAGTTGCCCCTAACTAGTATTTATAGTAGGAAAAAAAATTGATTTTTACCAGAGAAAGAATAATTTTCTGATAAGATGTACTTAAATATGTGTCAGCATACATGTTATTTTACGTTTTTTTGTTTTTTTTGTTATTTGAATCTTTAACTGAAAATATTTTATATATATATAAAATATTTAGCAGCAAGCTACATAAAATTGATAAATTATTTCGTGTTTTTACTTAACTTTCGGTGATAATTGTGTTGATGCTGCACGTGTATTATTAGAGTATATCAACAAAACTGTACCGACTCATATGTATGTTGTGTCATGACAGTAGCAGAAATGAGAAGTAACCTAAAGAGAAAAAAAAAGTATAAATCAAAATATCAAACAATCAATAACACTAACAGGCACTGAAACTTGTGCAAATTAACCAAACTGCAGCAGTGAGTCTCTCCAAAGTCCGTAGGCAGCAGGAAACCGAAGTTATAGCCACAGGCTAACAGACTGAAAGACTAACGAGCACTTAGTCTACTGTCTGAGCCAGGTACAGAAACGAATCCTGTGAGCCCCAAAGCTCCCAAGCTGTCTCTTCCTCATTCTTAGGCTTGCGGGCTGCAGTTCGGCTTGTATGTGAAATGTCAAGGGCAGTGAGACTGTACGAGAGCTGGTATCAGCAGGAGCCGCATGGCGTCGAGTCTGCAAGTTTGTAAGGGTTTGTACAAATGGTCTCAGCAGCGAGTGCATAGAGCTACGATAAGGCCTAAAGGAAAAATGTGTTAGTCAGTCACCTAACACACTGCTTGAAGCTAAACCTTTTACACAGTACTCAGGTGAGTTTTTAACACTGTATAAGGTCGTAATTCTTTCATTTACATGGCTTCAAGTTAGTTTGGTAACATATAGAAAGCCGAGTAGGCGAGAGATGACGAGAGCTTTTTTAAGTCGGACTTGAGAGTGCAGCATATGGCTGTTTCTTGGAGGCAATGAGTACCTGTGTACACCTGGTCCGTACTGAACTTGCAAAAGTACTAGTAGAAAAGATTAGTCCGTTTGTTTGCAGACTCAAGATATGTTCCAAGCGCCCAATTCAATTCAGTGCACTTTTTTTATTGCAACTTCCTCGTCTTCTTACCTAATTGGTGAATATTTTGGTCTCCATACACTTCATAGTTACTAGTCATGTTGGTGTATATACTGTAGTAACAGTCATTTTTGTTTTTTGTGCTTAATTTTTACTGTATATAGCAGATGTTTACAATGTGTATAGTATTTTGGTTTTGTAAAAATTTTTAAAGTTACTTGCATCTATGCATCTGTTCTTGTACTTCTTTACTGCTGTGACACTACAATTTCCCTACATGGAATCAATAAAGTTTATCTTACTGAAGTTTGCTCGCAGTTTACTCATGAAAACATATCCTTATGACCAAACAACGTGTCCCACTCTACTTCATCTTAAGAGTTAATAGTTGCCCTTTTTCATTGGTTATGATGCCTTTGTAAAATATTGACACAATATTCACATAGGTGCTGGGCCTTGACCCCTATGACTTGGCTCGAATAAACCCCATAGAAAAAGCAGAAAAAAAAGGTTTGCTGTAGCACTTCTAGGCATTTAAACTGTTATTTATTAGTTATGAGAATTGTGTAAGACTATAATTGGTGTATTATGGTACAATTGCTGCATTTCCTACAGTATCTCAAACATTTTCAAAATTTTTAGCAAATGTTTAGATTCCTGCATTTCCATCTCTCCTCTTCTTTTATTGCCACATTGTTGCTGCCGAAAGAAATATGTGTGAAGTAATCCGTTTGCTTGTAGAAGGCTACATGCTCGTGGTACATGTGGTACAAATAATATGGCAGCCTGATCATCAAAACGTTGCTCCACAGCGCCACTATTGATCAAAAACTCCACAGGGGACCTTTAAAAGTAAAAGGTTTAATTCAGTGTTCATTGTGGCGGTTCGTGTGGTGGGGGTAGTGGGTCAACATGGTGACAAAAATGCCTACAAATTTTGGCTTCATGATAATATATTTAAACATATCAGTTATGAGGCACAGTAGCAACCTGAATCTTTCTGACTAAACTGTTCTTTTATTCACTTTTTTCTCCTCCTTTTGCTCGCTCTGCGTTTTCATAGCAGGAATTAATCTGCTGTCAGTGTGTGTGTAATTACAATGGGAGCTCTTCAGTAGTTGGCCTGTACATGTTGACTCACACACACACAGTCGTGCGCACACACTCAATGCAGGCTGAGAGTGGTGCTTACAGCTGGAACCCCACTGCTATCTGTGTGATGGGAAAAAAAGTAGGTCTCTCATCTCGTTAATCACACATATACAGTTCGCTGCAAGATGAAGGTGTTGATTAAACGTGCTGGTGAGAGAAAAAGAGAACTGCAGCTCTGCCTGAGGATTTTTACAGTGAGGTGATTTTTCGGTCAGCCCAAAAATCTTCTGTGCTGATCAGATGTTGAGTTTTCCTGTTGGTTTTTTTGTTGCTGAGAAAAGCACTCTCACACTTCAGACTCATAATCCCTGAAAAATACTTGAAAGTAAAGTAATGCTAGGGTGACATAATGCTAAGCTAGGGTGACATAATAAATAATAGTGCACTGTATGCAATGTAATGAATGTAATGTAAAACTAGCACAACAGCAGCATACATAAATATTTTTAAAATACAATATCATATAAATCATAATTTTTCTAATTTGAAGGATTACATTTATCCCCAATTAATTTCTTTCTTTATGGAAACAGTGTTTGTAAGGATCCCGTACGCACTTCAGTGAAGTCCGACAGTGCAAGAAACAGCAATCGGATGATCAAACGGGTTGTAAGCAAGCAAATAGTTTAGCCTGATTATACTTAAAGTTAAAGTGAGCTTGCCCAAAATGTTGGTAATAACCCCTCATTGCACATGAAATCGAGGAATGATGGCCAGAACTATGAAAATAAGGTCCAAGTTGTAATAAAAACAAATTATTCTGTAATATTGAGCCCAAAATCCCTCAGTAAGATGAAAAAAAATGACTCACTTATACTTACTCATCAACTTCCTGTCAGGTGCATTAGACATCCTTGAGCACTGGTCCACACCATCTACCTCACCTGTGCCTTAAAGCTACCTCACTGAACTGCTTTGCCTGGCACTTACTACCACACTGCCAGCGTGCTGCTGCAGCGCTGCTACTAGCAGCACTATTGAGTTTGCCTTTGATAATGCCCATAAATAATAATAATCATCCATCATTGACAAGTGGTATGAAAAGTGAACAGTTGTTACCAGAAAGCAGATTCGTGATTTTCGTTCGCCCTCGTTCAGAGCAAGAGAAGAGAAGAGAGAACCTACTGTTCTCTTAACATAGTCACATAATACAATTATAACCAACATCAAGTTTCTGTTATGACTATATAGTAAACACGTAGCCTTGACTTTCTCTTTTAGTAACATGCAATAGCTAAAAATTTCTTTAAAAAATTAATATTTTTTTCATGTCTGTGTCATACTCTGACTACAAAGATACAGCAGACCACATATTCAGCCTAGACAAAGAACCTATAGTGAAAGGTGTCAGTTTTATTTAATGTTGCTAGTATGATGTCAAATGACTGTCAATAGATCTTTTCCCTGTCTATTTTTGCTGAGAACCGCACGCTTCATGCACGAGGCCCGACCCGCACCTCAGGTGCACTTCTCACGCAGAGGAGGTAAGCAATGTGGCTTGGGCAGACACCACATATACAATATTTACTCTAATGTGGGTGGGAGCAGGCAGTTAGCATCACCATTGTGTGACGAAATTAAATATATTTAAATTTAAAAATCTGTCCATGCTGGGCTTAAAGGGGACCTATGATGCTCATTTCCAGCTCTATATTTTTATTCTGAGACTCCACTAGAGTAGCTCTGCAGGATTCACAGTTCAAACAAAGGTCCTTTTTTTCTCAAACTGCCTGTTATTCAGCCCCTCAGTTGAGCCTGTGACTAAAACAGGCAATATAAGCTCCAGGCTCTTTAATCCCCCCCCCAAAAAAAGCCCACTTTCTACTGATTGGTCATCCTCTGCCAAGCACCCAGTGCTTTTGAGCACCGCCTCATCCTCTTATGGTGTGGAGGTTCTGAAACCAAATTTTAAAACTAAGTAACTAGTTACTAAAACTAAATAACGCAACATAATTGATTGGAAATGGCAACTTCTTAGTTCCATTCCAGTTACATGTTCGAGCCCGAATCTGATGT
This sequence comes from Xiphias gladius, assembly GCF_016859285.1. Classification (NCBI taxonomy): domain Eukaryota; kingdom Metazoa; phylum Chordata; class Actinopteri; order Istiophoriformes; family Xiphiidae; genus Xiphias; species Xiphias gladius. The sequence continues at coordinate 12,926,885 of NC_053420.1, read as the reverse complement.
ATTTGTAGGAAATTCACTAAAATGCTGACTGAAGTGGTAAACATCTCCTATCAGGAAATACCAAAGCTAATGTTGCGAGTCGCTAAACAACTGTACAGTAAACTTGCGCCGTCAGTTATTTGTATGCTGGTGTAAATTAACATTAACATTAGTACATTAAGCCTGTACTTTGTGGGCATGCTGTGCCTAGAGCTGTGCCTGGAGCGGATGACCGTATAAAGAAATCTTCTTCTTTGGAGTCTGCACTCCAAACTCACTCCAAAAAGTGAGACATCTGATCTGTAAACAGTTACGCTATCTCTGCTTCTCAGAATTCAGACATTCCAGCATCTGGTTTGTATCTGCTGCTATGGGAAACAGCACAAACTATCAGAGAAACAGGGACTCGATCCATAATGTTTTTATCCAATCTTAGGTCCCACAGCTTCAAGTTTAATCCATAAGGAGGTGAGGTGCACAGATTTCCAATATAAAACACTGGTGCGGATTCTAGTGATCAGACTTTTGTTATTTGATTAATTTTTTGCAAAAATCCAAATATCTGTCTCACCGTCATAGCCAAAGAAAATTTGTAACAGAGCCACAGTATTTGAGGTCCCTCTCCCCCATAAAATATTTCTCACGTACAGGTGGAGAAGTTAAGAAAATCCTGACAATGTGAGATATGATCATTTTCCTCTGCGCTGCCGCTGCCTCATGTGTTCCTGAGCAGAGGCCATGTGACAGCAGATCCAGGCAAGCAGCCAGAGGAGAGCAACTGCACAGACAACAATGCACAGGAACATGCACGACAAATTACACACGCATTCATGTCCACGCCAATGTATCTCTCCATCCATGAGAGCAAACATGCTGTGGCCAAACACACACAGACACACTATTTTTTCTGTATATGTGCAGACAAAGTCACGTGCGTGTAACACGAAAAACTAACATCGAGAGGGAATACAAAGAAATGCATGCTACACAAGCCTGCTTACCCCTTCTGTCGGTCTCAGGACTTTCTTTCACTAACTCAAGGCCAGTGATGTGTGAAACTGAGATGTGCAGCATGTGACTCCATTAATGAATGAATAGCTCTCAGCATAGACTGTGTGAGTGCGCTTGCATGTGAGTGTGTATGTCTTGAGTACAGTGGAATTAATACTCCCTTTGATCCCCTCTTACAGATCACTCAGTACTATAGATGACTGTGTATACTGTATGTATGTGTGTGTGTGTGTGTGTGTGTGTGTGTGTGTGTGAGATGGAGTGCAGAAGAGAGGGGGTGTTGGCAAATCCCTCTCATTCAGCAGCTAGCTACTGTTTGATATATCATTCAACTAAAAACGAGCCTTGGCAGAGGGAGGGAGAGGTGGGGAGAATGACGGGGTCGAGGCAGAAAATTGAAGCTGACAGAGATGAAGTGAGGCGGTATGTGACAAAATCGGAAGAAAAAAAGATGAGAGAGCCAGAGAAAGGAAAGAAGATGGAGAGAGAGAGGTGGTAGAGGGATGAAACAGGATTGAGAAAAAATGGGAGAGTATAAAAGGAAAGAGGCCACTGCAAAGGATAATTAGAATCTAGGATTTATATTTCCTCTCCATTGATTAACTATGAATGGAGCTGGCAGTGCAGTTTTGCAGGGCAATGCAGGGCTCCCTCTCTCTCTCTCTCTCTCTCTCTCTTTCTTTCTCTCTCTCTCCGTATTTGTGTGTGTGTGTGTGTGTGTGTGTGTGTGTGTGTGTGTGTGTGTGTGTGTGTGTGTGTGTGTGTGCGCGCGTGTGTGTGCACGCTTTGGTGTGGCCTGCATCGTGTACCCGAACACACAAACGTGGTCGAGCAGAATCGTTGGCTGTGTCCAAACATCCTGAGTGGAACACAGTGATCTGTGAAAAGTCATGTGATCAGTTGTGCTCTGAGGAGCACACACACTCCAGTAATCAGCACTCCAGCGGTAGCTCGACTCCTATTAAGAAAGAGAGGAGGGAGAGGGAAAAGAAGACAAAAGCCCTGACAAATGTTGGATTTTACGAATGAGAGCAAGAGTATGCATTTCTGCCTTTTGCTGTCTCCAGGCAGTAACAGGCAAACTCCAGTTGGAACTGAACTAAAACAAGATGTTTGTGTGTATGTCTATATGTCTTTTTGTTTATTCTCTCCTCCGCCTGCCATTTTTCAATATCTTTTTTACTTTATATGAATTTTACTAACATAGTAGTATTATACTATTAGTCTGATTGTAGAATTTACTGTATATCTATTTTGAACATCACCACTTAAGTCTGACTAAGGATGCATGAATATAACTGCCACATAAAAATTGTTTAATGTCTTCTGTTCATAGTGTCTAATGTGTCACTGCTGCGATAAATCTCTGAGAAGTGGAGCTAAAATTTTTTCAGTGCTACACTCCAAATAGCATGGTCTGCACTTCAGCTCCATTCAGGTCCTTTATACCATTAGTGGAAATACTGTATCTGTCATATATCATAAATGAGTCACTGGAATCAGTTTTATTCCTCTTTTATTTTTCGTAGTTGATTGTCAAAACCTTAGATTGCTTAACTCATAATTACAGATCCCTTGGCATTTTTTTTTTGGCCTCACTAGTGGCTCTTGGTGAAGTGAAATCATAACTTCCCAGTTGTGTACCAGGAGTAAGAAAACTTCGTTCAAAATCTAGCTGTAAGTATGCTAATAACTAGAAATACAACCTTGGAATGTAGACTTTACTAACAATACGGCTCGAAACGTATGTTTAGATAAGGATGGGAAGTTTTTGAAAAACAATCAAATATTGTTGTTTGCTCAATATTTATCTGTTACCATTTCCCACAAGCCCACATTCGTGGACTAAATTCCCTACCTCCCTCACCTCTCATTAACGAGATGAGGCGTTGTGGTTAGTTGAAACATGTCTGTAATAACATCTGGATGGAGAGGACTGAACGCTGTGAGATAGAGCTGGAGACATGACCTTGGAAAAGAGCATTTGTGAGTGTTATGGATATGGACAAAACCAAGTTACAATGATATAAGTATGTAATTTTTTCATTGGGGTTGTACTTTTTTCTGTGCTCACAAAGTAATTGTTGTTACACTTTGTTAAAATCTCAAAAGTTTCAATTTCTTATAAAAACTGCTGTAGGGAGTGGCAATTTGTTTTAGAATATGGAAGGTAACTTCCAGGAACCCACTTCATTTTTTCCTGAAAGATCGATGAAAGAAACGCTGAATGAGAAACTGTACAGAATGACAGAAACTAGTGCAACAGAGGCTAGTCTGGATGTGACGCCAGGACTTTGGCTTCCTGCAACCATCAGATGGATTGCCATAAAATGCGGCACAGATATTATTAGTCACCAGGACATGAATCCTCCTTAAATCTTGTAAGCCTCAACTGTACTTTGACATAAATTTACAGCATGCTAACATGCTGCTAACATCCGTAAGCATACATTGTTGGCATACTGGGAAGCTAATACGTAGACATTAAATCCTAAACATTAGAATGCTAACACGCTAACATCACTTGGTTAACGTCAGTATTTTTTACAAAACATCGTTGTCGGGTCAAACCTTGGAACTAAAAAAAAAAAAAAAAAAAATCTAAACAATATTTTACATTAGTTGCAAAGTCTGGTCCACCTGGGGCCTTCTAAATAAAAGTGACCTTATATTCTTTTAGTAGTGGTGGCAGCTGACGTTGCTGTCTACTGTCCTAGATGAGGCCTTGAAAAACAGAGGATTGTGTGTGTTTATTTCGGGGCTAAATCATGAGCGAGGCAGCAGCATGGAGGTACAAGTTCCTCCTGAGGCCATGGTCCATCTGGGAGCAAACACAGCCAGCATGATGGTTTTTTGGTTTTTTTTTTTGTTTTTTTTTAAATTTCTGTTCAACTCATGGTCACCCCTGCTATTACAGAAGAGCTCCTTCACACTGTCTTTATTTGTCTTGCTGGACCTTAAATTTGAATCTGAAAGAAGGTTTCCCTGATCACGTTAGTGAATGGTCGTCATCACTGGGAGCCGGTTACACCAGCTCTTCATATGTTTAAACTTGGCATAGTTACAACTTAAATGTTTAAGATTTACACAATATTACATTAAAAAGGTTGGATAACACATTCTTTCTTATTTAGAGATTAGTTGTTAGTAAATACTTACACCCTTAAACTTAATAACTTAAGTGCCAGGTAGCTGTAGGGTAGCTAATTGAATAAACTGATATATGATTAAAATGCTTTTAATAATGATGGACTAGGAACATTTTAATTGTGTTTCTTAAAAATAACACACTAGGCTATATCTCAAATTATAAAACAACACACCAGGACTGTTAGCCAGATTGGCCTAATAGCATCAGATAGCTTAGCTTAATTATTTATGTACTACTTCTCCTAAACTGCATGAATACCACTAACGCTTAAACACAAATATTTCCGCATGTGTTCAAATATACAAATATAATAAAGTTATAACAGTATTTCCAAAGGATAGTTTAAGGTATTGTTTGGTCTTAAAACTGTTGTTATGGCAGTTCAAGTATGTGTCAGCTTGTGATGCTACTGTGACTTTCAGATTACAATGATACTTTTTTAAAGACAGGGCTATAGACTGATTTACAAATTACTAGACTTTTCACCAGTAAATCAATACTTTGAAACAAGTAGTTTCAAAGTATTGAGTAGTTAGAAGTTACTTGGAACTTACGACACACTTTTTATTATATTAATATAATATCATAAAATATGACATTAAAAAAATTACTTAATTACTTTACAATCTTACTCCACTTGATAACTTAAATTACTAGTTACTTTGCAGATTCAGATTGATAATATAAAATATAGTTAACAGATAAATTTTGATGTATGATTATAGGGTTAGGATGAGGTAAGATAAAGCTTTATTGATCCCCCAGGGGAAGATTCACAAGCTAACCAGTAGTATATAACGTAATTAAAATGATCATCATTAAAGTGATGCAGTATAATCCTATTATATAAAATATATGATTTGGAAATGGGCCATTCTGCATAATAAGTACTTTTACTTTTGGTTCTGTTCGTACATTTTAATACTAATACTTTTGTACTTTTACTTAAGTACATTTTTCAATATACTCCATGACTTTCACTTGTAAGAGAGTATTTCTACACAGTAGAATTGCTACTTTTACCTAAGTAAAATATCTGAGTACTTCTTCCCCTAATGAATACATCCAAAAAACATGACCCAGCCTAGTTTTTTGTAGGTGCCTGTGTTTTGTCTAATAATAGTGATGTATTTCAAATTAAAAAAAAATTTTGTTTTTTTTTTTGTTTTGTTTTTTTGTCAGGGCTGTTTTGTAGAGCAGGCCTGTGTGCGTCAGATCCCATGAGACACCGGCCCATAACTCTGACCGTGTGCCAAAGCTTCCACAAACTATCGATTCTCCGGTGCACTTTAGATGTAATCCAGCTCTCGGCCCCCATCAATCCTCTCAGCCCCCTCTGCATCCCGCTGCAGCATCCAAAACTGCCTCATAGGGTACCAGGTCTGACTGGAAATTATCGATCCTGGCATGGACCATCTGATTATGATGTGTTTTATGACTCTCGGGATGGGAGCTTTATTGTTTTAGTGGCCGCATCTGGTTTCTGATGATGGACTTGATGAGGTCAGAGTAGAGGGAGAGGAGAGGAGAGGGAGGCAGAAGTGAAGAGAAAAACACAAAGAACAATAGAGAAAGAGAGAGAGAGAGAGAGAGAGAGAGATGCGTTAGAGGGGAGAGTTTAATCGATACTCTAAAGCATGACATCATCGTTTAGCCAGTCTGGAGGGACGTCAGGCGCTCTGCCAGTAACTGACAACAACCAGACCCCGGCCATGAATCATTAATGTCATCCATGCCTCTGCTTTGGTTCAGTCCACTCTGATGTTACAGGCCACGGCACCTTCAAGCCATGCAGCATGTTTGTCAACAACAGCAGCAACTGATTTCAAATGCTGCTGTTGTTGTGTGGAACTAATTAATAGCATTGGAGCTTGAAGCCAGACACTACAAACCATTACTACCACTACTAGACCATCACTTTGTTTTTCATTTTTGCAGTGGTTTATTGGTCTACCTGGTTGCATACGACTTTGCTTTTTTAAAAATGATTCCTTTATCATTTCTTATAGTTTGTCTTTCTTTTTTTGTACCATTGGTTTGTGTTTCATCCTCAGCATTGTCATTTCTAGCAGCAGTAGGAGCAGTAGTAGCAATAACTAGTGCTGAAATTGAAACACAAACTATAAACAAGAAAACCATTTCAATAATCAATTAATCGGTCAGGTCATTTATCAAGCAAAAATGCAACATTTGCTGTCATACATTTGAATAAATAGGGGTCTAAAAAGTGGATTTTTGCTCTAATGAATAATTCTGACAGATGGTTGAGATCATCAGCACTGAAAACTGTATTTTACCGGTGTCCAAGTAGTATCATCCTCGGTGTTACTGAATTGGTTTGATCTGTGGGTGAGCAGACTGAACTAGTCTTAAATCTCCACCATCATCCATCAAAAATATGGCTTAAAGAGTTCTTTATCATTTAATTTTACAAACAACTGACACGATGATTTGCAGCAACTGTGAGCAGGTCTTAGTGATTTAGGGGTCCTCTGGACTGCCACTATATTTTCACAAATTTAGGAGCTTAACATGACTTCATGGGGTTGCGTACTAATAGCATGCCGCTTTCAGGACGCTTCGCGTGTCATTTCTACACATTTTAAGCTTTTTCGTGTGTAGTATAACATCTTTTAGTCCTGCGTGTCATTTAACACCGTTTTCGGTTAGGGTTAGCTTTAGGGGTTAGTAAGTACAGCAATGACGTGGTGTGAAATTACTCAAAAAGCAAAAAATGCGTAGTGATAAAATGCAAAATGACTTAAGCAATCGGTGTGCTATTCATATTACACATCAAGTTTTATTAGGAGTCTTAATGTCAGGACTGACACACCCCTTATTTTTTGGGGTTTCTCAAAACTCAGCCAGTTAGGAGCTACAGTACTTTTAGCCTGAGGATGTTTTGTGAATGTTGCCCCTGAAGCACAAGACACAACATTTTTATTTTTATTAACATTTTACCAGACCTCAGCTTTCTCCTAATCTAAACCAAAGTGCTTTAGTTGCCCTGAAGCAATGTGCTTTGTGCTTTTCCCAGCCAACCACTGGAAAAAAAAACCTTGTCTTTGAACACAACCCAGGCAGCAACTACGTGTCGTATTAAAATGCAATTGGCAAAACAATTAAGTAGTATACTAATCTAATTTCTAGAAGAAAGGGTTGACTGAAGTATTGTACTTTGATGACTTCTATTACACAACATTTACACTCTTTCTGTTTTCAAGTAGTACTAATATTACAACATAGAACTACTATTACCTATTATTATTATTACTTGTACTATTGTTTACTACTGTTACTACTTCTTTTCACATTATTACTCTTACTGTATAACTAATAAAACTACTAAGACCGCAACTACTATTCCAACTACAGCTACAATACAATATATCATACGACCACTCCTGCATCGCCACTACTGCTACAATATTACTACTACTACCACGTACCTTGAGAACAAAAGGTATAACTTATATCTACAAAGTTTTTTTTCAATAATTGATGCAAGGCAATTGCAATGGTTTTTTGAAATTACATGTAAACATATTTTTCATATGACCCTGCCTTTTAGGAGCCATACATGTGAGAGGAAATCCATACAACACCACCCACATGCTAAATTAGGGAAACCTATTAGATGGCAAACAGGAGACATCCTCTACCTGACCCAGCTGACCTCTAGACGAGATATCCTATCTCGTCTAGAGGTCATTAATTCAAAAAACAAAAAACAAAAACAAAACAAAAAAACAAAAAAAAACCCCACAGACAACCACAAGGATGCAAAAGGCAGACGACACATACTCACAAATTCAAAGATATGTGAGATGGACACATGAACAGACAGAGGCAGAGAAAGGGAGAGGAAGATGGGTGAGGTTAGTTAGTATTCTTGCTGTCTGGAGCTGTACTGGTCTCCTGTGGATTATTAATGAAGCAGGTAGAGCCCTTTGAAACCCTGTACTCTCACCCATTTTAACTTTAATGATCCAGGCACATCTGAAGTGCTGTATATCCTTACTGTTTGCATACACAGACTGAGACAGACAGACTGGGACAGACAGGCAGCTGAAGAGATACTGCAGATCATATGATCTAAAATCTTTCTAATTCAATATTCTGAATGAGTTTATTTATGGTAAGGTAAAATAAACAGATAAAATGCATAGACATGACATAAAAAACAAAAATTCACTACTGACCAAATACAAAAATGGAAACCCTATACAAAATAAGGTTTAAACAGGTGGATCTGGAGTTGCTTTTTGAAGTTGCCCACTCAATGTTCTCATCACTGCTAACTTCCAGTGTTGGCCTTTGAAGGGTCCACACAGCTAATTGTCCTCTTTGATACACAAGGAGTCACCAGGTGTTTCTTTTCACCCCACCTCTGGAGGGGTGTAACACACGGTAATGTTCATGCAATACTTTGAGAGACCCAATCTCTCCACCTTAATGTCGCGCCAACTAACCAGGTGACTCCAGTGCAGTGAGAAAGACATAATCCCCCGCTGGCTTCCCACCCAGGAATATTCAGTTTGATGGGGGTCCAGTATAGGGATATCAAGATGGGTGTAATGTGAGAAACTTTTATGTATCTTGTTGAAAGCCTGGCAGTTGTGTTCTGGACCACTGCCTTGGATCTGAACGATCCAAGGAAGTCCTGCTAATGGAAGCAAAAAGAGAGTTAGAGTAATCCTAGTGGGATGAGATAAATGCAAGATTAAACCATGGCCATGAAACATAGAGGGACTCAGATTCAGAGTGAAGGGTATAAGCAGCAGTGAAAGAAGTACTCACATCCTGTTCTTAAGTAAAAATACAAGTACAACAGTGTAAAAATACTCAAGTAAAATTCCTTAATTTAAAATGCTACTTAAGTAAAAGTACAGAAGTATTGTCAGCTGAATGTAGTTAAAGTATCAAAAGTACTTATTTTGTAAAACAAAAATTGATTAGATTGTTATTACATAATGCAGGTACTTTAGTCCAGTGGTATCCAATATAGAGATTGGGCCTGTCTAAAGGGTCACAAGGTAAATACTGGAGGAAAGAAGACAAAACAAAATCCTGTGACATATAATCTCTGCTTTTTTGGAAATACTGTATATCTGAGAAATGTAAAGGGAAAAAAATCTTTCTTTGGTGGAACTGCATCTGAAACGTGACAGCAGGTCCCAAGACACTGCTTTCTGGTTGAAGAGATCACCGGTTTAATTTTTAAGAATCTATTGTATTTTATAACTTTCACATGTTTTTTATGTAAAATTGTAAACTGAAAGTAAACCGTAAATATAGTGGAGTTAAAATAACAATATTAACCTCTGAGGAAGTATAAAGTAGCATGATATGGACATGAATATTGCACTGGATATTTGACAATTTTGACCTGCTGGTGGTGCTACAGGAAAAGTCAAGGGATCACTAAAGTCAGTAGGATTTGTCCTCTTGGGGTCATGAATTTCTGTACAAAATTTTAAGGCAACCGATTCAGTTTTTGGCAAGATGTTTCTGTCTAGACCAAAAGTGGTGGACAGGGTCACCGATGACTGACACTACTATCGCTAGAGGCTGAAATCACTCATTTCTGATTGGCCAGTAGGGGTCAGGTGTAAGCGGAAATTTTAAACATGGTTGTGGTCAACAATTTAACAACTTTTCTAAATCAGTACGCAAAGTACTGTATATTAAACTGCAGGTAACCATAGCAACAGGACTGCTGCTTCCTGGTATGTTACCATTTAGTTTTCTCTCAATGGTGAAATGAACCTGACCACGTTGTAAACTTTTCTATGCCCTTCGTCTTCAAACATCAAAACGCCTCATCTTGCCGTACCACCTCTGTCTGAGTTTGACATTTTTCATCTGGATAAAAAACAGGAGCCACTCAAGCATGACACGCAGGTCAAAAGTCAAGGCCTGGTCAAAAGTGAAGCCTGAGTTTTTAAAGGTAAGAGCATCATTCACCTCGGGGACCAGCCTGTCTGGGGCATGAATAAACAAAATCAGCTGTGAGGGAGAGCAGATGTTGCGGTCTCTCATCTTTTTATATGTGGGATCAAAGCATTCCCACAGTAGCTGTTGGAGTATCTAATGAAAAGCCCCTCCACAATCTCCTTCACTGGTGTAAAGAGAGGTGTGATATCCACAAAGGTTAATCCCAACATCACCGCCACACATACGCAGATGCCTTAACATGCAAGCACATGTTTATGTACACAAACAAATGTGTACATTCATACAGATACTTACACTCTCACAGATAAACATGCTAACGCTTCACATGCTCACACTACCCCCCTAACTTCACATCGGTTAGTGCTGTAGCCTAGTTGCCATAGTGACAGGGTGACAGCATATTAAGCTCTATGTGTGTGTGTGTGTGTGTGTGTGTGTGTGTGTGTGTGTGTGTGTGTGTTTGTCACACTTCACCCTCTCCCAGATCGTGTTGAGTGTTGATTTTTGAGGATTTCATCAGTGCTTCAGCACAGCGCTGCTGCAGCTTGTCTGATTGTGTGTGTGTGTGTGTGTGTGTGTGTGTGTGTGTGTGTGTGTGTGACAAAACAGAGGAAACACTTGAGCTCGTCTGTCGGCACTCCAACCAGAAATAGGCTTGATGAACACCTACTCACCAGATAAGAGCCTCTTTTCCATTGAGCCCCAGACTGAAAATCACTCTGACTCAAAAATTACTCATTTTCTCCCCCTGAATCAACCAGCTGAGAGCTGACCTGTACAAATTATGTCCCACTTTATAACTTTTATTTGAAGAAAATACTAAATTAGGCGATTAATTGCAGAAGGTGAAACATGTAAGGCCAGACATTTATTCTACACTGCATAAAACATAAATCTTAACAAGACATTCTGCCTCAGATGGAGGTTTTCAGACTTAGAATCAGTTTTTTAAAATAAGGGTAAGATACTAATGTAACTTGATTGTAGATGATTGGTTGGTACTGCTTGTTTTCAGTAAGATACCTCAATAATAGACAAGATGATGAGGAATTTTTTGCAGCGTGTTCTTTCAAAAAATGGGTGACATTTGGATTTTTAAAATGAATGATTCAAAAATCTTTGAAAATGCCATTTGCACTGTGAAAGTTCTATATCGTAGTCAGACTTTTTTTTACATTTTCTTTACAGGGACTGTGGCCCACAGTTACCAGTGCTATAAGGGGTCAGCAAAGTTGTGATCACACCAGTTCATTTCAGAAGAGAAAGGCAAGAGATGTTTTCACTCCTGCCTCATTTGCTTCAGACAGCGTTCAATCTGATTGAACTATGACATGCAAAATCCCGAGCCTCTCCAGCACCCGACTTATTTTAGAGAGGGATTGAAATAGATTGTTTATATTCTTGTTTATATAACTACATGGCAAAATAATACATGCAGCAGAGAAGGAGTGATACTGCTTGTCTGCAGGACTGAAGATAATGACAAAACACATTCGATTACCTGTCCCACTTGCTTTGAGCCTCACCAAGCAAGTAAATCTGGCTTGGTGAAATCCAGTCTGACAGGTAAAGGACCTCAAGACAGGTAAAGGACTCAAAGGCTAACAGGTAAAGGTCAAAAGCAAAGTTTATTGGTTCAAAGGGCAAAAGCAGGATTCAGTCAGAACAATCCAACCAGAACAAAAGGACATGGCAGACAGGCAAAAGTCCAAAAATAACCAGCAAAGGTTACAACATAGAAATACAGAAACCAGGTAGGACAAAACATGTAGACTGAACTGCAAATAGACAACCTGCCAGAGAACAGTGGAAAAAGGGCTGGTTTATATATGGAAGGACTAATTAGGTGATTGGAAGAAGGTGCGCGAGTGGGCACGGAGGTCAGGTATTGATGAAAGGCGGAATACGCTGAGGACAACTTCAGGGCAGGGAGGGAATAGGCCTTTCCATTGTTCTTATCAATTTCTATTACTGGAAGCATTTTCTGAGCGCTCACAAGAGGAGGTCCTCGTTGCTCATGAACTACAGTTGTCAGCATCTTCTTGAAAACAAAACAACATTTAGTTGCGTTGGAACTAAAAAAAATCAGGGTTAAATTCAGTTTAAGGCAATCTGCTCCTTTGAAAAAAATCTGGGTGAGTGATTGTCACATCAGCCTTTTATTTACATTCTTTACTTTTCTTTTATTTTCTGTTCGACCATAAGCAGTACAAATAGTTTGTCTGCTCTCACTGTAACCCCATACGCCCATCATTGCTTTAACAGGAAGCTGGGTGGTTAGCATGTTCGATGTTAATGGTCACAGCATCTATTTTCAGGCTGAGTGCTGCAACCTGAGACGGCTGGCAGCTGTCTGGACCTGGAATGGGCTGCAAGCCCTGAGCACGGGGACAGGACAGCAGTCTGGACACTGGTGGTTAGGTGTCAGTATATGTGTGTGTTGTGTGTGTCCAAGACAACAGGAAGCGGACGTGGACACTCGAGTCGTCTGATATGTGGGGAATCTGTCGCCTCTGATCGCATAATGGTGGAATCTTTTGCACCGGGCCAAGGACAGGCCAAGACTTTCCCACAGTCAGAAGATTAGTCAGAGAGACACAGGCAGAGAGTCACTTCTGTCAGTTCTGCCAAAACCATGAGGTAGAGACTGAGCAACACTTCCTGTTACACTGCGACCTCTATCAGGACATAAAAACCAGCTTGTTTACTCAAATACCAATAATTCAACATACGTTCAGACCAAAACAAAATATGTAATATTTACTTGGGGGCAAATAACATCAGAGCAAGTCTAAGTCTGAGGGAAAACCAGCAACACATAAATAACAACAAGACATGGAATTGTCCTTCAATATCTCCCTCTTCTTTTTTTTTAGTTAATCTCTTTCCTTCTATGGTTAGCACCTTCACCATTACATTTCATTGTCAAACTATATCTCATCTACATAATGTATATTCTTTTATAGTTTGTTTTTGATGACTTGAGATCGATAGTTCAGTCTTGACCTTGGAAACAGTGGTTGCGAGAACAATCTCAACACAAGGTCCATTTAGCAGCTGTTGCAGAGTTTTTGAAAATGTAGATGTTTCAGCTTTGCGTTTTTTTAGAACATTTTAAGGATTTTTTTTGTTCAAATTAGCTTAAAAGATTGAAAGGGGAAAAAAACAATCTGCTGAGGAGGATTTTGTCAATTTTTTATTGTATAGATGCATAGTTTAGCATTGTGTATATTTTTGTATAGTGCAGATAGTGTTGTGTATTTATGTGTTATGAATTGTTATACTTTGTATAATAATTACAACAGGACCTTGTACAACCTGAAAATATGGCAATATTGTACTTTAAATTGCAGTCGAGCCAATGAAAAAACTGGACAACGAGATGGACGGCAGACAACACCTATAAGACGGGTGAGAAAAATTAAGCATTAAAACACTGAAAGATCTGTTCTGTTGCTAACATGGTATGACAGCAGAACAGTGTTCCAATAATGATCTGGAGCGCACCATGTGTCACTTATCAAACGTGTGCGTGGCTTGTTAGCTGACAGAGTGAGAGGGCAGATTTGACTTGACCCTGTCACATGCTGCAGTTAACAGAGGGAGGCAGAGATGATATCACAACCCTCAACGCTCTGAGAAAGAGAGGCGACAGAGGCTTGGATTCATGTGTTATTCTCCAGTTAGCTAGTTACCATGTGGTAAACCAGAAAGAAAAAGCCCCCTATTGATTATTAGTATTATCTAATTTGTAGCCAGTGAAGTGATTAAAATTCACAAAACTCTGAGCCTTTTGTCAATACAAATAAATTATGTCAATGTCACAACACATTTCTTCACCACAAGTTGGATTAAGTGATGACAATACAACCATCTGAAACAGGAGAAGGTTTTCTTGCCATTTGCAGATTAAATTTTGGAAACTAAAACAAGTTCGTTCAAGGTTTAGGTTTTAGGGTTACTGAACATTTTTTTTTCTTTCCTATCATTTTAATTGTCTTTTGACCCTGAAGATTAATTTCGTAACTCCCCGGGGTTTCCGACACCCAGGTCAGGAACCACTTGGTTTTGGATATTGTTTTAGTCATGTCCTTTAAAAAAAAAAGGAAATGCAGAAAGTGCCACCTAACATGTCCTGTCAACTGAGGTGAAAACAAATGTCTGGGTCCATTCACCACCTGGACCACAACACCATTTCACTGCACTATTTCAATGTCAGCCTCATGTAGTTCTTTCATGACGAAGAATCATATTCCTGTTATCCGCATTTCATGACACTGTGGTCATTAAACATGTTTTTTCTACCAGGCTATATTTAGTGGATGTAATTTATTGAGCTATTACTTATAGTACAGGAATCCCTGTTCTACTTAAAGGGATCCCACTTAGTGTGATGATAGAAACTAATCTGTGTGCACGTGTGTGTTTGTGTGTGTGTGTGTGTGTGTGTGTGTGTGTGTGTGTGTGTGTGTGTGTGTGTGTGTGTGTGTGTGTGTGTGTGTGTGTGTGTGTGTGTGTGTGTGTGTGTGTGTGTGTGTGTGTGTGTGTGTGTGTGTGTGTGTAGGTGTGAGAGTGAGAGAGAGAACGTGTACAATCACTCAGATGCAGACATCTCAGCTGCTGTGCTGTAAAGCCCAGATTCATATTCGCCAATAAGTAGCAGCCTGGGCAGCAACACAACCAGGGGATTTGTAGCTCATTAGTAGCCCCGACACACACACACAAACGCGCGCACACACACACACACACACACACACACACACACACACACACACACACACACACACACACACACATAATGTCCTGTATCTCCTGCAGGAAATGACTTGTTGACATCCTGTTTCTGAACGCTGCATCTTTAGCTCTCCCCACAGATAAAGGGCACTAATGAGGTGAGACAGACAGATGCAAAGAGTCAGGGGCAGACAAGTAAAGACAGGGACACCAGATGAGAAAAAAAAGAGGACTCTATAAAAAAAGCATTAGCTGGATGAAAGAAAAAAGAGACATGGAATGAATTAGCTACAGAGACAATTAAGTGCGTTTGAATGAAACGAGAACACCCTGTGAGCACATAATGAGATTACAATGTGGAAAGAACATTCATGATTATTTTGAATCCACCAGAGAATGTTCATCCCCGTTGATTCCAGATGCATGTACTTCCTAATAATAAAGCACTAGATATGCAGTCTGCGCACGTTTGCTTGGTCTTAACAACAATGACAGAGTTTGATAAAACAGGAATGGAATTTAAAATGAAACCAACTCATCATTTGACTTTTTTTTGCCTCTCATTGTTCATAAAACTGAAAAATGAAATAATGCCTTTTCTCTAAATCATTTGTCAACTGACATAAAATAGGACTACTCTAGCAAATTCATTTTCTACTTCCATAAATTTGGGGGTCTTGTGCAAGGCTGGTTTACCAACCTTGCAAAACGGGCAACTTGCCCTCGGCCGTAGACCCCAAGAACCCCCCGGGTTCTTTTGGGGATATGCACATCTATATCAGCCTTTTTGTCAGCGTTTTTGTTACTCATAGCTGGTGCAACCGTCTGAAGCTTTAACAAGGTATCTGAACTACAGTGCAATAGGCAGAACCAGGTTTTACTCACATTTGCAGAAGGGGATTTTACACAAAAGAAGAGATTTCACGGTTTTCTGCGATAGAAAAAGATATTATGTAAGGGAAATGTATTTATTCATGAGTTTCTCTTGCATGAAACTCGACCTCCTGCATTTGAATCCATTTAAATCAGACAGGAACAGAAGACACAACTGAAATGTGAAATCTGAATAATTAGTGGGAGTTGTACTAATATTCATTTTTTACATTCTTGTGTTTGAAGTCTACTCTACAGGGAGTCGTGTAGCATTATGCAACACTACTCAAATTAGTTCAAGCCGAGTTTAAAATTTGGGCCATAAGAGGGATGGTTTCTCAGCTTCAGCACATCGGGGAGAAACACTTACTGGAGGATTAGAGAGTAGTTTCTTAAATCTTTATTCACGCAGGGAGTGGCTCTTGAGTACACGCTGTGAACTCTTGTCAACCCAGACAAATGGAGTGGCCCAGGCCAGATTAAATCTGTCAATGAGCAACTCCTATGGAGAAGTTGGGTGTTAAGTGTGTTGCTCAAGAGCACCTCAGCAGAAGTTAAACAGTTCCATATTTTGGAAAATGCGCTTATTTACTTCCTTGCCACATCACAGATAAAATGGTGGATGCAAAGTCAGTTAAACCGCAACTTCTCCCTTCCATGGTTCAGCATTCTTTGAAATATGTTTATTTGCTTTTTTTCTGAGATTGATGACATGATTGATAACAAATTGATAACAAATGAAGCTGGAGCCAGGAAGTGATGAGCCTAGCTCAGCATAAAGAACGGACGCCGGAGGGGAAACAGCTAGCCTGTCTCTAAAGGTGCTTTTAGACAGAGAGCCATATTTTCCTCGGCGCAAAACGTCTTTGAGTAAATAAAATGTATTATTATCACTATTATTATTATTATTATTATTATTATTATTAAATGATGTAAAAAATATGAACAGGAGTCTGTCATCTACTCTCCAAACTCTCTCTTGTTGAACCACCATCTGTACATATTCCATTCATTCTTTTAGCTATTTATCTATGTGTTTAATTTGAGATGTTAAATTTTGTCTTTCTGTGATCAGTTTGGGTAACCAAGGTAGCCATTACACTATTTGTCTGAGCCTAATTGATTCAACATTTTTCTGTTGTACGACTGTTGGTGCATTTTGTTTGTCTTGCAGACCCTGTATATGTTCACCAGATCCACTACTGTGTTGTATGGAGACTTAATGTTGTTCTTTCACTGGCCATGCATTGTTCCTTTGTGACATCTTTTTATATTGAGGACAGAAGGTAAGTCATTTGATGGTTGGCCTATACTTTTGTGAAACAAATTTTATTGTTATTGTACTTTTTTCACAGTTAGAATACCTTGGGCCTAAATCTTGTTTACTGTGCACTGCATTTTTCAGATTTGTTACCATAATCATTGAATTTGCTGTGGGTTGCCACTGTGGAACTTGCTTCCTGTAAAAACTTCTGCTGGTCATTCTCTGTTTCGAATCTTTACTGGAAGTGTGTTTGAATGCTAGATGCTGTAGAACTGTGCAGAAGGGAAAGTGCTTCATAGCTGTACCTAGATTTTCCTAATTGATATTACGATTTGAACCAATTAAGCAAAAAAATCTGGCCTTACAAATACATGTTTCTGAATTTTTTTCCCACCTTAAAAGTCCCTCATTGTGATCTGTTTCTTGTGTTTACATATGACAGTTCCCTGCCTCTGTCGTCGAGTCAAACGATCAGGATTTTATACTGCCATCATTCTCTTTCTCTCTCTTGGCAGTGGTCAAACAGTTACAGCAGTGGCATGCCGTCAGCATAGGCAAGCAGAAGCGATATCTCTCCTTACATCTCAGAACAGCCTCCTGTCCCATAAAGGGTCTGATATTGTCTGTTTGCATCCATGTTGTAGTTAACTGCCCTCTTGTGGCCACAGTATGCTATGTCTCTGGGAGCTAGGTCGACCCAGCATTTCCGTCATTTTCGTGGGCGTTGCCGCGTGCCATTGACAAAGATCAGGGCTTGTCAAGCAGAGGGGCGAGCAGCATTTTTTGGACATTTACGCATGCGCGTAATCCTAGCATCTTTGATGGGTGACTGGCCATAGCTAGCTACAGACAAGTGAGCTTGTCAAGCTGCTCTTGACTTGGCTACTACTGTTCTGATTGCACACATTATTATAGACATGTGCAAATGCGTGTGGAAACTGTACTTGTGCATTAGGAAATTACTTCGACAGTCTTCTCTTCCTAAGCGTTAAGAGGTAGCAGTAGCAAGAAAACAATCTAATTACACTGTGGTTTACCATCTTAAATCGATATAAGTTGTTGGACTAATCACCTTAGTCAACATGTGGGATGACGAGGAGTTAGGGTGTATTGTGGAGCAGCTTTTAAGAACTCAGTCAGTTAATTTCTTTGGCTTAGCTTGCCACCGCACGCCACTGAGTTACCATATTGATGCTCTCAGCCTGGAGATGTACAGATGTGACTAAAATCACACTTCCTGCATCGTATGAGTTTGGTTTCTCTTCTTGAAAACTCAAGTTTTTTTAAAGTAGTCATTTCAAGTATTGGAGATTTAGTATTTTCATTGATTTTTTAAAATTATTTTCTATTTTTAATTCAAATTTAATCACTTAATCTCTGGTAGATGTAGTTTATTTTATGCTATACTGTACTATTGAGCCCTGAAGGAGAAATTCATCTTTGGCCCCCGTCCACAGAGAGATCAAAGTACAACTTCTGATACAGAATTGAACCACAGGAAGAAAAAGACATTCTTTTTGTTGCTCAAGCACATTTCAGTAGGGTGCACTTTAACTGTGAAGGGGGACTGAATCACTGTGCCATCCAGCTGCCCACTTCCGTAATCAAGGCACAGTCGGCTGTGCACAGTCTCAGTTCAGTTGTATTGGGTTCAGTACAGTGCAGTTTCAGTCAGTGGGAGTTTGCAGAGGCTGATTATGCAAGTTGATAGATAATCTAATGGGGTCAGATAAGACTCTGGCTAGAGTCCAGGGCGCAATGATAAGAGCTCACCCATTCTACCACAACATGCTACTATGCTAATAAGGAAGACCCAGTTAACGGAGACTTTCCACTTACTGGATCTTCGACAGTTGTGTGGTGTTCTAATGTACCACAAACAAATACAGGATCTTTTACAACCTGGAATCACTTATTCTGGTTTCTGTCAGTCGGTCCTGCTGAGCTCTGCAACAAATCCACTTCCTTCCTGTTCCCGGTTACCATGGTAACAGTAAAGGAGAACTCTGTTATCATCAGAGGGATCGGGCAAAAATTATTTTTATCTCCACTTCCCCATCTCTCTGCTTCATATAACCGGGGGACTGAGTGTCCTCAAAGGTTTCACGCTACAGCTGGAGTGTGCAGCCATTTCACAGGATGTGAGAGAATTTAAAACGAGATAGTAGCAGAAAGACAATCGAAAGCTCGTTGCATTTAAAAATTGCAAATATTTCTCAAAGCCGCTGATATGCATGAGTAAACCAAAGCGCACACACAGAGCAAAGGACGAATGTTAGAGGAACAGTTGGAACACAACATTCAGAAAGGAAGGCGATATGTCGTCAAACAGTGATGGAACGTTTCCTCAATGAATGGTTCAGCTTCTTCAGTGTGTGTAATAAAGGCATATAAATAAAGGCACTTTCAGTAGCTATAAAGCTGCTCTGTAAAATAATTTCATGCTTGAAAAAAATTATTTTAACATCATGTAGAAGAACCTCTGCTGAAAATATTAAACAAAGGTGTCAAGTGAAAAGGTTTGCATTCAAAACACCATTGAAAAGTCATCCAGTTCTGCATTTTATAAGGTGAGGTGATCATTTTAAAAAGTCAAACTTAGATCCACCAACTTGGTTTTGATATTTCTGTGATGTATTTTAATCTAGAGCAAGAATAAAGCAAGAAAAATTATCAAGCAAGTATCTCATGGTGTCATTGTGTGTAAAATCATGAAAGTTTTAATCCTTATCAGATAGGTCTGGTGATTTTCTGTATTTTTCTTATTTGTCAACAAATCCCATAAGAAGATCAAACCAACAATGAATTGATCATCATCACAAGTATTTCATGTGTGGCCAAAATCAGATATACAGTAGCTTATTTCTCTGTGCCCTCCACTGTTGTCCAGAAACTGTGAAAACCACATCAGTTACCATGCTACCATCGCGCCATGAACATAGGCACTGAGGTTTATTTTGAATCAATCCCATATACACCATCTTGTTTCTGTAAACACCCACCAATAAACCAAATGTGTATTAATCCACCACTGAAACTAGTCTCCCACAGTTGCCCTGTTTACTCCTGTC
This sequence comes from Xiphias gladius, assembly GCF_016859285.1. NCBI lineage: Eukaryota > Metazoa > Chordata > Actinopteri > Istiophoriformes > Xiphiidae > Xiphias > Xiphias gladius. The sequence continues at coordinate 12,906,844 of NC_053420.1, read as the reverse complement.
TGAATGACCTTTGCTAAAACCTACAGTGCCCAGCTGTGTTAGGAAATTACTCTGCATTTTTTCCTTTTGGTATTTTGGATATGGGATTTGTTGAGTATAAAAAATATATAAAATCACCCCGACTCATACTATACTTAAGGATTTAAGTCCTAGTTGATGTGGTGACACCTGTGTTCCTTTCGAAATAACACATGTATTGACCACTGGGGACAGAAAACTCTGTTTGAAATGTGACAGACAAGGAGTAGCTTGTCTATCTGTTCACAGCATAGCCAAACCAACTACGGGTGTCATGTTGTTTCAGTAAAAGAGACAAACAATCAACAATTTCATCTCACCGTGGTTGATGTCTTCCGATTTACGTCTGATACATGAATACATCATTTCCTGGGAATCCTTTGAGCGTTTCTGTGAAGAAAACGGAAAACCTCCTTCCATGACAATGAACACTATTATATACGAAGGTTTACATTGAGTGGCTGTTGCTGAAAACATGCACTAAATCGAATCAAAACAGTGGTTTGATATAAAGGAAATCTTAACGATTAACACTGCACTTCTTTGAAACACTTATGGGGCCTCACGGCTGGATATTTGAGCTGCATACAAATGCCGCTGTTATTCCAGTTGTAAAGATCATCCTGATGCAGAGGCGCGTCCCTGTGAGTATCTGCTGCCTGCCTCGCATCCGGCAGTCATTTCTAATCTAACCGTTTGTCTCGGAGGAGCACCCGGGGTGAAAGAAGATAGCTGGGATGGCAATTTAAAGGAGTCAACGTGCTAATGGTCTGCTAATCCGACTCTGGGGAGCACACCGCAGTGTTTCATTCATCATTTATGAATGCCGGAGTGGAGAGCATGTCTAATCACTGATTATTTTATGGGTTCATATCACCTGTTGGCTGAAAAATGACATGATATATCTTGCAATACATGAGTGATTAGATGTGAATGAATGATGTGATACACACTTAAAGGGGGTTGTTTATATAGAAATAAAGTCCAAACTGCTTCTCATTATTTTGAGTTAATGCCACATAAGACTTAAGAATATCCCCAATGAATGTAAGTTGTGTGCATGTCAGACTCACCTATCCACAACAGAGAACTCCACAAGCAATCTGTCAAAACATGCTCAGATCAATCTCATGGCGGAAAAACCTTTAATGGACATTGTTGATAATGTCTCAACCTCAGATAAACAGGCTACATTTTTGGCATGTGGAGAAATGAGAAATGCTGCTCATGTCATAACAGTAAGAATATCATGGTTATCTTCAACTCCTCAAACTGGTCAAGCTCCATTAAGATCATTAATCAAAATCAGAATCATCTGGATTATGAGTGATTTAGATTATTTTAATGTTGCTTATATAAACCTCTTCAGACACACACACACACACACACACACACACACACATACTGCATATACATGACCATCATCCTGGTCTCTCCCCCAGAACACTCATGTATATTTCCCAGACACGGCTGCTACAATCTTGACTGTGGTCACTGACCGTAGTGTGGTAATCACCTGCTGTCTGTCGTTACTCTTTAACTTGCAAGCGCATGTGCCGCGTTCCTTATTAGCCTGCTGAGCAACTCATCCGCACCCAGTCTGCAAGCAGAGGAAGATAGAAGAGAGAAGAAAAAAAAAAAAAAAAAAGGCGGGGCAGGGAAAAATGAAAGAGAATTAGGAGATAATGAGAGGGAGAGGGCAAGAGGACTTAAAGGGGATGAAAATTTAGTGAAATGAAAAAGAAGAAAGAAAAACAGAGAGTTAGAAGTGAAAAAATCTATAACGAAGGGATGGTGACTCTCACTTCATCCGTATCACTGTATATACCAGACTTTGGAAGGACAATATACGGAGACCTCTACAGAGGAGCTCAGAAAGACAGTGGACAAAAAAAACTACAACAACCAAGACATGATTTATACTTAATTTTATTTCCAACCAGAAGAGCAAAAAAAAAAGCTACAACAAAGGAGCCTTGAACCTTTAATGACCGGAAAACAGTCCAGTAAAGTAACAAATGGACTACCAATATTTCCAAAAAAATCCCATTTTGGCTGATAGTGATTGTAACTAAAACTGTTGCTGTAATCATCAAATAATGCCACCATGCAGTTAAACATTTGTAGCTACTAGAAAGTACATTTGTTACCATGAAACTGATCAGAATAGCATTCTGTAATGAGTGAATTAAACAAACAGTGGAAGTGGCCTCTTAGGTAATGTCAAAGAGGGCAAAGGGAAAAGAACAGACTGAATCTGTTTGCTCTCCGAGGACAGGATCAAAGTCAAACATTCACATAGGCACATGTGACTGCACATGCACATATACAAGCATTGGACGCCCCCACAGCGGGATTGGTTTTGACCCTCCAGGGGCCAGTAAAACAGGCAGGATTTGAACCAGACCCAGCACCTGCACCTTACAGTCGCAAACGAACGAATCCCTAGGTCTTTCATCTGGGTGTTGGACCTCAACATTCAGTGAGGATTCAAAACCTCAAACCTTCAGGACCATCATCTAACATCCTGAGCCATTTGGTCAGGCGCCTCTGTACCGTATTTCTTATAGCTTTTGAGTCTTGGGGTGTGGGACTTCAAAATTCAGCGATCCTAAATGAGGATCGAGCCAACAAAGCCCACAAACGTCCCCCTCAAATCTTTCAAGCACTCCCCCTGCGGGGTCAATGCTGCTCCACTGTTAGGATGAGGATGTAACGCCTGGGAAGTCCACTGTTGGATAGGTACACAAGCACACACACACACACACACACACACACACACACACACACACACACACACACACACACACACACACACACACACACACACACACACACACACACAAACACACACACACACACACAGTGCAATAGCAGCTGAGATCATAGTCTAAAAGAATCTCGCAATCTGCTGCCAATCAAGTGTGAAACCATAATTGGCCTCAATAAAGCAGCATTTTGTAGTTGTTTTTGTGTTCTCATGTATACGGAGATCATTAGTAAAATGAAGGTCGTGTGGAGAAAATTTTTTGTTTAAAGGGCGGGGGGGGGGGTCCATTTAGAAAAATGTTAGTGTGGACAAGGACTAAGCTGATGGCAGTGATTTGTGGTGTTAAGACTTTGTTCAGGTGTGTGTTTGTAATGAGCTTGCAGGAAGTTCAGCAGCTGACACAGATGAACTGGGGAAGTGTGAATTCCCCAGCGGCTCTTGTCATACCAGTGGTCTTAAGCTTATGCCACTGACCTGCGAGGGGACACAGGTTTTTCAGCTTTACAGTGGCTTATTTCACAGCTTTTCCCCTCGTATGGTTAAAGGTACGCGGATGACTGCAATTTGTTACTCTAATGTTTGGACGGAATGAAAATGCACAGACTGCACTCCTGAGAACAGCTCTATAAAGTCAGTCGTGTACTCAAGACTCAAACTGAATTTTTAAAGACTTCCTTTTGCTTTCATGTAGAAAATATACACTACAAAGCCCATGTTCATCTTAAATACTAATTTAGATCTATTCAGTCAACATTTTGAACTCTAATGAACTTGCAAAGTCTGTTTTGAATTGAATCACGAGCAGACTGAAGTTTATTGAGCCGATGGTGGAGATGAGTGTAAAGGACAAATACAGTAGTTTATTGTCCACACACAGTTGGTGTTTAACTCAATAAACTTAAGGTGGTCTCCCACTTACAGATAAAGACCAACCTGTTTCAGTCTCAGAGGCACAAGCCAGAATACACACCTGGCAGCACTTTATCAGCCGCTGTGAGCTAATGAGAGCGTTCTAGCAAGAAGTTGAGAGTTTCAGTTGTTTCAGCAAAAGCCAAGAAACATTCAAGTGACAAATAGGAATCCTAACGCTTGTCTGTTGGGAGCAAAGGAGGAAGTTTGGTGACTTTTTTACAGAAGCACAAAAATTGGTGTACAAAGGAGGTCTGGGTGGATGGATGGGTCCACAAAATGGCTGTTAGTCGGAGTGTATTGCCGAGAGTTTTATTATAAGATGTATCTTTAATATGTTCAGTAACCACAATGAAATTGTTTTGGCTTTTTTCGCTTTTATGCTTGCCCCTCTCTGGTTTGCACTCACTTTTTTCTCTCCCTCGATTTTTTCTTTCTCTTCTTTATTCTGTACTCAATAGTGAGGCTTTTATTTGTGCTTTGCGAGGATATAAATGGAGAGAGAGAGATACTGCACCTGAACCAAAGCATTCATGATTCGTGAACCCACAAATGGAATAAAACATGTAGGAGACCCCACTCTCTCTCCAGAGTTTGCACTGACAGGGTGTGACGAGGGCAATTTTGTTTTCCAGGCGTGCAACAGATTCTGTCAAATCAATCTGTAATCTGCGTTGGCTCTGAGAAATGACAATGATCATACAAACAGATAAACTACACAACATACAGTTCTATACATTGCAGCTACAGAAAACACATGATGCATATTTGCTGCTGAATCATCACTAATGATGGGGACTGTGCTTCAAAAGCGCCTTACAAAGACGTGATGGTCTTTTGACAGCAAAAAGGGGAAATTTAATATAACAATTCAAATCTAGTGAATAGAAATAGACAATACCAAACATAGCAATACTCAGAATACAAGCTGATTTGATGATGATGATGGTGATCATAACATCGCAGGTAGATTTAAGGAATGGATAATAAGTACTGCAGCTGAAACATTTGTCTCTCTCCTCTGGTTGGCCCCTTTGCTTCCTTGTCTTTTTTAAAGTTTCCATTTTACAGGTATGCTGGTCTCAACGTGGCGAAACACGGGCATATCTCCCTCGCTACACTCCCTCGTTCCTCTCATCCTCCCTCCTCCCCCTCCACTTCCGCTCCCTCCCAGATCCCCTCTTATTATGCTTTTGAGGTGGTGCGTTGCTGGAGAGAGTGCTGCACTGGTTCTTTATATAACCGTGAAAGAGAGCTGAGAGAGTCCAGTGCATCAGTACAGTACCACTCACAGTGGGAGGACAGTGCTCGTCTGAGTACTGCAGCAGCAGCAGCAGCAGCAGCAGCAGCAGCAGCCATAGCAGCTATTTACTGTAATTATTTGAGCCAATTAAAGGAGTCGAGCTTTTTGTAAAAGTAGGCAGGCTTGAGCTCTTCTGTTTGTTAATGTCATAACTGTGGCAGATGTAAATTATCTGTAAGAGTTTCAGTTCTTTTCATCAGACAGAGAACACGAGAAGAATCTCTTTGAAAGAAGATGGAGGCATGGCCATTACTAACGTAGGTCCACGATGGAGTCAGGGGAGTAAAAATGGCAGCATCTTTCACTGATAAAACTAGGGTCTTCGGTTAATGCTGTCAAGTGACATAGAAATGAAAGTGTTTAGTATTTTTAACACTGCAAAAATGGCATTCAGCACAAATACATCACACGCAGACAGAGACACTCAAGTTCTTCACTAAACAACACCTGTTTTGTCCAGGGCAACTGGCGGAAGTCAACTACATTCTTAAACAGGCAAAGTTTGGTTGGTGCAGTTTAACTCACTCAACATCAGACATTAGAATTTGTATCATGATTGACTGGTAGGGAGAGGATGACATTTTCTGCCAACATGTTTTATTTATGTTTATTTCTGAAAATAAATTAACACTTTGGCCACGAAACCATCTGTGAGATAACTTTAGTACATTGTCACTGCAGTTAATGATTTCTCTAAAATGGTTGTGTACTTATTAAAAAAGGGCTGTTAAATGGTTGCATAATGAAGCAGTATGGGTGGGATGTCCTTGCGCACTAAGGGGCCCTTGAATCCCAAACTGTACTCGAATCTTTAAAAGAGTACTCTGCAGATTTAGCATCACACTCCTGTACCATCGTTGGACTCATGATGGACAGCTCAAAAAAAAAAAAGTGTCACAACTGACACAAAAGAACCAGATATATCGTCATTTTTATTACACAAATTCTTCTGCCTTTCCAAAAGTTTTTGCCTACAAGGCCCACAATGCAACTTGATCACTGACAGTTTGGTCTGAGATTTGGGTGTGTAACACATGCAGTTGCTAATTTAGCCTCGAGCTGCTAGCTTCAAGCAGAGATGAGGAGCGGGCTACAGAGGTCTTCACTTCTTCACTTCTTTCCAACGGCACACCCCCAGCTTTTTTTTTTCATTTTCAAACTTGTAGTCTTCTGATCCAACCCATGCTGACTCAAGTGACATGACTTGAGTTAATTTATCAGATTTTGAGCAGCTCCCTCTGGAGCCACAAAAGGCTTTATGCAACTTTTTTCACATATGCAGTGTCGCTCCCCTAGACCTGTAAACAGACTTCAGGTTCTGCCAAATTTGAGACCTGACCTGTGACTCAATGCCACATTTTTACCTATGTTCAACCGTTACTTACTGTTAGCTTTCTGTTTCCTTTTCCTCTTTCCACCGGGCACTGCATATCTGCTTGCAATACACAGATGACTGGCACATTCAGAAAGAAAGAGAGAGAAATTCCTTCATTTGAAAATGACCCAAACTAAACCTTGCACCCACCTGTAATCCTGTGTCTTAGAAATTATGTTTGTATAGTACTATATGGTTTTCCCAGGGGTTTGCATCCACAGTCCCGTCGGTTAGGGGAAAAATTTTGGTTTCGGTTAAATGTTGCTAAACGATATGTCTCGTGTTAACCCAAGTCCCCGATCTTTCCCCCACCTTAACCAAGTGCTGTGAGTGCCTCAACATAACTATAAGAAATATCATTATACTGTAGTTGCTATAAGCAGATATTGTATTACATTATATATTATGTTTGAGATGTTACTGATATGTTCAGTATCAACATCTTTGTACTTTTGCCAGATACATTAATTTACAACATTTAGTGTTATGTTTCCTTCGAAACATTTGCTGTTGCAGATTTGTTGTATATAAACAGGATTTTTGAGACATTTTTGAGAATTTTTGACCCGATACTTTATCAGGTAGCAGTCCGTGCGGAGCCAGAGCTATCCTTCCAATTGTAAACAACAACATACGCCCCCTGGACGCCAGGGCGAAGTACTTTCATTAGCATGCAGTGTGTCACATGTTTTCTGCTCTTCAAACCCACAGAAGTGCTTCAGTAGAAAGGACAAAACAGGAAAATGGCAAAGCGCTGTCGATTAAATTAAACTGTCCCAGCTCTTGATAAACTCTCAGCTTTATTTACTTCAACTTAGAGCCGAAAACATTTTCTGTTACATTAACTAGCATGATGATGATTGGCTTGTGGGATACCCTGTCATCGCATTGCCAGGAAACCAGAGAGGGTGGGGCCTTAATTCCCATTATTTCATCTCCGCTGTCCCTTTAAAACCGGTTTGAATTACCATGAGGTGAATGGCTCACTTGACGGTGCGACGGCGGAGGAAGTTGTAGCAAAAATGAAGGGGAGCAATTGTAGGAGGAGAGACAAGAAGCGAGGACAGCACTGGAGGAGACGAGATATTTATAGCCAGCTCGGCTCAGCTCAAAGCGCTGTCTTTAAGACGTTCGTTTTTTTCACCATCAACCCCCCTTCTTGCTTCCTCACTTTGCTGATTCTCTTTCTCTCTCCCTCAGTGATACATAGGTATCAGGGAGAGAACCACTGTGTTTCAGCACATTACCTCAAAATAACTATGCACTTAAAAGAATAGTTCGATATTTTAGGAATATTTGCTTACTCACTTTCTTGGCAAGAGTTAGATGAAAACATCAATACCACTCTTACCGCTGTACAGTAAATATGTAGTCGGAGTTAGCAGCCAGTTAGCTTAGCTTAGCATAATTACTGGAAACAGGGAAACAGCTCACCTGGCTCTATCTCAAGGTGTCTACCAGCGCCGCCAAAGGTCACCAATTATTAACGTTTTATCTTGTTTTTTTATTATATACAAAAACCAAACTGTAAATCGAGGGATTATGTGCCAGACCCCCCGTTTCCAGTCTTTACGCTAAACTAAGATAACCAGCTGCTGGCTGTAGCTTAATATTTATAGTATGAACATGAGAGTATCACTCTTCTCTTTTAACTCTTTGCAAGAAAGCGAATAAGCCTGTTTCCAAAACTGTCTTTCAGTGTGTACTGTGATATTATATACTGTACAGTAAACAGGGTCGGATTGTGAGTAAAGTGGTTTGGGTGGGTTTTTCTAGTCTTGCATGGTAAACACAAACAACAAGTCCCTCTTTTACTGCACACAAACACACAGTGGCGTATGGGAAGTGGCAGAGTTTCAGTTTAAATAATCAGATGTGTAGCTGTCAGAAACCTTTGAAACCACAGAAAAGATGCAACAAAATGAAGTCTGTGTATGTGTGTGTGATTGTGGAAGAAGACGAAGGGAAGTCTTAGACAAAGCATAACCAAAGAACAAATTTTAAAAAAAAAACCCAACAAGACTGCTACAGTCTTGTTGTTCTCAATACAGTGTTTTTGGAAAGGCTTATTTGCCGTCAAGTCTAAAACAAATAATGGTAACACTTTACTTAAAATTACCCAGCAATTCACAAGAATATGGCAAGTATTAGACTAAAGTCCAAATATGCATAATTTGTGTCGAAGAAGTGTGTGAAGTATTTTTTGTGTGGTTCTTTTCCTGTTTCTTGATAAATCGTCCAGCGGCCCATCAGATTTATCTTGACCCTCAGGTTGGGAACCACTGCCTTATATATCAATAACCCAACAAATACTGCACCATATAAGCTGTCGATATGTTTGTCAGTAATTCTCAATAATGCTGTTATATTAACTGAAATCGGCTCTTAGTGAAATTTTGTGTTAACAAATAAGAAGAAAACAGGTGTTAAAGAAAAAAATATTTCAATATTTTATTTGCGGTATAAACATGTCTTGTGTTGTTTCCATATACTGTACAATACATAGGGTCAATCGTATTTCCTTCTGAAGACAGAAAGGTGAAACTGCCTCGGTTAACATGCCCCTTGTTTTTATACACAGACAGATTGCATCTTTTTTTAAAAACTGTTTACAGCACAATACAAAACAGCTATTCAACATGTGTTTGAAGCTGTAACACGATGCAAGATGCATTGTCAAAAAAATCCCTGAAAAATTCCTCATTGAGGTAACATTTTTAAATCATTCACTTTTTCTTTCACTTTGTGTTTTTTCGCCGCCATCTCGCCTCTCGCTCATTCATGTCTTTCCCTCCCGAGCACATTCTTACCAAGATGTAGCTACAAGTTTAAGGGCACAGAAACTGCCGTTCCCGTGATCTGGCAAATTTACAAACAGAGAAAAAGACTTGATTTCTCTTTCATTGTTACAAAGACACAAAAACACAAGAAAGCAGCTTGAAATCAACCATATTCTTTTTAAATAGAAAAGCTCCGTACTGAAATATATTTCAATCCTAGGGTGCAAGGGATCAAGTCCTCAACATTTTTCTTATTGAAATTGGGATATGACTCCAGACAAGGGAAGTCCATTCAAGCACGGTAGTATTATTTTCATCTCTAATGCTATAATAAGAGAGGAACTTTTGCATATAAATTCATAACATATATATACTTAGATATATATTCATATTGAAAGGCCACAGGAATAGCATAGAGCACATTATATCAAAACAAGACGGAAAAAGACCTTGTAATTATTTAAGCCGGGTGGTGTAATTGTCTATTGTGAAACATAACTGGCATGCTGTACCACAGCTCTTGCTCTGTGAAGCAGTGTGTGTGTGTGTGTGTGTGTGTGTGTGTGTGTGTGTGTGTGTATACTGTATATGTCTGTGTGTCAATGAGGGCCTCTTTCAGGTTGGTATTGGGCACACTGGCCCTACATTTTGGACACCCCAGGTGAAATGTTACTTCAGTCCACAAGCCATAATCGAGCTGGATCTCGTATAATCATATAGAATAGATATAGTACAAAAGAAGAAGAATTTAAAAATTTTGAGGTCTAGGATCTACAAAATACTGCAAAAAAGGTGTTTTGATATATTGCAGAGTAACAAAGAGGACCTCGTGTGACCCGTTACGGTAAAACGACAGCTTGCTGTCTATTATTACCATTTTTTGATTCAAATAACAGATAACAAACGTTTCATTTTTTTTTTTTTTTTTTACACAACGTTTTTTCTAAAGTGAGATACAAAGAGTATTGAACAGTCAGCATTAGAAACAAGTTAGAAAGATTATATAAGGCCAGCTAAAACCAACCCTGTTCAGATTCAACTGCTGTGCCCTCTGAAACCCCGTCCTTTGTTTCTGTTTCGACCCCGTCCACATTTCCGCTTTCAAACAAAAAGTCTGCAGTTTTCTATATAACATTGGGCCTCATGCAAAAACGACTCTTACAAACAGATTTGTTATTGTCATGTATGAATAATTTAAAAGTACTAAGTTGGATTTATAACCAACTACAGGCCTGAGGAGGACCTGTAGTTGATCAAAACATCACTAATAAAACTAAAAGGAACTCTAAGTCCAGTGTGGGGGTACTCCTGCAGGCAATTGTAGTGATTTTTTTTTTTTCTTAATCCAGCCCCAATCCTTCTGAGGTTTTCTAGATATGCACACGACTACTCTAACTTGTCATATTCACCACTGTTTTCTCTTAAATACAAACAAACTCATCTGTCTTGTGAGTCTGCCTGTCTCCACAGGCGGAAAAACACCTGTATGACTTATAACTCTTCATGTATTTAAAGTATAAATGTGTTCCTGACTTTACTTTAATGCTTGACAACAGGACTTTTTTTGTAAAGCTTTTACTGGCAAGAGCGTTTTGGGTAGAAGAATTCGCTCTCCAACAGCTGCCTCAGCGTCTTAATGCTGCTCACTTGTGAGCCAAACATTCCCTGTTCCACCTGGCACTGAAAATCACCTGGAGCCTAATAGTGTTCTCTCTAATGGTATTCTCTAAATCGACCGCCTCACTTTTAAAAGTCAGAAACCACTGACCTTAGCAAGATGTTTTTTGGCATTTAACTTCATATCTGCGATGACAGTGTAGAAAACAATAGTAATAGCCTACTTCTCTTTTATGTTTTGGGTCGCCTCAGCACTGCTGACTGCCATGTTTTGGTCTGCTGATTTCCGACAGCGTGAAGTTCTTCTTTTTTTAATCATGGTGACATTTTTGTGAATGAAACTTGCCTACAACTGGAGCAGGACAGGTAGCCTTATATGGTAATTTTTGGGTGTCGAGTATGCTAATGATCAAAACTTCTGACAGTGTATCTACTCATGAACAGATAACATTCATCGGGTTGACAAGTGATTCATGACATGTTTGTGCACATAGGAGGGTTTTCTGAATCCAACTTGAAGCGCTTGTACAAAAAATATCTCATGTAAAAAAATAGGGGGTTTAGGATAAAAATATGAAAATGTTCTTGCATGAGCCCCAGTGTACCTACAGTTATTGCCATAAGCCCACATGCTGCAGTGTCGTTCCACCCATAAGATGAAACCTACATCAAAAAGACAATTATTGCAGCAGAGGGGAATTTTAACGTGTTTTTGGCTTTTTTTTCTTGAAAGCACTGCAGGATTCTCTCATTCGTTTTCCTACAACACTTTTCAAACCATAGTTAACACACTGTTTAAGTGCTACTAATGTGGCGGGGTCTCAGAAAGCTCCCTGACCACATGCTGTGTGCCGCTGTGTTCAGCAGCAACAGCAGTTAAAAAAACAGTCCTCATCATTTGTCTTCCAACCTGGTAAAGCAACATCCAACCCGTGGTTACATCTACTGTTAAAGAGCATACAGTACCATAGCATGCTCAGGTATAAAAAATAATATGGATCTGTTTACTCTATTTTATATATTATAAATATATATATATATATATATATATATATATGTACACACATATATATATATATACATACATATATACACACATACACATACATATACATATATATGTATACATATATGTGTATATATATATATATATATATATATATATATACATATATAAATTATATAGATATATAACTATACGTATCAATTTGTGTTTAATATATCTTTCATATAATATACCCAAGGCTTAAGGGTGAATCAATTCAGACAAAATTTTCTTTGATGACATGGGTGATCCCTTGGCAGAAATATCTTCCTTTCCATTTTGTCCAACGCAGTTAAGGGACATGAAGCTATTAGGTTGCTAACTGCAGTTTGTAGCTGAGGCCAGTCCCAGTCCACAACACTGTAATTCCAACACAAAGACCAAGTTGCGATCACAGTCCCTTGTCCTAGAGTCCCCTTTTGGCATCTGTCTGGGTCCTAAAAGGAACCTTATATAGGCCAACAAATCAAGCAAGTTCCTCTTGGGCATAAAGAAGTTTGCAATGCAGTTAATACAAGAGTGTTGAGGCATTCTTTGCCTGAGGCTGATAAAATAAGCAGCTCAAACAGTTGCTCAGAAATAACACTACCTTAGTTTCCCCAGCGCCAAGCCTAACCTCTCATTCAAGTCTCTGCCTCCAAGTACAAAGTCTGAGCTGTTAGAAACCAGTTTCGCAAAACATACTAGTAAAACAAAATGTTGTGACAAAATAATCGAGGAAGTTAATTGTTTAGTTTCTAACTGAAATGAAATGAATGGCTAAAATAATCAAAACAACTTAGGCAACTGGATGAACAGTCATATGGGGAAGGAAGTAGGAACTGTAAACTTTCATTTGAAAACAGTTGGCCAACTTCAAATCTACTGTACTATCTTCACCCTAACCCAACCACATTTCAAATGACAATTCTTGACCCTGTGCCTAGTCTTACCGACTGTCTTTCTTAGCCTCTAACCCAACCTTGAACCTCTTCCTTTGCCCAGGGCCCAGTTCCTGCTCCCTCCCCACTGCACAGTGCAGCTGTCGGGACTCGTCGCGGCCTGGGACTGGCTTCTCCTCTCTCCCCTCCTCTTCTCTGAATGTCTCTTTATCTGCCTGCTTCCAGCACTGACTCCAAGTGCCAACAAGTCCATGGCTACACCACTGTGCAAACTGCATTAGGTCATTACAAACCTAAAAGAAAAATGAAACTTAAAAAAAAAGAAGAAAAAGACAACTAGGAATATCACAACAACGTTCCTTTGTAGGCGTTGCCAAACCCATTCCCCTTCTTTAGTTTTACAATCTCTTAAGCCATTATTGGATTGGATTACTTTGTTTTTGGACAGAGATAAGATTTCTATGTGTATATATTTATATAAGGTATAGATTTGTGCGTAAATGTACACAAAAATATACAAAAATGCATATAGACATACTGAATTTGTTAAGGACTGCCCATACATTTTCTGCTATGTACGTTAACATACATACAGTACATACAGTACAAACATACATACTTTGTTTATGTGTGTGTGTGTGTGCATGTGTATATGTTAATTCCTTGGTTTTTAAAAACTCTACATTTAGTAGAGCGAGATCTCCTACGAGTAAATCCCAGATTCTCCACTTGGCACCAGTCAGCGCAGCTCGAGAGCCGAGACAGAAAGACAGAGAGGATGCTGTCGTCTCTCAAATCGAGCGCTGTAGATTTTTCCGTGTTCCTATCTTTGTATGAAGCTGTCTGTCCTGCTGCGACCTTCGCTCAGTTTCTCAGGCAGTTTATTCTCCTCCTCTCCTCTTTGTTGCAAGACAAGTTGATCGGAGCTCTTCCTCCAAATTAAGTCAACTCTGAGGAGGGCACCGGCGTAAACCCGTCTGTCAGTTCCCCGTTCTGGTTTAAAAGAACTCCCCTTCCCCTATAACGTGGCATCTGTGACCTCCACTGTCCCTTCAACGCTGCTCCGTGGCCAGGCTCTCAGACAATGAGCCTCAGGAGGCTAAAACATTCATTAAATCTGGTTGCTTAAAGCTAGCTCCAGTGCAGCCGTTTGTTTAACATGGTAAAAACACCACCTTGACCCCTCCCCAAAAAAGGGGAAAGCCCCCCTCTTCTGATTTTCATGTGGACTCCAGCGTGTCCAGTTGAAACACATTGTGATTGGTCGGAGTGGTGAAGAAGAGCTGGTCGTGCGTCGGGGAGGATGAGTGGTTGTCGCAGGGGCTGTTGAGGCCAAGCGTCCGCTCAAAGTCCAGGAGCTGGCCCATGAAGTTGAAGTTGGGCGAAATGTTTGACTTTTTCCGCTTGACGAAGTCGTAGGCGTCGTTGAGCGACAGGTTGAGCTTCTGCATCAGGTAGGCCACCGTGACGGTCACCGAGCGGCTGATCCCGGCCAGGCAGTGGACCAGGATGCCGCACTTTTTGGAGCGTGCCTCGTCTAAGGAGGAGAGGGAGGGACAGAGGAGGAGAAGATGAAAATAGAAGAGAGGAAAGCATGAGAGAGAAGATTAGACTACTGTTAAAACCCCAGTTTCATGCATCATATACCTAAGCCTTCAAATTATTAATGAGCCAGAGGATTTTCTGATCTAAAACTTTATTGACAGCATGAGTTCTTCCTAATTGGCATTTTCATCCATATTAATATGGGAACGTAGTATAACCGCTTGATTTAAAGTACAGTTCATTTGAAGACTAATTTAAAACCAGACTGAAAATCAGTGATTCGCTGCCCTGATTGAAATCTCAAGCCTATTTTCAGACGGGGGGTTAAGCTACTCTTTAATATAAGTATAATGATTTGATTCATTTAATGTGCGGTTCTGAAATCAATCACAATATCTTCCAAATATCAATATAAGTCACAAGATGGCAAATATGTAAAATCGTCCAAGCAATGAACTGTATTCTGCTGTTATTCATCACACAGAACCAAACTGGTCAAATGTGTAAACCAAAAAGGTACATGTAACTTAAAACAGTAACGTTTTTTAATGAAAGACTAGTTAAGAATCATTAATTTAAGCAACAGAAATCTCTAGAATGATATCATCATCATTTGTAGTCAATTCATCAATGAGTCAACCGTTTGATTGATTGATTGTTTCACTGATTTATTGTTTTGAGCAACTTTTCAAGCATGAATTGCCAAATATTTGCTGGTTCCAGCTTCTCGAATTTGATTATTTTAAGCATTTCTCCATTTTATTCCATTGTAAATTGGATATCTTTTGGTTTTGGACTATTGGTCAGACGAAACAAAACAACTGAAGATTCCTACTTGGGCTCTGGGAAACTAGGATGGATACTGTTTTCTGTTTTTTTCTGATATTTTGTAGACCAAACCATTAATTAAGAGAAAATCATCTGTATATTAATTTTTATTTAAAACATTTGTTAGCTGCAGCCAGACATAGACGTGTGTAAAGTCAAAACCATTACCCAATTGACAAAAATTTTATCAGCATATATTTGATAGGTGACTCAACATTTTAAATAATTTTTCAAACAAAAATCACAAATATTTGCTGCTTTTCAAATGTATGGATTTGTTGCTTTTCTTTGCTTATACTAAATACTTATATGATAGTATGGTAGATTTCTTTGGATTTTGGACAAAATAAGCAATTTAAAGATGTCACCTTTGGCTCTGGGGAACTGTGATCAACGGTTTTCAGTATTTTCTGACATTTTACAGATGAATCAGTGGTGAAAACAATTTAGTTAGTTGTAGTTTAAGTCACTGGATCTTGATAAAATTCTACAGAAAGTCAATGATGAATGATACTGAATTATCGCCCAGTCCTAATTCAACATGATTTATTGTTTAACACAAGCATGCTTCAACTCAAAATATGAAAAAAAAAAGAAAATTTGATCTTTCTTTCAAAAAAAAAAATCATATTACATCTATAATCCAGGGTAACCTTTCTCAATGACAGCAGAAAGTCGTGTTTCATTCTGCTTTCTAGCTCTAGGTCTTTAGAAAAACCTGAATTAAAAAAAAAAAATCTTGCAATCTTGCATTATTAACAGCCACATCCATCCGCCTTCTATCAGTCTCGAGCCCTTGCACTTGCATCACTACAGGCCATTAGAGCGACAGTTAAGTGCTTCTTTCCCTTTGTTCTTCCCTCTCTCTCTTTTTCATCCTCTCCTTCATCTCTCTCTCTCTCTCTGTGTCTCCTCACTCTCTCTAGCTGCATCTCTTGTTGTAGGATTGGGGTCAGTTGGGTCACGAGCTCAGGCTGCCAAGCGGATGCCAAATCAAATTTATATGTGATGTGTTCTCACTTTCTACAATCAAAAGGGGCCAAAAATCTTCATCAGGAGGCTCAAAAACCAGCGATTCAAGGCTCAGAAGTCGAATGAGTAACCAGCAGTTCATCTGCATTGAACTGATCTTCAGCTTGTGCAGCATTACGTCATGTTACTTGTGCTTTAAATACATAACAATGCAAGATCCTAACATTTGTCAGGCTGTTAAAACACCAGAATATATCAAATCCCTCACTCTCTACATTCTGGAATACATTAAAAACATGCTCAAACAATAATTTCAGATATTTAAGGAATCCACGGTTTACAACAGTGTAGCTGAAGGACACATCTGGGTCCCCTTTTAAGCCCGAGCTTCTCTCCTTTACCCATAATTACCCTGCTGTTACCAAAAAGATCTGATGTAACTCCCGCACATTAAAGCCAGCCAGACAGCGCCATTTAACAACAGCATGACCCAAATCTACCGTGACCTCTGGCTCTGGCATATGTCACACTTCTTCCCACCTAAGCAGAAACATTACTCCAAAAAAAAAAAAGTAAAAAAAAAAAAAAGTCAGGGGTCTGGATAATCTAAGACAAACGTGAAGGCTTTGGCACTGACTCATCAAAGAGGGAATTCACTCATTCTCAAGAAGTAAAGTCAGAAGGAATGAATGGAAATACTGAAACTGGGACGAGATAATGCAGAAAACCTGAGAGCAGCTTTAACGGGGATGAAATTCATGTGGTTTCAGTGTGACCTCATTCTCAAAGAATCCATTTCCATGTTTTATTCAAGACTCTGCTTTATATATTTTTTTTTATATTTTAAATTCTCATTTTATCAGTGATAGTAGAATAAAGGCAGCTGACAGTCCAAGCTTGGCTTAGCAAAGCATTAAATTCTGACTAAAACTATTCCCCCAAAACTGTTTATATGTGAAAAAGACAGTTTTTTTTCTTGATTTATGATTGAAATCTTGGATAAAGTGAAGCCAAAGTGAAGAATGGAGAGTAGACATAACTAGTGCTGAAACGATCGGTCAATTAATCGATTGGCTGATCGACAGAAAATTAATGGGCAACTATTTTGATCATTGTTTAAGTATTTTTTAAGCAAACGTTGCTAGAATTCACGGGTTTGTACTTTCTTCGTACTCCTGACAGAAAATTGAATATATTTAGGTGTTGGACTGCCTATTTTAGTTGGACGAAATTGGCAATTTTAAAACATGATCATGTCCTTTGTGAATCAAGAAAATAATCAACAGATTACTTGATAACGAAAAAAATCATTAGTTGCTACTCTGCAGTCACAGCTATTTTGATAATCAATTAAACATTTAAATCATTTATCAAGCAAAAAACTTGATAACATTCACAAATCTCAGCTTCTGATATGTGAAGATTTACTGCTATTCTTAATTTACTTAATTATAAGTTCGATATCTTTGGGTTTTGGACTGTTGGTCATGATTTATAAGCTATTTTAAGAGATAAGCTTCGGCTTTGGCAAAATGTTACCCACCTTTTTCTCTATTTTCTGGTGTTTTATTGACTCAAGAGTCTTGAGATGATTAACAGATGAGTAAAACAGGAAAAAAAAAAACAGACTTATGCTAAGCAAAATTATGCTGATTTTTTTAAGACTTCCTATACACTTTGCTTTTGTCTTATAAATGACTGAATAATTTTCCTCTCATAAGAAAACTGTCAGCAGATTAGTCGATAATTAAAATACTCCTGTCACCAAAAGGATCTGGTGTAATCCCTGATGTATCTCTAAACATAAGATTAACTTGAACACCCTCCACCTTTACTCACCAATGAATGAAATGGCCTCAGGGAAAAACTGTGAGAGGTTCTGGCTCCAGTGATCGGAGATCGGTATCTGTTTGTACTTGAAGTCGCCTTCGTGCTCGAACATGTTGGGCAGGTTGGGCGTCACATTGAGGATGTACTTGATATTGTACTTGCTGAGCACATCCAGGTTGGTGGAGTCTTTGGCACAGCCCAGGTAAAGGTACGGCAGGATCTGGACGGGGAACGCTGGCTGGGTGTTGGGGAGGGGGCTGCCCTCCGACTCTGTGGCGCTGCCTGGCTCGCGGTCAGATTCCCCGTCAGAGCAGTCGGAGCTGATGCGAAGTCCTCCCAGACCCAGGACAGAGGCTGGTGGGGAGCTGCTGGGACAGGAGCAGTCCAAATTGGTCTCACAGTGCTCGGGGTACTCTGACTGGAACTTGTTGAAGCCCCCTGGAGGACGAGGAAAAGACCAGCAAAGGTCAATATTTGGATAACGTAAAGAAAATAATTTCATTGCGTGGTGTAAAAAAGTGTACATAAATGTCCAAAGGCAGGTTACTGTTTGTGTGTATGTATGTATGTGTGTGTGTCAGTGTGTGTGTGTGTGTGTGTGTGTGTGTGTGTGTGTGTGTGTGTGTGTGTGTGTGTGTGTGCGTATGTGTGTGTGTGTGTGTGTGTGCAGTGGCAAAATGTGCAATTCAACATCTACAAAATGGCAGCTGGATGCCAAGTCTGCATGGTACAAGAGGTGGATCATGAACCTGAACAACAAGAAATTAACCCTTTGGATTTTTCAACCACAATGAATCAATGAGAAAGAAAAGAACAAAAAACTGAGACGATTAAAACATATTCTAGAAAAGGACAATAATGGTTTGTGTTTTCAAGTAGAAAAAACCTAATAAACACACATTTTACCACAAATAATTATTTTCCTAATGACATGATATGCTATACAGTAGATAGATGTAGTGGAGGCCAAATGAAATCAGTTTAAATACCTGTTTTATTCACACTAGAGTTTACTCACACGAATCACATTATATCATAAGTAGTGTTCAACCTGCAACTGATATCATGATATGGGTTTAAAATTGGAAAAAAAAAAAAGATTTTTGTGAAAATGCCGTTACTGTATTCATGCCATCTTTTTTTTTTTTTTTTTTTTTTTTAAGTGCCACTACATCACACACACTGATGTGACAGATAATATGAGATCAACCTGCGTCATTATGAATAAGCAAACAGGCTGGACAGATGTGCTCCATTGAGAAAAGCTGAGCCCCGGGGGAGAGTCGGCAGCACAGCGGGACAGCCAGCGCTGCTGCAACGCCGCTCCGCTCACCGGACCTTTTTTTTTGTGAATGGCAGCTCGGATTGTGACACCGACGAGACATTTCTATGACTGTTCTCTAAACCAAACACACAGATACCCTCGAATAACTACCACGCGCTGTGCGTGGCTTTATGCCTCTGTAACGGCGACACCTTGTTCTGTTCGTGCCGGAGGATCATTCAGAGTGTGTCGTCGTCTGCTCGTTTCCCTGTTCATTCATGAAAAAAAAAAAAAAAAAAAAAACCGCTTGTCTTTTCCTGAAGGAACACACAACATGGCGGGGCCATTTTTTTTTTTTTGCAGCATTTAATTGAAAACACGTTTGACCCAGCTCTTACAGAGCGAGACGCAGGGCAGTGGCGTCGGGGTCCCTGTGATACTAACTGACGCTATTCCGACGAAGACAGAGCTGAAAATGAAGCCATTTCCATCCTCCGCTCCGTCCGGCATCAAAGTTCATTACCACTTCACGCAAGCCGATGTGTCTCAGTGTGTCTCTTACAATAACTGTGATACAACAATATGCTCTGTTATTACAAACCAAGGTGTCGCCGCCTCGTTATGATGCGTGAATATTGAATCGCAGACAAACTTTGGTCTGTGGACGGACGCCAACAGCTGGATTTATTTGAAGTGGCGCCGCGCTGTGACACTTAAACACTTTCATAATCTCTGAGAACATTATTTTATTTTACTTTTTTAATTGAGACGTGTGTCTGGTCATATATATTCTATCAGAACCATGCTTCTGTTAAGGCAGGCCACCGGGAAATAAAATCCAGTCAATGTATCCATTAATTTCATGATCCGGGACCAGAACTGTATCATCGTTTTAGCTTTACTTGTTCACGGCGTGGTGAGAGGGGGACACCATCAGATCGACCACGTATAGATTCTCCAACTGGGACAGTCTCAGTTCATCAGAGTGAAATGAAACCATTGGTTTTGCTGCTGGAGTCCGGTTTGAAAGCAAAGAGTCGATGAGTTTGGTGTTGTTTTTTTTATGAATTAAAGGAACTAAAACACACGACCAGACCCCTCAGATCTAAAACAGAATAGAGTCTAATCTCACCCTCCAGATAGAAAGCCTTGCACCCGTCGTCCCGCAGCTTCTGCAGGAGCAGCCCCAGCACGGAGCTCCCCAGTCCGGACTCCTGCCGCTCCGAGGTCGCCTCGTCGTACAGAACCACCACGTCCGTCTTGCATCGCTTGACAAATTTCTCCTTGTCCTCGTTGTTGGGAATGATGGAGCGGATGGGGAGGTTGCCCTTCTTCAGCCTCCGGAGCATGAGGCCCGGGATGGCCAGGTTGATGGCCGACTCGATGTGCGAGGACTCGTACAGCTCATGGGGTCTGCAGTCCAGCAGCAGCAGAGAGCTGGCCCCGGACTCCAGCTCCTCCTGCAGCCACTCCACGCTCTTACTCGACATCATCATCATAGTCACGATCACAGAGCCTCTCCGCAGATGAATAATTCTCATCAGGGAAACGTTAATCCGCCTGTCCCCTGGCGTGACATGAAAAGCAACACACAACGCAACGGAGGACGGGAAGAAAAAATCACGGCGCTAAACTTCCCTTCCCGCGGCCGCCGCCACCATCACCGCCACCGCCGCCGCCGCCGCCGCTCCTGCTGCTGCCGCCGCCGCCGCCGCTGCTGCTGCTGCTGCTGCTGCTTCCCGCGGGCGCGCACACACACACACACACGCACCCAACACACACTTCCACACGCATCCAACGCGCACGCAGCGATGCCCCTCTGGTTGGAGCAGGAAACTTGAACATGCAGAGGTTTCTTTCCCTCCTTCCTTCAGTCCGACAGGAGAAGTGGAGCTTTCATTCCAGTCCATCGACGTCCATTCGGCGAGCCCGCTCCGACTTTGAGGCGTCCGCAGCCCAGCGAAACCGGCCCAAGGAAGCCCCGCTAGTGGCCCGGGATGACTGTGTCGGATGAGGTGCCGCCGCTAAAGCCCATGATTATTGTTGTTATTTGACATGCTGGCCCGCGGAGCGCCTCTGGTTTGTCATTTCCACTGGACGCGTTAAAGAGGCTCTGCGGGCTTGTCACTGAGGAGGGAGGAGCGGAGGGATTTAAAGGCGCAGCGCTGCCGGAGACTCACAGGAGCTCACGCTGTTTTCCGCGACATACCCTCCATTCATGACAGTCTGTGCAGAATGGTCTAACTTCGAATAACAGCCCCGGTTTGACCCGGGATGGTTAAATCTGAATTGAATTTCTAAACGGTCGCTTGTGGCGTCGGTGGAATGTAACGAAGTACATTTATTCGAGTAGCTCCTGTACTTACGTACTTTATTTCAGTACCTTCTTACAGCGTAGAGTACTGTAGCCTACATTAAAAGGGCTTCTGCACTCAAACATATTAAAGCTTAGAAATATGATGTTCCCATTATAAATTCAAAACTTCTGTACCCGAGTTGAGCTGAAGTGATTAGTCGACTAAGCGATTCGGAGAAAATGAATTGGCAACTAATTTGACGACGGTTTATGTTGATTTTTTTATGCAAAAATTTAAAGGATTTCGTGGTTCCAGCTTCTCAAATGTGAGGATTTGCTTTCTTTGCTTTTAATTATTTTAATAATTTTACTTTATTTTTAATAATTTTGTGGTTCGGACTATTGGTTGGACAAAACAGGATTTTTTTTGTGAAGGTGTTGCTGTTTTCTGAAATCAAATTAATTGAGAAGATAATCAGGATATTATAATAAATCATTATTATAAACAGTCCTATATCAATTAGCTCCACCTCAACCAACTGTAACAGTGTGTTTACACAGGAGACATTTTTCTGCATTAATACTTTTACTTAAGTAACATGTTCAATGCAGAGTATTTTTAAAGTGTGTCATTAGTACTTTTACTTAAGTAAAGGACCTGAATACTTCCTCCAACGTTGTCCTGTAGTGTTCATGGTACTTGTAGCCTTTTATTTGTCTGTTTATTGTGACATTGTTTTGTTTTTTTACAGACTTACTTATAAAAATGTCTTTAAAACTTTTTCCTTGTGAACTGTAAATGATATTTTTGATTTTGACACTGTCACAGAGGTGTTAATTCAATTATATGTTGTAGCACTGAGGTCATAGTTAGTGGCGGTGCTCTACTGGACTGCATCTCATTCAGAGGTGTTTCCAGCCTTCTGCCCCCCTCGTGTATGAAAATGGGAAGGACAAAAAAATTAGGAACACCTCTCAGTATCATGTAGCCCAGTACTAAACCACCTTTAGCTATGACCTATGGATTAAACATACAATTTTCAACTCCATTTCCAACAACGTCAATGAAACCCAAACATTATGCGGAAGCAGAGGAGGGATCACTCCTCTGTTGCTTTTCCGGAGGTTTTGTTGGTGGTGAGATTTTCCTTATCTAAATCGAGGGTCAAAGGATAGAGGGCGTCCTATGTTGTACAGATTGTGAAGCCCTTTCAGGGAAATATGTAATTTATGATACTGGACTTTAAGAATAAAATTGACTTGACTGGACTTAACTATACCCACAGTTTTTCCCCCAGATCTTTAAACTCATTCAGTTGTCACGACTCTGTGCTTAACCAAACTTCAACCACCACTGAACTGTAGTTTTCTCAGGTGGGGTCGCTACCTTCTTGTTCTGCTCTCAGCATTGTTTCTCGGGTCAAGAGGTGTACCACAGAATTATCGACCTTATACACAAGAAGTGCAAAGTTCATTTTCCTTTGGTCTCCACACCACCTTCACTCAAATCCTGACAAACAACCACTACATTAACTCAACCGCATTCACTTACAAATCAATTACTGGGCACATTCCTAACGGAAAATTGTCTCCTGCAACTAACCAGACAGAACTAATCCAGTGATAAAATCACAGAAAAAAAAATTAGACACATTTCCAAAGTGTGTCTCCAGAGAGTAATTTCTTTATCACATAGCAAAAACCTGAACCAGGTTTCTTCTTCTGTTTTTTCCAGTTTGTCTCACGATGACACAACAGCTGCTGCATCACACTGTATATGTTAAGAAGTTTTGTTGAAAGCTTGCAAAAAATTAGAAAAAAAGTATTGAAGCCTCTGATGCGTATGGAGCAAGTAAAGAAGATAAGCGGCTGAAATGTAACATGCAGATAGGAAACGTGTTTTTCTTCCTCAGGCAGCATCCAGCTCTCAGTGAGCACTTTGCGTTGATTTGTGCACCAGAATGACATCCCCACTACACCGGCCGAGGCTGTGGAGCTGGTGAGCAATTAATGTCTTTTCCATTGACTCTTTCGCAAGACATACCGCACGTTTGATAACACAATATCATCCAGATCGTCCAGTTCAGGGTCAGGTAGGTGACAGTACAGCTGCAACTACTGATTTTTTGCTCCGTTTTCAGCTATGACTATTTTATATTTTTTTCCCCCCTCGCATGAATGCTGGGTGTCATGGTGATGTCACGCGGGATTAGTTTATGTCTGTAACAGCTCAATGGTGGTGGTGTACCTGCTGCACTACACAATGCATCACTGGGTCATCACTACGTTTCACCATGAATGACCTAATAAGGCATCAGCAGGTTGTGACAGAGGCAGAGAGGGGGAAAAGAGGAGTGTTTGATTTCCTCACAGCTGCAGAGAGGAGGAGTGGGGGATGCACCAGCTGCAGACAATGGCTCTTTATCCCCCCCAGAGGCTCGCACACAGACACACACACACTCACTAACAAAACGCAGACACATACATATATGCATACACACAGCTACACAAGCAGACACACACAAACTTTAGGCCTCTTGTGTTTCAACTCCCTTCACGGACAACAACAGGCTCTCTGAGAGAGTGTGTAGCCTCTGTGTGTGCGTTTGTGTTTGTCTACAAACTGCTCTCCAATAGTAAACAAAACTATCATCGCGACCAAGGACTATAACTCTACTCGTGATGAATCTCTACCACAGGTGGTTGGAGGAATTTTCCTTGGACAACGAGAAGATAACCTGTTGATTTAAAGGCATCCGCAGACCGAGCGACAGGAACGTCTTGGTTATGATTTGTGTCAAACTGCACAGTATAAATTTTTTGGGGTATGTCGGATTGTGTGATGAATGCATGGTGAATCACAGTGCTACAGAATACCACTAAAATTGATTCAAGCAGACACATCTCATCAACTGCCATTATTCATCTGCACTACTCTCATGTTTCAAAAATGTAGGAAAACAATGAACAAGCCTTGGCGCTGGCAGTGCTGTACATCAAAAAAATCTTGAAGAGTAGGAGGAGATTGTGAAGCTGGATTGCAGCCAGGGAAAAGAGGGCAACGTGACATGCTTATTTTGAAAAGAGAGTTTGGCATAAGCATGTTTTGGAGAAGTAGCGTTATGCTAGCTCACCAGTGTTTTCTGTGACATTTCATCTCATATTCTGGTTAGCTGGTTTGTAAATGTGGGTCGTAGCAAGAGTCACAATGTTAGATTTTGGGAAGGATGTATTTAGTGGACTGGGTACGGTGCAGACGGCCAGATTTGCTGCCATTTTGCCCCAGCGGTCAACCGCAATACTAAAACAAAAAAATGCCGAGGCCCAAAAAGCATTTTCCCCATAGATCTCCAATATAAAAGAGGTGCCTGGAAAAGTTTTCACAGGACATGTCCAATTGTAAATAGTCAATTGTTACTTTTTGTATTGTGAAATTTTAATCTATCAAGATTTTATATTTGCAAAATATTCCCAGTGCATAGAAAAGTGAAAATATGCACGACGTCATTCCACTGTAAAGTCTATGGGACCAGCACTAGTGAGCTAGGGAGCAAAACACTCAGGCACGTATAATGGGCTGCATAATGTGGACATAAACTTTTTGGCTTATACACTGCTCAAATCATTTTCATTCAAATAAATGTGTGCCATCCTGGGGTCCAGAATCCAGTTCTTATAATGCATCCTTAGTGTATTCTGTGTCATTTCATGTTATGATCTGATTGACCGGTTTCTTTAACTGTGTGTCTTAAAAACAGTCACATTCTGGTATTTTTGTCCTAAGTGTTTATATAGTCCATCTCAGGTCGCCTGAGCTCCTCATTGGCAATTATTGGTCACGTCTTGCAGCGCAATCTAAAACCACTGTTTTTGACTGATGACCAAAGATTTCACATCTGTCATGTTTCTCAACTTTCGTCACCTCAACGAGGCCCTACCACCCCTGAAACCATGTTTTCAAATCTTGAGTATTTCTGTATAACCTTAAATATTCACCAACAAATAAGCAGCCATCAAAGTTGAAAGTGGAACTAAAATATCCTTTGATATTAATTATTGAGAGTTTATCACTGAAAAACTCAACTAATCTGTTTCGTCAGATTGTGTGGGTGCGGTTTGATCAGATTTGTTTGACAAAGGCCTGGAAACGTAAGCAAACAATCGTCCTCACATTTTGACCGAAATATGGCTAAATGTTGATTGGTGCTCAGAAGTATGTGACATCATTATTTCCAACTGAGCCTCATCCACAAGTGTTCATGTGGGGCCACAATGGTCATAGCTAGAAGGTGAGTATGAAAATGAATTTTCAGTGTCTTTAGTTTGGATTTCTTCATAAACGTTGGCAGTACCGAGCAGCATGAGTTAAGTAATAAAAGCAGAATTAGACAAATAAGCTTATGTAAAGGTAAGGATGTATTCACCACTATCTGAGGGACAAAAGACATGAACTCATTGCGAGCTTTACCCAACATTAGGAGTCTGCTGGCTCATACATGAATCAACAGCCTTTAAACTGCAATTATGCAAAGCACGGAGCCTTTCAAACTGTCTACGCACACACATTTCATGAGTACCTCTAGTCTGTGTTTTCAAACCGTCAATTTTTCAGAAAACTGCCCTCCTCCATACACCCCGGCTTGAGGGCTTTAATCAGCTTTATTGTTCTCATATTGAAATGAAATATGAAAAACAGCCACACAAAGAAATACGACTGCACAGTAAAACCTTTTCAAAAAGAAAAGCAATATATGCAATGTGAATCTATTTGCTGTTGACACAGAGAACCATCCTTCACAGGCTGGTTCTGCCAGATGGAAGAGCTCTTAATTCCATTTTAAGTCTATACTCCAGAATGGTAATGTAATTTTCTGAAGAATGGTGTTGAGATGAGGGCAAAGTGACATTTGTAAACCCAGACCTGAAACTGAGCTCCCCCACCTGTATTAAGTGTTGTTTTTCTGAATGAAAAGCCACATACCAAAAATATTACACAACTCCATGCAGAAACTAAAAAGCAAGGACATAGAGAAAGCTCATTATGTGAAGATATTTCGGGAGGTGAAGTGTTGTCTTATCTGGGAAAAGAGAAAAGACTGTACAATTTTACATCTACCACACTGTATGTTGAGTGAAAAATGCATCCTGAATGAAATTTTGGTAGAGCGATAAAATCAGCACTGAAAATTTAATATCTGTGTGGGAGGGCACTAAAAATAGTTTGTATAAATAGTTTCTATATCATTTCAGTTCCAATGACAAACAGGCAGTTAAACAGCTGGACTGCACACGTTGTTAGTCCTATCTGTGAATTTAGCACTCTGTACATTAATCCATGTTGTGATACGCGTTGCTCTGACAGTGTTGTCATTTGCCATATCACCACAAGTGAGCGCCTGATAGACGGAGAGCTATTGCTAGCTAGACCCCCTCCTCTGTATTTCAGAGCCACAGTCATGATGTTCGGGCTAGCCTCCGTTCCATTAGCTTCAGGAACTCAATGCAAGCTCTCATGTAGCATTCCTTTTCATCTGTCTTTGTTAAAAAACAAAGTCTGTTCCTCAAGATATCTTTCCATATTCTAGAACAATTCACCAACCACTACAGCACTGCCTATTAAATGTCGAAACCTCAGTGATCTTAAGAAAGTTTATCAACGATTTATTTTTGGCATCCAAAAAACTGTAGTGCGGAAGTGTGGCTACTTACATCATTGTAATGTGGTTTCGTCCATTTCCCTAAAACTCAACAGCTAAGAAGGATTACTATAGAAGAAAGCGTTGGTATCTCTCAGACATTTCTGAATTAACCGCAGCCCTTCAACTCGCTGATGGACTCGCCTCTTCCGTCACACCATGACTTTTACCCCAAGAACGTGTAGGACCCATGGGTAGCGGTGTTCATTAAAGGCCACTAACATAAATATTGAATATGTGATATCAGATTGTTCTCAAAAAACTATCGTACTTATCTAAGCACATCAAGCGAGTTACACAACACTGTTGAGGAAGGCTCTGTTCTGAGACTGGATTTGTAGTTTTTAGTGATGTTAGAAATGTCAGTGGGATTTCAAATGAAGTTTTCTTACTACTGGATCGGAACCCGGAAATTATGCTTTCACTTCAGCTCTCTATAATGTGGGATGAACACAGCACTGATTGTGCAGGAGCTGCTGATGAGTCAGCAGGTTTTGAAATAAAATGAACAAAAAGTAACATCTTATGTGAATCAGTGCTGATCTTAACAAGCTAAGTTAACTAGGGCTGTGTCTGAAATCACTCCGTATTTACTATGTAGTGCGCTACATTTACTATCCGCTATTTTATCTGAGTGAGACCCAACATTCCCCCACGGTGGAACGAATGCTTTGCACATCTGAATGGGACAGTACATCACGCAAAATGGCATATGACCTCATACAAACCCTGAATAAATACAAATTGGATGCCTGTGTAGCCTGCGTGTTTACTTCACGTTGCAGGTATGGGTTGGGTCTGGATTTGATTTAAATTGCTGGTAACAGGTTGGTTGCAGTACAAACTGGTAAAAATTGTTGTGCAACTCAACACATGTGAATTCTGAGGCAAAATGATGATTAATGTAGGTCTGAAATCTCAATTCAATGCTCAATATGGAGTAAACTATTGAGTATCTGTTTTATAGGGAGTAGTGAATCAGTAAAAAGAGGTTGAGAGTGGGAACCTTCTAGAAAGCTATTTAGCCCAGCTTGTTAGCTTCCACTGTGAAATACAAACCTAACAGCATGACCGGTCCTTCCAAATGTTCAAAGCTATCAAGAGACATACAACTTAAATCGATAATGATACATACATAGTGGGCTTGTTTAAAAAAAGAGAAAACATTTTTGTATCGTTTTTTAAGTGTTGTCAGTTTAACGTTCGTAGGTTGCACAGGGCTGTGACGTGCTCCACTAAGAGGCACACCATGGAAATTGACAGTGCATTTCCCAGCAGCAAATATGCGTGGTAACTGCAGTATTGTTATACTTTATAATTCCTTACACAAAAAGTGAGGAGAATTAAAATTTCAGTTCAGCTTCGATGAATATCTATGGAAATAAAGTACACTTCCGACAGTGAATGGGAAGATTATGTGATCTTTATGGACTCGTCTGGGCTTTCATTCCTATGAAAAGCATTAAATCAATGATTTCTGAACCAGAAGATCTGCCCATATCCCTGGAAAATCACCCTGGGTTGTATCCAGTATTCAGAAAAAGTCTCCCATTCATTGTCAGTGGAACAGCTCCAAAACCTTTTTTCACAGATTAAAATGTTCTTGTTTCATGCTTCTGCAGAGATTCAAACTTCGTGTTCACAAGACTGAACTGTACTTGTTCAGTAAGACATTTCTAGCTCAGATTCATTCTGATTGGGCAGGACTTGTAGTGCTTTCTCCTGATAGAACAATGTTACTCATTAATTAATTTTTTTCTTGCCCTGTATATTATTATCCAAATGTCTTGCATATACAGCATAATGGCAATGTAAATTCTCCCCCTCTCTTCCTAGAGAAAACTGGGAAAATACCAACTTGGCACTAAGCTCCCTTTCTTGTTTCCATGTTTCTATCTGATGTCTCTTTAAGGCAGACTGTGGTTTAAACCCACTCACCTCAGTGATGGAGTGAGGTGACCACCCCTCTCCCACGCTAACGCTGGCATTTCCTCTGCTGTTTCCTTTGCCCCCAAACATGCAGGTCGACAACACATAAAAACAGGCCTGGAAAATGTATCAAGCAATTCTGCCTGTCTCTGTTCAGTTGCTCTGTGATTTGTATCTATTCAATAATCAGACATTTGCAGGCTCTCGGACTGATAGTTAATGATTTTTGGTAAAATTATTACTATTATTGAGGTTTTCAGGAGGAGATTTCAATTTATGTACAATAGTGACCGATTTAGGTGTAATTCTCCAAGGTGTTCATGATATTTTGAATGGAGCATTAGGCAAAGGCAGTATTGGTTGCAAGAACTGAACCGGATTACAGTTCATCAATAGCCCTCTGCTTCTGACTGCTTTTGTTCTGCTTTTGTTCCCAGTGAAGTTCTTACAACAGAGCTATGTACAGCTATGTAGCTAAGTTTTATTAATTCAGTATAATTATTCAGGTTCTCCAGTAATTGGGAGCAAAGTTTATTTCCAACAGTATTTACATTACATTTACATTTACTCATTTGGTAGATGCTTTTATCCAAAGCGACTTACAAGGGATGGACAACACTAACGCTTTACTACAGTAGGAGACCTTGAAGTAAGTGCTTAATTCTAGATCTATTCAATGAGACAAAGTGTGATGAGATCAGGTTAAAAAAAAAAGCACCAAAAGTGCGCAGTAAGTACTAGTTAGGCATGTTAGACTGTTGTTAGACTGTTGGTGCTACGAGAGGAGGTGCTCTCAATAGACATGAGTCTTAAAGAGGTTCTTGAAGATAGGGAGGGACGCCCCATCTTTGATAACATGTGGTAGCTCGTTCTACCATCAGGGAACCAGTAACTAGAACAGTCTGGACTGTGATTGCTTTATGTGGAGGGATGGCAATGCTAAACAATGTTCCTTGGAGGAATGCAGAGGCCGAAAAGGAGAATAAGCCTGTATGACTGATTTCAAGTAGATGGGTGCAGATACAGCAGACACTCTGTAGGCAAACATTAGTGACTTGAATTCAATTCGGGTGGCCATGGGTAGCCAGTGGAGGTCAATGAGCAGCGGAGTGACATGTGCCCTTTTAGGCTGATCAAAAACTAGACACACTGCTGAATTCTGGTCCATCTGTACGGGTTTCACTGTGTGTGAAGGGAGGCCCACTTAAGGGCATTGGAGTAGTCGAACCGAGAGATAACCATAGCCTGTACCAAGAGTTGGGTGGTGTACTGAGTCAGGTGAGGCCTAATGTTTTTTTAATGTTGTATAGAGAAAAGCAGCATGACCAGGAGAAAGATGCAAAATGGTCAGAGAAGGATAGCTGGTCATCAAACACTACGCCAAGGTTTCTCATAATTTTGTTTGTGGTGAGAGATTAACAGGTGATTTTGATGTTGATGTTGTGATGGAGGTGTAGTTGAAGGTGGTGTTCCTTCATCCACATGGATATGTCTGAGAGAGGCTGAGATCCATGCCAAGACTGTGGGTTCACCTGGCGGGAAGGACAGGTATAGTTGGGTGTCATCTGCATGGCAGTGCTATGAGAAGCCAAAGAGGAGAGGACCCAGCACCAAGGGGTACCAATTTAGGGTACCCTGTGGGGAGGAAATGGGATAAGGACGTCTGTACTTGCCATGACACATTGAAGTAATATTCAGTGAGATAGGATTCAAACCAAGAAAGTGTTTTGCCTGAGATGCCCATATCAGAGAGTACAGATACCAGGATGCTCCAGCAAGATAAGGACCGAGGACTGAGCTGCAGCTCTGGCTGCCCTGAGTGCTTCTGTCACAGACAACAGAGCTGTTTAAGTGTAGTGGCTGCTCTGAAAGCTTGACTGTTTTCGGTCAGGGAAGGCGTTCCATGAGAGGACTTCCAAGACCTGTTTGAAAACCGCCCTTTTGATAGCCTTAGATAAGAATGGATGTAACAAAACCGGTCGATAGTTCTCGACTTGAGTAGGGTTGAGCAGAGGTGTTACCAAGCCGGTTTGATGGATAAAGCCAATGAGGCATTTATCACATGTTTGATAGCAGGTACAATAGTGTGAGATATGGCTTGAAAGAGGTTGGTGGGAATCGGGCCCAGCGCACATATAGTATGAGGGCTACCAGTTAGGAGTTTTGATACCTCGTTCTAGGTGACAGGGGTAAATGAGAGAAGTATTGCATCATTGGCCTGGGGAGACAGAGAGGGACATGTAGTAGGAGAGCTACTACATGGACAGCTTTTTGGTGCCTTGCATTCAGCTGGGGGGCTGAATGAGGGAGGTGGTGAGCCATTGCCCGGAGGAGGTAGAGAAGGGTATGTGAGCATAGAGGGAATGCTACATGTTTCGCTTGCTGGTGTGCTGCCCTCGACAAGAGGGGTGACCATGCAGAGTATTTGTATTTATATAGTAACATTCAAAAACAAGTTACGAAAGACTTGAACCCAAAATACGCACAGAAAAAAATTCATTAAGATTAAATTAAAATGCAACCCTATGCCCTATGTCTAGACTAGAATGTGGATGATTCTCTAAAGCCCTTATATATATTTGACAACTCTTTTTTATAGCCAATGTCACTGTTTTTAAAACCTCCCTTTCTTAATATCTCTGCATGGCAACCACGAAATGGTAAAGTTTACGATGCGACAGGTAATTACATACATATATCATACTTTAAGTCAGGTTTTCTTGCACTGTCTAAAACCTCACTGCAGAAATTTTAGTTTGATAACAAGAAGAATTTTCATTTTCATACCAAAATAGAGCTGAACTAACGAAATAACTAACTTACTAACTAGATCTCTACACCCTTACTTTTTTCCTAGCTACATGGAGAGCACACAACTTCCTGCATAGACACCGAGCATTGGTATTGGACATAAATTAGAGGTGCAGAGTGAACGGTTTTAATAGAGATTTAAATGAAAAGTAAAAACCTAGCTTGTGTGGTTCCCTAAAAGCAATCATTAAAACATATAAGCAGTGAATGTAGAGATGCTAAAATTGAGGTCATGGTAAATGGACTGCCCTTATATAGCGCCTTTGTAGTGTTATTGACCAGCAAAGTGCTTTACACTACTGCCACATTCACCCATACACAGACACACTTATACAGCGCTTTTTACTATAAAGACAGTGCTTTCTACACACACACACACACACACACACACACACACACACACACACACACACACACACACACACACACACACACACACAC
This sequence comes from Xiphias gladius, assembly GCF_016859285.1. Classification (NCBI taxonomy): domain Eukaryota; kingdom Metazoa; phylum Chordata; class Actinopteri; order Istiophoriformes; family Xiphiidae; genus Xiphias; species Xiphias gladius. The sequence continues at coordinate 12,874,534 of NC_053420.1, read as the reverse complement.
ACACACACACACACACACACACACACACACACACACATTCACGCACCGATGATACATCGGGGGCAATTTGGGGTTCAGTATCTTGCCCAAGGGCCCTTCGACATGCAGACTGGATCTTGAACCAGTTGAAGTTTGGACAGATTCTGTAGGCTCAGATAGGAATATATATAGTAGTGGTAATCTAATCAGAATATAATAAAAGCATGAATTTGAGATTCCAAGAACTGTGCAGATAAAAAAAAGATATTATTTTTGTCCTGAAACAGAAAATCAACTGTTGACAGTTCTGATAATCAATTAATCATTTACAGTTGTCAATTGTGAGGATTTTTTTCATCTCCTCTCCTTTACATTATTGTACGTTGAAAATATTTGGATTTTAGACAGTTGGTCGGACACTGTAAGAAATCTGATATCACCTTGGCCTTTTGGAACTTGTGATGGGTGCTTTTCATCCTTTTCTGTCATTAAATGGACATATATACTGTATATATATAGATTTTTGATTGTTAGAAAGGTTCAAGATGCAAGAGTTGACTACAAAAATGACATGACAATCAAATTTATTATGTTATCATACTACAATTTCTGCAGCGATGTTTTAGACAAAGAAAATTATATAAATTTGACGAAGCATGTAGCATGTGTATGTAGCTACTTACCCTAAACATTAAGAGCCAGCTAAAATGCTAGACTAATACTTCCTTTTTGGACAAATGTAATAAAATAACTGAACGCTCTCTCAAAGACAGCTGCTGGAACAGCCTAAAACATCTGGGATGAGATCATCCGGTGAAATGGTCGAGCGCTCAGTGTTTCACACAAGTACAAAGAAAGCCAGTGTTAATGCTGCTGTCTTCAGTGAAAGGCTGCTATGAATTTTTCAGGAATCTCAGAGATAGTCAGGTTGTGGCAATATGTGTCTTTAAGTGTATATGTTGTATGCACGTGCTTACGCTTTGAACCCTGAGCCACTGAGACGTCTCTCAGTTAAATTCATTATTAAAGACCAAACTAGAAAGATAGAAAGAGAGAGAGGCTAACATAACACGAGGAAAAGAGAGAGAGAGTGAGATGTAGACAGCATCTCTTGAGAGACAGATGTTGGAGAATGGATTTAAAGAGGAGCTGACTGAGTGACAATGAGGAACATTGATTTTTACTAATGTACATCTGAATGCAACCTAAGTCTAGCAGTCATCATGGGAGAAAAAAGATGACATGAAACATTAATGATCGTGAGGGTTTTTGCTTGCCATCCTTCACTGCCAACCCCTTATCGTAAAAAATAAATTTACATACTGCTAATTGGCTGATTGTGTTTTGGTTGAAATGTAATTCTTGCCTAGATTACATTCACTCGCAATGTTTTGTCCAATCAAGTATTTGTGACATCCTATACTTAAAACAAAGTAGTTCATACAACTACGTCTAAAGTCAAAAGTGCTCATATCTGGGCGAGACATAATGAATCTTTTACATTCCAATGTCAAAAATGAGTTTGGGATCTGACGGGCACTTTGTGTGTGAATCATACTCGTGGCTACTACACTTCAAAGAAGTCATAGGGAACAGGTCAGGGTGGATGGTTGGCCCTGACAAAGCAAAGGACATAGAAAACAGAGACCAGATTTTGAGTCTTGCGTTAAAGCGACAGACAGATTGTCGGTTAGTCTGCAACTTTGGTCCAGACTGAAATATCTCAACAACTGAATTGTAATGACATTCATGGTTCCCAGAGGATGAATCCTAGTAACCATGGTGATCCCCCAATGTTTCTCCTAGCTCTATTTTTTGTCCTGTACTTTGGTTTGTGACCAAAAACCTGCAAAACTAATGACATTCCCATCCCGATGGCAGCTGTGTGAAGGTGGGAAAGGACCCAAGGACTGAACTTCTCTCACTAGCTCTCTTTTTCATTTGTTACACAACTATTTGTGGCACTTTTCATGTGTACAACCGAGTGCAACACTATGAATGCCTTCCCGGAGAGCCTGTCTTAACATGTGAGAAGTTCTCTCCATATCCAAACGATATCACGTCTCCTGTGCTCTCTCTGCTGGCCAGCTTTACACTCCACCTCCAGAAGAACTATAAACACTTTTGCTTTCCAATGTGATGTGGAAAACACATATGAGCTAGTTCTGAGAGACCATAAACCGGCCCTTATAGCTGCTAGATATCAGCATGTTAGCATTGTCATTGTGAGCAATGCTGATGTTTGCATTCAGGCCAAAGCACCGCTGTGCCTAAGAGCATGCTGACCTAGCTACTATCTGGCTGTAGACTCTTAGTCTTGTTAAAAAGTTTAAACATCCCATCAACTGCTTCAAGTCACTGTTGATTTTCTTTAGCATTAAACCACACCAAAAATTTTCCCTAAGCCTAATCAAGTGCTTTGAGTTGCCTCAGAATGTATTTGCTGATACAAATTAGTCGTAGAGCATAATTTTTAAGAGACGTGGTTATCATAGCCAGGTAAGAGATCAGGGTTTGGATCAGCACCTCTTTGATTTAGGTAGACACACTGTCTGTCAAAGAGTTAATGGTAGAAATCAACCCTAAAACTAAGTCCCCCAACTTGTCCTCAAAACCACTCTGATGCTCTCCAAGTTCAGAGCAGCTCCAGAAAACACATTTGACTGGTTTTGTTTGCAGTCCAAGTGAGTATTCAATAAATCACTGAACCAACATGACATAAGCATCATTAATTCTGTTTGAATCTTTATTTGAACATTTAAATCTTTTTTTTTTAAACCACCTGTAATCTTCACCCCACCTACTGTAACTAATAACCTGCAGAGCAAACACACTGTACTAATGTAGGCAAGATTGTAAAAGCACCGAGGTGAGTCATCGTGTGTTAACTCAGTCCTCATCTCGCTTTCCTACACACACACGCACGCACGCACGCACACACACACACACACACACAAACACACACACACACACACACACACACACACACACAAACACACACACACCTTCAGCCTCACCCCATTATATCACTGTGACAGCTGAGAGGCAGGGCCATAAAGACAGATGGCCAAAGGTGGCCAAATAACACTAACGATCTGTTGTATCTCCTGAAGGGTTTCACTTTCCTGCTCCTGTGTTTCAGTTCAGCTTGTTCCAGAGCAGCAGGAGTTGACTCACAGAACATCATCACAACATTAATCCACCAATTATGAAGTATATACAAATGACCACATAACTATTTATGTTACAGAATTACAGTAGAACATCTGACTGCCAAGGTTTAACTATGTTATAGCCATACTGTATGTGAATGTGAAAAATGGATTAGTGGAACAGTGTGGATCTGACTTTGCTTACTGCCTGTGATAAAACAGCTACAGTACTGGTCTGATGAGCATTTATTTACGATTCAAAATAATCATATACTTCAATCATCACAAAATCTGGTATAAAGTGTGAAAGGTCTTGAATCTTGTGGTGTGAAAAGTAATACGAATGGGATTTAAACTTTACAAATGTTCGTGACTGAAGCAGTTGAGTGTAATTAAATTATAACGTCACCTTTAAGGCTGCAACTAACCGTTTTTTTGATTATTGATTAATATGCTGATTATTTTCATGATTCATCTGTAACAGTTTGGTCCAGAAAAATCTCAGAAAATACTCAAAAATAAAAGAGTCCGAAGTGATCTTAGTGTCTTCAAATTGCTTGTTTTGTCCAACCAACAACTAAAGATCCCTAAAATATTCTATCTACTATCACATAAGACAAAGAAAATCCTCACAGCTGAGACTTACAACATTTGCTTGAAAAGGGACTTAAATGATTAATCGACTAAAAGCAGACGCTGATTAATTTTCTGCTGATCGACTAATCGATTTATCAACTCATCGTTTCAGCTTCAGTCACTTTCATTGCAAAGTTGTTGCTGCTGGACAGACCTTATGACAACATGACATTAGCTATTAGACTGGCGAATATGTCCCAGCACGCTTCATATAACAAACTGTTTTTACGCTGCCTGAAAAATGCAATAAAAGCTTAATTGCAGTGTACTGTCACAACGCCTTTCACATTTGACAGATATTACAGTTTTGTCTAAGGTCATGTAATAGATTGATGACACTGGCAGAAGACCATTTCTGAGCATATTAGTTAATTATCACCAGAAGGGCTGTAGCTACCAATTTGAACACAGAGATCATGCTGCCCGTATTGTGTCCGGGATTTTGGGAGTTTAACAACCTGAAAACTGGTTTTGTATACACTGGGGGGCACTGAGGATATTTGGATCCATGACCTCAGTATTTGTAAAGTCCTGATCACACAGGCACAGGCTCCTAAAATTAATTCCTGGTCATTTCAGTTTTCATGACGACAGCAATGACATTTTTATACAAGCCTTCTAAAAGTTTTACCCTGGAAATGAAAATAAACTTAGCGACCACTGTGTCTTAATTTCGGCTGCCATTCTCAGGTACATTTCCCGTTGAAGGCCACCTTAAATAGTGGGTGTGTGTCAGAGTGGTCGTCCTTTAGAGAGGCGGGTGAGGTTAAGGTGAGGCGAGGCTTTGGGAAGGAGGCAGTTGTTCTCCCGTTATCACCAGGGTTTGTTTTATGGGTTGGCCCGTTGTAAAGTAGGTCATCAATTTTACACTCTCAGCGCACATTTACACACCTTGAAGCATGTATGAGCTGGTTTTATTTGTGTTACCTGAGCAGTGGCACCGCAGTCAGGTGTGATTTGGAGCTGACCTTGGAGCATTTAGGTTACACTACAGACACTGATGTTTCCTGTTCTACTGTAAGGACTTTTTTCTCAGAATTGAAGTGGTACTAACTATTTACTTGGTAAATCCAAATTATAGGTGCATAAAGAATGAAAATCTTTGTTTAGATGCATGTGAACAAACTTGGCACAAGTTAAAGTTAAGTTTTAGTCCACTGAAATGAATCCAGATATAGTCTGTTGAAAAGAGGGCAGCAGAAATGATTGCTTCTTAGATGATTTGCAGCTTCTTTTTCACATTGCCACAACAGGCTAGTTGGTCAATGAGATTAAAAACCATTTTTGTTGCATCGTCTTATGACAGAGTAAAAAAAAAAGAAACCTCACTCCCTCTATCCATTTACTCCCATTGCGATCGAATGGAAAAGATGGTTTTGGAGCAAAAGCTGACGCGTGGGTTGGAGGAGCAGAGCGCCAAACCTCAGCCACTGCCGACAAGCACGGTTCAGTCTCAGAGGGAGGGGGGGGAGTGGGAGGCAATGAGTGGAGAGACATGGGGGGGGGTGATGAGGGTTGAAGCAGGAAATGAGACACAAGGGAGTTTTGCCAAAATCCAGCAGCGGTCAGAAAAGACATGGTGGGACTGATGCTCAAACACGTTTCTCCTCTTTTAAACTGTGACAAAACTGTAAAGACTTTCTGTAAACTTGTACACCTGTACATATTACTGGTTTATGTTAATGTGACTTTGTAAACTCCAATATACATCATCAGGGTTTGTTTTTACCCCGGTCTTTCTTTTTTGATTTTTATATACACATTTGTTTAATCATACCCTAATATCCAATTCATTACGTACAAACAGGTGGTAGACAAAATAATGTAAACACCATGTCTGGGTTTCTCCCGCAAAATCGTTTAGCAGAGGTGGTATGCCACCCATATTCAGACACATCTCGTGATCAATCAAGTTAGTACACGAGGGCCTTAAACAGCATAAGTATTTAACTTTACAAGTTATTTTAGGCTATTTTTGAAATACCCTTGAACGTGGCTCAGTCTCTGCTGTATTTTTCCACATCATTCCTGTCAAACTTCTAGCAACAGCAGACTGATTTCTTAATTAAAGTAAGCCATCAGTATGTGAGGTATCCAGTCCATCATCGCCTCCTTCCAGCATTCAGCATTACATGAATTCTGTGTGAGGACACTACATGAGTGTTGCTCAGAGGTCTATCTGTATTTTTCAAAAATTTTATTAAGTAATCGCAGTGAAATACAGAGTAAATAAACAGCCTGTGGTGCAAAAAAGTTTGGGAACCACTGGTCTAAACAATAGCCACACTCATTAAATAGCAGAATTTGGCTTTTGAAGTAGCATCTCTGCTTTTCACCCCTTATCTTTAATGTTTTATTTCATAAAAGTGTATTAATGTTTAATTATTAGTGGAGGTAGTCTTATTTCAGGCTGGGTAAAAAAAAAAAAAAAACTCTGACTTTATGTAAAAAGGCTTTGGGCATTGTCGCAAACACTGCTTCAGAAGTGGGACATAATTAGGTTGCATGCAAATTACCAGTATATGTCACAGAGTACATGTTGTCGTGGTTTAATTTTTGCAACTAATGAATGAAATAATTTAACTTTTTTTTTTTCTCTTTACAACAACGCACCTGCAATTTGGACAAAATGATGTGGCTTCTTTGGAGATGTGTTAGTTAGCTTGTTTCGCTTAGATAACTCACATATTAAATGCACATCTACGCACCAGTGTCTGACTCTGAAGTGACTCACTGGAAACTCTTGTACGTCACACCCTATAGTTTCCGAAGCGCCGGGTTATTCTATGTAATTTTACTGTGCTTCCTCAAAACTGTTCTGTGTATTTTGTATCGTCAGACCGCCTCCCATTTATTTCCTCTAACTACAAAAAGTACCTAAAAGTACTACAACCATGCTGTTTTGGTCAGCAAAGTCAATTTATAACACAGGCTAGTAGAACATGTAGTTCTAAGAATACGCACTGCCAGGAGATGTTTTTGGAAAACTGCCTGTTTTTCAGCCATGGTGAAACTATGTGTAGCGGTGTAGCCTCCACCTGCTGCAACAGGCCACAGTAGTTTTCCCATCAGAGCGGCTGGGTATCATCTCAATCTCATAAATCTGTTAGAAAATAACATATTGTTTGAGGAAACAAAAAGCCAAGAAGAGCGGGAGTACAAAGGCCTGACACACCGAGCTACTAAAACACTTAAACACACACACACACACAGGCAGTGGCAGCAACCACAGCACACCAGGAAAAACATATCCAGATGTTCTCCTCATAGGATTACCAACCCCCTCCCAAACACACACACACATACACACACACACACACACACGCAGTTGTGGGCCACACATGGGCTACATATTACAGAGGCTTGCTCTCCAACTTCTCTTTTCTTTTCTTTCTTTGTCATGCGCGCACACATACACACGCACGCACGACGCACGCAGGACGCGCACACACACACACTTTTACAGTTATACTTGAGAGGACCTTCTTTGACATGACCCTAACCCTAACCTAACCATCACATAAATCCGAAACCGTTAGTGGGCTGCTTTTGGTGGAGTGACAGATGTGAGAGATGAGTTTGAAGGCTTATCTGATGCCAAAACACTGCACAGCGGTTTACAATACTCCAAGGCAGGATTTTACAACTCTGGAAAGTTAACACAACGGCAACTATTTCATCTTTCCTCACCACTGTTGCAAGGTTAACATTAGAAATGCAGCCTTTTTCACATTCATGTGAAAAAGTAATCTGCTAGGAATGTGTGCTTGCATGTATTTGATTGGCCACCGCAATTTCTTCACATTGTGTTGCGACAAAAGTTGAGCCAGGTTCAACTTTTTTGCCAGACGCCCTGTTGTGTCAATGGAGTGTCCTCATTCAAATGACTGAGGGGGCTGAATAGTCTTCCCGTAAACTGAACAAGGGCTGCACCAAAAAATCATTTTAATGAACGATCAATCGGCCAGTTATTTCCTCAATTAGTTATAGGCCAATAGTTTGGCCTATAAAATGCCAGAAAATAGTGAAAAATGACCATCACATCCTTTCATAGCCTGCGTTGACTCCTTCAAATGTCTTGTTTTGTCCGCAGTCGAAAGATATTCGGCTCACAATGATATAAAACAGAGCAAAAGCAGTAAATGCTCACCGTAGATAAGTTTGAACCGAAGAATGTTTTATGCTTTTACTTGAAAAAATAACTTATATGATTAACCAATTATCAGAATAGCTGACAACTGATTTTCTGTTGACTAATTGATTCATTAAGTAACATTGGTGGAAGTACTGAGATCTTCTGTTTAAGTGAATACCATAGCAATACCACAGTGTAGAAATACTCAATACATTCATAACTTTATTTGAGTAAAAGTACAATCGTATTGACATCAAAATAGGGTTAAGGTACCAAAAGTAAAAGCACTCATTATGCAGAACAGCCCATTTTGGAAAGATTTATATGATACTACTCAATTATTATTATTGATGCATTAATGTGTAAGCATTACTAATGATGTTGCAGCCGGTAAAGCTGGGGGCAATTTAAGTACTTCATGTACTGCTGGGTAGCCCTCACCCATAATAATGTATCATAATTTTTTAGTTGATTATATTTTGTATTAGAATTGAGAAAGTAACTAGTAACTAATGCTGCCGAATAAACATAGTGGAGCAAACAGTAAGATACTTGGCTCTGAAATGTTGCAGAGTAGAAGTATGAAGTAACATAAAATAGAAATGCTCAAGTAAAGTAGAAGTACCTCAAAATTGTACTTAAGTACAGTACTTGAGAAAATGTACTTAGTTACATTCCAACACTGACTAATTATTTCACCTTTAAACTGAACCAAACATCATTCTAACTCTAACTCTAAAACCAAGTCTTAACCCAGACCCTTTTAAGCCTGGCCTAAAATGAGGAGCGGTGAAAATGTCACATTTCACAAAAATGCCTCTCATGTAATTAAACTAAATCTGGTCCTCTCAAAGATAGACATACTAGAGCACACACACGCACATGCTGATCAAGGTCATTTTCGGAGATATGACACACACTTGCATTAATTTTCTGGAGACTTACCGTAACCTTTACCCTAACCTTAATCACTGAACCAAAAATCAGCTTTTCCTCAATTTGGCCACAGCTTTTGTCCCCAATTGGACAAGCTGTCCCCAATTAACTGGTCTTTAGTCAGAAATTTGTCCCCGAATGTAGCGCACGCACACACACACGCACACACACACGCACACACACACACACACACACACACACACACACACACACACACACACACACACACACACACACACACACACACACACACACAGACACAGACACAGACACAGACACACACACAGACACAGACACAGACACACACACAGTCAAGTTTGCAGTTACTGAACCCACTCTTTCAGCCCCTCCTCTCCTCCACTAGAGCTCCTGGCAGGCCGTCTGGTTGAGGCCCATAGTAAAGGGAACCGTTTTCTCTGGCATGAGTGTCTAAGTGTGTGTGTGTGTGTGTATGTGTGTGTCCACGGGCCCCAGACAGGAAGGAAGAGCGTGGGCCCGGCAGCACAGCTCCAGAATTCCGGTTTTGTTTTTCTTCTTTTTCCATCAGTGCGGAGCCTGAGCCGGGTCTTAAAGAAACAGTCATTAATATTTTTCCCCTCTTAATGACACCACACTATTCTCTGAGAACGAGTGAGACCTCCACAATAGGACTCGGTATGACTCATTTCTTTAGTATGTAAACATATTACCGCTTTGTTAAATAAAAAACTCGAATGAGTAGTTCTTTTATGGCTCGATTGTTTGTGTTCCTCCAGAAGTCCCAGTGTGCGTCTAAGCATAGCATCAGGTTCATTTTCATTGATGCTGCTAAAAATAAAATCACTGATCCAGCATCAGTGGTCAGGTTACGTAAATTACCCATGGGGTGAAACATAAGGATTTCGGACACATGCAGGGCAGGCGTATTTAGCTGCCACCGCCATGCTTTTGTAATCAATCAACACTCAAAATCTGGCAAAGAAAGGGCTGAAAATTACTTGGCATAATTGATGGCTGACACAGCTCACAGCTCACGATCTTAACGTTTCTGCTGAGGACAATAAAGACAGGAAAGTCAGGATTTCTGGGGTAACTGCTCGGGCTCTGTGGACCAATCAGAGTGGAAAATAGTCTCTTGAAAGTAACCAGTGACATCATCGTTTTGGCAAAGATTATGAAAATAAACTCTCTTTCACTTGATACAGAAACAAAGCTCAGTGTTATGAAAGGGGGACCGGAATTTTTTTATCAACTAATTTCAAGTCAGGGATATGAGTAAAAAAAATTTATTAAGAAGGTACACAATAACTTACTTTCAGAGTATAAAAGTTTCAGACATAGGATATAAAGGGACGGAACAAGAGGCTTATCTTTCTAACTGCAGTAATTACAACCAGGCGTTCTGCACTCATGGTGTAAAATATCCAACTTAGAACAAGCACCATTATTTTAACTTAAAGTATAAGGCTGGCATCATTCTTAATAAGTTTTTCATTGTCAACAAATCCCATGAGAAGAATAAAACCAACAATGTGTTAGTCCGTCTCTCAGTACTTTTTGACTCTCCCACCCTGTCTGTTGCACTCAGCCATAAGCCCATTCATTCCCCCTGAAGACAAAAATCTTTAAAAACGGGCCACAAATGTATACAGGTTCCTCTATATTCCCCTACATAAAATAATACTGAAATCCTAAAACAGCAGGGCACTGTGGTTTTTTAACAAAAGTCACTCAAAGTCAAGTATATAGTGCATTTGTTAGGGGCTATTTTCAGGCTTGGATTATTATTTATTTCCCGCACTAGTGAATATTTACTTGGGATCCAAGCCCTTATTCAATACCAGTGGTCTCTTTTCCCCAAATTTAAAATCTCTATAATCTGTAAAATCTGCATTTTCATGTAATGTAACATGAAGCCAGGGATTGCTGTTGCACTAAAAACTGAATTGGTGGCCTGCCATGACTGAAGGAAAACTGGTAACTGGAAACACAACATTTAAATTGACACTGACAAAGTAACTGTATTTAATGTGGATTGGTTATGTCACGGCTGATCTGTCTAATAAGGCCAGTATCGTCGCCAACGCCAATCTGGCGTATCGAATCGGTGCATCTGTAGTATTTACTGGAGCAAGAAAATGTACATTGTAATGGCTCAAAATAACCAAGTGCAACGGTGTGGCTCAGTGACATGTTTTTAAAACTTTTTGAACAAAATTGGAGGTCTAAGGCACAGAGAAAAGATAAATGAAGCTTTGGTTCCACAATACTTTTTTATGAGGATAAATTAATTGTTGGTTTTGAGCTTTTAATGAGATTTGTAGACGGTAAGAAAAATATAGAATATCACCAAATCAATCCTTAAAAAACAACAAAAAACTGTCTCAAAACTTACCAATGTGAACTTAGTTTCTCCATGTAAGACAAAATAAAGGCACTGCAGTAACCATTTCGTTAATTTAACACTGTCAGTACTTATGATGGAAGATGGAAGTATCTGTAGGCAACAAATTAAATAAGGTCAAAGCCAGGCTGTGATAAAAAAAGGTTCCTATGTTAATGAGTTTTTCAATGTGCTGCTGTCTCCAATTTAAAATTAATGTATTGGCCTGAGTGCAACTAAAACGATGACTGTGCCCTATGGACATTTTGGGTGTGTATGCTGTATACAGTAAATTTGCTTTTCAGTGGAAAACAGCATTTTACTGAAGTCATTCTGCACCAGCTGGCACACACATACACAAAAAGAAAAACTAACACATGTGCATTGCATGGGCAAGTACCAAATTCTCTTGCACGTGTCTACACTTTTGTACAGATAGCCGTTGTGTAAACACACATGCACACATGTGGTGACTAGTAGCAGCAGGTCCTTCGTCAGCAGAAAAGGGACTGCACTCTCAGCACTGTTGTAGGGGAACAACTTCTCTAATGTTTACCTCCTTCACTTCTGGTATCTCTTTTGTAAAATAACCAGACAGTACATCAGCAGTAAAGGCTTACGGTGCATTTTAAGTCAGTCAGGAAAATGGTTCGGGTCAAGTCCTCGCTCTATGTATGAATGCACGACTGTGTGTGTAACATCTCACGTTTTATTGTGTTATAAAAACAGTGGTGTGGTTGTCTGTTCCTGGTGTTGATTTTACCCCATTTCCCTCACACCATAGCTCAACCTTTCTCTGATGCCAAAATCTTTAGGCCTCCTCTCTTCTCTGGAGATGTAGACCGATCTCCATCTGATTCTCCAGACACTCCTTGAGCTTGTCCTCTGTCAGCGTCAGCCGCTGCTCCAAGATCGAAACCGTCTGGATGAAAAAAGGAGAGTTGAGGGACGCACGATGAGAGGAAAAAGACAAAGAAAGAAAGGGTGAAGGAAGGAGATGGATAAGAGAGACAGAGCATGTTAGAGAGGGCTGTACAGCATCAGCCTGACAGTAATGACTATATAATGGCTGTGTTTGTGTGTGTGTGAAAGAGGCAGTTTGTGTGTTTGAGACAGATGTTGTGCGTGCAAGACAATCCAGCTGATTGTTGTAACCCAGGTTGCTACTGAGTTAAAATGTAAACAGTGTAAGAGGACCGAGAGACATTTATTTTTAATAGTTGCTTGATGGTTGTTTAATCGTGAATGAGTGAAAGGAAATTTATATTGATAGTGTTCAAATAGTGGTGTGCGCCTAACCTTAAAAAAGAGACATCCTTAAAGTACTTGGGTTCAACACTAAAACATGGGCATTGTGTGGGGGAAAAATATTGAGTGGATATCGTAGTTCTTGTGTGGTCAAAGTCAATGTTTTATACGTTTTTCTTTTTTTCCTAAGTTTCTAATACGTGGTATCTTTTCTATGCAAACCCAGTCTCCTGATTCTTCCTTGAGTACTGTCATCAGTGTAATTGTTCCTCCTTGTTCCAGTACCGGAATCTTCTGATCATTCTAGTCCACATAATGCTGTTTAGCTATCATACCTGTTACAGATACATACAGAAACGGGATGCTAAAACATTTTTGGCGAGCTAACCAGGAGGAGGTTACTGATGTATAATATATAAGGTGCACTCTCATTATAGTTGAGCATTTAGTTTATTCAGTCATAATACAAAAATGAAGGTATTTCAAAACCTTGATATCAAAATTCCAAATGAAGTGTTGGTTAGAGGAATAAAAGAAGGAAATACTAATGAGGAAGTAATATATTTTCTCAAACAGTATGCTTTTCTATTAGCAGAACAGTAGTAGTAAAGGAGCCCACGTCAGAGTTTCACCAAAACTTGATTGTAGATTACAACTCAGGAACTGCTTTAGCCACTTGGAGCCATTGAAATCATACACTTATGTTACAGAGGATGATGAGAATAGTTTTCATATTAGATATTTCATATTATCTAGCAAGTTTCTACACTGAACGTGTACGAAATAGAAAGACCCAATCATATCTTGCTGACTTGAAACTATAAGCTATGAGTGGCAAAAACAATGCTGAAGTTCTCAAAGACATGATGGTTCAGATTAGTGAATCCATCACTGAACTTGAACCTGCCATCCCTAAAGGAAAGGAGTCACCTGAGGAAACATCAGAGGTGGGTTTACTGAAAACTTCACCCAAACCACCTCTCAAAGTCTCTCTGGCATGGGTAGCCTACCCACCTGATAAAGACACTAAATCATTGCCTATAGCTCAAAGTGCTGAATGAAAAATAACCCCAACATTGCTACTAGTGACATCAACCCCCCTGAAGTCCAGCAATATATGCGGTTGAGCACATACTAAAGAGTGAGGATAACCCAATGCATATGCTTTCATCCCAGAGACTCAGAATTTTTTCAGGCAAGGTACATAAACCTCCTCAAGAAGCAGACTATGATACATGGCCAGTGTTGATTTACTCATGAAAGATCCTGCTGTGTAAAACCTTCAACGGTCCAAGAAAATCCTTGAAAGTCTCCTGCCTCTAGCTGCTCACATGGTCAAGCATATGAGTCCTGACACTTTGCCTGCTGTTTACTTTGAGCAGCTTGACTCAGCTTTCAAAACAGTTCAGGATGAAGACGAGCTATATGCCAAGTTCATGGACACATTTCAAGATGCAGGTGAGGAGCGTTGAGCCTATCTGCAGCATGCTCAAATGGCACTGAACCTTGATGTAAAAAGGGCCGATGTACCTGTTGCAAAAGTACGTAAGCAATTTGTAAATCAATTTTGGAGAGGACGTTGGCATAGTTCCCTGATCTCATAGCTTCAGCTGAAACAAAAGAAAGCAAATCCATCACTTGCTGAGTTGTAATTGCTTCTGTGCACAGAAGAGGATCGCTGTGCAGCTAAAACCATGCGCATGAAGCAACATCTTGGTTCTGTGAAAGAGAAAGCGGCATCTCACCAGAAGGTTGCTTACAGTGATGAATAAGAAAAAGGGGTGTGCGCTGCACTAACTACACTTATTCAGCAACTTGCCAAGCAAATGGCAGAGATCCAAAGCTAGTTAGCAGCTTTAATGGCAAACTTCCCTTTCTCCCAAGTCACCTTCCCTTTCTCCCAAGTCACCTCATACGAGTAAGCAGTTTGAGGGGAAAAAAACTGAAAAATTTGTTAGACAGCCTGTGCCAGCCTCAAGTAAAAGGCCAAAGCCCAGGCCAAAACCTGGTTACTGCTTCCAGTGTGGGGAGGATGGTCACATCAAATCTCAGTGTGACAACGAGCCAAACACTGCATTAGTTGCAGAAAAAAGAAAGCAATTCAAGGAAAAGTGTCAAAAATGGGATAAACAAAACCCTTCAACTGCAAGTGAATATTTAAACTAGAAACAGTTCCTGTTACAGGATAAATGGGCAAGCTGTGTGCTAATCTCAAACAGTCAAACGCAAAGAACCGAGTTGCTGAACTGCCTTAAGGCTTAGTGGGCTCAAAATGCACAACTGTAGTCATAGCCGACACTGATTGCAACTGCCTTTTAGATACAGGTTCTCAAGTAACCACAATTCCAATGTCATTTTACAAACAGAACCTGTCAGATCAACAAGTACAACCTTTTCACGACCTTTTAGGGGTTGAGGGTGCAGCTGGACAGTCTGTTCTGTACGTAACTTCTGTTCAGATGACTCTTTGATTTTCCAAAGACTTTCTGGGAGCAGACTTTGAAGTACCAACTCTTGCACTTGTGGTTACAGATATACCCCCTGAGACGCCATCATCATCAGTTCTAATAAGAACAAATACTCTACGAGCAATACTTTGAATGTAAGATTACAAATCATCAGCCCAAATATTATGGCTACAGGGCAGTAATTAATACCTTTGAGTTACAGCACCAACAGAACAAAGGGGGCAACGTGGGGCAATGGTGACTATTCTCAGTAAGACATCTACACTCATTCCTGCAAGCCGCTGCTTCATCCTTGAAGGCTCAGCTAAGGTTCACAATCTGTAAATTTGTGATTTCTGGTTATTGTTGGGAGATTGTTGAACATCCCACCATCACCCTTGCCTCGTGGTCTTTGTGTCAAGAGTTGTCTTATTACTCTTTCCTCTAATGCGCCTTACAAAGTCCCTGTTGTGATCACAAATGAAACCAATCCACCCCACTGTCATTGCAGAACTTGGAGCTTTTCACAGCATTCTTTCTCAGCACAGTGTGACAAAGTCCTCTGTCCCTGAGGCAAGGCAGAGGTCAGACTTGAAGTTCAATGTACTCCATTTGCTACCAGAGTAGAAAGAATACATGACCAACAAGCCCTGGGAAAGCCTGAGATCTTTTCTAACCATGATTTAGACTTTGGGTGTACAGATAAGGTGAAACATTGCATTAAATTACGTGATGAAACTCCTTTCAAGCATCGTGCCAGGCCGATTCATCCTCAGGACGTTGAGGCAATGCGCAAGCACCTTCATGAATTGCTTGAGGCCGGTGTGATAAGAGAGTCAGAGTCATTGTTTTCTTCACCTATCATCGTCGTAAGAAAATGCAACATGAATGGTTGTACATAGACTACCGGAAACTATATCTTCAAACTGTGAAAGAAGCCTATGCACTACCCAATCTTAAAGACACCTTCTCAGCCCTGACAGGATCCAAATGGTTCACAGTTCTTGACCTAAAGTCTGGATACTACCAGATCGAAGTTGACGAGGCTGACAAGGTTAGGACAGCTTTTGTTACACCAGTCGGATTCTGGGAGATCAACCGTATGCCCCAGGGCATAACGAAAGTGCCCAGTACATTCCAGAGATTGATGGAGAAATGCATGGGAGAACTTGAACACACTTGGACACTTGTCCCCTCAATTTGGACACTTCAACAAAGTACTTGTCTTTGTGGATGATTTGTTCATTTTTTTCAATACTCTGGAAGAGCATGAGATCTGGCTGATGAAAGTACTCACACGCCTAAAAGAGTTCGGATTAAAACTATCTCTTGAGAAGTGCAAGTTTTTCCAGACCTCTGTTCACTATTTTGGACGTGGTATCTGAAAATGGTGTGGAAACAGATCCAGATAAAGTCAGTGCCTTAAAAACCTGGCCTATTCCCAGAAACCTGAAGGAGCTCACCTGTGGCTATCCACCACTGTGCAAAATAACCAAGCTCAGGAGAAAATGTGATCAGTATCATGATCCAAAACAGCTTTTTGAGGGTCAATGGACAGTTGAGGTTGAACATGCTTTCCAGACTCTCATTGAAAAACGTACCATTGCTCATGTCATTGGTTTTGCAGACCAAAAGAAATCTTACATCTTATAACTACATTTTAGTGTGTTGTAAATAATGTTTTAAATGTCTATATACTGCTAATACATGCTAAATAGAGGAACCTAAAGTAAAGTGTTTATGTTCATGTACAGATTTACACTGTGCTTTGCTCAAGTAAGCTGCCATTTCAGCATGAAAAACTACTGGAAGAACCTTTGCAAATGATAAGTCAATCCAGTTACATTGCTGTTATTGTGGCTATTCAAGGTTGGACTGTATCTGCAATAATTGAGGTTTGGAGAAATGTTTTAGTGTTGGTGTATATTATATTCTTAATTATGTAAACGCACGTGCTCAAAATCCCAGGTAATTTTTTCCTGGATTTGAAATCAAATTTGGCAAGAATTCCTGGAAATCAATCCTACTTTTGACTGAAGGTTCTATTACCTGACTTTTTCTTAAAGATCTGAGGCACTGACTAGTTTGTTATTTTTCAAGAACATCAAAAATGTATTTTTGCCCAAGGCCATTAAGTGATTTGTAAACTAGCAGCAGCATTTAAAAAACATTTTTTATAACTATCACTTGAAGCGAGTGTTTAGATTGAAAATTTGTAGTAATGTTCTCAATTCTCCTGGTTGCTGAAGGCATGAATAAGTTTATCTGGACTTGAATTCTCTAATTCTTACTATCTGTTTTTAATAACAAAAGGCTCATTTAGTTATTCTCTTGAGGTGGCTATTGAAGCTCTGATAGAATAAAAGCTTAAAAAAAAGTCAGCTCCACCCTTAGTCATCTGTTCATTTAGACGGTGACACTACTGAAAATTACAGCTGGAGGCTCCGCTGATGAAAAGGCTGAGATGACACAGTGCTCGAATGTACAAGCATAAATATACAACAAACGCTGTCACTATTGGAGGATGCTGAGAGGAAAAAGTATGATGTACTGTGATGTCACTACCCACACATGCATGTCCTGTATCAGAAAGTGACTTTCCTGTATTCTTTGTATGCGTAAGTGTGTTTATGCAATTGTGTGAGAAAGAGAACAAGAGAGAGTGCGTGCCAGACACAGAGACTGCTGTTTTTGGCTCAGGCAGCAGATCTCTCTACAATAATGTAACCCAGGTTACTACTGAGTTAAAATGTAAACAGTGTAAGCAGGCAGAGAGAGAAGCTTGCAACTCTCGCCGTGTGATCTCACGGTGCAACAGGTAGCTAGTCAGAGTGGCCGTTGGGTTTAGTAAAGGTAGCAAGGGCTACGCAGTAGTCCTAACACAGGTGCAGGTCAATGCAAGAAATGTTTGTTTTAACTGCATTCAACCTAAAATCTTTCAGTGTGATGGGTTATGCTTTGTTACTGACTTGTAGATGTCCACCAAGCTGACGTTATCTGTGAAAATCTGTTGAATGAAAGCTCTGAATGCTAAAATTGATGAGTTACGCTAATGTTAGCATATTGCTACAGCAAATATTAGTAGCAAATCATGTTGTAATTTAGCAGCTATGTTAGCTTTTGTTGCAAGCGGCCTTTTGTATCTTACCCTTAGATTGTTTATGAAATGAACTGTTGTTATTCATACGGCCGTGAGGTTGTAGTAATATTCATACTATTTAGAGTTTTTGAATGTTAGCTTGTAGCTTGTTAAGCAACCAGCTGGTAAATGCGCAGTGCGGTGCTTAACTCATTGCAGAGAAATACAGCTTATTTCACACAATCTTAAAAGTATTTTAATTTTTACATTTATTCGTCTTATGTTATGCAAATTCTGTTTACACCGGAGGGTCAATATGAATGTAATTTTAAGTGAAATGGTAAACAGTGTTAATATTTAATGTATTATTATAGTGTATTATTATACTTGTATATATAATTCTCGCAAAGAGTTAATGGTTGTTGAGAAAGTTCTCGCCTTATTTGCTTATACAGTCCAGGGTTTTTCTGAGAGTAGAGTGATTTGGAAGCCAAGTTATTTCCACCATTTGACAAGGAGCATAACCTTCGAGGAACAAGGATCCAGCTTAGAAGCAAGGGGAAAAAGCAGGGAAGTTACATTACACCACACAATTCACAATTGTTAACAATGGACAAAGAAGTTTGTCAAGATTTTCATCTTTATGTAAAGCACTTTAAATTTCCCCTGTGCTAGAAAGCTGCTTTACAGATAAACTTTCCTTGGCTTGTAATTATAATTATGTAGCCAACATAATACATAAGGACATGGGTCTTAAGTGATGATTCACTGATATCTACTTGGCTTTTTGCTCTTCTGGAGTAGAAAAAACAGTGAAAAAAACACATAAAGCACATTTTCTACTTGTCATCTACTGTTTAGGCCGTAATAACGAAATGTGAAAGCGAAAAGATAAACGTCTTTGTGATGATGGAAAACTGAGTTCTGGGACTCACTTTGCAAAAATATGACAGTAATTTGAGTGAGTCTTCTTCTGGAAACATTAGAGTTGCAACAGTTCTCTCTGCATCTCTGACATAATTGTTTACTGAGTTAATGTTGCCTGGTGACAAACAGTCCGAACTTAGCAGTTTTGGATAGTAGTGCTTGGCAACAAAAATTTGGTTTAAGGCAGGAACAATCAAACAGGAAACATGTCAACCCCTGACAGATGAAACTCTCTAGATTTGGGCCAGTGAGAGGAGGATATGTCAACATGTCCTGACCTGTAATTTTATGTGCCTCCTTGTGCCAGCGAGTGTAATTTTGAAATTGCTAGAAAGCAGCGCAGAGATGAGTCACTCCCTGAGCATTTATCGAAATATAACCAGCTGTGTGAGATGTTACATCTGATAGAGAGATGGAGAGTAATGGAAAAACAAACCCGTTTTGTTTTACCTCTGGTCATCTTTCACAAGCTCTCAGGTGTAAAATTTTTCATTGAAAAAAAAAAAAAAAAAAAAAAAAACAGATAAAGGATTAATTTATTAAAACTATATCGTGGGTAACTCAAAATTATTATATGATATGCACCTCGAATAATATGATCTTGATGGTACGCTTTCTCACTATGTCTTGTTTCATTTCTGTTCCTGGAATGTCTGTCTTTCACGATCATTTAATAGTCACTTGATACAATCAAGGCAGAGCTCAAAGTGATATAATCTATTGAGAAAACTTTTAGTCAACAAATAGTCATTGTTCTTCCTCTTAAGACTACTTGATTAGCTGATTAAATGAAAAAAAAATTAATTATTTTTCCGGTATAATTTCCTCTCCACAGATTAACAATGTGCTGCAGAATCTCTAATGATCCAATGTTTGATGAGATGAAAACCAAAGCATGTGTTTATGTGGTCATGACAAAGAAAAAACCTTTTATTCGTGGATGTATAGTTATCTCACTGCTATAGGTTTGAAGCCCTTGAACCTTTAATTCCATATTTATGATCATCTGAAAAGACAGAACGTAAAATACAGACGTGGAGTGACACAAAAGAGGACCAAAGAGTTAAAAGCAAGAAAATCAGAGACTGAGGATGGACAGAGGACAAACACTCAATACTTAGATTACATAACTACTCTTATTACCCTGATATTGGTTATTTTTAACCAAATTAACATCATAAACATAGTCAGATTTACACAAGTTTTTTTTTTCTCAATTTTTCAATTTCATATTAAAATTTACAGTACTGATTTAATTTGGTTGGTGGACCGAATTCATTAACACCAAAAACATCAAAGTAAGTCCATCCAATTTTCTCCTGTAACTGTGATTTTAACAAAGTTAAACGATGATTACTTTTTGAGCACAGGAAAAACACTACAGAGCCCATGAAAATTTACAAGCGCAGTAGCGTGGGTAGTTATGTCATTGCAACTTGGTTTCATCCATTTCTGTAAAAGTCACAAACGCTCTCTTCTAAAGTCATTTTTTCAATTTTCTACTCACGATCTCTGCTGTCTTACAGTGTTCAGTCCTCTCTGTCCTTCTGTTATTACAGACAAATCTAACAAACCATGACCCCTCGGCTCACTCATGGACTCGCCACATCTGTAAAGCTGTGACGTTTAGCCTACAAACATATAGGGCTTACGGGAAATGGTGTTTGTTAAAGGCCACTAAAAAACAGAAATATGAAATAAAATAAAAAAAAACTAACATCCTTATCGAAACATATCAAGCGAGCAACACAACATACTGTTGAGGAAGGCTTAGTTCCAAGGCTGGATTTTTAATTTGTTTAGTTAAAAATGTCAGTAGGCTTTTGAATGAGATTTTTCTTACTTCTGGAACAGAACCCAGGAGTTTTGCTTTCGTTTCAGCCCTCTACAGATTATCAAGCAAATCCTGTAAAAAGGGGTTATGAGAAATTACTGCAAACCATTTAAACACTGCAGAGCTTCTATTTTAATGTAATCACTCACCCCATTCTTTAATGCGCATGTAAATGTAGTCATTTTCAAACCCAACACACCAACCTCACAGTGACACACAAACATGTACACGTGGCCAGGCATGAATAATCAAACACATAATTAGGAAGGAATTGACAAAGATTGTTGAATCTCTCAGATAATCTTATAGTCCAACATAAACATCACACACCAGTGAGATCAACAATGTGTGGGTGAGTGGTGTTTTCTTTTGGGTCATCAAGCTGGATAACATCTCCTGCTATTTCATGCATCATGGGCTCATATTTCCTCTCTCTCCGCCTGTCTCCATTTTCTAGATCAATACTACCCTGTTTATCTTACCAACCTGATATGGCTACCCAGTCCTAGGCAAAGCCAGCTTTTGGTGTTGGTGTGTGTGTGATTCTGCACGTGTCCCCGGGCAGCGGCAACATTATACGGGCCTATAGTTTTCATCTGGAGTAGAAACCAAATCTTTATGCTCCTAAAAATAGAGCGAGCTGTTTTTCTTTTTCTCTACAGAAGACATTATACTCTCCATCGCCCTGAGCATTACTGGCCTCTGTTACCAAGCCTCATAGCTTTGTTATGATCCATGCTACAATAGTCTGAGAGTCAAAGGAAGACACAGTTCTTTTTTATATATCTAGATAACTCGTGAGTTATCAAGTATGCAATTATTAAACTGATAATTATTGTGGAACTGGTGAAAAACTGATGAAAAAAAACATCACAAAAAATTTGACAGAATGATGTGTTGTGTGAAAAAAATGCAAAACTATACTAGCTATCTTCAGGTGTCAGCTATGTCTAGCTATTTTGGCTGCTGGGCTGGCTGCTTGTCTTTGCCTTTATCTTTTGTGTTGCAGATGCCCAGTAGGTGTGGTTGGGTTGTCATTCATTGGTAACACCTGGGCCCGGTGATCCCGGTGCTATAAGAGCGTGCCCAACTGGTGCCATCTTGGATATAGAAAGGGGAAACTCTGCTCCCGATGCGCCACACTCCCTGTCCTTGTTTTTCCTTTTCATCATCCAACACTTCACGCAGTATTTTATCATTCATACCTACACACCAACATTACAGATTTACTGACCACCACAGCTCGCAACATTCTGACATTTCTATTTCATTTGTGTCAGTTTCAAATGAATGGTTTTCTTTGCTTTAACTCCTTGTCTCGCCTGACATTATCTGTCATGACATAGACCAAAAGTGTTTATATCCATAACCAGACTAAAATCCATGAAATTGGCAGACAGCCAATAAACAGCCAGTCATCATTTAAAAGCCCAGCCTAGCGTTAACACACTAATGTTAGCATGTTAGCAAGCTATGGAAGCATTAAACTCAAAGGACAGGCTGAAAGTAATTTGGAACCTAGTTTCTGAGTCGGTCGTGAGGGGACTCTAAACTGTAGTATTGTACATTTTCCATTATAACCTGACTCATTTAAGAGTTTAAAAAAATCTGATGATACATTATTCTGATACTCTTTTTTTTGATATAAACACTCAACATAAACAAACATTTTTGTTTTGTTTGCGTAAATTTGTTTTTTAAAGAACTGATGCAAAGATATATACTGAATGGTACATTTTACATTTAAAAAATAAATCTGTCAGTACTCTCAGGCATATAAACTATGTAATGGCCTCACCGTTTCTAAAATAATGCAACTTATGGTATGCTGCAGCTAACAATTATCTTCTTTATTATCGATTCAACTGACCATTGTTTATTCAATTAACCAATTAATCATTTAGTCTATAAAATATCAGAAAATAGTTAAAGTCCATCACGGCAAATCCTACACAAAAAAAAATGTTTTTGCTTGAACTATTACTTGATAGTTAAAATAGTGGATAGTGGCTGATTAATTTTGTTGTATCATTGGCATTTCTGAACTGTAGTTTCTCGCTGCTTACCAGCCGAGATATTCATACCAACATATCTAAAATAAGCAAACATTGGCCTATATACTGACCCTGCCTCTCATTTGCATATTTTTCAAAAGATGTTAATAGAATAGAAAATTTCAATACTAACATGTTTGCACTGTTACCAAATTTAAAGAGAACAAGAAACCCTTTATACTTTCAGAAGCTATAATGCTAATATTTACAGTACGATAAAAGTCTTGTTGGTATTTTAAGTTACCATATTTTGCAGGATTATGGTAATCTAACATGGGAATCTTCTTTCTTGTGAGGGAATGTACCAGAAGATGTGTCTAAATATTCTAACAGGAATATGGTTTGAGCTGACTCATCTATATCTATCATATGTATTGTGACACATACGTGGGTGAAACAGGAAAGGCTGAATTGTGGCTGGATACTCTGGTAGTTTGGGGGAATTACAGAGCAAGACAAATGCTCTTTCAAAGAAATGTTTTAATACAACACTTCTGTTGTATTAACACTGTTACAGTTTTTTTTCCCCCCCAATGAGCCATGTCCCAGAGAACATTCACAAATCTCTAGTAAACTAATGTTTAATGGTCTTTTGAGGAAGAGAGGGCGCTACTGCACTTGAATCAGTAAATGAAACTGAGTAAGAGAGCGATTTTTCATTCAAGATTCTTCATAATTAAGAGGAAAAGTGCCGAAGAAGGGGATTGGAAGAAGTGTGTTGGGACAGCAGGCTTAATGTGAGAGAATATGTAAGAGCGATGAGTTTTAAGACAGAGGGAGAAGAAAAAAAGGGTTACGGGGGATGAGGATGGCGGGTGGGGGGGTGGGGTAGACAAGTGAAAAGCAGCTAACGCAGCAAACTGTGGCTTTGGATGATTCATTCTAATGTTGAATAATTCATCAATATCCTTTTCAGTCTCTTCAACTATTAGAGTTACAATGAGCTGTAATACTGAAAAATAATGCTGTTGAAAAGACTTATAAAAAGGAGCCAGAATAAAATGCAGAAATAAATAAGGTTGCTTAGTCAGCCTAATCTGCAGAGGATGGCCGCAGTAATTTAAGCCTCCATATGAGCCACCGTTGAAAAGAAATTAGAACAACAGTGTCAACTTGTTTCTGGTCACACCTTGTTGCACTTAAAAAAAAAAAAAAAAAAAAAAAACAGTGCCTGTTGGAGATAAACTGTATAAAATGGTTTGAGCCTGCCTGAAAAATACTTGTAGTGGGCTGCATTTAATGTACATTTTATGCAGACTGTATTTTTAAGGAATAACATGTATCATGGGTTACACTTTGCCTGGTAAGCTAAATCAAGCACAACGCCAAATATTCCAGTCTATTTTAAGCAAATTAGACTTTGGGTTTGAGAAAGGCCTCTGCAATATGCAGTCAATTTTACGCCTCACAAACCACTATCTCCTGGGCATTATACTATATTACATAAGTTCTAGTGGTCTGAATGAGTTGTTACATGCTCTCTCCCACAACATAATAAATTTAGTGTTACGCACCAAAACTCTTGAGATCTAGCAAACCTTCTAAATAGATTTTCTTCCTTATTTAACATTTGCGAAGACAATTTTTAAGCATTTGAACATTTTGATCCCGTGAGGGTCAGGTGGGGCTTCCCCTCCACAGACACACCTCTCTCTGTGTCTCATTTAATTACCGGCAGGGCAGCTGGCACAGGCGTTAATGAGATTCTAACTTTCTCTCTGAATGATTATTTTACAGGTAAATTTAGCCAAAATCAAATCTTTAACTTACATATGTGGTGATTTTGTCAGACGACGTTGTGGAAATAAAATCAGGATTTAAGCAGAGCAGAGCAGCAGCTTGGAAATGGCTTGGAAGTGACGGTTAACATGTAGACTTAATCGATCATCACTATTACAGTTACTATTTCATACTTGTTACTTCATACTCGGGTGATTTTATCAACAAGAGCAAATTAAATACTTGAAGCAAATGTGCAGAAATAACCGAATAATGTTTAAAAAGTAATTTTTTTTTTTTTCATTAATCACTATGCAACCAGTAGGTGTTTTTAAATCCTCATCAAAAATTAACAGTTAATGTGGTTAAAGCGGGAATGGTGGTAAAGCGGTGTGCATTTATCAATAAATGAATGTGAGTGATTCTTACAGTATATGTTGTCCAAAGCAGCTTTATATTACACTTCTCCTTCAGTTCATTATATAAATGTTAAATGATAAATGTGCAGCCTCTGATTTGAGAAGTGCTGTGTCATAACGAAGTGCCATTACACACAGGTGTCCACTGTGTTTACCTGTGATAAGTCAAGTGCAAATAAGACTGGGCTGCTACAGACTAACCACACTTCTACACATCTCTACACACATCACACTGGTCGGTTATAACTCAATTCTGTTGTTTATGCACGAGACAATGGACAGCTCATTAAGTCTGTGTGTCACTGTCTCCTTTCCAACTTTCTTTTTGGTAAAACTAGTGTTTCCTGTTTTATTCTTGAAATGCCAATGCTGCTGTGAACACATTTTAAGACATGATGAAACAATTTAGTAGAATTAAAACTGAAATAGTGTTGGATTAATGTTGTCCTATAAACTGCCTCACCAAACAATTTTTAATTATTTGCTCCTATCCTCCTTGTATTAATTAACTTTTTTTTTTTAAAAATCCTCATCTGTGTCTGCAGATTTGTGCTGCTGTATGGTGACATTGTGCTGCTCGGCACCATTCAACGATATGACTTCCTGGGGAAGCTGATTCTTCATTTGTTGAGTTGTTGACTGGCTGAGAGTGCATGTTTTAATCAGCACACCCTCCAATTTATATTCCCCTTCACCCAGTCCTTTTCCACATACAAGAACCAAAATTGCAGGTGTGTTTGGAGACACCCACAGAGTCTCTGTGCCCAAGACCTACTGCTTTGCAATTGTCACTGTGCTTGTATGATTAAAATAGGGCCCTATGTTTTATGGGTTTTGATATCAGTTGTTTACTCAAGTCTGAAACATGCTCTCTTGGTAAAACACCTCAGTAAAAAAAAAAAAAAGCCTATTAAAACACAAGACAACCTTGAGATGAACTATTAGAAACTACTAGAAATTTGCATTTATATAATATATAAAGAAAACTCTGAAGAAACCACCATACACAATTTCCTACCAGTTATCTCGGTGTATTGACCTAATCTAGAAAAGACATCAGCCGTGTTTCCACCACTGATGTATGAAGCCTATCATAATGAGACCTGATGGATAAAACAAGATGCAGACGGTCAATCTGGGATCAGGGTTAAGGTACATTGAGCTTGAAAGGAAGAAGCTGGCACCACCACCCTGGGAGGGATTAGCTAGCTGCCTGGCTGCCCGGGGGCCGATATTAAACGCTCCCACATGCTGGAGTGCAGCTTGATCAAGAGAGAAAGGAGAAAAAAAAAGAAAAAAGAAAAAAAAAAATCAGTGAGGAACCTTTGATTGAAACACACACACACACACACACACACACAAGAAGTGTTTCTGCGCCTCTGCAAGGCCATTGCGCATTTACACTTACTAGCAGTGAGTGAGGCACTGCTGCCAGCGCTCATGTATGAATGATGTATTTACCTCAGGGAACATTCACAACTTCCAGCTAAAACCCTGCACCACAAACACACATACACCCCTCCTCCTTCCTCCTCACCTTACTCTTCAACTCTTCAGGGTGCTCTTGTTCCTCTCAACTGTTTCTTTTCTATCCTACAATAATTTTCCTTAGTTCACTGTGACCTTCAATAAATTATTTGTTGTATCTAGGCAAAAAGAAAGCTTCTGTATCCCTGACCTAGCCCTTCACTACTGTGGTATTCATACTAAGAATGAGAAAAAATTTGTGAATGTGTATTGGTATGACTTTAAAGTGAGCTTTTAAGTTTTGAATGAACATACAGGACATTACTTCTAAAAATGCACATATTCTAAGTCCAATACAGTACAAAGATAGTGCAAGAAGCTGTTGGTATTTGGGGAAAATTTGGATCTCAGATGTTGCCCTGAGATTAGACATCTGAGAACTGGTTCTGGCAAAACATTACACATCTGGTGATTCATTCTTTGGTGATTTGTTTACAAGCTCAAACTAAATACTTGAACAAAATGTGCAGCAATTACATAATAATAGTAAATAATGCAAATAAACAATTTTAATTAAACTCTCCCCCAGCTGGTATACAAATTTGGATTGGCATTAAAAATAAAAGCTAATATGATTATACCAGCAATGCACCAAGTACTAAATAAATGGCCAATTCTTTCGAGCATCTGACACAGCTGCACATGTTTCACAAAAAAACCCCTCCATGTAAGTAAGGACATTATGGCTATTGATCACCTGCAAAAAAGTGTTGAGTTTAGTTTACAGCATCTTAACACAGAGAGGAAACCAAAATCAGAGATAGGTGTTAGGAACACTTTGCACTGAGCTGTAATTGTAGCTGGGTCAGAAAAATAAAAAAGCATAATAATAACAACAACAAAAACATGTAGTGCATCCACTCTCGCACTCGCAACACTGATTAACAGAAATTGCAAATCAATTCATTCCATGCTGGATAGGTCAGTCAGCTAAAGTTGTAATTTTCCTTGCGTTTTTTACATTTGGTGTGCCCACAGCAGAACCTCAAATGTTTTGACGTAATCTACAAAATGTATTCAACAGGTCTCTCCATATCCATCATTGATCATATCTATGAAACTAAACAGAAGTACACAACATAAAAAAGAACATAAAAAAGGACATAAACTGATAAGAAGCAGACCCTCGGGTCTTAACTGGTTACTGTTCTTTTCTGTTTTTGTTCAAGGGCCTATTTTTAGTCCTGCAGGTTCTGGTTTGGTCTGGCTTCACACTGTGCCTGGCCTTCACCAGTCATGAGAGCACTCACGTAGAGAGTAGAGCCTAACTAAACACAGCCATCATGGTGTGTGTGTGTATATATTGTGATGTACATGATGGATAAAGACAACAACAGTTTTTCTGTTTCATAGTTAGGATTAGAAAATTAGAACAAGATTAAGAAAATAAGTAATAAATTAGGATTAGAACGTGTTAACTAGATGAGTCACTTCTCCACTCGAATCATGGTACTAATGTAGTTAGCATATATGCATGTTATTACAGGTTAGATATGCTTAAATGATTTGGGATAAAATAAGAAAAGAAAAAAAGAATTTCTATGTAAAAAATAATTGTACAATGTAGTGATAACCGAAGCAACCTAGAGAACTCATTACACGTCCCCTAAAATTAGTACAAGTAATGAATGGATGAATGTGCAAATGTTTGTGTCAGTGCAATTTAGTGTAACAGGTGACAGTTAGCTGCTAAACTGGTGTGTATGTATACACATCTAATTTCCTCATCTAATTGACTCTAGCCATGTAGAAAGTTTAATATTTGTGTTTTTTTTTCCTCCAGTTTTATCCTCCAGATTACAGAGGTGATGGATGGATGGATGGAATTTCATTTGTGGTACATACAGCATTAAAATTACATTACAAACGTTTATGGCAACATATGTTTTGGTGAAACAGTGTCCTGGTTAACTCAAGATTATCTACAGACTTCAATATGGACGGCATCAATGTTTCCTCCCTTCTGTAGAGAATGGCTGCCAAAGAAATAATCAAATGCAACTGTAAATATGAGGAGTAAAATCTACTACACACACACACACACACACACACACACACACACACACACACACACACACACACACACACACACACACACACACACACACACACACACACACACACACACACACACACACACACACACCTGTGTAGAGTCATTGAGCCAGTCTAATGCAGTACCAAAAATGGAAAAGGCTGTACTTTTTTTTTAGTATTTTTGTGTCTGTGTTGCTGGAACCATCTCTGGCCCACAGGTTGAGAAGTAAAGGAAGCTTTTGTTCTGAGCATTGTGAGTGGGAGACAGAGTCAAAGTACAGTGCATGCTGTTAGTCATTAAAGATTAGCACTTCTTCTGCTCACCTGAGTGAGAATATCCAGTTGACCTATGATGTGTTCCAGGGTGCTGGCTAGACCAGGGGGAATCCCTCTATCTGAGGCCTGGGACTGTGATTGAACATGGGATGAATGCTGCGGTAAACCCTGGGTGTGTGGCTGATGGGTGGAGGAGGAACTGGTGCTGGGGTTTCTGTAGGTGTGGGAATGAGTCGCTCTACTGTGGCTGCCACTGTGACTGCTGCTCTGAGTGTGGGCACCAGTCTGGTAGTCCTGTCTGTTATAAGGTTCAGATGGGTCAGAGGTCTGAAAACAGAGAGAAAGGAGGGTGACGAACTGTTAAAAACTCAGATACTGTGTCTGATCTGTTTCACATCCAATATGGTATTCATATAAGAACCTCTCAATTGTATAGGGGTGTTTTATCAACAGAGCTGTTTGCAAAAGTTTGGCCACCCCTGGTTAAATTACATATTCTGTGGATTTTTGAAGTGAAAATAAGTAAATACAGCCCCTGCAGCAAACAGACACTAAAAATGAGCCACATTAACACTTCTTCAAGTGTTAATGTGCTCTCACTTTTCATTTCATTAACTCAAAAAATAGAAAAAAAAAACAGTAATTGTGGCATGTGTTTGGGCACACTACTAAGTCAGTATTTAGTAATCGCTGCTTTGCCAACTGTTAAACGGGGTTTGGAAATATTCTGCTTTGGGGTTGGCAGCCAGTGGCAAAGGAAACGCTGTAGAGGTAGAGGGCAGAAAGAATTCCACTACATATCAGTAAATTCTGGATGCATATGTCCTGCAGTCAGTCAAGAAGTGAAACTGAAAAGGGGCCGCCTTCTACAACAGGACAATTATTGAAAGCAGACCTCAAAATCCACCATGAACCACTTCAAGAAACACAAGGAATGGCCCTCACAGTCCCCTGACTTGAATGAAATCTCTGTGTAGATCTTAAACACGCTGAGTGTGCAAGACAGCCTGAAAATATCTCACGATATGAAGTGATCTGCAGGAGGAGTGGGTGTAAATTCATAAAATCAAGAATAGAAAGACTTTTAACTGGCTGCAAAAAGTGTTTGCAAGCTGTGATATCTGCCAAAGGACTGACTTAGTAGTAGTGCCCAAACTTTTGCATACAATCATATAGTGTTATTCCTTTCAGGAATACAGAAATGTGTAACACTATAAACTCCTGTATTTTTGATGTTCAGCAAGTATACTATCAAAAGTGCAGAGACAGTGAATCGAGATTGCCATTTGTTTAATCCTTAGACCAGATGAAGACCTTGAAAATCAGTGCCAGGTAACTTAAATACTGAAAATAAAAGCTCTGGTCTTTCAACAGGACAGAACAAAATGCTAAATTAAATCATCAATAAATTACAAACTGGCTGTCTAAAGGGTCATCACCTCGAGGTAGTGACAATAGTTGTAATATTAGATCTCCAGACAACAGACTTGAGGCTTACTCAGCCCATAATATATTTAACACCAACAATCTTTTTTTATCATTGGTATGAGCAACACATTTTGCTCAGAACTTCATCAGGCTCTTTTCATGGGCTTAGTCTGTGGTTGATACCACAAGCATTTGTGACTCAAATGTTTTTCTGACTGCAATGATGTTTATCTTGCAGTTATCACCAACTCTCGCTGCACATACTTTGCACACATATCTTACTGTTTTTTATGGAACATATATGGTCAGGGATGAATCAGATGTGCATTCTGTTCAAAGTTTGATGCATTCTGTCAAATTCTAGTCTAGTTCTTGTAACATATTAATTTGGTTTTAGAAGGTTTTGAGTTGACCAATAAAAATGTAACAATGAATACCGATGTGAAATTTTCTACAACTAAAAAACACGAGGTCGCTCATTGATTAGATTATATGGAAAAAATGGGTATTTCCAGCATTATACAGAACATGTGAAAAAATTCAAAGTTATTCCTTTCACCAAATTATTATGCATTTGCAATTTTATCAGAAATTGCAGATTATTAAACAAAAATATAAGAAACAGAAGTTTCACATTTGAGAGGCTAGGCCTGATTCTGCATTGATTTTGAACTTCATTTTTCACCCCCCCCCCAATCAATTGACTTTCAGCACCATACCAAACATTCACTTTCCTTATATTTTGCCAAAGAATGTTAGAACTTAAAATGTGCCCAGCAAATGGAAACCAATCACAAATGACTTTGCTAAACTGACTTCGAGTGGATATGGAGACAAAAAAGGGAAACTTTTGACTCTCTGTTTCTCACACACGCATGCAACACACACAAGTATACACACAAATTTCCACACAGTCTGCTTGTGTTGTGATTAATTCAATGAGACAAAAACACATGAAGGTCAGTGACCACATCTCTCCATCACCATGTCTCTGTGACTAAAAACTGTGTCCACACATCTATAGGTTTCTCCATATTTCTGCCTATCTCTGCAGACCTCTGTCTGGTTGTAAAGATTGGTGGGTGTGTATGTGTGCACCTGTTCCGAGACAACATCTCTTCTGCATCTCAGCGAGGGAGACAACAACTGTTTTACTCATCACCATACAACAGGAAATCTGTTCACACTCAGCTAAACATGTTCAGTGTCAAACTGTGCTGTACCTAAATGAAGCCAGATGAGTGGAGCTGACAGCTGTCGCCTGGCTCAACACATTTGCCACAGACAGAGGTAAGTCATACTGCCAAAATGGGCAGCGGTTCCCAGTAGTTACGTACAATGTGTTATGACATGATATTAACATGAACAACAAATTATATAAAGTGTAAAATTGTAGCCTTTGGATGTTGCATGAAAGTGACAAAGAATAAAACAATAGAAAAAAGGTTGGTTGTAGGAAGGCCAGCGCCGCAAGAAAGTATGATATGTGAAAATGAGATCACAGGTCCAGAATCACTTACGTGCTGGCGAAGAAAATGGCAAAAGTAGAACTCAGTGCCCTTAAATACTTACATTTGATTCAGCACTCGATATGGTTTCCGTACACTACATGTTGCATGCCTAGACTGAGCAAAGAGATGACTTAATTCACAAAAAGAGAAAAGAAACTGTTCAATCACTCGGCTTGTTTTTTGGTCAAAATCAGAATGTATCAGTTTGTATTTCCTGGGAATTCTCTCTGAATTCTTAACGTGTGCTTGTTTGTCTGTGTGCATCTGTGTTTTTGTATACTGAAGGATTTCACATTAATTGAAACAGATCTATTCCAACCTTCATTATTGTCTCCTCTCATATTGTCCAACCTTAAATTGTGACTATTACAGTACTACAACTGGATCAAGTTTTCACCTTATGCCCTTAATTTCAATTAATTTTCGAGCTGAAATGATCTACATTGTAGCTTTGTGAAAAAATAATTTTTAGATTAAGTGAACGAAGCAGAGTAATCTTTAAACAAAAACTATGCATTCAATTGCAAAACTGCATTCAAACAGGTGGGGAGTATGAAGTGCAGATTGCCCTAATGTTACACCTGAATGTCCAAAATAACACACCGAAATGGCTGCATGCAATGGATGTTCCTTCACTGCTGCAGTTCACAATAGAAAATAATACAGTAGTAAACATTTAACAAAACTGTGTAGTCACAATATCAAAACATTGTCATGTTACAAATGATTTCACTGAAAGATACAAAATAAATATATTTAAAGTATTAACTATATCATCAATTATCGTACAGAAGCTCCAGGCGAACTTGTGAACCTGATATTAAAGCACAGTATCTGTAGATATTCTCTGCCTCTTTAATTTTCCATTCTGATCTTTGTTTGTGGTTGTACAAAGACAGGGCAAAGAGAAAAAGACAAGAGAAAGAGAGAGAGGGGGAGAGAGAGACAGCGAGAGGGAGAGAAAGAGGGGGGGGACGACAATAGAGCAGTTCTGCTGAGCCTACAAGCTCCACCAAGACTGGATTAACTCTTGTTGAGAGTACGACTTATAGCTTTGTATTAAAACAGCTGCTTAAACACACACAGACACCAAGCACTGGTCCCCACATTAACACTCATCCTCATACAGAAAAGCAGAGGCAAACATGGATGTAGGCATGTGTGCATGCACGTATACACTTGGTGACACACATACGGACACACACACACACACACACAAAACTACATACACCATCATATACACAGGGTTTTGCCTAGCTAAATCTAAGGTAGCCTACCTTGTGTTTCTGTAAATAGCCTGAAAAGCAGAGTGAAAAAATAAAAATGAGCAGAAACCTCATGAGTGAGAGTTGCTGCTGAAAATGAGGGGGGGAGAAAAAAAACAAAAAAAAAAACGTACAAACAAAATATTTAAAACAAAATATTTTTAAATTACAACAGATATACTGTTTTGTCCACATTAATTCATGTTGCTGGCAGTTTTTTCATCTTCTACACTCATAAAGTTGTATTAAAATATTCACTCATCACTTGTCAATATATCTTTTCACTGTATGCTTAACAATCAACACTAATTTAAGCAGTTAAGCAGTAAAATGGTTTATACAGTGTTCCATTGTGGGTCTAATTTACCTTATTACATAGCATCCATTGCTATGTGACGTGTACATAGTGATGTTGATGCTAAAACAATATAGTCCTCTGCAAACTCAACAAGTCCTGTACGCTCGTAGTCTTACGTGGGGCCAGGGAAAACCCTGATACGCAAAAGTGTACACACATGCTCACACGAACACAGCACACACAGTAACCACCCTCCTAATGAATCACCTGGAGTGGAAAAACCAACAGTGGAAAATTTCCTGAGGCCCAAATTAAACTCTTAGTCTGACACAGCCAGCCATCAATACACTCTGCAAGCTGCATGCAAAACCATTCATCTCGCTACACACATTCAAGCACACATTCACAGTAGGTCCCCTACTTGAAATTTTCTGAGAAAATAAGCAGGAAAGTGAAACATGCATATGAAGAGACAGATGTGTAAAACTGAAATTTCTTCTATCCGCTTCAGCAGCTGGTTCCTTCAAGTTCAGTCTAAGTAGGATGAGAGGGTGGTTGTAACTGAACCAGATTAAAGTCTAATTCACCTTAAACACACCTGACACCTGAAAGACCATTAAGAATATTAAGGTGATGTGTCTGATCTGAGCTTAGGACATTGAAACTTGAAAAATCCTTCAATACTATAACTCCCACAATACAGGGCCAGCAGGGCAATGTGACTGACAGTTGGAGGGCCAAGTTCAACCTCATGTAACAGCAACCATCTGCCAAGCTTATATTTCCCTGAATATATCCTGAAACTCTTCCAGCTCCAGTGGTGCTGTTATGTATTTGACCCTTGATGTGTGAACAAAAGCAGTGAGTGCAGTAGTAACAGTAAGAGTTTTCAGTTGAGAAAAAGTACAAGTCATGCCGTTTACTCATATTGCACTGTGTATTCAGCTTTTTTAGATTATGGACTACAGATCTTTCTAAAGATGGACACTTGTCAAACACAGATGTAACTAGTAACATTAATGATGGCTGCATTTCATGTCGCTGCACCAGTGCCAGGGCTCCAGTGTTATGCATGCTGGCTCATTGGCAGACCTAAATGAACCTGGGTCATCATTAATGTTACTAGTTAGACCTTTGCTTTGACAAGCTAAAATGTCAAATGTCAAAATGTTAATTGAGAAATTGGAATCTGCTACACTTTTACAGGATTTCTTCTTATGATTTCAACTCTGGTACAAAATGCTAGGAAGAAGAAGTAACACCCAACCCTGAACAGTGATCTTTTATTATTAGTGAAAATTTTCTACTTAGGGCTGAACTCCTTCTCTTAATTTGAAAGAGTCTAATTTTTTTTAATTGGAAAAGCGGAGATTTTGATTATAAAATACATAATAAAAAGTGTCCCGAACTGTAGCAAGTGAATCTTCAAAGAATAACTAAACCATCAATTTTTTTTTTTTGCTGTACAAAAATCCCACAGGGTTTTGTTGGCATATGATGTCGATACAAACGATTTTTCCAACAAAATTTATATTGTACATAAACACGTCTTTTTCTTCTCAAATTTAACTAGTCTTTGCCTGCTTGAATTTTTTTTAGTTCCGTCAAATCCTTTGGCCCCTCGCTAACGTTACAAAATAGGCAAGACTCCAAGCTCTATTTTGTACACTGACGCCCCTGCCTGTGATAGCAGCTGCTATGACAAGTATAAGAAGCAGAGCAGTGGCTGACCATGTGTTCCTCTCACACATGGCATGAACCCAAAAGCAGCTTCTCATGGTTGGTTACCTGACTACAGCTCAAGGTCCTCCTGTCCTGGCTACAGCAGTAGTCAGGCAGTCTCCTTCGTGTCTTGCCTAGTACGTAGCCACCAAGCCACACCTGCTACAGTAGTTGCCTCCCTCACTCCTCTGTTGCATTTTTTAATGTACTGGAAGAGAGGCTTCTAGCTGAATTTGAGGGTGTAGTTAGCCTTTAAGCTGTAGTTAATTATGTGAGTTAGCAAAAAAAAACAAACAAGAAGAAACTCTTGGCTGTTGTCTGGTTAATAGGCCTTTTCCACAGAAGACAATTTTGACGTGTCACACTAGGGAAAGCACAGGTGTAAATAATGAAATAAATAATGAATGATGGCTGAATTCCATTTAGCTACTTCAGTTTCGGGGTATTGTGCATGCTGTCTCACCGTCACACTGTCATGGCTTCCTGGTACACTTTGTTAGTTATTAGTAACTCCTGTGCTTTTCCAAGTAATGCACTCATGTATCTGTACATATAACTCAAAGATGGTTTTATGGAAGACAAAACACTACTCTGTACCACGCTTGATGAACACCAGTGCTGTTACTGAACGGAACCCTATAAATTTGCGCAGTATACAGGTCAGGTGATGCAACATGGCTGCGATTGTTCTGCCGGCTATGTGCTGTCTAAAAGGGACTTTCGGCATAACTTTGGCTCAAAGTCATCTTTAAAGATGTCATCATCCATCGCGATGTTTCACTGTAGACATCGACATGCCAATTTGGTAGACATCGCCAACCCCTTACTTGATGTAAGGTTGGGCGATGTCTACCATTTGAATATCATCAATTTATTTGAATGCTACTGAGTATATGTAATATTTCAATAAATATGAGCTAAATTGGTCATCTGGTTAACTCTCCTCTGACTGGTTAAAAAAAAAAAAAAAAAAACATTGGAAGTGATTATGCTTGGTACAATCATATCTTGTTGAATACTATGTAGACTACAAATACATATGTGTTTTGCCTCTTAATTTACAGAAAATAATAGAAATTAAATTGCAATTGTTGCAATTGCAGTTTTCTGTCTGAAAAATCGCTATTGGATATTTTCCTCACATCGTTTCTCCTATGAAACTGCATTGTAGCATCTGTGGAAACCTTTTAATGTAATGCCGCACTCACTTATCCATAGGAAGAACACAAATACTATAAGAAACAACAATATGGACCCTGTAGTACAAAGCTGTTGCTATTTAACAGGCCCAGGACTTTTAATTGGCTGTTAAAGATCAATGTCTGCATTACTTTACATTCATACCAATCATCCAGGCCCATCTTCTCCTTTAGATTGCATAGATGGCATTGAGGAAGTCTTTTTATGCGGTTTAATGTGTACAGTTTAAATATCCAATGAGACAAGCCAGGGGTGAGTGTTTTCATGCCAGTATCCACATTCAGTGTCTTCCCATTGGACAATATTACTGTTTGATTGAATAGGAGGCTGGGAAGTGTGTGTGCCATAATATAACCAAAGGATGTAGACAACCCATTTCACCAACTGCCAACATCACCCATAATTACAGAGGAGATACATTTTATGACAAGCTGCTAGTGATGCTTTTTGATGAATGAAACCTGTGATGTGACTCAGCTATAACTTGGGCTTCTGGACTCTGCTATAGCTTGCTGCAGTAATTCCCAACCAGGGGAACTTGCATCCCAAGGGGTATTTCTGCAGTCCCCATGGGGTACGTGGAAAGAATTTATGATTTGATCAAAAAAATACATCCACATATTATTGATTAGGAGTGTGTGAAACCTAATTTGCAAGAAAGCAAATGAGTTCAAATAATTAGCTAAAAGTATAAGCTGTTGAAGTAGATAACTAAAAGTAATGGACTAATAATTGAAATAACTAAAAGTGAAGAATGAACCACTAAAATAGTTAGCTAAAAGTAACAAATAAGTGGTTTAATCACTTAAAAGTAATGGATAATTGGTTGGAACGTCCAGCTTTGGCCACTCTGAGTGGCAGAGGTATGAATGCAAACTTAACCAAATTGAACTAAACACTGTTAGTTCAATTATATGAAAAAAAATTAACACATCCACTATTGTCTCTCCACTTGTATGTGATTAATAGATAAATAACATCCAGTTTCAAATCAATGCAGACTAACACATTTGGAACATGACTGATGTTGTTGATGAAGGGGTACTTGAGCTCCTGTGACAGGGGCCTGTCTCACCACAGGCTTAAAGAATCGATAAGGGACGGTGTTTCTCACTAAACTGTTTTATTCATGCTAGTCACTCTACTCTTCACTCTCATTTTCCACTTCTCCCTGGCTGCTTCTCTCACACTTTCTTCATTCACTCTCTTTTCTAGCTCCATTCTTTCATTTCTCCCTCCCTGCTAGTCTTTTGTCTGCCTCCATTTTCTCAGCTTCTGCCAATTTCTCCTGATCTCCTTCTCTTCAATGAGTCTGTCTTTAGTGTAATAAGGATGAACAGGTGTCTGTTAATGGCTTTTAGATTTTCTCTTTTCATTATTCTTTTGCTTCTGCTTCCCATCTCAATTTTTTTTCTTGGACTCCAGTGTGCTCATGTTGTCTAGCTCGCTCACGTGCTCACCCTGTGTTCCCACTTTCACTACCTTTCACTCTCCCTCTCCCTGTTCCTCACTGATGCTCTCTCGCTCCACTAGACCATTAGGCTCTCTTTAACTCCACTGATATCTTGTCTTCAACACTCCCTTGTCACACCCCCTGTCTTTCCCTCTCTTGCTCGCTCTCTATCCCCTGCCGTCAAACACATTCAACTCCCGCTGTCAGTACAATACCACCTGCCTTTCCATACCAGCACCTTAAAGATGCACACACGCAACCCCAAACACTGTATCAGAAACTGCAGTCTACGGTGCAATGCTCTGAGTATTTAAATACATCCATATCAGTGAATTGTTTCACTGCTTCCACTGCTGTTCAATCATCAATTAAGTGGAGTGCTGGTAATGTTTGGCATAGTGACAGCAGCCTATGAGCGCCTGTACATGAATAAAATAATGGTAAAGAAGATAGAACTTCATACAGCTACTGCAGTCTCCGAACCCCCTCCCCACTCTCCAATCCACCTCCTAAAGCTGAGCTGAACGGTGCAGTGGTGTGTGTGTGTGTGTGTTTGTGTGTATGTTGAGCTGTGAGGGGAGGCCTGCTGTGAGCGTGCAGCTCGTCTGTCTGCACACGTGAGTGGGAGAAAGATCCAGATGTGAAGCTAGAGACAGGAAGGGAGGAGGGGTGGGGGTGGCTGGTGGATGGAGGGATTAGGGCGGATGTGATCAGAGAGAGCTGATCTGCCCGTCAGCAATGGTTGGCACTCGGGCACATACACACACACCGATGTATCTATTCTCACACACCGAAAAAGCGGCAAATAAAGATTTCCTCAGTTCTGTTCAGCAGAGAGACAGCCTGACTGAACCACACACACTCAATCTTTAGCTGGAGAGAACTCATTTTAGAGCTGGCTTATTGTGTTTAACAAATAGGCCTACATGTTCCTGGTATAGTGCCCATCATTGGCAAATTATCATGGAACTTGGCATCCAAGTACATTAAAGGATCAGCACATCAAATTAGCTACTTATGAATTCCCTGTGGATATGATTCTGAGAGGGCAGCACACAGGGATGGCGTTTGCCTCTGGATGAATAAAGACAGCATTACTGTCTCTCGTCAGTTTCTTCCTGGTGAAATGAATTATAGCCAAAGGCGTTATTGTTTAATACTGGATGTTCAGCATAGTGAGAAGGGATGGTTTAAACACCTAGGTAACATTTCACAGTTTAAACACAGACTAGAGGTCTGAAGTTCTGACTCTGTACTATGAGCCTCAGCCGACTCATGAGGGGATTCTTTTGAGGTTTTCTGTCCATGTTATAAGGGTGATCAGTATCTACCTCTGTACTTCTCTGTACTTGAAAAAATCTTGTCATTTTAAAAATAAGCACAAGACAACACTGATTATATTACAAGCATACAAATACAACAATTCCCATGAGTGTTTGCCACAATAGTGTTGTCAAAGCCTCATGGGAGCTGTAGTTGTTCAATGCTGTTTTAGACAAATGGGAAAATATTGCTAGATGTAGAAGAGGTAATACCATGTTCAATTTGTTGCCAGGGGTTTGGCTAAGTTTATGTCCTTAGGCCTTTCTTGATCGGCGTTCTTGTCTGTTCTCGTAGACTTGTGAAACTTTATCAGTCACAGCCCGAGTACTGTTCCAGTTCATAACCCACATCTAGTCAAGACAGCCCAAATGACCGGAAGTGTTCTTGTTCCGCCAATTTTATTGAGGATACTTTGGGAGATGACTTGTGTGGACTTGGGGTAGTAAAGTATCCCATAATGCCTTTCGACCAGTGGCAAAGGCAGAGGTCCTACAACTGTTACTATTACACTTTATTAGTTATTGATATTTTTTCAGGTGAGAAAGTAACCTTTTAGTTTTAGAATATGTATTCAATGTATCCAAATAATGCCTCTTTGGAAATTGTCTTCAGACGCGAGGACCCGAGTGAGACCAGCCGGTCATCTTAGCGCTTAGCAATTTGGCTCCCAAGATGACCGATGTCATCAATGTCTGGTCTTATACCAAATTAATTAAAAAATGTATTAAATATAATTTACTGCTGTCTCTGCTGTCTCTGTAACGTTTTGATATATGATGTTATTCCTATTGGGGGATAAGTTTTGTGTCATTGAATTTGAATGTTAAATTTTTGTGTGGAATTCTCTGCCTCTTAATATGAGAACAACAGTATCAACTGAGTCTTTCAGGCTTGCTTTTACCTAGAATCTCCTACTGTCACTCCAGTGCTATTATGTACACTTCTGCTTTGCCTTAGAGGATTACAGTTATTAAGATGACGATGGTGGAAATGGTTATGGTAATGATAATTGTTGTTGCTACTGTCACACTCCCCTCCTCTTTTTAAAAATGTTTTAATATTTTAACTGTGTATTTTGGCTGATATGTACCGTATATATTTTGTGTAAAGCATGTTGCATTGTATGAAAGGGGCTACATAACTAAAGTTTATTATCCTTAAATATTTATCACCTTTCTGACTAAACGTAAAATAGACCAGTCACTTAATCTTGGTCATCTAGGAAAAAGAAGTGAAAAAGGTTTGTAAATGTCACACACAACATGAAAACACAAATAGGCCCTGAAATGTTATAGAAGTGATATTCCCTGCAGTCAATGCCCAAGAATAAGAAGTGGAGAAACAAGTAATCTCATGGAAAGTCCCATTGCATTTGCATATATGCATATTCCAGCTCTGCTAATAAGTCAAGTAATACATAGTTATTCATACTCTATTGGTTGCTTAGACATTTCATTAGTGGTGTAGTTACTGATATTTCTCCTTTTTGTTTTTGTGCAAATCATTTTTTGGTTTTCTACAGGTTCACCAAACTAAATTTACCACTTTTAAAAAACTTCTTAATACCACATTGAATGAAATTTAATACCTATTTAATTCATTACCATACCATCCAAAGTATAAAAGCAGGAGAACCAAGACAATATGGTCTAGAATTATTTATTATATCACATTTTTTCAGTACGTCCCAGGAGTATATAACAATGATTTCTAATGATATGATTAATATAATTATTGCGACCTGGACCCAGATAAGCAGGAGAAAAATCGATGGATAAAACAATTAAAAATAATTAATTAATTTAATTTTTTTTCTAAAATCGACACTTGCCCATTATGAGATGACTAGCTTCATAGCTGCTGTAGCTAGCAGTAGCGACAGTGTTTGCTACGGGTCTAATGTCTGTTAAGATTCTCAGTTATCCAGGTCATGGTATTCTGTAAGTGCTATGCACTTACAGAAAACAGGTCAAATGGTGCTGACTCAAACTCCGCCAAAAAGGACTGAACAGCTTCCTGTGCATACAGGTCACTGCTTTTTAAGTCGTTTTTAAAATGAGTGAACATACATTATGTGATTTCAGTCACTTTGGTGGCACAGAGCCATGCTTTCCATCTAGCCTAAACACTGTTATGGTACCCTAAACAACTGAAAATATACAGCATAGCAGGTATACCTCTCAGGTATTGTTGCTACAACAACTTCATTAGGTGCAACAACAGATATTTTGTTTTCCATTTTAGAGAGTACCTATAAAAAGCTGTCAAGATGGTTTGCTTAGTTAGTCCTAGTTTTGCTTAACTGACATGGTTACCAGACAAATATAGTTTGATTTGACTATTTTTAGACACTTGTTTTAGACAAACCTTCAATTTCTAATGATTACAGTTTTCTGATATAAAGCATAATCTTGAGGGTAAACAGGCTGAAAATATTTACTTTTGCGCATTTCTTTAATTAGGCTACAGTCTGGTATTTGGTTTTATGAGTGGCAGTTGTGTTCCACAACTCCTTTCATGGCTGCTTTCAGCCAAAGAACATCCTGTTTACTATATTCTGCCTCTCTGAAAATAAGTCAATTTATAACAACACATTAGATCCAATTTTCCTATATGAGAGTACCTCTGTTTTTTTCCTCTCTCTGTAAACTCATAAAACCTTTGAATACTCTTTCCAAGAGAGAAGAAAATGAACACATTTATACGAGCTGGTAACATTTTTCTCTTCTCTGCTTTCTCTCAGGCGACATGTGTGTGAGACTTGCGGCAGTTTATGAAAGATGAAAGGGCCTGTATTAATAATAAATTATGAATGGATAAATTATATATGAAAAAGAAAATCTAAGATGCTGGCATTTCCAGGTGCAGCTGCCACCATTATTTTAACTGTAACAACTGAGTGATAACAATTCATAAAAAAGGATGAAAGAAATGTCAATAGGATCTAACTTAGGTTAATGAGGTGTCATTTGTGTGTGTGTGTGTGTGTGTGTGTGTGTGTGTGTGTGTGTGTGTGTGTGTGTGTGTGTGTGCATACAATCTAACTGTCAATAAATACAGCATTGTTAAAACGTTATTTTAATAGTTGTAGTAGCAGTCAAAATATTGATTTAGTATTGGCAGAAAGATATTAACTAGTTTGTGAGGTCAAATGCCAAAGTCGGATCTATTATTGTTGTTTCAATCATTTTATGTATTTATGTATTTTTAGGACATTGGTGTTTCAGTTAAAGCTGACCATTTGGATATGATGCCTGCCACTGAATAAGAAGCTTTCATGGTAACAGCAACATTAATAACATGTTTAACATGTAGCGGCCAAGAGAAGCCAAAGCACCACCAGGTCTGGTTCTGTCTTTGTTCCCTCCATCAGTCAAAACTAATACGTAGTCGACCTAATCATCATAACCAGGTACACTTGTTGCTTTTGCAGAACTTTGATGAACTTCAATTGGATATGGAGTTGGAACTGAACACTTTATTTACATAGGCTTTTGCATTCATTATTTGTATACATTATACATTCATAACTCTGTTTTGAATCTACCCAGCCTTTGAACTATTTGCATTTATTTTATCCACGTTAAAAAAAACTGCATAATTATCACCACAGGCATGAGACCAGTTTTCATAAAGCTACTTCAATTGCAATTTTTCATTGTCTATGAAGATTATTTAATTGTGAAATGACAGTTTCTGGTGTAATAAACATTACACTGTATATTATCCTATAATACCATATTTAGCCTTCACAGTGAACAAAATAAAAAGCTGTTAAGTGTTTAAATACAGGGATAGCTGGGTATCTTAAACACTGCAAAAAGTATCCATCTTAAC
The DNA here is from genome assembly GCF_016859285.1 of Xiphias gladius. NCBI lineage: Eukaryota > Metazoa > Chordata > Actinopteri > Istiophoriformes > Xiphiidae > Xiphias > Xiphias gladius. Next base: position 12,831,730 of record NC_053420.1, on the reverse strand, counting down.
AAGTCACTTTTATCTCAGATACAGCAAACCTTAATTTCCCTAAAAAGAAGAAAACAGTTCTGCCAAAGGAGAAAGATGATTTCACTTGTCCTCAGCGCAGCTTTCCTTGCCTTTTTTGAAGGAGTGCCAATATCTTGAGCAAGACAGGATTAATCACCACACCCACCATCATAAAAGAAATTCTCAACCTACAGAAAACACTGTAACTGAGATAAAAGAAAAACTGTGGTATTTTTAAACTTGTGCCTTATTATCATAATTGTTGTCATTTTAACTATGTCAGTTACTGATAATGAATTTGCTATCTTATTTTTGAACCTTCAGCTTGTTTTAGAGACAACTGTCTGAAATGATTAAGCTAAAATTGAAGTTTATTTAACTTTTCCCCCCGATATATGTTGTTTTGCTGTAATGAAATTGTTGGCGTCCATGCTTCCAAAATGGCCACAATTATGAGAACTCGACCCAGGTTCAAAAATACCAGAATTTTCTTTTAATTTTGCATTTTCCTTTTTACCTGTCCACGTACGTTCTCATTTATAGTAAATGAGTACAGTAAAATCTCTAGTGGTTACTGGACATGTAAAGACTAAGTTTAGACAATGTGTCCTTGGATGTGGCAGCAACTTTGACCCAGGGCTGGGCAATACGGCCAAAAAGTTAAATCTCAATTTTTCTGGCTATATGAACTATGAACTATGCTACTTTTAGGTGTAATAGAGCAGTTTTTCCCTCAGGTTGAGAATTTACTGTGGTGGAGCGCTGCGTTTGACCGATGAGCATGCAGAGACTCGTGCAGTGTAGAGGGCAAGACTGTAACCCCGGTAATTATCTATCGCTAAAATTTACAGATGTCCCCTAAAGGCCTCACATGCATGCTATCCGAGACGCTAGCTAGGCGGCTGCGAACAGAGAAGCCTCTAGTTCCCACTCAGTTACTGCAGCACACGTAACTCAGAGACGTGTGGGGCCAAAAATTTGTGAGTTTGATTAGAGTGAAATGGGGCGTTCTAATGTAAGATTTACCTAAGTTTAGTGTTTTTTTTTCTACCTGGGTGATTCGGGCCACCCAAGTAAAGCCCATGTATGGGAAATGCTTAGAGTTTTTACGAACTTTACACAGCACAGTGGTCTGTTCCAAGTTGGACCTTGCAAAACCAAATCATTTCCATATCACTGAGGTAACATGACTACCTTTCTTTGGTATTACTTTGTGATTTTCAGCGGCTGCCATTACTCAAGCTTGTTGTTTACTGGCAAAGCTCATATGTGCAGGCATCTCCAAGGAAACAGTGACAGCCTACTTTTCTGTCGTAACTACAGAGAACTGCTGGTGCTGGCATTGAAGTGATAGTAGAGGAAGCACTAATCTTGATTTTACAATTTAGGCATCTTTCACATCATTCAAAACAAAAACTCAAATTAACCGAATACATTCGATATATCGCCTAGCCCTACTTTCACCTTTGACTTTTCTTTTTTTGCTCACCATGCTAGTAATGCTAGCTACACAAGCTAGGCTTAACTAACCAGACAACAACCAACACACTGACAGAGCTTTGTGAGTGGCTCTCACAATTTTGAATTCAGAATCTGCAGCTGCCAAAACACAGACTGCAATTATTTGGTACGTAGGGTAAAAATCAAATACATCCAATACAGAAAAAATATACATAACATCTCGCAAACATGTCTTATCAGTGCGTATTTTTTTAGAAGACAGAGAGCCAACACAAAAACCAGAGTTGAATTTTCTTATACCTCATTTCTTAATCAAGCAGATGTGAAGGACCGCTTTTCTATTAAAACTAAAGCGTCATACCACTGTATTTGAAAAACCATATTTCCCAAAGAGAAAGTTCAGTAGGGTTATACAAGAACATTAGTTCTCAGAAGAAGAGAATATGTTTCATACATTGCACTAATCATCTCTCTCCACATGGTCCAGCTTCCCATTTGATAATTACCCTTTGAGGCAAGTGTGTAACAAAGGCTGACAAGTGGAAGAGATATTAAAATCCATTTACAAATCTGTATCACAGCAGTGAGAGAGAAAGACAGATTCAGATATAGAAGAAGTAAAAGAGCCCCAAAGGGTCCACGGATGGCATTACGAAAACAGGGGTTTAAAGGGCATTAAAAGACATACTTCCACTGTTCAAGTCAGTTTATAGGAGATGTTAGAGTTAATCACCCTCACATAGTTGAAGCTGCTTAAACACTTGCTTCAAAATACATTTTGCCATAATCGGGCCTAAGCTGACTGTTGAAGCTTTTTCTTTAAACCACTGGTTTGACCGAGGAAATGAAAATCTATCAAGGAACAGCTAATTCTGTTGTTTGCCGTGGGAACATTTTTGGAAATTTTCCTAAATCTTTTGTAATTAAGTATCAGTGTAACAAAATTTCATTGCTGATACGCAGCTTCAGCAACCAAAGAAGTCCATGTGTCTGACACTGAAGCAGACAACAAACATGATTTCAGAACTACAGTACATTAAAAGAAATATACATCTGCTTCTTACAGTTGTATTTTATCCATATCAATTCTTAGTATTCTGTGCTATCAGTACTATGGTCTTTAAGATTTTCTAACTAGGTTATAGGTTTTTAAAGCGTAAACTAACCTTAAAGTTAAAAGAAGTTAAGATTCAGTACCAGTTTAATGTTGCACCACCTCACATTTGTTAATAATGACTCATTATGAGGCTTTGCTGGATATCCAATAAGGTGTAAAGGAAAGGCAGCATCACCATGGGCTGATGTAAACTTCTAGAAGAGCGATCAATAAGAAGAAGGAGAGAAAGGACGGTTGTGTGTTTGTGTTTGTGTGTGTGTGTGTGTGTGTGTGTGTGTGTGTGTGTGTGTGTGTGTGTGTGTGTGTGTGTGTGTGTGTGTGTGTGTGTGTGTGTGTGTGTGTGTGTGTGCGCGCGTGTGCGTGTGTGTGCGTGCGTGTGCGTGAGAGAGAGAGTGTGAATGGACCTTGGCTGTGCCCTTGTTGATGTAAGAATCACTGTAACAGTCAAAGGGGTTGAAATCCAAACCTTCCCATGAGGTTTCATGGCCAGCTTTGGGGTTAGGCATTAAGTTGTGATTGTTAAACTCAGGGTTATGGGACTAGGAAACTCATTATGTCAATGAGTGTCCTCACAACTTCAGAAAGACCAACATTTGTGTGTGTATGTGTGCATGCGCATATGTGACATCTGACAAGATGTTTTAATATTTAAACATCACTAATGACTGCACTGCTCTCTCACTTTCTATCTGTTTCAATTCATTTATCTTTTGGTCAAAATCTTTGTCCATGTTTTTTAACCCTTCTTGCTCTTAGCCTAACCTCACCAGTTAGTCATATTAAAATCAAAGCCTTGATTCATTTATCGCAGAAATTTGAGTAAATGCCTGAAAAATAACTTACAACTTATTGGCCAACAGATTTTATGGTTCTACCTTCTCTAATGTGTAGATTTGCTGCTTTTTTATTTTTTTATTTTATTTAACTGAAAACTGAATATTTTGGGGGTTTGGACTGTTGGTTGTAAAACACAAGAAATTTGACAATGTCACCCTGGGCTCGTGGAATTGTGATGGCCTTCTCCCACAATTTTCTGACAATTTTTAAACAAATATTTGAAATAAAACATTTTTAATAAATTATTGATAATGAAAATAACAAGTACTTGCAGCACTAGTTTAACTCTTTATGCCAAAAAAATCTGCCTTTAATAATAGTAATGCAATCAGAACCCTGACTGTAATGAGGATGAGGAAACAAATTTGCTAAACCAAATTAATTAAAACTACAATTAGTCATGAAAATGGGTTCTACTTCCATTTTGGGAAGGTTTTTTATGGTTTTTATGAGCTACAGGCAGTTACAACCACACATTTAATGTTAATAATCGTTTTTACGTATTGGTAAAGTTATCCTTTTTAAATGGATCCACAGAAAGTTATTTGACAGTATATTAACTATTCTTTCCTCTTGGAAACATATACACAGCAGTCAGAAAGGGTGTGGTGGAATCAGTTCAAGTAGAGACTCCTACTGAATAAAAGAGAATGATGTTTTATTATTACTTTATTACTGTAATGAAAATGGAGAAGATGCTGCCACAAAATGGGCTTTGAAGTCTAGAAGGCTTGTTTTCCATCTGAATATTTTTATAGTATAACTGACTTTGGCATTTATTGACTCACATAATACTATCCAAACCCCTTAGTTGTAAGATTGGATAAAAATAGTATTATTAAGGATAGTGGAGTGTCACATGTACTGTAATGACATTAGGAATAATAACATTAATGTGTTATTAAGTTACTAACGCCTAACATAAAGACACTCAAGAGATTTTATAGCACAAAAAATGAAGAAATAACTAAATTAAACGTAACCACGAACAATTTTGGAAATTTTCATTGACATCATTGGCCTCTTTTCAGCACGGTAAGTTCATGACCGTAGGTTATCCCATAACAGTAATAATATCCGTCTGAACTCAATCATGCTTGATCAGTGCTTATTTGTTTTCAATTTTAATAATTGATCATCATCATTTACATTTTTTAAACTCACTTGCAATGTAGTATGATATCTGTATATTTTTGCATTAGAGGGTGTCATAAGATGAACACAGATTAGTATTTGATCTACTTCATGTGGTCAGAGAGATAGGGTAAAAAAACTTCCTCTATATCAAAGTGTAGATGTGGGAATAAAGTAGGTATTTCTTGCCCTGCATGTGAGATATGAATGTAGCTTTGGGCTACACTGCAGACTTCAAAGGAAGGATATGCATGGAGGAAATAAGCCAGCCACACTGGCAGCATGAAATACTGAGGGGTATCTGTGCATGTGCATGTGTCTCTTATGTTCATTTTTGAGCCAGTTGGCACAAAGGCATGCAAATGTGTGTGCATACTGGTTTCAGTTAGTCTTTTTTGTGCTAATGTGAGCACTTGTGTACATATAGTAAACATATCTGTGTGTGTACATTTGTGTGTACATACCACATCAACCAAACAATAAGATGACCCCTTTTACAACATTTTGGAGTCTTCATGAGTTTTGCTTGAGCCACCCTCAGGACAAATCTTACATTTTAGCAACACTATTGGTAAAAAATAAAAATATCAAAATCATAAGTATATTGTTCATTGCCTCCAAACCATGGTTTGTTTGTTTTTTTTATTGTTATATAGACATATATAACATATAGACATATACTGAAGTGTCTAGCCTCAACAGGTTTTAGAAGTGTCACATTTATGGAAATCCGTGTCTCTTAATTCAGAAACTTAAGCCTTGAACACTTTGAAAAAACTAAATCAACTGAATAGGGCATCCTGGTGGTTTAGGGGTTAAAGGCAACTTTACGTTTTCTCAGAACTAGTTCATAAGACATGTTGTTTGAACAAATCAGAAATTAAAAGTGTTTAAACCTTTTGCCAATGGCCACACTGGAAGGCAGCATGAAAGCCAACCATCCTAAAAAAGGGGGAGACACAATATTGTTTAAAAACAGGATCAAAAGGAAAACATTTTCAGAGAGCCTCTTCTGGAAGACATTCATAGTGTTGCACTCAGTTGTTCATATGAAAAGTGCCACAAATAGATGTGTAACAAAAGAAAAGAGAGCTAGAGAGAGTAGTTCAATCCTTGGCTCCTTTTTCACCTCTGCACAGCTGGCAAATCACTGAGTGAAGTGGGTGTGAGCGTCAGATCGTCGGCTGTGGAAAGTTATAGAAATGGTTGGACACAGACCCCCGCTTATCCGATGTCAGAAGGTGTTTGTGAGTGTGAGTGTGAGTGTGAGTGTGTGTGTGTGTGTGCGCGCGTGTGTGTGTGTGTGGGGGGTTTCCGAAGCTATCTGACAATTAGTTCGGATTGGAGTATAAAGCCTGCTCAACTGGCACACAACAACCTCCTGACTGTACTGTATCTTCACTGTCAAAGTATCCAATCAAGACGAAAATGCCAAATATAAAAATTTACTGAAATATGAACGATGCTGCTCTACAACAGTCGAACCCAGACAAAACTTATTTTTACATTGGTAATTAATCAAAACCGAGTTTGCCAATATAAATTTTGTACATACTCTATGTATGGCCAGATAAACTCTTAATAGTGTGCATGATCATATTTATTTACTAAGGACAATAGTAATGTTTGCATATAAGGGTTAGGTATGTTAGGGAAAGGAAAGAATATGTGCTGTGTGACTGGTGTGTGTCCAGTCTAGGATAAAAATTTATTTGTGCAAAAGAGCTAAAAGGATGCATAAAATACTGGATCGAAATGGGACATCAAAGTAGAACTGCTGTCAGTTCACTATGTTTGTCTCCAGCTGTCTAAACTTACCTGGCTGCGGAGCACAGATGGGTGCAAGTTAAAGGGAAGGTGAGCCGTGGAGCTGGCTGGTGGGGCCTGATTGCTGGAAGTAGTTTTATGTTGTGGTCTAACAGTGTCACTGCACTCACTGCAGTCAAAGTTGCTCTTCCACACCATTACCTGTAGGTTGAATATAAATTGTTGTTTATTCTAAAACAATACACCAAAGTCGAATGACCAACAATTTTATAAACAAAAAATGAAATGTGCTATATAAATACAGTTTTACTTTCTCTTTTACAAGTTCTTAATTCATTGTAGTCTCCTTTCATAAATTGTAAATATACACTATCAGCAGGAGGACGGCACATGATATGGACCTTTGCCTACCAAAACATAAGCAAGCCATTCAGCTTGGTTACATCTGGTTCAATGTTTTGGGATCAGTTAGAAGAATCAAACATCACCTGTTCATCAGAGCCTCCAGAGGCAAAGTACTCTCCTGTCCTGGAGAAGGCCACACAGGTCACTGGACCCTGGTATAAAGGAAAGAGAAACAGAGAGATTGAGAACTGAGGTGATAAAACAGTGAAATCACATCCCATTTTTTCATTATCTTTATTACAAAGACAAGCATCCTGAAAACGTTTAGCTGCAGCTGTTTTTCAAGTGGAAAAGAAAATCAATGTCATTGTTGCTATGAACCACTGAGTTCCAAAACACAGTTCCAAAACAAATCCCAATGAACAAAAACACAACGAGCATGGCAAGATCCATCCTGCGCAAATCTCACGACGCGGGCTAAAATCAATTGTCAAATAACTGATGAGTCAATTGACAGATTTGTCAACAGTAACTAATTTGATAACTGCTCGACTGTTTAAATCATTTTTCAAGTATAAATGACAAACATTATTTATGTATTTGCTGCTTGTCTTTGTCTTAAGTAATGACATTCTTAATATTTTTGGGTTTTGGACTGTTGGTCACACAAAACATGCAACTTAAAAATGTAACCTTGAGCTTCAGAAAATCAGGAAATCATTTTTTCTTTAACCAGTTTTTGACATTTTATAGACTAAATGATTAGCCACAGCGCTAAAAAATGAAACCATCCTTGTGAAAGTGGAGCTGTCTATGGGTTGAATTCAGTCCATTCATTCATTCATTTTCAGACCTTACACAGGGTAATTTGGATTAATATGAACAATTAAATATTTTTCTTCTGCCAATAAATATACAGTAGCTGCAGTGAGAATGTAGGTGTTAATTTAAAACATACAAGAAAGTAAGCACTATATAATTTAACAAAATACAGAATAAAAAAATAAAATATGTATTCCAAACACAGTTTTTTCAAAAGTTATATATAACATACAATGACAGGATGAGACCTGAAGAGGATCAAGTGGGGGTTTTTTTGTGTCTGTGGCTCATAACATTTAGGAAACACTTTTCTTCTTTAAACAATCTGAGGAAACAAAACTTGTTCAGAACAGAAGCTCCTAAAGTTTGCGTGTATGTGTGTTTGTGTGTTTGTGTGTGTGTGTGTGTGTGTGTGTGTGTGTGTGTGTGTGTGTGTGTGTGTGTGTGTGTGCGTGTGCGTGTGCGTGTGTGTGTGTGTGTGTATGTGTGGAGGAGGAGGGTGGGTGTGTGGGGCTTTAGCAGAGCAATCAATAACAGAAAGCGGAGACTCAGGTGGGGTGAGGTCACACATCGTCAGAGCCAAAAAGGACCACCTGGGGATGTCAGGAGTTTGATGTGTGTGTGTGTGTGTGTGTGTGTGTGCGCGCGCGTGTGTGTGGTTGAGTATGTGTGCTCAGGTCTGCAGCGCAGACAGGATCCAGATTTAAAAACTCAGAAATCACACTCTCTCTCCTGTTTTATTCTTTTCTCTAGCTCACAATGCAAAATGGGGTCAACGTTTACAGCCTGAGCCCTCTGACTGTGTTCAAAAAGAAGATGAAGGACAGAGCAAACAAAAGAAAAGGAAAGAATCAGACAGGGACGCTGCTGGGAAGAAAAAAGAAGCTGTGTCCTGTGGCTGGCACCCAGACAGGCTGGTTTGGGTGAGGAATGGTTTCCCAGAAGCACCTGAGAGAAGCAGACAGTGTCACTATGGCAACGCGACAGCCTGACAGACAGCATGTTCTGTCTCTGCTCTGACTAATGCCTGGTGCCAGGCTGGCACTTGCCATGGCCAGACACACACACACAGACACACAGACACACACGCAGACACACGCACCCACACACACACACACACACACACACACACACACACACACACACACACACACACGCACACTTTCTGACAGGGCAATGAACCTACCTGGCACATTTTATGTACTGATAAATGAATAGGGATTGCAGAAACCAGACAGGCCCCACATGGTGCTCTCCACAAACTTATGACTAACAAAAAGGATTACATGCTTGTACTAGTTTTACTGCGTTATTTCTTTAAAATATACCTCTAAGAGCAGTTATAAATACTTATATTTATCACTGATCCACATGAAATAATGTCTCTTAGTCCACGTTGTTCTAAAACTGTAATGATGCACTCCTGTAATGCTTCTAAAATAATAATAATTTATAAGGAAATTTTTAATTTACACGAGTGTAAAAAAGACAGATTATGAATGTCTCCAATTACAGTTTAGAAAGGAGATATACAGAAAATGAACAAAGAGCACCAGTATCACGATCAGTACATTGTATCAACCAATACTTTATATCACTACTAAAGTGTACTTATCAGAATTGGTATTGGGGATAGACGGGATAAGTGCATTATAGCTGAAACAGTTAGCTGATTAATTGATAAGTCGATCAACAGAAAGATAGTATTTTGATAGCCGATTAATTGTTTTTAATCATTTTGCAAACGAAAATAGTGAAAAAATACTAAACATTCTCTCCTTCCAAGCTCTCAGATGAGAGTATTTACTCCTTTTTTGTGATGTGTCATTGTAAATTTAATATCTTTTTTTTTTTGATCAACAGTCTAAAAAATAGATATCTTAAGATGCTACCTTGGGCTATGTGAAGTTGCAATGGGCAATTTTTCACGTTTTTTTGACATTTTATGCACTAATAATTAATGGGAGATTAAATCTGTAACGAAAATAATTGTTACTTGCAACCCTAAAGTGCATCACTACACATCTGGTCTTTGGACTTCAAGATATGTGTTCTGTGTAGTTCTTTATCAAAATTCCCTTTTCTCATCCTGTAAACACATATTACACATATTGCACTCAGGAGTATTTTAAGATTCCAACCCATAAAATCTGATCATAGATTTTCAGATGTTAACTGTAGAAACCTACATTTCTCCTTTAACTAGCGTTAGCGCCAGTAATGTGATGAAGGTTTATATGTGAGCGTCGGCTTCCAACAACACATCACCAACACCATCAGCATCGTTGACAAAAAGTGAACGTATATATAACAAAACTCCTTTGTAATAGGTGATGGAGGAGGTAAAGTGATGTTCTCTTCCTCAGAAAGACTCGTTCCACATACACTACCAAAAAGAACCGCTGGAAAACAATGAAAATTCCCTGACCGCCACACATATTCAGAAACTTATCTTTGTATCATCACAATTTGATAATAAAAGTATCACAATAAAAATTTAAGTTAAGACAATCTATATTTTCTCATTATTTTTGTACCATTCGTGTGCAAGACATTGGCCTGATCATCCAGAGAAAGACTTATGTGCACATGTGCTACGGGCCCAAAAATGCAGAAAAAGAATGAAGATGGGGCAAATTTCAATGGAATGAACGGATGATGTTCTCCTGCAGAGTTTAAATTCACAGTTTCACACCACGACACATTCTATGTATCTTCCTTACTCAAAAATAGATCTGCAGAAATGAATTTTGGTAGAATTTGATACCCATGGTTCAAACTGTTTTCATCCATGTTTGCTTGCTAGAAGTCCTCTTCTACCTTGCTGTAATTGGCGCATTGCAGTGTATGTCTTAGCATGTTACTGCCGACAACTGCTAATCAGTGAAAGAGCATGAATCCATTGGCAGGACTGTGAAACACAACACCCACTTGCGCCATGTATACACGTGCATATGTAGTGCATGTGAATGAAGCACAAACAGGGCCACCTCTTAAAAACATTGCTCTACTTAATGGTCCAGAGGGACATTTACTGCATACATGTAGTTGAATAAAGGCTCTCAGTGTCTATTTTATTTTGTCATTGCTAATTTTTATTTTTCTAAAATCAAGTCTAAACTGACATTATGTCCCACCCTATAACCACCTTTAAGCAGGAGTGCATTAAAGTATGTAAAAACACTAGCATCTCATCTATTTCATGGGGGTCTTTAAAAGCTAAAATGTACTTATGAATCAAGTTGAAGATGTGCTTCATAAAAAGTTTCGGATCACCACAAATGAAAGTCGGTTGTTGTAGAGAGTGACAGAGACAGATTAACCTAATTTAACGTGATTCTACCCAGTCAGGTAAGGTCCTCCTAAGGCATCGGAAACAACACGTTTATCAGATCCAACAGCAAAACACTCCTTCAGAGCCCTCGCGTGTTTTCACAAACATTACATGCACATAGGCCTCCACTCATACAAGCGGACACATAAACACACACAAACCCACATACCCACACTGAACAGATTGGGGTTTCGTCCATCTCTAGCTATAAGATTGGAGTGACAATTAACACCCTGTGTGCTCCCAGCACCAACATACTGGTGGAGTTGCCACCGAGCCAAAAAGAACAACAACAAAAACAGAGACACAGTGCAGGAGATGACAAATTTGGAGGTGTGAAGAGAGAAGGGGAAAAGAGCTTTTTTTTTATTGAGAAAGAGAAGACTCTTGGCAAACGACTGGAGAGTAGCACAGGTGACACAGAAAAAAAAGACTGAACAAGAATGAGAGACAGGCAACGTATACAGAGGGATAGATAAACAGACAGACCACATGTGGTACTGGCAAGCCACTGATTTCCACAACTAGCCAGCAAGCCAGTTCATCAGCTGTTCAAACAAACTGATACAGTCAGTGAGCCGTCCAGCCAACTAGTCCGGCCAGCCAAAATGTGAGTACATCAGATATAAGAGAAAGGGAGGAAGTAGGAGCAAATAGAGAAGGAAACAGAGGACAATGATGGTGGCAACACTAGAACATCCCTAGAGCACATGAGGACATAGAGAGAGGCACGTTAAAGTCAAAGAAAAAGGACGGGACGGAAAAAGAGAGGAGGATGAAGAGAAGAAGAGGAGGAGAGGATCCAGAAGAACGGAGGCCGAAACACAGTTCTCTTTCCTTCCAACAACCCTGAGATGAGTCATCATGAGTGGGCTGCCTGCTCGCCTGGCAAGTACTAAAATACACCACATACAAAAAAGGCATCATACGCACACACTCGCATACATACACACTTCACAGAATCAAACTTGCACAATGGAGGTGTCAAACACACTCACGCATAAATGTGCACACCAAACCCTACACACACACACACACACACACACACACACACACACACACACACACACACACACACACACACACACACACACACACACAGGAACGGCAGAGTAGACTACAGACATGACCTATCGTGATCATGACCGGGTAAACTGCACAGTTAGGCCTGTAGGATATCCAAACAGTATTTGTGTGTGTGTGTCTGTGTGTGTGTGTCTACCTGGTGTCCATGCAGTGTATACAGTAGCTTGCCCTCTACAAGGTCCAGTATCTTCACGGTGGAATCGCTGGACGCAGTGATGAGGAAATTACCAGCCGAGTGGAAAGACAAGCTGTTCACCACACCACTGTGGACTGGAAAACACACAAACACACACACACATTTTATAACTGACTGTATGCAATTTAAGTCTAAAAGTCTTAAAAATCACATCAGTTGTATTTTGCAGTTTTACAAATTCACTTTTTCTGCCTGTGAAATAACTTGGAATCATTAAACATCATTATGATCAAAATGACAACAATGACAATAAAAATGATTATGACTAGGACAGCATCTCATGATTATTTTCATTAAAAATTAATCTGCCAGTTATTTTTTCGATTAAGTTTTAAAAAACTCAGTCCAGCAACGGTCCAAAATCCAAAAATATTTAATTTACTGTTAGAAAAACAGCAAAATTCTCATGACAACATGGCATCATGAAATATTTGGTATTTTTGTGTGAAAAAATAACTTAAATGATTTATCAGTTATCAAAATAGTTGCAGATTAATTTTCTTTCAAACATCTAATCGGTTAACCAACTAATCGTTGCAGCCCTAATTATACTACTGTTATTGGGATACTGCACCAGCATTTTGAGACAAAGTATTATATATCTAATGTCAAATAAAAATATTACGGAAATATATTGTTTGTCATACTTATCCTTAAGTAATTCTATACTTTATTGATTCTAGCAGGGTAATTTGTTTCCCTTTTCATCTCTTCACAGGAATCAGAGGACCAGGTCACTTATATCCACCACCTCAGGTGCTGTTACGAGCAGAGTGTCTCGCTCATGTACACTTCTGCAGACCAGATGCTTGCTAACATGTTTGCCTCAATCCCACTGTTGCACAACACGCTGCCCCAGTTGCCGTGTACTTTGAGAATGGCTTACCACCAGGTTTACATTAGCACATATCATTACGTCAAGTATTGTAAGCTATGGCAAGCCATCAAAACTTCTCCCAGACTTGAAATTATTCTAACGTGTTGAATGGGTTCCTGATGGAGATAAAATGAGGACCGCAGCAGACATTTGATAAGCGACATGGTCCCTCTGCTGGCTGCAACATGCTATGACACATATGAGACATACTGGTACCTCTCGCTGCATGAAGAGCCTGAAAAGCTGCAACTAAGTATACTGAGAGCAGGGGGAATATAGTCTCTGATATGGCTTAGGTCCATGCAAGGATACAGAGCAAGGTAAACATCCCCAACAAACACAATACCAGTTGAATTAACCACCCAACAGCAAGCTAAGACAGCTAAAAGACAACTAATCATACTGTAGCTTACTAACTATTCATACATGACCCCTTCAAGAGGCAGTATTTAATGGCTTTTAGGAGGTTTAAACCTTAAATTTTACTCATTTACCTTCCATTGTTTGTGATTATTAATAATTCCCATGGTTGTCTAACAGTAGCCACACCACATTTTAACCACAATTTAACACTTTCAGCTGGCTAAAAAGGTAATTAACTATAGCTTGTACAGTGCAGCACTGTGGAGAGAAGAGGAAAGCAGAGGAGAGGAGAAGCTTTTATCTTCATGCTCAGTCTCCTCAGACAGATGTGATTATCCATTATTAGATCTCACGATTTTAAATCCATTTAAGAGAGCTGATTAGAACAATCAGACTGAGTAGCAGACTGACAAAAAAGGCATCAGCATTTGCTTTATTGAATATGCAAGAAATCATGAATCTAATCACGAGCTTTAAAGCTTAATTTGATCTTTTCTGTTATTTCAGTTATTTTTTTGTAAACCTCAGCTGTATTTTCCACTGTGTTTGTGAGGCTTTAGCTGTATTGCAGAGTGCCCCCCTTCTGCTGTAGTATATATTAAAAGTCTGTAAATGTTTAAATGTCAAACATTAATATATCAGGTATAACACATCAGGGTTGGCTAAACTGAGAGCCTTGAAGCAAAACATGTAGCAAATGCACATCTTTAAGGTTGATTTTGTTGTCATTTAGTAAAGCAAATAAAAGCCTTGTATCAAAGCTACAAATATGCAGTGATTAACTGCAAACTATGGTTTTAGTGTAGCAAAAGACTTCATCGTAAACTAAATACTACCATTATATGGTTTTCAGATGTCTTTACCTTGGTAGTGTTGTAGCATCTTATGGGATCTGATGTCCCAAACCTTAACAGAGTTGTCGGTACTGGCAGCAGCAATGCAAGTTCCACTGGGATGGAAGTCCACAAGGTTTGCATAACTTGGGAGAACGATAAAACATGAAATTTAATGAAGTGAGGCGTTTGGTCGAGCTTTTACGGTACTTAAAATTAATTATTCCAGGGAGTTCCAATTTTGGTCTGGACCTCTGTTCTAAAATATAGCTGGGAAACAACCACTAGAAAAAATTTTGACTATTTTGAATATTTGTTTTACACAATTTAATGAAAATTCAAAAACATTTTAGGCTTTTAGATGATACTTTAGTAAAACCTTTAAATGAGTGAGTAGTTATTCAGTGCCATTGTCATTAGGATTTTAACAAGGGGACACATAATTATGGGACCTGTCACGTTTTTCTGTTGTTGTTACTGAAACATGACAGTAAATTTAGGTCTATTTTCTGAGATTATCTGTTACGTTCCAAGTCCTGATTCAATTTAAAAAAAAAAGCAACAACAATGAAATCATCTAAAATGATCATATTGCTCAACATCCACCACACCAATAACATTACATTACCTACAGTACATAATGCTATAACTCCTATACATTTACAAAGATACCAGGGGAAAAACAAACACAGAATATGGATTCTGCTTAGTCTCTTCAGTCACTGCAGTTCTTTCTCGCACACACACTTCAATATGCATTGGGCTGGTCTCAAGTGCTCACCCAGCATGTTCATAGAACGAATGAATACACTCTCTGCTGTTCTTGTCCCACAGCTTTATAGTCTTATCATCACTGGATGACACAATCAAACGATTGTCTGGAGAAAACCTGCAAGAAATATTTATTTGTAAATCTGACATGAATTCATTTAAGTTTTAAAACAATTCAGAAATGTAAAGCACTTTTGTATTTGTAAATGTAAAGGCAACAAACACAACAAACAACAGAATAAGCCAAAATATCTGCAGCACCAATTGATATCTAAGTGTGAAAACTGCATGTAGTGAAGGTGTGTATGCTTCATACTTAGCACAGCGGACCCAGTTGATGTGTTGGTTGAGAGAGAACAGGAACTTTTGCCTGTGTACCGTCCACACTTTGATGGTCTTGTCATCAGAGGCTGTGACCAGAGTCTGTCCATCACCAGAAAAGTTAACACTGCGAACGGTAGCCGTGTGAGCCCTGAAAACTGTTGACTCAGCCTTCCTGTACACACACGCAAGCACCCAGACAACACTAAAGTTTTAGACAACAATCAAAACCAGCGAGCATCCTGCAATCTGCAATGTGCCTTCCTGCGTGCTGGCAGGTGATAAAGTGTATTCAGCAAAACTGTCGAGTCTTGTTGCTTTAATGAGTCAGCACCATTGTGGTAGCTTTCTAACAGATAACAGAAAAGGTTCCAACAAAAAAAAAAAAAAAAACTTACATGCTGGGCACCCAAAGACGTACAGTCTTGTCTCTGGACGCAGAGGCCACCAGGTGGCCAGAGGGAGAAAACTGAACAGAAATGACAGCATCTTTGTGCCCATCAAAGCGATACGCTCGCATCTGAGGTTTCATGTTCCAGATCATGACACAGGAGTCCATGGAGCCTGTGGCTGGTGGAGGAGGCACAGGTGAGTGAAGTAAACACACAGTGTATCACCCCAGAAAGCATGACATTATAGAAAATAATAATTAAAGACTACAGTGATGCATATGCCATAGGTAGGCAAACATGAAGACAGAGAAAAAAAAGCAGTAGCTGTTACCGATCTGTTTCATGTTGCAGCTGAAGTCCACACTTGTCACAGTGTCCCTGTGACCCTTGAAATGTCTCTCTAGGGTTGGATCAGACTACATGGACAAAGAGACAGAGAGACTGTTTGCAGCAGTAACATATTAAACCCAGTGAAAACTTTGTTTCAAATCCTACGTTTTCTATAATGTGCATGACTAAATAAGCAACATTCACAGTTCAAAATGTGAAAAAAAAAAATAAAAAATTACCTTTGGGTATCATTTATTAAAGGTTTAACAATCAGAAACTGCTAATGTGCTTCATTAGAACTGTGTGGGTGGGTGGATGACCTTATAATTGTCATAAATAGCTAAAAAGTGACGACATTGTCTGGAATGAGGTAAGAGACTGTACAGCTATCTGTACTCTGTTTTCAATACAGCTTGTCAGCAAGAAATGCAGTAAAGCCGGTAAAATACACGTACTGATGACTGCGAATCCAGCATCATAATGTATATTACGTAGCCAGCATGTAGCATTTTGACATGTCACAGTAGGAAAAGCACAGGTGTAAATAATAAAGTGATTGATGTATGCATTCTATCAGCTGCCTCATT
The DNA here is from genome assembly GCF_016859285.1 of Xiphias gladius. Classification (NCBI taxonomy): domain Eukaryota; kingdom Metazoa; phylum Chordata; class Actinopteri; order Istiophoriformes; family Xiphiidae; genus Xiphias; species Xiphias gladius. The sequence continues at coordinate 12,815,157 of NC_053420.1, read as the reverse complement.
TCCATGGTCCTGGTATTGTTCCTGCTGGCTCACTATCACGCTGCCATTGCTTACTGGGAGTCATTGTTAATGTTATTAACACCTGGGCTTTTACTACTATGAAAAGTCAAAATGATCCCTTTATATTCAGGTAATGTATATGTCTGTCTGTAGAGCACTAACGCCTCATGTGGTAGTATGGTTGACGCTTTGGTCTTTTCATCCTCTGGTGCCACGGTATCTGTCGGGTCACAAAATCGGTAAACTCAGATCACTGTTATAAAGATTTGTAACCTCCATCTAGATACCATAGTATTTAGAGTCACAGTCTCCTGACGTGAACAAAAATCCGTGGGTAAATCTTAAACATGCTGTGTGTACAAAACATCCTAAAAATATCAGAGAACTTGAAGTTCTTGCCAAGGAAGAGTGGGTGAAAATTTGAAAAATCAAGAGGAGAAATACTCTTTGCCTGTTCAAAAAAAGTCTTTGCAAACTGTGATACCTGCCAAAGGGGGGGGGGGGGGGGGGGTTAAGTACTGATTTAGCAGGTTGCCCAAACTTTTGCACATGCCAGAATTAGTTTCATTTAAAAAAAATATATTTTTTAAGTTCCTGAAATAAAAAGAAACAGCACATTAACATTTGAAGAAAGGGTCTTTTTTAATTTGCTGTTTGCTACTGGGTTCTAGTTACGTCTTTTCACTTAAAAAAGTTTGAAGCACTACAGCCGTGGAGTGGCGCTGTTTCGCAGTGTAGCCTACTTGTTCCTGGACTCCGAAGGATGTTTAAACTCCAGGGAAACCAACAAATTAAAACTCATGTTGAAGCTACCAGCGAAGCTGATTTCAATCATTCTTAGTGTTTGAATACGAGAAATTAACATGTAGTGATGCCTTATTTTGTCTCCAGTCCAGAGTTGTTCTGGTATAAACGATTTCAAACAAGGAAATGCGTCAAAATAAAGGGTGGTGCCCTGTATTGTGCCTGTCAGGCACCAGTTCCTGATATAAGCCGCCACCAACAATCTCCGCCTGTCAAATTAGCTATTCCGGGTATTTTGTTTGAAAAAAATGAAACCAATGTGGCACAAGTTGGGCCTTGTTTTTTTTAAACCCATTTTAAAATGCCAGACGTAAAAGCGGCTGGACGCGAATAGCTGCCTGAGAAGCCAAACTCGGGGTATAATATCTCCACTACCTCAGTTACCAAGGAGACGTGAACTGTGGCGCTAGTCACAGCTAGCCGTTATACTAGCCGTTATACTAGCCGTTAAGCTGGACTTTCGGTACCGCATGTTTTTGTGAAAGGGAACATTTCTGACATGGCAGAGCTGCATATTATCGGCCAGATCGTCGGGGCCAGTGGTTTCCCGCAGAACAGCCTATTTTGCAAATGGGGAGTTCATACGGGAGGAGCATGGCGTCTTCTGTCCGGGCTGAAGGAGGGTCAGACCCAGGTGGATATCCCCCAAACCGGAGACGTGGCGTACTGGAGCCACCCGATCGATCTGCACTACGCAACCAAGGGACTTCAAGGCTGGCCGAAGCTTCACCTCCAAGTGTGGCACCAGGACTCCTTCGGACGCTGCCAGTTGTCCGGATACGGGTACTGCCACGTCCCGTCTAGCCCCGGACATCACCGGATAAGCTGCGTGACCTGGAGGCCGCTCGGCTCCTGGCAAGAGCAGCTGGCGCAAATGTTTGTCGGCGGAGGACCCCAGCTTCGCAGCCCGGACCTCGTATACAGCGGGGCGGACAGATACAGACTACACACCGAAGCCATGGGGACTGTGGAGCTGGAGCTAGGCGTTATCATGAGACACTTTGACAAATATGGCGTCGAGAGTTAACACAGTTAAAATGAAAAGGACTTTAGAAAAATTGTGACGGATTGTATATTTTGCGGGCGGAGGTCTATCTTGTTTTTAGCAAAACTTTGTACGTTTTTTTTAAATCGCGTTTGTGTTTTTATATTTTAGATGTATGTAAATTAAAAAAAAAAAAAAAAAAAAACATCATAACGAAGCTGGTTCCACATTTGTTTCACTTTCCAGAGCAAATCAAAAAATAACCAAAATAAACCAAATAAATGAATAAAAACAATACGGAGATTGATCAATAATGAAAACAATCAATGCATACATAAATAGGAAAATTCACAATTATGCATCCTACGTAATTACCTGGAAAGTTCTTAAAATGTAATATTCAAATTGTCTTGGCCATACGTAACAAGACTTCCTGCAATGCAGTGAACTGCTAAGTACTCTCATATTTTGTTTTACTTGTTTTTGTTTTTATTGTAATTTTTTGTTTATTTGTGTACTAAAAAACTGAGCTTGATCTACAACCTTAAGCAATTTTATTTTGCTTGTGAGTGCAACTGTAGATTATTATATATTTTTCCAAATTTAAATTACTTTTTTTTTTTTTACCTTAATACTCCTCAACCTATAAACACAGGATGAAAATAGATGACTTAAGTTGTGGGCAGCTATGGAGACACACTTGATCAAAAAATGTATATCGATCTGATCTAAGGTGATGAATGTGTTTACAACTTCCACAGAGATCATCTTCGTGGGCAGCAAGATTTTAATCTATGTGATTAGCTAGGTTCCTCTCCTAAAGTTTGGTACACACAGTTTTCTGTATTTCACTTTTTTAATTAATATTTGCTCAACATTTGTACTGGCATCTTAGCAAGAATAGTTTCATGTGCATCCAGGGATTGGAAATGCTCCAGCAGACACCTGGCACTGTCTAAGGCAAAAATAATGTAAAACTAACCAAAAATGTCCTTTAGGAGTCCATGATTCTAACACATCTCCCACTTCACTACTCTATTCAGCACCATGCCAGTTTTCATGAATTGCACTCCACCCTACACCCCACTGCTCAAACTTGACAGAGATTCATGTCATGGGTGTTGGTCTGCTTTAAAAAAAACAAAAAACAAAACAATGATCACTACAAATATGAGAGGGAAATAATGTACCACATCTGTAGCTACAACCTAAGTATGACACCCTATCAGCGATACCCTAAGGTGATTAACCCGGGGCTTTTATTGCACCTGTGCAGACCTGCAACCTTTAAGATATTTTCTAAAACACACTTAACTATTTCCCCCATCAATTACAGATCCACCCTCTACTTCAAGACACTGCAGTCAGGCAACATACAACAAGGTTAAAATTAGCTCCATTTATGATTTATCCTTTGCTACACACAGCGCTAAGGCTAGAATAAATTCTGCTCAAAAAAAACTTCTCATATCTTGTCAAAAATATTAATTTATTGCTAAGTATCTACCGTTTTTGTCCTACTTTTAATAGTAATGAAGTAGTCAACGTGAAAATACTAATAAGAAACGTACTTCAGCTCGGCGGCTCAAGCAGCTACACTCACCAATGCAGAAGTCATCTTTCCTGATATCGTAGACGAACCACCGGTGAGAGCGACCCGTGTCTCTTCTGACCGTTACAACCGAAATATGACGGTGGTCTACTTCGTTATTACGATTTATGAGAATAACGACACCGTCCTGCTAGTTCACCGGTCGGCTAACGTTAGCTTACAGTTAGCCGGTAGCCGCTGACAACAACAAAGTTCAGTTTACGCGCCGCGATTGGGCGCTGAGCGCCTGGTCAGACTTCTTAAAGGGAAAGTTGGGCCGTTAACGTCTTGTGCCGACAAAAAATCGATGTCATACTGATAATGTTGAACGAGTATAAAGTAAGATAAAATACTGTACAGCTGCAAAAACAGGTTGATTAATCAATTAAACCATCCAGATAATCGAGCGCAGTTTTTCGTACGGGCCATTTTAAAAGCGTAGTTACGCACCGGCACCGCCAGGTGTCAGGAGTGTGCGACCTAATTGAGATCCTCTCCTTGCGGATGTAGCAGTTTGGGGAAATTTGATGTGGGAAAACAGAGTTATATATGAAATTGGTGCACAAAGTCCCTGAATAATATTGAAGGCGTGTCCTCAAGACCTCCCCTTAAGTGTAAACAGGGTCATTTTTCGCGCAAGCGGGATAAGCAAGAAGAAAATGTCTGATGGGCTTGATATTAGCCAGTAGTAAGTGCATTTACTTATGACTATACTTTGGCACAGTTTTGAGGTACGTATTTCATGCTGCTTTAAAAAAGATTTCCACTAAATGTTTGAGGGAAAAATTCAACTTTTTACTCTAATACATTTATCTGACAGCTTTTACTAGTTGCTTATAACTTATTGTGCATTGTTATAGCTTAAACTGCGCTTATAAAACGAGTGAAGTTGGCTCCACCTGACCCAGGTGGCAGAGCTGCTGCGCCCGTGTTAAAACCCCGTTCTTCACACCCTGTGTGCGATGTGTCATCATTTTTGTATGTTGAAAAACTATTGGCCCCAGAGTTGCTTTTAGGTAAAGCGATTTTACGCATAAACTTGGAAAAATCGCGACATATACAGTAGGCACAAAGCTGAAATAACGAAGATTTTGACTCAAGGATCTTCCTCAAGACAGGACTTCAAGATCGGTTAATATAGCAGGACCCACTTTAAGACGCTTGTCATGTCAGTAGATATCGTGCTTTGGTGATGCACATTGGCAAATTTTCAATAACCTAGCACAGACCAGTTGTAACACTTTAAACCGGGATCATTCTCGGGCCCTTGGGCACTTGCCCACTTTGTGTATCACTTAAGCGAATGTACAGCATGTTGTCACCATAGTAAGCAAATAGGTTACCTCATTGAATACAGGCCAGATCAGGCCATTTTACCCACAGTGTAACGTTTTTTTGTTTTACAAGATATGGCCTGGCCTGCTGCCATAACTGAAGGCTAAAAATAAAAGATTTCAGATTACAGTAAGATCATTTTACACAGGGCTACAAAGATTTAACAGGTGGAGTGGAAAGAGTACACAAAAACTACATAGACAAATACTGATTTAAGTATCCAAGTGTGGTATCTCAGTGGTAATTCATTCAGATAACCCATTCTGTTGACCCGTTGAATGTCAGCACAAACCCTTTCCCCTGTGGGCCTTTTCAGCTGTAAGGGTGCTGTAGCACAACACTTTATACCACAAATACTGAAACAAGTCACCTTCCTTACCCCATATTTGTATAGTATGACAGTCTGTAATAAGTGAGTGAGTGTTTTCATGTTATTTTCACACTATGTAGTCATGTCTCTGATTCAGGATGTACTTACAGAAACAAGCTGCATTTTGTCTACTAACAGTCTATCTTCAAGGTTAAGAAAACACTTGAAATAGTTCCTTGTTTCCTTTAGGGTAAACCGAAGGCCTTTAGCAGATGCAAAGGAATTTACAAAACCTACTAAACTTGGTCCGATCTGCTGGCAGATAAGGCCTTTTAGCACCATTATCTCCTTTTTAAAGATATTTACTTCTTTATACTAATTTTACCACATATATTCAAAGGTCACATTGCTTGTTTCTTACGTCCTGAAGGTGTTAATTCCTGTTCAACCCAAGAGGAGTGTCAAGAATTCCCCAACGTACTGTAATCAAAACAGGAAGTGGCTCTGATTAATTTACAGTAAATTCCTGGAGAAAATAAAATAATAACAATGAACAATACTGAAAATAATACCAGCCTTACTCTTCTTTTAATTACAGTAGGCACTCAGCGTTGTATGTATGAGCCACGGTTTTATGTTCTCTTGTTAAATAGCTACAGTAATAATAATAAATTATATACGTATGACTTATTAATCACAAATTTGTCAGAAATTTATACCACTGAGGTACAGTATCTACTATGGTGGGTCCTCCGTCCTCCATACTATGGTCTTCTCTTGTAGAAGGACCCTGTGTCGACATCTAGTTTTAAAACTGTAACTGTTTTAGTTTATACTGAGCTCATTGGTGTTTTATCAAATTGCTTCTGTTTTTTCTGTGTACCATGTAATTAACACACAGAAAACCTTGGCAAAGTTCTATTATTTAATCATAGGAGTACTTAAAGGCTGCAACCAAAGATTATTTTCGTTATCAATACACCTGACAATCATTTTCTTTTATAGCTGATTGATTATTCAGTTTGTTATGTGTCAGAACACAGAGGAAAATGTCCATCATTATTCCCTGAATACGTTAACATATTCTAATTTACTATTTTGTCTAACCGATGGTCAAAAACTCAATGATGTTGAGTTCACTATCATAGAAAACTGGAAAAAAATCACATTTGAGAAACTGAAACCATTGACTTTTTGGCATTTTTGTTTTAAAAATGCTTGGTTTCTGGATTCCTGAGGAAATAAAGAAACTACCATGTATAGTGGGGGGTCAACAGGGGCCCAACAACAATTTTTTGCCCTGGGTCCCCCCCTGAGGAGGTTAATCCGGCCATGCATTTATGGCTGCTATTTAAATCTGCAAAGGGCTCTAATCTCATCTCCCTTGTTGCCAACTTTCACCTGGAACCATATGACGTTCTGCAGCTAAGAACTGTCTGTTGAAAATGAGACATTGTGGTTTAATGAGCAGTAGACTACAAATCTGAGTTACCATCTTGACTAACAAGAGTTGGACAGTGTCAAGTTTGTATAAAAAGTAGGGATAAAGATAAAAACAAAAGAGAGTAGTAATAAAAATAGAATACTAAACATGAATAAATATATATAATATATATAAGTGGGAGGTGTTTTATATGTATGGTATTTTATTTTTTATTTTTACTGTGGCAAGCTGTTTTCCCATGCGTCCATTCTTTGTACTAAACTAGGCTAAACTGTGTTATTTCAACTCTCAGTAAAACAGCAAATAAACAACTGTCGGAGCCTTCCTTTAACAGTCTTGCTGCTTGTTGACAGACTTGATCATTTGCAACCAGGGCATCGGATCCATCTTTCCTCTTTGGATGTAAAAGCAGTAGTTGTTTTCTTAATTCATGTTCCTCTCTGTCCCTTGTATTTTGTGCCACAGATTAAAGAAAACGTGGCATCAAACCAGGAGGCTGTCTTTATTACAGCCCTGTGAGGCTTTTGACTGGTAATAGAGCGATTTCACAGGAACAAGTTATCTCACTATGTAATAATTAGTGTGAATACATGTTTGTCATATGAGTGTCTACTGATGACAGTATGCTAGGGGTGAGGTATGTGGTTTAAGGTCTCACAGCACAAAATCTGAGTCATACCCACGGTGGTTTTCATTGAAATAAAACAATAAATCCATCATGTTTGATAGCTTTTCTGTACAAAAACAGCTGATTTTCATATAATGTTTAAGCTGCGTGAGAGAACATTCCTTCTTCCGCCGTGACCCTTTCAGCTCCTTTAGAGCCAGACAAACTGAGAGAGGGAATTTCACTCAATTGTTCAGCAGCGTTAAGGCATGATCGTCAGGCTACAATCACAACAATGCTGGATGGGAAGGGAGGTGTTTTTTTTTTCAGCGAAACAAGGGAAAGAACTCTGTGCTGAAGAATGAGGAACTGTGAAGGCTCATAGTTTTCATGATTACATACACGGCAGTATTTCACTGTTGCCTGTCACAGTATCGTTTGCCTCAGTGGTTGTCCAATACAAAAGAAAAAGACATTTTTGAAAACATATAGCTACATGTTCCCACAGACAAACAGCACAAAGACTTATGTAATATTTGCTCAGTGCATGACCGATGACTGTGGTTGCGGAGTGAAAAACACAGTTCTTACCTTCAAAGTTAGGTAACAAAGTTGTGTGTCTTTGATTTTTAATGCTAAAGAAGTTAAAACAGAGCTTTCTGTTTGAAGGGTGTGTATAAAGAATTCATAAATTTACACTGGCCGACACTTTTATCCAAAGCGACTTACAAGTGAGGCAACTTTGGGTTCATTATGTCTTGCCCAAGGACACTTCTGCACACGGACGGGAAGAGATGGGGATCAAACCGCCTAAACCCTTCAATCAATGGGGACCCCGCGCTACCACCTGAGCCACTGCCAACACGGAGAAGCAGTCATAAGAACAAAGTCAGGATACCGCTGATGCATTCACGATAATGCTCTGCTCTTCTTTTGCTGGATTATAGTTGTGTTACGTGTGTGACGGATCTGTTTAACAAAACTGCTTTTTATCAGAAGCCCTACTATTTGAAAAAAAGGATGAGTGTTGTGTTGCTTGGCTTGAAGGGAGTAAAAAGGACTGACTGACCTCATCCAAGCCTCTGCCACTGCGTGCTGTTATCCTTTAATCAGTCTTTGGTGTCACGCACAAGCATATATACTGTAAATAAATACCACAAAGCCCTTGCTCTCTGTCACACTGAAAACACGCAATCTAACAGAAAGCTGAATATTTCACTGCTTTCCTACTTATCTGCAACAGATGAAATGTCTTGACTTTTTTGTAATAATCACTTTTCCAGGGTTTAAGAGTTCAGTGCGTAATGCCAAATTCCATTGACTTTTTTATAGTTTTTAGGGGTTGGAACTTGTCATGTCGGTAATTACTGTTCTCGTTTGTTAATCAAAATATATCAGACTGGAAGTGAGCAGCAGAAGCCTGAGAAGGAAGCTCAAGACTAAATACTGAAAAGTTACCAGCAATCTGGTATAACAACCTCAGTGACGGAGACAGTGACCTTTGCTTTAGTTATGTTACCTTTAAACATGCTTGTTCCGGCTGTGGCTTATGTCGCAAAGTCTAACTCTGGTTGTACTACAGTGAAAGTTGAAACAGGAAACACATGTTCAAACAAATAGGAAATACTAACACAACCACTACCATTAAAGGTAAACATAAAAATTTGCCCCACCTATAATGACCACTTTTATGACCACCACTATAGGCTCTGACTATAATAATAATAAAAGATGGCTTATGTGCAAGAAATAACGGTTAGTTTTATCTATTTTGATTTTGTCCTCGTCTGTAACATGACCTTGTCTGTGTGTGGAGGTGTTTCTAACCAAGGACAGTGGGCATGAAAGGCCAAAGAGGGAGAGGAATGTCCAGCTGGTGAGCCTGGACACTGGCCAGTACATGTCCATGTCAATGAGCGACCAACAAGGCCAGCCTGACGCTAAACTTCAAGCTCCTCATGCCCTGTAACTGAAAGGTTTCACACCTTTTTTTTAAATGGAACTGTGAAACTGATTGGTAATGCCTTATTTTATGGGTCCCTGTTTTCTGAATAATTCTTTAAATATTTTTCAAGAAGTTTGCTGGCAAGAACTATGATTTTGGTAACACAGAAATTGTTCAACTGGTACTCCTCCGGTTAATTAAATGCCAATGCAACTATAACCTCTGACAGTGAGTGCACAGCAGATCACCAGACCATGAAAAAAATCTTAAAATTTGTCTCCATGCAAGCGTTAGTTCAACATATGTTAACATTTAATTTCCCAATAATAAATGCACAATGAACGAAGGTTTACTTTGGTTTAAAGACAACATTATTTTTATTTATTAAGCCTCATGCTGCGGGCTCCGAAGAACGCTTTCAAAACTTGGAGATTGGAGCACATGAAATGTTGCACAAATAATGGTGGCCATCACTCAACATAGTAAACTGGTGAGAGAGACAACTGTCCATCATTTAACCGGCAATCATTTTGCAGCTAGCACCCAGTGCAAGTTTGATTCCTCTCTGATCTCATGTTCCGGTAAGTGAAAGAGGAAACTGCTAGCCATAAAGCCATAAACAGACTTGTAGTGAATAATCAGTTTATCGGTGTAGTTCCCTGTATTTTGTACCTGATAAAGATTCCAGTTACTTAGCGGTATTTCCTCAAAGCAAACAAAAAACAGGGTCCTTAGTGGAGAAACAGCTCACACTGCCATATTTCCAACAAAACAGTCACAAGGAATTAAAAAACACAGTACGCACGGGTCGTACGTGCAGCAAGCTCTGGAGGATAGAATATCAATTCACTTGTCTTTTCTGTTTCTTTTACTGAGAGGGAAAGTGCACCAGATGCAGATGCAGATGCACCTCTTGTGATCTTTTTCTCCACAACAGAAGTAATTGTGCAATTAGCAGTGTAATTACCGCTTGTCCTTGGTGGCCGGTGTCAATACATTTACACATGGATGAATTATCTAGTGTTTCAGTGTGACTCAGGGCTGCTTGTGTTAGACCGTATGATCTAAAGGAGTCCACCAAAGCTATTTATAAATTTGACGAAGTGACCAACTTTACTGCCTTCTCTTTTGTAATTGATTTTGTTGATTATTTGGGGTAATAACACATGCACCTAAACAAGGTTAAAACATCAAAATAAACTAGAGAACCATTTTCTGATTGTTGGAATAGCCTATAACTCATAACTGTGCATGTCATCGTAGTTAACTTATTCATGGCTGATCATTGTGCAGGGCTGAGTATTTTTGAAATATGAATGGACTTTAATGCATTATAGAACTTATAAATTGTGCATGTCATCATAATGAGCTTATTGTACTCTTAATCAGTGTGAAAAACTGAGTATTTTGAAGTACAAATAGAGTTTCTACCTTAGACAGGTTCTGTATTATAAATATAATAGGACTAAATGGGATTCCATAGACTTGAATGTATTTTATAACTCATTAACTGTAAAGGCTATCATATAAGCTTATGTACAGTTGATCAGTGTGCAACATGGAGCATTTTAACATTTGAATGAAATATACAGGCAGTAAGTTATGCATACAATGTGACTGAATAGGCCTCCTTTGACTTTAATGCAATGCATAATAATTGCCGCTCAGCAAGCACATGAATTCCACCATTTTTGTCCCAGTAATGGCACAGCACTGCCGTCGTGTATCCTTACAGCATCTTTCTATATGCATAGGACTGCATGCGACTCGTGCAGACATGTGCGGTCCTCAACTCTCAGACTAGCTGAAACAGTGAAACAGTCACATGGTAGCATTCCTGGAGGCCCCAAGGACCTGCAGTTATCTGGACCCTGATGACTGCAGTAAGGCAGATAAATGAGGTCAGTGCCAAATACAACCAAAGCATGAGGCTAGATAGAAGCACCATTCCTATTTGAATAAACTATTTTCATCAAGCCTTTAGCTAGCATTATATTAAGACAGCAGCCACAGCCATTTTGATAATGGAAAGCAGAAATGAAACCAAATCTCAACTTGTGCGTGACTGTCGTTTTCATTTTATGTCATTTTGCTTGATGTTATTTCGTGCTGTCTGTTTCTCTCAGCAACTTTAAACAAAATCAAACTTCAGCTGCCGCTATCTTTAGTGTACGCAGCGCATAGAACACTGACCTCGATAAAGTAACACCTCTGTCTACTCTAATTCGCTGATAGCCAGGAGAACACAGAGGGATGAAATGATCATGTTACATTTCGAGGAGAGTTCATTTTGAAAGATGACACTGCAGTCCTAGTAAGGGATGTATTGTTTTCAAAACCCAGCTGCACCGAGGGGCCCTCCCTGAAATTTGATGCTGTTTTAATCAGTTTCAACCTTTTTTCCAGACAGCCACTCGGACACATGATGAAAAGGGTATAGAGAGAAAATTCACAAGTAAAAAAATAATGTCTTCGTGTGTGTGTGTATTTGCTAACACATATCTATTGAATGTTTTGGACATACAGTAGGCCCTATATGTTTAACCAGCTGATGTCATCTGTTTGTCTCTCTGCACCTCTGTGCTCTCTGTATAATGAGGAAGTGACCTTTCTGAAAGAGATAAAGCTCTGGCAGATGTAAGCTGTCAATCAGTCAAAGTATGTGGCTGATTTCTTAGTTGCCCAGAGGGGGATCACTTATTCTAGTCTGAGAAAACAACTGGGATAAGCATAGACTGCCTTTTAAAATACCGATTATCGTCTATTGCACGACCAGAACAACTGGTTCAAGCGGCTCATGGGGGCCAGCTCCTAGTCTGCTACAAATAAACAAAGGCACTGAAACCACAAGTAACTAATTATTTCTCAAAAAAAGTTGATTTAGCTTGGTAACAGATCTTAATATCTCCTATGACCATGATGAACTTCCTTTTGGGGGAATGTGTGTCTGGTTTCCCACTGTCGCGTTTCCAAAGTGCGATTCAGCGTTGTCACCGGGCAGATAAGCTGAACCATTGAATGTTAAAAGTATCTGACGCTTTCATCCTTGGCTGTGAGCCTGCCTTGCTTTTGTCTGGACCCTGAGAGTTTCAGTAGTCATGGAAATGGTGAATAAGGCCAGGGTGAAGCACACGGAGCCAGCTAGTGGGGAGATCAGACACGAAGGAAACAAATCTCACAAAAGCACAAAAATCATGCCCCACGGCGACAAAGATGCTCTAAGATTACAGATCAGTGATGACAACAACAACAACAAACAGTGACCAAGATCGCTCTTGCATTGGTGACAGACGGAACAAAAAGCGCAGTGTATTATAACACCGGCAATCAAGAGCACACACCGAAAGACCCACCAAAGGGGTCAGCTATAAGGTTCTACATTTTGTACTAGAGATACTATGCTGTGGGAAAATAAAAAAAACATGCATTTTGCAGTTGTAGCCACGAAAAGCATGTGTGGGCATAAACAGAATGCACAAATTAAAGGAAAAATATGACTAACTAAGTTAATAAACATGACATTTTCAGGTGGTTCCATAAAGGCAACAAGGTCTTGCTGACTGGTTGATGAGTCTGAAAACGATGGGGAATCTTGTGCTGTGGTTTTCACAGTCACCAGATCTCAGCCCAGTTGAACACCTAAAGGAGATTTAGGGCCGACGTGTTAGACAGCGCTCTCCCGGCCATGAACAAAACACCATATGAGGCAACATCTTTTTCTCTCCACTTCTTGTCTTGCCAAACAGCTCTGTAGCCACAAGAGACTCCGAAAAGCTTCCTTTGTGTTTGTGAGTGTGTGTGTGTAGGGGGAGGGATGTGAGTGCCATAGCTGAGGGTAAAAAATGTACCAAACAGTCAATTAGCCGGAAGATACTGTGTTAGTGCTACTCTACCCTAAACACTCCTAATTCTTCTCACTGCTATAGTTTAAAATAACAACAGCAACATGAGTGAATCTGCCACAATGTTAACACAAATTACCAACGACAGCATTGCTATCGAAACAGTAAATAGACGTGTTGACTCCTCAGGCTCTGGTAGAACGAAATTTTTCTTTGCTGTTGTGTTTGTGTGTGCTTATAACATGTTATGTATTTGTGTGGTTCTTTGGATTTTTATTGCACACTGGTCCCGAGTCAAACAGTAGTATCTGCCTATCTTAGGAGACACTTAACAAGGACACAGTGTGCTTAGGTCTTGACCGCGGGGCTTTGAATTGATTAAAAATGGTCCATGCACCTACAGAGCACTTTCCAGTTGGACAATCTAAATGGTTTTGTATTTAATTATATTTTTCCCATTATGAAGAGTTCTGGTAGGTGATAGATCTCTCTGCATGGTGTGGTAATATGACAGGTACACTTTTGATCCAATGCAAAAAATGCAAAAGCAGTGCTATGCTTGATGTTATAATGCGCTATTATATGGTCATATAAGCAAACCAACCAAACAACAAACAAACAAAAGAAAAATAGTATCATCATTATAAACACATTCTCAAGTCTAATTTGAAATTTAGCAGTTTTCATCACCACCATTTTTCAAGCATACTCAGCCTCCTATTCACCGCCCAGTGCGCCACGTGTGAGGTTTTGTCAGTAGAACTACGTTTTGTCTGCAATAATCATATCTTATATTCACATAATGTGAAGTTGCACAAAATCCCATGTAGTGAACCAGAATGTGCTTTCTAAACTGAATTCAAAATCATCCTTTAGTGTCTACTGCTCTACAAACTTTTGATGAAAACTCTCACAGGGACAAAATACCTTACTGAAATATTTTGTACCCTGAGGAGCTAATGGGGCCATTTTAAACACCACTTCTCTCCTTCTGGCCCCAGATCAACTCTCCTCCGAACTGTTTATTGCACCACTCTATCTCTTAAGATATTCTTAAGCCGACAGTAACGACGTGCACAAATATCTCACATCTGTAACCACTAGAGGTTACAGCCAAACTTTTACACCCTATTTATGCTTACTTCAGTGATCTCCTCTCATAGCTTAAGTAGAAATCATCAAATAATCCAGACTTCAGCACAACACAGTGGACTCATGAGCCATACTTGGCTGCACATCATGTGTATTATTTTTTAATTTTGACAGCTTTCTCTGGTAGTAATGCATGAAAACCCACTGTTTCATTAAAACACTAATCGACATAAAAATGTCAATGATATTAAGCACCTTTTTCCAAGAAAACGGCTTGTCATGACCCCCCTAAATGTGTCCTTGCCACCCCTTTAACATCCCATTTATACATCTCTTGATACCCTAGATTTCAGTCAATAAATAAATATTACGAAGTTAGTATATAAATTAAAATTCTACAATGCAATGAGCATTTAAAGTGTTATCTTTTTTTGTACTTTTACAATGATATTAATTCCCATAAATATGTCGTGATGTTACCGACAGCTCATGTATAGAGTTTAATGAAGAGTCAACTCAAAAGTGGAAGTGTCCTTATGTACACGAAGCAGTGGCAACATCAATTCTTTGAAACAGCTAAAGATATACTTCCATTTTCATAGTTCTGCCCCCAATGAGGCAACTGTGGCTTTTACAGCACCTGAACACTTGGGGAAGTGTTCAACTAATAACCTTTCTATGCAAGATTGTGATTAGAGCCGTGCGCCATCACACTTACTCATCAGGTTTGAATTAAAGTAGCTTTGAATCAATACGAGCTGATAAGGGGAACCAAACAGTTTACATTTTCTTGTCCTTTGTGCGAGACAGTGAGGCTGGAGTGGTTTCATGTCCCTGCAAACGCTCAGCGGTAAACACGAGCTGTCCGTGTTGACGCTCTCAGGCTTATGTGGATCTCAAGGATGTGCGCTTGTGTGGTTGCGACCATTGTGACCTCATTTATTTTGTGCGCCTGGGTCGTCTCATGTGTCATACATTCATTTATGTTATCTCCATCTGTGTTTACAGGACAGTGGGTCAGTAGGTGCCCCTCAGCGACACACCCAGTACCAGATTTCACCCGATAAAAGAGCACAATGTGCAAGAGAATTATTCTATTTGTGTGTTTAAGGTAGTTTTATAACTCCATGACCCCCCGTCTGTCCTGGATTAATATATAGGACATCATCTGTACGATACGCCTTTTTTTTTTCCAAACAGGGACCTGCATTCAAAGCGTTCATCAGTACCACGAAGGAAAAAAAAAATCTTTTTCAATGTCCTACAAGCACGAGTAGGCCAGTGGATCAAAATAATTAGGTTACTAACATCACCATCGGTACTGCACAAAGATTCGGCCTTTTCATCTGCTGAGCCAGACTACTTGCTGTGCCCCATTTTTGTAGCCTTGCGACATTTTTCAACAAGTGGTCTATCTCTCAGCATCAGCAGCGTAGTGACTTAATGTCATTTGTTTGCCTTCTTGTGCTAGGATTCCTAGTCCTAGTCATTCCTAGCCAGTTCAGAGAATGTAATCACATCAGCAGTTCAACTGAACACCTTTTATAGCTAGTTTTATTTATGTTGCCCTTGAGTGGCCTTAAATATGACAACTGGTGTGCACGAAAATAATCAAAAGTGCTGAATATATAGGCTTTCAAAGTCTTACCTATATGCAAATGCATTTCCCCTTCTTATTCATTGTTCCATGTCAAAACTGCAAGATTATGGTTTGCTTTTTACGCCTCAAGAAAGAATTCCAGATAAACAAAGACTTACTTTCACTCTCATGTTTTATTTGGAGCATATAGAACATCTGAACATAGATTATTTTAAATAATGTGTAGGAGGACTTATCAAAAGATAATACATTCTATGACAGTGACAGAGGAATGGGTGCTGTGTGTGTGTGTGTGTGTGTGTGTGTGTGTGTGTGTGTGTATGTGCCGTCTCGAGCCAGCAGTGGTGAGTAGTGTTATGCGCAGGCTGAGATAGGGTGGCTGAGGCCGCTGAAGTAAGACCTTTCTCGCTCGCTCATCAGCTCGAAGTGCAGCGGCTGCTGACAGAAC
The DNA here is from genome assembly GCF_016859285.1 of Xiphias gladius. Taxonomy (NCBI): domain Eukaryota; kingdom Metazoa; phylum Chordata; class Actinopteri; order Istiophoriformes; family Xiphiidae; genus Xiphias; species Xiphias gladius. The sequence continues at coordinate 12,799,154 of NC_053420.1, read as the reverse complement.
GTACACTCTGCTGACGAGTGGGGCTTCAGCTCCAGGCCCACCTCCTTCCATGTGTGCACCAGCCTCTCTGAAGAGGGAAACAGAAGAGGAAGGGAGGTCCATTTAACTTTCATTCATGAGGTAAAGCTACAGTCAGTAACATTTCACATGAAGTTACCTACTGTGCTGTGATGAAGTATCATTTAATCCAAACTGGTTATGAGCGACTAAAGCATTTTGACTTTAATCTTTCAAAGTACAGTGAAGGCGCGAGGGAAATATGACAAACAACTGTTTGGATCAGACATTAGTTTAACAACCAACTTGATCCGTTTGATCAAATAAGCTTAAGTAAATCGTCCAATAGGGATAAATTACGTCTTCACTGAATGTATTTTCACATTAACGTCAACTTACCAACAAAGTATTTCATCATCTCAGGGGTGTGGTGAGGTGTTGGAGCGATACGCAGGAGCTCTTCTCCCCTGGCAACAGTGGGATAGTTGATGGCCTGCACGTAGATGTTATGGCGACTCATCATGATGTCACACACCTCTGTATTTTTCTCCGCGTCTGACACCTAGAAACAATAAAAAGAGACACACACGATGGTTAGGATGGAGCCACTGGGGAGACAGATTAAGGACTTCTTGGTATGTTTTTAAATTGTAATGTGGCTGAGTGTACTATTTCTCTGTCAAACTGAATACCATTAGGCCATAAATGAAATGATAAATTACCCGGACTGGGATGATGTGGCTGGGACAGTGCACCATGGGCAGCCCGGAGTCCATCAGCATCTGTCTGAGGAGCTTGACGTTGCGCTGGTGTTTACGTCTCAGTGCGCGGCCCTCTTCCCCTTTGAGAACCTGGATGGACTGCTTGGCTCCCGCTAACAGCATCGGTGGCAGAGAGGTGGTGAAGATGAAACCAGCAGCATAGGAACGCACCGTGTCCACCAGGGCAGCGGTACTCGCAATGTAGCCACCCACACAGCCAAAGGCCTTGCCTTGAAGAGGAGATGACACATAGGGTAGGTGATTATACTTTCATATTCCTTGATGCAACAGCACCAGAGACATCATTTGTATCCCTGAAACTAGGATCCTTGTTTTAAAAAGTCACTGTATAATATTCTTAGTGGTCTAGGCAAAAATCAACCCACTGCAATAGCTTTAGGAGCTGTCCGTTAGAAATAATTGTCCCCTCAGCTTGACAATGACACAGAGAGACAGAGAGTAATTCAATAAGCGTGCAACAAGACCCTAAAGTCTCCTAGCAACAACAGAGCTGCTCCAGCTTCTTTAAGCCCTCTGGCATATTTGTGACACAGCTGAAGCCTGATCATGAGTATAACAACAAATCAGAGAACTACCAGATTCCTAATTGCTGAAAGTAGTTTTTTGTTTAATAAAACTATATAAATAAATACAGCAAAACATAAATGGAAAGACAAGTTCGATGGTACAACTAGTAATGGTTCAAGAAAATTTTAGTCTGGCTTGAAAGTCAGAATGCTTTGTATATCATCAGTAATTTATTCCAGTAGAGATTACATGCTGACCTAGTGTCCCTGAGATGATATCCATCTTGTGCATGATGCCATCCCTGTCTCCAATGCCCCCTCCTCTAGCACCATACAGGCCCACAGCGTGAACCTCGTCTACGAAGGTGATGGCACCAAACTCATGGGCCACATTGCACATCTCCTCAAGTGGACACACAGCACCTGTGTTACAGAAAAATGAATAGAGAGGAAAGTTTAGCCTGGTAACCAAAAAGCTCAATTTGATCAAATGCTGGGTCTTGTGCAATTGGTAACTTGAAATCTGAAACTGTGATCAGCTGTGATCAACATTTCCCAGAATACATGCAGTAAAACACCGCAAAACTACTATTAAATTCCCATTCCTGACAACTGCCAAATCAGTGATTCCTGACATTTTCATGACAACAGTTATTAACAAGCCGGTTTTATTTACAACATGGATGGTCGCCCATCCTAAACTAACCATCCATGGAATGGACGGTCTCAAAGGCCACGATCTTCGGTTTGGAGGGGTCTGCCCTCTGCAGCAGCTCTCGGAGATGGGCCACATCATTGTGGCGGAAAATGAATTTCTTAGCACCACTGTTTCTGATACCCTGGATCATTGAGGCATGGTTGCCTGCATCAGAGTAGATCTCACACCCTAAAAGGGTTCAGAGCAGAGAGAGCAGGTGAGAATGAGAAACTTGAAAAAAGAAAAAAAGAAAAACATTTTGCAAAGTGGCTATTTCACATATGAATGACACCCATTATTTAATGACTAACTAGAAATATACTCTCTCCTTAAATCTATTGTACAGTAAATGTAGAGAAATCTTTTGTATACCAGGCAGCATCTTAGCGAGGGTGAAGAGGGTTGAGTCATTGGCCACAAAGCAGGAGGTGAAGAGCAGTGCGGCATCCTTCTTGTGGAGGTCAGCCAGTTCATGTTCCAGCTCCACGTGGAATTTACTGGTCCCAGAAATGTTCCTGGTGCCTCCTGCACCTGACCCGTGCTTTCGTAAAGTATCCCTGGAAAACAGAAGACAAGAAAGACAAACAAAAAATTGGTTTTACCTCATCTGTTTTTCTGAGACTCCACAGGAAAAATGGTACAAACTTGAGTGCCAGATGTAAGTTTAAGAAAGGGTAAGACTACAATAAACGGAAAAATTAATTAAGCGGAGTGAGTTCGAGAGTAGTAACTGACACTTTGATTGGAGGTGTTACAGCTGCACAGGAAATAAGAGATATGTGCAAGCTGAAACAGGCGTGAAGGAAAGGGGAAAAAAACAAACACCTTGACTGGGGCCCATGAGATTTAGGTGTCAACTATGGCCAACTGACACTCTACACCCACACAAACAATAGACTGGTGTCAGGTTGTATTCAATTATTATGTGCTCTGCCTCATGTTTCCTCAGTTTCTCTCATTCTGAACTCTGCAATCTCAGTGGGACAAAAGGTAAAGAACAATCGGAGAAAGCACAGACGCAAGTAAAATATGTCCCATTTCACATCAACACATCTGAACACAAGGGACTGAGTCAAGTGTATTTGTTCCTACACCACACACAAACAACCACTCCAATACTCACATAATGGACTGAACGACTCGAGGGTGTCGACTCATGCCTAGATAGTCGTTGCTGCACCACACAGACACCTCCCTCTTTTCTGCTAGAGAGCCTGTGAAGTCGTCGGCCATGGGGAACTCGTTCGCCAGACGATTCACGGTCTTAAACACGCGGTATGTGTGGTCACTCTTCTTCTCTTCTATCTTCTTCTCAAAAAAGTCATCATATTGGAAGCGGGACACTGTCAGAACAGGAAGAAAAAGCTTGCTTAATGTGGCTCAACACTGCTTGCATTTTGGTGGGTGAAGCAATTTCTAACATGATGAAAGTCTCAGTTCATCTTATTCAAAAACATCAAAACATACTGACCCTTAGAAAATGTTAAGTAGTAATTAAAATATGAGGGTGAAGTTGTTGCTGGTATGATCACAATCTTGGAGGAAAATGTGGTAGCTTAACATCCCTAACATGCAAAGAGGTGTGGCAGTTCTGTGTCAATACTTTAACATTTGAGTATGTTGTCAAAGTACCAAAATAAAACTTACTACTGCCTGGCAAGTTGTCCTGCAGCAAGTGGGAAACGCTTTTAGGTCGCTGTTTCAGGAGGGTCTTCATTAGATTAGTCGGCTCCCCTCCGCTTCCCTTAGTGGTACTGGCCAAGGACGGCTTCTTCAACTGGGCAGGGGACACTTCTGAAAATGGTCAACAAAGGAAAAAACAAAATAGCACTGAATTCTGTACAAAATAAAGGGCAAAAACCGCATAACCTGATCACTTTCTAAACAACATTTACCTTTCTGGACAGTGCGGACTTCCTGAACATCCTCTTGGAACTCCATGCCAACCTGGCGGACCACACTGCTGTTCCTCTGGCCCATCTCAGCAGCCAGGAAAGGGCATTTGGAGGTCACCGCCTGGCCTGAGGGCGGCATAGGGTGTCCAGCAGGCAGCTTGGGCTTGACTTCTTGTTTGGGGCCTACAAGTAGACAAAATGAGTTGTAGACCTCAGGTATATCAGTACTAAAAACTAAAAACAATATTATACGCCGCAGTAATTTAGTCATTAAATCAACTTGGTTAGGTATCTACTCCTTCTTCGTCACCCTCACCTTCAACAGCGGGCATGGTGTCCTCAGTCTTCTGGTGGGAGGAGGATGAACAGAGGGCCCGTACCATTGATGGGGCCATAGGTTTTGAGGCCAGCTCCATCATGATAGGGCATCGCTGGGCATACACTACCATAGATTTTTTGGACTGCTGGAAGAAGGCCTGGGGCACACGAGCCAGGAACGGACACCGACGCACGATCACATCCATAGTCACCAGTCGCGAGATCTAAAGGTAGCAGTTGAAACGTCATTGAAACATGAGCTACGGACAGTTAACGTCAACAGCCTGCAAAAACATCTTGTCGTCTTAAAGGCATAGTACACCCGAAAACAGGAAGGACAAGTTTGAAATGCATTCCATCCATCCAAATAGTTTCCATCTCATTTACGTACAGTACCTCTATAGAATAGCATACATTTAAGAAAAGTTTTTTTTCCTTTCTGTACAACGTTGTTGGAAGTAAATTGGTTACATGGTTCACAGAAGCGCCTGTAGTTTTTTTTCAACTGTGTCATTTTGTAGCAAATAAGATACACTGCTGAAACATCTGAAACATTTTTGGAGCAAATATCCATTGATATCAGATTCAAATCAGACCAAAAGTATCAAAAGGAACAGAAAAAAATGTTATAATGTAGAAAAAAAAATTACAATTCCTCGCAATCACAGTTTCCTAAAACCCAGCTTGGTGTCTTAAGATTAGTGGTTGACCAATTAATCACCTTAAATTCAAAGATTTCAAAGCTATATTTAATTGGCCACTCTTCAGAACATATATAAAGTTTTGTGTTTGTATAATTAGATTGATTCTGGTCTTTTAGTGAGAATATTCGAATAATGTTAGTTGAGGACTGTAACGGTAGGAAGTCTTCAACCAGATAAACCAGTTTACAAGGCTCAAAAAACTATCGTATGCGCGTCCCCAGCCCCCACTCCGGACAAGCTGGGGACATACAGTATTTATCAGATTTGTCATTTGGGATGGTTGTGGGTGTAAGCGGGTGTAACTGTGAAGCCCTTTATTGTTGCTGAACCTGTGACTTGCCGTTGTTAAGCACGTTACGTAACAAACATATTTTCTTCATCAGGGACGCTACATGATCACGCCACTGCAAAGTTTGCCGGTAGCAGAGTAAAATTAATAGCGAGCTCGCAGAACTATTCTCAAGTGGACAAAGTCAGCAGCACTTGCTGAGGCAGATGATGAAGACAGGACTCCTTTCATCTCGCCTCAAATCAACAATCTGTTATCATAAGCAATTGATTTGATAGCTATAAAGATACCCAAAGTTGGTTGTATTTGCTAATGGGATGGAGATAGCCTCGATTCAACAAGTGGGCTTCCGTTAACAGGAGTCTGAAAGCTAGCGTTAGCGTTATCAATTTCCTAGCAACGTTTTGGGGAACGGGCTTCTAGCTAACATTACATTTCTGCAATTGTGCCCGTGTCTCTCTCCTTTGCGCATGTGTGTGTATGCTTGTGCTTCAATACACCAAGGTAACTTGGCACAGTCTTTAATGAAAGATTCGTAGGACAGAATCTCCGCTCTATCACATTATTGTCACTTCTAGTCATTTGTCAGATGATGTAAGCAGGCTGTGCAATGCAAAGGAACAAAATCCATATTTTTAAATGTGTTTGATCGCTTAGATTGGCTATTTGGCTTGTAACTGAGTCTGTCAACGAACATAAACAAACATAAAATTATGCTTTGGGACAGTTTTCAGTATGTGGTGAAAAAGTTAAGTATGCAGGTCTGTACTTTAACCCTCACACACCCTGCTACAAACGTTTGCGTAAATTTCCTCATTCACTACTGTCTTTCCTAAATGTTACATTTCTCCCCTCCTAAATGACGGCAAACCTAATCTAAAACAGTTACTGACTAATGTTAAATATATATTATTTGATGTTATAATTTATAGCATAATGCAGTTGAATGAAGTTGCCTCTGATATTCTTTACCCCGCTCTCCCTTAAATACCAGTCAAGTTCGGAAATCTACAGCATAACCCATTGAATTATTAATTATTTTTATTATTAATCAATAAAATTTATATCTCAAAACAACATGACACTGGCAAAAATAACCATGTATATTAGAGTGTAATGTGCATGGAATATTGGAATTAAGAGTGACTTTTTTTTTGTTTTCTAGTTGTATTTAAATTGTCTTATTTTGTCCGACCAACAGTCTAAAAACTCAAAGATATCCGGTTAATTATCACATTAGATAAGGAATAGCAGCTCACAATTGAGAACTTGGAGCTAGAAAGACAAGAGAATTTTTCCTTGAAAAACGAAGATTAATCAAGTACCAAAATAGTTGCCAGTGACTTTCCATTGATCAGCTAATCAATTAAATCGACTTAATCGTTGCAGCTCTGTATCTTTGTGAACATTAGTTTCTCAAGTTTGTGACATGTATCCTCATCAGAGGAAACCGTCGCTTTTACAATTGTATTCCTTTGACTGGATGAGCTGCTGTGCTTACTGCAACAGGTGACTGATCATGACACGGTTCTATGAACGTTAGAAATTAGGTTGGATTGCGTAAAACCGAAAATCCCATAGTTTACGTCTATACCCTTCCCCCAGCTGGAGCCAAGGCTACACACTCCTCGACCGGGTAATCACTCCCATGCTTTTTCTTCCCCCCCTTCAAGTGCTCGGAAAACGGACGAGAGTCAGTTAAAAAAAAAAAAAAAAATCGCGTATACATAATTGAAACTAAATTTACTTAAAAAAATAAATAAATAGGACTCAATAAGCGCAAAATAAGGACATCGCTCGCTTTTCTTCTAATAAATCGACCCATGAGTCTCGAGCAGCACACAAGAACCTCCACTGGTGTTACACTGAAAACCGTGTCACGTCAGATTTTGCGACCTGATCAAATATTCATGTGTCCTTACAGTAACCCGTGTAATTTTACCGATATCGTAAAAAAAACAGTGACACTGAACAACCCTCTGGCCGCTTTTATTAAAATATCGACAATATTAGCCACATTTAATTGTTTGCAAGTGTGCATAAGCCGACAGAGTTGGCTTTCACTGGCACTGGATTTAGTGCTTACTACACGTTAAGAGAGCAGGAGGTCACGACTTGTCCGTCCTTAAAGGTTAAGTAACATTGATTTAAAAAAAAATTTAAAAAAAGGATATAGTTACAGATACCGTTTTGGAAAACCTTAATGTATGCGGAGTCTTAGCCCGGCTACTCGCGATTCTTGCCGGTTGACGAGGCATTACGGTTCCTGGGCTGCTAACACTAGCTCAGAGGCTAATACCAGAATTGGAGATGATGCGGTAAATATGAGGAACTTACCTCTAAAAAAAAAACTTCACACTTTCAGGCGCGATCCTCTGTATCAGTCGTGTGGTGGACAGGGTATCAGCAGCAGTGAGAAGGATAAAAAAAAAAAGAAATACTCGTATCTTTGATGTTGAGAGGAGATTAGGGCAATGGGTGCTCCGTTATCCTGCACTGAGGACGAACGAAAAAGGACGAGGACGTGCCTGCGATTATAAGAGCTTACACCCTGGCCACTACCGAACGCTAGTCTCGCGAGATTTCATTTGTTTACGTCACATGTCAGTCCAGTTGTTTTCTTTTGTTTTTTTTGACTAGTACATAACATGTACAGAAGTGTACATATAATAACCTACACATTTTAATGCTATAGTTTCACGATAGGGGGGATATAGATCTACACATGTATATATATTTTCCACTGTACAAGCTGTCACAGTTTTAATTGTTTTTTGTTTTAGAGCGTATTTTAGAGAGTATTGAATTTATTGTTTTTTAAACTCTTTGCTAAAACCAAGAAAGCACGATTTATTAAGTTTACATGTATAGGCAAGTGGGCCATTATAATAATAAGATTGTACTTATGTACACATAAGTGTTTTTCTGTGTATTACTTTCCAGAAGACCATACAATATATTCTTCCAAAGTAAGATTAAACTTTCATCAGTACTGTCAGTAATGGAAGCACATAGCTTCAGTCAGAAGTTCTCCCCAATATGGCAATGCCAAAATAAATGCACAACAGTTTCTGGACATCCATAACAGAAACAATTTTTTTTTATCATAGTTTTTAGCTGGATAGAATTTATGAATCCGTTTAGAATTAATTTCCTTAGCTTTATTGATGATTAAGGATCGATTAGGTAGAAGCTAGGTCTTTTTCCATACCATATCATCCACAAATTGATTCCAACATGAAATCAATCAGTCAGTCATTCCAGTCAATCAGCCATGTGAGTCATACATGTGATCAAACATTCTCACCTGATAAAGGCCTGTGAATGGTTTATTTTCTCTGCAGAGGTGGAAGAAGTACTCCAGTAAAAGTAAAAGGTGTAGTACGTAGTTAGATGGAGCTAGTTTTAACTTCATATATTGCTTGGTAGGTTCATCTATGTTAATACATGATTTATTTGTTAATTAAATTTGGAATCAATGATCAAAATCTTCAAAGTTACTAAAGATGTCATATAAATGTGGTGGAGTCAAATGTACAAAGTTTACCTCTCAAATGTAGTGGGGTAGAAATACTGTATAAAGTAGCATAACATGGAAGTACTCTAGTAAAGTACAAAAACCTAGAATGTGTACTTAAGGACGGTACTTGAGTAAATTTACTTAGTTACTTTCCACAACTCCTTCTCTGTAGCAAGATGTTTGAACTAAAAATTATACTTGATATGTTTTGGCTTCTTATTACGTAATTTACACATAAATCAGTGTCAGTTTATCGACAGCACTGAAATCTTAGACGGATTGGGATTTACAAAGGCACTGATGAATGGCTGTCAGCTTTATGTCAAAGGTGTAGTGTCTTGTAGTGTCTTGTTTTTGGATACATGACATGAATTCTAACTTCAGCTGAGGACCTCAAAGATTAGTTGATGCCCTGGAGTAGAGATTTTCTGGACACTTGTGTCCTCTGGTGTTGTAACAGAGACACTGCATCTGATCTGGTTCTTGAACATAGACTGTATATTGTACAGTGCGGCTGTGTTGTGTAACTCTGCATAAAGTCTACGTTCTTGAAGTTGGGCTGATGAGAAAACACGTTTGTGTGTGTGTCTGTATGGGAAATTGTGTAAGAGCCACTGAAAACTATAAAACCTTTTACAAAGGAGGAACACAGAGTGAATTTTCAACCTAGAGTATGTCTCAAACATTAGGTTAAACTCAGTACAACACTCAACAGGTTCAACTCAGTTGCCGGACTCAATGTTCAGTTTTTGCTGGGGAAATTGTTTTCAGCGATGCTTTCATTTTCATACAGTCTATGGGTTCCCCTCACTGATATAAATGGCGGGGGCAAAATATAGAAACACCACTCAGTATAACTCAGGTCAATGGCACCACGCACTGCAGCCTCCAAGAACACACACAAACCACATGCTATAGACAAATATAACCACTGCTTATATTTAGCAAATGTGACAAACAAACAAATAAATCAATACACAACGGATCAATAAACATGGCTTCCTTTCCACTGAAATAATGAAGCAAATAACTCTGGCTGCATACTTGATCTATAAAATCCATTTCTGTGAAATATGAATCTGTCTATGTTGTCTTCAGACCTTGGCATAAAGTTACCTCCTTTGCCTGGACGGCCTCGGTGTTTTGCTGCCCTCTACAGAACTCTTTAGGTATCGGCATCGTTTACTGGAAGGTCTTACCTTCCTTCAGGGCTTGTGGCATGCTGTATTTTGTTTAAATATAACAGAATAGTTTACGCGGACTGAAAACAGTTTACCTCTGCGACAGTCAGAATGGAAGGTTTAGGCTAGATCATAGGGGGTCAATATAACATCAATCCAAATACAGATGAATTTAGCATACTGTGCATCTTTTAGTACACTGTTAAACAGTTAGTTGATTAATTGAAAAAAAACAAACAAGTGATAAAACTGTGATGAAAACATTCTTTAGTTGCAGTTGTAATGGTGCATACTGCTAAATTTATGCGAACAGTTGTGGAAGATGAGTCAAGGTATCAGAACCCGTTAACATTTCTTGTTGTACAGTCAATCAGAAAAAACCACAAAGAGGCTAAAAATAAAAACTGCACAGATGCAAAACAACCACAAAGTGATGCAAATGACTACAAAGAGACTCAAAACAACCACAAAGTGATGCAAATGACTACAAAGAGACTCAAAACAACCACAAAGAGACTCAAAATGACCATAAAGTCTGGGTGTCTCAGTCTGATGTGGCGGGGCTGTGGGGCCTTTTACATGTCTGTGCTAAGGGGCCCATTGTCTCATAAGGTGTCATTTTCTCTGTCTGGCTCTTATATAATAGCACCTGTTTATTGATTTTATTTCATATAAGAATATTCAAAGTTTGTCACTTTGAATGTGAGTCTCAACACATTTCTCTCATTTTACAAATACCGTATGTCCCCCAGTGTGTAACTGTGGCCTAGATTGGACCAAAGTTTTCTAAACCCTCTCCCGACTGGGCCACATTGTATTGATGTGGATTTTTGAAAAATAAACCAGTGAGCTAACGTTCTTGACGCAGTAATGCTTCAAAGTCGATGCACCGCGGTTTGTCTGTTGACAATGTGACTGGTAAAACGCTGAAATACACCGAGGGGAAATATTAACAGAAGCTACATCCGAGCGGGGGTCGGGGGGGGGGGGGGCGGAGCTTCGACCGAGGGAGACACTTCCCTGTAAATTGTGGCAGCGGATCCTTGTGAGTCGGACTAGACCTCCCCCTCCCAGCAGCCGGAGGAAATGCTCACTTTCGTCCCTGAATCCGAGACGATCGGAGTAGCCATGGCGTCCGGCTTGTCCAGTGTTGTTGTGTTGGCTGCATGTGTGATTCTGGCCCCTTGTGTGTCTGGTGAGTTTGATTTTGAAACTGCGTGCGGGTCTTTTTTTTTTCTTTTCTCGTCTTTCTTTTGTGTCTCGCACGCTCGCTGGCGTCGTTTTTCGCAAACTGCTCGCCTCAACGTTACCAGTTAGCTCGGGGTCGACGTGTAGGTTTCAACCACAGACCGGGCTCCAACACGCCTAATTCAGGGCGATGTCAGGTGACGTTAGCTGGGGCACCGAGAGCCGGGTTGTCGGTCAGAGTTGCCGCTCGGTGTTTAAAACCTTGTTTTAACATGGGTTCGTCTCAGCTAGCTAGCGGGCAATCAACCGGAGCCAGTTTATGGTGCTTGTTTTTTTTTTTTTTAAGGGCTTGAAGGTCAACATTGGTGACAAACAAACACCAAAATACACACGGACAGATGTAACGTCTATGGACTCAACTAACTACCTTTTGACAGCGCTTGGGTATTTTAGAATATCTTTTCTTGTGGCTGTTGTCCACCACAATCTCATCACTTAACACAGAAATAACGCTGTCATAAGTATTTGTCTTTTTAAAAATCGTCTATTGTCTATTATTATAATTCTACGCAGTCTAGTGCAACAGCCACGAAATGAACCCTGCTATCATGAAAGTTACAATGTTCAGTCTTTACTTAAACCAATTTAGAGAGGTGTTGATTTCAACTGTGTGGTCATTTTGGAGGATTGTGGTCTGTGGTGCTGATGTTTTTTATTGTTTACCTTCATTTATATAAATGTGTTTGGACACAGCACCCGGAGCATATCTCAGTGTTCCGTGACATATTTCAGCAGCACAATAAACTACAGCCTGCAAAATAACCATGAGGTTGAATCAGTACCTCTCTAAACGGGTCCAAACAAAAACTGAACGTTATAACCTCCACGAAGGTAGGATCATTATTAGCTTTAGCTAGTGGTACCTAATAAACTGGCAGCTAAGTGTAAATGCCCATTATAATTTCCCATAGTCCAAGGCAACATATTCAAATAGCTTTTTTTTTTGTTAGATATTCTGATCTTTAACATATATAATAAAGAAAACAGCAAATTATTGAAACCGGCTTTTAATATAGTTGGCATAATTGTATATCCAGTGGCAAAGTGATTAATCAAATTGTTTCAGCTTTATTGGATTGTAATCAAGATAATATACTCCTAAAGTAGCGGTGATTCACTTTTTTATTTATTTATTTTTTTTTTAAGCAGGTTGTGGCATGTGTGTGTTTCATTAATATCCTCATGAGCTTTACTCCTATTCTACCTAGCTCTGACAGTTGTATCACCACTACAGCTTTGTCTTCAATGTTGGCAAGGCTAACTTTTCCTGCCCCTCTCTGCTTTCTATCTCTGCTGTTACAGCAGGAGACCAGGAATGTAAATCCTACAGAGATTTTTCCAACACGTACCACTCATCCAAGTATTGCATCTCGGGATTTTGCTGTGGTACCTGCAACAACAGATACTGCTGTGAAAATACAATCTGGAAGCTTTCTGAGGATAAACAAGAGGACTGGTATTCTATTCTGTTTTATTCTGTATTAGGTGATGAGTTGCCTCTAACTACATTGTTGCGTGTGTTCTCTCTCTTTTGTCACTGTGCAATCACAGTCACACACAATGGGCTAATTGCCTAATGTGCTGTAACAACACATGATTGTGTCGTTACAGCGCATTACGCAATGATAATGCAGCTAAAAACAGGAAGTAGTGTTTTCCTATTCACGACCACCAGCATAACAAGAGATTTGACAAGCTAAAACTTGGACCTGAAGTCTTTCACATTATAACTAATAGATTAATAAAATACCAGCTTACATGCCAGATGTAGGAATGAAATCATCCATCTTTTTTTTCTGTTATTCTGTACCAGTACAGTAACGTCATCATAAATATCATTTTGATTAATTTTATCTTTATTTCTTTTTCAGTGGAGACTCCGCTTTCACCTCTTATCCCTCATCACTGTCCGTGGGTGTCGGTATTGCTTCCGTCGTCGTCCTCATGCTCATCTTTATCTGCTGCTGTGTCTGTCCCTGCTGCTGCCTCTACGAGGTGTGCCGCAAGCCCCGGCGTAAGTAGCCCTTCACTTACAACTATCGCCGACTGTTGTTGTTGGTGATGCTTTCAGATACGGAACTGTCAGCTAGGTCTTTGGCCAAGAGGTTGACTGTCCTGATATTTACAATAGCCAGTGTTTCAGGGGCTCAAAGTGGGCTATGGGTATTGGTTTGTTGATACATACACATTTTTGTACAATTTAGGCACTGATGCCTCACTGTATTAGGAATTTTTCTCAATAGTCTTAATATTGACTAGCCATATTGTAAACAATAGCAAACCCCTCAAAACGACCACTTATGATGACACTTATTCCTCTTCTGTAGAGGGATGTATGAAAGACTTAATTTTGGTGCCACCTGACAGTATGCAGACAGTCCAGTGTTGCTACTTAAGTAACTACTGGGTTACAAAAAAGATCTTGAAGGGGTAGTTCAGCTTTTTTAATAATAATGTGACATGAGTTACTCATTGTTAGCAGAGTTGGGTGGTTTGACGATATATACCAGAAGATGTTATAAATGTTGTCTGCTGTCATAGATTTTGTCATACACTACAGTTGATACGGCATCTATCGTTTCAGTATCTCTGGTTGTATTGTATTGTATTGTATTGTATTGTATTGTACCTAAGGAACTATCAGTGTGTATGACAGTATCGTATCATTTGCATTTGCTTTGCAGACTCTGGTGGAGCTAACTCCGCTCATATACCCAAACTAAACCTTACATGATCCCAAATCTAAGATTCACCCTGACTCAAGACACATAAAGGCCGTTGAACCCCTTTCACAGCATTGTGAGAATCACCTAAAACTCAGCTGCCTTTTTACAAATTACAGTGATCTTATTTACAGTTTGTAAAGTGTTAGCAGTTGATCGTCCAAATAAAGTAACCACAATCTTTTACAAAACAGGATACCCTTGAGGTTAGTAATGAGTGCATTTTCATCAGATGTGAATTTTAGAGCTGAAATAATTTTTCAGTTGTGACAGAAAATTAATTCATTTTTTTAAGCAAAAATGCCAAAATTACACAGGTGTCTTCTTCTCAAATGTAAATATATGCTGGTCCTCCTTATCTGTTTTGATAATAAACTGAATATGTGGGGGGTTTCAGGTTTGGCAGGATGAAATGACCAATTTAAAATATGTCAATACTGACTCAAGGAAATTGTGATGGGCATTTAATGGACCCAAAAATTTACGGATTAATTAACAAAATCATGAAAACAAACTTTAGTTTCAGCTCTGGGGAAGTTTAAGTTGTCAAAGCAACAGTCCACAACATTTAACTGTCACACTTCCCCCGAGCTGTGACCATGTGTTAATGTTAGTCAGGTAAAGAGCAAAATGAAAAAGGACCCCATTTCTAAAACATAAATGATGTACGTCGATGACGTAAACAGGTACTTCATACTTAGCCAAAGCAGTTAGTAATATATTGACAGTGCTGCTGCTTCTGCTGCAACATGTTGCTGCACATGTGCAGGTTTCCTGCACACAAGCAACATATTTTTGAGTGGCTGTCTGGCTGTTGAGAGCTTCTCAACCTACATATACATGCAGTGTCTCATTTTTCCTCTGTTTAAAAGAAGTCAGACTTTTGGTTTCCAGTGTGTTGGAGTATTTGTGTCTAGTTTTCAAAGCAGAACATGAGGGGACTCATTTGAGGACGGTTGGCCCATCCACCACATGACTTTCATTACTGCACTGGCTTGGTCTTATTAATCACACAGACTTTGGGACATAGAGCACAAACTGATTGAATGTTCCCAAAGTCACAATGATATGCAATGGATACGTGACACTGACAGCAGTTACAAAGAAGTACTTTATTCACTTGCGGTAAGTGCAGGGCTGTGAACTTTTTCATTTGACATTTGTGTTTGTTATCATTTGATGTGCTGTGCTAAGTTTCACTTGGCTTCTGTGTCGAACAGTGTATCCCACAGATTCATGATGCAGTTTAGTTGTCAGAATTAATTGCTGTTTGGACTTAGACCAAACTTTAATACTTTGATAAAATGATAAAATAAGTGCTCTGTATATGCAAATGATAGATTTAAGATGCTTAAAAAAAACAGCTTCATGGGCATCGATAGTTTTAATCAAATTGTCTCTATTAAAGGGGAGTCTGGTGGTAGTCTATATTTTTCTTACTGTCAGCAAATCCCATGAAAAGACCAAAACCAACAATGAACTGACCCTACCAACAGTTATTGCCAATGTAGCCAGAGTCAAGTCCTCGTTCCTCTCTGTGATTAAAACGCATTATTGAACCACATCAACATGGTTTATTTTGAGCTGATTCCACGTACTCGGTCTTTCATTACTGACTCCAACCCACTGCTGAAAATAGTCCCCCAAAAATTCACTTCCTACTCCTGTTTAAATACTGTTTGCTAAAAACTACAGTGCCCCGCTGTTTGAGGAAATTATTGGGCTTTTTTAGAAATGACAGTATACATTTGTTACCGTTTTTTACAGGTTTATATCTTCAGTAGGAACCAGTGGGCTTGCAGCTGAATGCCACAGACAGTATAGGGATGTTGTAAAGTATCGAGAGGTAAACCAACACATTGTTGGTTTTAGTCTTTTCATGAAATGTGCTGCCGCTATCCTTATCATTTAAATAATAGTAAAATTTAAATAACTTCATCTTTTTTGTTTCCTTTATAATTAACAAAGCAACTGTAAGTCCTATGACTGTAGAGCAATACATATACCTTACATTACAGTAACACCCATCTTTATATAATTTTTCAGTTTTACAGGTGAAAAGCCCTTCTGTGGTTGTTTGCTGTCTCTTGACATTGACACTTGAAACACAGTCTCTGATTTCATGTTCCTGCTACAGAATTGTGGTTAGTAGCCTTGTTGTCATACATGCAGGTTGGCATCTAATCAGCAGACATTAAGGTTCAACCGCTGCTGCTGCTGCTTGGCTGTGACCAATCGTGCAAAACTCATAGGTTTTTGAGAGAAGATTTCGGAGTCAAACTGGTCAGTGTCCCCCATTATTAAGTGTGACTACTCGAAAATTGTCAGGAAGTTAGCTTATTGTTATGGCCTTGGAGACACTCCAACTTGGTTTGCAACCAAGCCTCCGTCTTTCATAGTTTCATCTACATCTCACATGCAGATCGTAACAAAATGTAATTAATTCTTCCTTTTGCCTCTGTCCACCAAGTTTCTTTAATTATTAAGAGTTTGAGTGATTTTTAAAAAAAAGACAATGGGCCTCATGTATGAACATTTTTGTATCCTAAACCTCACTTCCTGTTTTTTACTGTGAGGTTTTCTCATTTGAGTCCAAGTTCAGATTCACTAAACTCTCTTAACTGGATAAAGTGGTAAATTGCTTGTTTCAACCCTATGTATGTCACCTAGTGTGATTTAATGAGTGTGAGGAATTTGACAGTCACTTACATACTACATACCTACAGTGAATATTATAGCCTACGTTATGTGATGATACACTGTCAGGTGTAACAGAGGATGATACTGGACAGCATATTTATAAGATGAACAGAATATTATTTTACATTGAGTCTGTCTTATGTTTGATTTTAGTTAATATTGGTATCATATTTTTTGTGCTTAGTTGAGACAAGCACATTGAATGGAAAGAGAGGAAAACCATACAGATACAAATATAAATTGGGCTGAATACTTGACTCCTTGACAAACTGCTTACAATAAGTAAGCCAATGCAAGTGATTTTTATTTATTTATTTATTTTTTTTTTCTTCTTCTTCCCCATGCCTTATCTTTTATGAGCTTTGTGTAATCAGTGACAGACAACATTTATCCGCTGTTATCTCCATTTAAACACTGGATTTAATTACAGTTTATTCTTCTTTAGTCCTCCTTGCCCTTAACCCATTATTCCTGCTGCCAGATTTCTTTTTTTTTATTCTCTTTTCTTCGCATTTATCAAACTAGATATCCATTATATTCACCCTCTGATCCACTTCTCTATGAATGAATCTCTTAGATGCTTTCTTACTCTGTGGTAAATTTTTTGAGTGATGCGAGTTTTTTCATTGGCACTCATTGGCACTGGAACACTGTTGTTAATAATTCACACACCTTGTACTTCCCGTCAGTTCGGTTTCTCCAGCTTGTTCATGTTGTGCCATGCAGCGACTGAACTCTGGCAGAGAGCAGCGGTATGCTAAAACACAAGCAAGAATTTGGATTCCCTGAAATGGGGTTATGCTTGTCGGGATCACATCCTGGAATGTGAGAGCTCCACCTAGTGTGACTCATTGTTTCCACGGCAACCACAGTGGGGAAAACTCAAGACCTTCCCACGTCGTTTTATAGGAAGTGGTCATATCGTCTCCCACTCTGCGAGGAAAAAAATATAGTGGTGGAGTGACTGACACACATACCCCATTCTTCTCTGTTGTAAGTCAAAGTCAGATCTGAACACGCACATGTGATATTTTTAGATTCAGTGTGACTTAGACTTTCTGGGGATATTATCTCTAATGTCCAATGCGAATTAACATCCATAAATCGGCTTTGAAATCATACAAAAAACACGCTCATTATAACTCCAGCGCGTGCCTGAGAATTATTATTATTAATAACAGGAGCTGCTAAGAGCTAATTTGGCATACTTTAAATGATGCCAGTTTGCCAAAATGTAAGCAAACATAGGCTAAAAAAAGTGGGCTCAAGTAGTGTGTCAGTCTTTGAAAACCCCTGCATGTTTAGTTTCCTTGACAGAGACCTGATACTTCATAGTAGATGGGGTTGTATCTTTACTAAAAAGGGAAGTGTCCTTTTATGCCTTTTACTGATTAATGTTCAATTTTTGTCTCGTTTTATGAGAATATTAAGTATAAATAAAAAATATAGCTTACATGCTTTTTGTAACATGAAAACATTCATAGATGTCTCTTTTTTGGATCGAAAGTATTGTCTGCTGGTCTCCACGAATAAGATAAAGCATGTATGCAGTCTGGGAGGCCAAACCCAGGCAAAAGAGAGCCCATATAACAGATACTGTTGCAAATAAAGCTCAGATGAATGTGTAAACATTTTCATCACCTCTTCTCTTGTCTGGATTTTGGCAGCTTGACGATCGGAGGACACTATTTAGAGTAACTTTAGTGCACACTTTGAACTGAAACTGTAAAAGTGTGGGGTACAAAACCTTTTTTTTTTTTTTAAAAAAACATATATTTTAAAGAGTTTCCTCTGTCAACATTGCATTCATGAGTCCCTGTATCATCCGTCAGGTAAAATAAAATTATGAAGTCTGTGCAATAATTTCAGTGACACCAAATTAGGTAAATTTCATGGGACAGTATCGTTTTTAAAAGCTTGTTTTTTTTCAGCTCTTTTCTTAGTGTCGGTGTCAAGTGTGTGCATTTGGATAAAATTCAGAAATGATGCTCTTAGCTAAGGACAAGGAATTAGCTTCTCTGCGTATAACCTGAACTTCTCTTTTGTTTTGATGTTGTAATCCTTTGTACTTACCATTGTGTAAGTATAATTCTTAGACTGTGTTGGAGGTGGTGGTCATGCCCTAAGGTGATTAACCCATTGAAATATATAGCATATATTTGGGGCAGTTTTATTCCGTCAGCCTCGTTGATCTTAGCATGTTAACCAGAATAAAAATCATGTTTTCCACATTTTTGTAGCTTTTAGCTTTTATTCGTTGAGGTTACTTCAGTAACCTCAACTGCTATTACCTCGCCCATATTAAATGTCTTTTCTCATCTGTTGCTGTGTTGTGTATGCTTAAAGCTGTCCTAGCCACCACCACCCACACAACAGTGGTCACCAATGCTCCTCAGCAGTACCCCCAGCAGCCAACTGCAATGCCCAGTCAGCCTCAGTCCTACCAGGGAGCCCAGTATCCACCGTACCAGTCCGTACCAGTGCAGCCAGGTTACGGAGCTCAGCCCTTTCCCACGTCGCCCTACCAGGGGCAGCCTTTCACACCAGGACCGCCTCCAACATATCAGGAAGCCAGTGAGTGTGGATTTTTTTTTATGACGTAGATAAAATGTTACAGGTGTGATTGTTGTCCAATCAAGGACATCTTCCCTTTTATAACCCTACCAGTATTCATTTTGTTAACAAAAACAATGATGAAAAATATTTGTTGACTAGACTAACACTAAATTAAAAAAATTGAGAATTATGATTATGATTAAATATGATTCTAAGAGGGCTGTATTTCTCCAAAACATCTGTGGGGAATGGACAGAAATGAAGGTCTTGGGGTTTTTAGGATTAACATTATCATTACACAAACTTGATGGTCGGAAAGTGTTTTTTAGAAACAGCATGGCATAGAAAAGCACCTTTAAACATAAATTAATGACACATTATGGTGAACACATTTTGCAATTTTGCTTTACAGTAGCTGCAATCCGGAGCAGAGGTGGAGTAACTGCTGCTGGTATATAGTTGAGTCATGTTCCGATTTTGTAAAATAGGAAATGACACATTTAGGGTTGCTTTCTTAGACAAAACTAAAGCTGTAGTTACTTTCTAAGCATTTTCAACCCTTTCATCCTCATACCATGTTTTCTTTCTGTGTCCAGCCGGTCCTGGCTACCCTCCCAACCCGATGCCTTACAGCCAGGCTGCGTTCACCCCCGGCCAGGCAGCGTACCCTCCACAGCCTCCTGTCCAGCCGCAGCCCTACGCTCTGCCCGCACACCCAGACTACCTAGCCCAGCCTGCATACAACCCGGATTTTATTGCACCCAAGACTGGATAATGGACCACAGTGCCAAACTCTCAGCCACTTTAAACATGCTGCAGCATTTGGCAACTTGGCAGAACTGGAAATGTGTGATCTCAATTGAGATAATAGTTTGTTCCTGAGCATCTTGATTCATGTGTTTCAGTGGTTAAACATGGGAATTTTATGACACATTTGTAGTTCTTGAAATGCTGTTGAAGAGTAACAAGGTGAAAAATGATGATACCTCTGGGCTCGTGTTGCATGGACTTACAATATAGAAGTGGAGAGATTACTTTTGTTTTTATATTTCTTAATGGCTCCATCATAGTCATCTTTGAGAATTAAATACAAAACCACTGAGTCTGATTTTAAAGAGTAGATGAAGTGCTTTGTCATTTTTCAGTCTTCTGAACATGCCTCAACATCTCCCTCCCAGTCTTTCTGTATTGCGCGTCAGCCCAACCTGCTCGACCTTTTCAGTTCACTGTCTACAGTGATTGCCGTCCGGCTCATTGGTCAAATTTAGGAAAAGGAGTTACGTTGTCTGTGGCCATAATTTCATTGCTCTATCCAGCTTATTCCAGACCGATAAAGTGGTTTGAACCTTAGTTTTCCATGTGCTTTCTCTGGTGTTAGGAAGGCGTTTAATGCTTTATGGGTTATAGATCTTACTGGGGAACTAAATATGTATTATTTCTCACGGGAGGATTTATGACAGAAAGGAGTTATGTCATTGTCAATTGACTAGTGATATTCAGAGGGTTTTAGTCTTCTTTTAACCCCCCAGCAAAAGGGAACATTCATCACTCCTTGCACACAGGGAAAGTTTGCTTTTACATTTAAGTTTTATGTGTTTATGTAAAAGGTAGACTTTGCATGAACTTTTTTTTTTTTTTTTTTTTTTTTTTTTTTTTTTTTTCCACAGGTTTCATTTCATTTCATTGTTGTCATTTGTCCATCTTACGGTTGTGCACGTCTAACTGAGCTAAAATGCATCGGCAGCTTGAATCAATTTACCAAAGGAGATTCACTTCATTTCAATCAACCAAACATTCACAAAGTCTAGCCGCAATTACAGACAAATGTTATGCTTACAAAATGCAAGAAACAATCGTGCCTTCTTACCCTTATTACCTTTATCACACAACAGTGTGCATGTCATTTAGAAAACATTAAAATCTCATTTTGCAGTGTACCATGTTCAACATTACTGCCATCAAACTGTGTTTCAACTTTAGTTCCTTTAGTTACAACTCGACTATTTATGTTGCGGATTTTGTTATTTGCCGTGTCAAATCATAAGTTGTTTTCCCTTACCTTCGTCATCACTATTGCCTTTATTAAATAGCACCAATGTAACAAGTTTTTGGAAGATTAGTTTTTTGTTGTTTGTACCTAAAAAAACTAAACCAATAAGCCTTCCTTGTTCTGCTCTGCTTTCTCTCCTGTGCTGTCTTGTATTTGTTTTTTTTGCAGTAAAGCCATCACTTCCGCGATCTGCTCAATGAAATGACTTGAAAGTAGTTTTACTGAAGTCACCTTTTTCTTGTAAGTAGTCACGGCCCATCTGACAGACTGGATACTGATCTTTTGAGCCACCATGTCTAAAATGTCTGACTTTCTTTGTTGAAACTTTGGTTGTGGTCAAAGAACTTGGTACCTAACATATTCCATTATATGTGAGTATCTCAGGTACTGGTTTCAGAATGACTTTCAGTTACATCTGTGCTGTGGCTTAATGTACCCTCTGACATATGAGAGCCCATATATCAGCTGATGAAAGGGGCATAACGTTGTCACGTATCCTTGAAATTCGCAAAATAGTTTATTTGTGAGGAATGTGCATGTGTTTCCCGCATCGAGCAATGGATTTGTCTGAGTATTTAATTGTAGCCTCGCCTTTTGTCTCAAATCTGTTTTTATTATTGTGTTCTGTCTGTGATTTTAGTTCTTTGGCCAGTGTTGATTCTTCAAGGTGACTTTAGTTGGACTGTTTTTTATTTGTATGTGGGGATTAAAGCCATTCTTGTTCCATCTGTTTCTTGTCCAAGAATAATTGTCATTGATGCTACTTTGAGATTATATGTACATGACTTATTTTGTTAAAAACCCACCACTTATCAATAAAAATTATATTTTCTGCTTTTCCCAACTTTAGTTATTGAAAGTTGCAGCACAGACTGTGATAACTCCAACTGAATTAGTGTCAAGTATACACCACAAAAACAAAGGGACACAACTAAATTTGCAAATGTGCAACATTAATAAAAAACTGAAGAAATACAAGTTAGCTGATTGAGTGAATGTAATTATTCAGAGAGCAATGCCAGGGATTAACTTCTCTTTTGTATGCAACTTAACAGAAGAACAGAATATGGTAACATTTTTTTATGGGTCTGGAATCAACAAATTATTCCCTAAAAGTTTTCTAGAACAAAAGATTGTGGTACTATGTAATTTAGTACTGATAACGGGGACAATAGAGACAGGGTTCAGTAGGTACATTTCCATTTAGTTCTTCAAATTCATTGCTAGTGTAACAGAGAAGCTTTTTGCCAGAGCAGAACAGGTCAGATGAGCAGGCTTAAATGCTAAATTTGTCCACAGGAAAACAAAACATTTGAACATAATGAAGAATAAAGCTGATAAATGGGGATAAGTTACAAGTGCTAAAGTGTCAAAGGGCAGTGGGTCGAAGCGTATTTCACAGCAAATTTGGGTGGATTTACTTGACTGTATTGCTTAACTGCAAGGGAAAAGACACTAAATTTAACAATGCTGGAGCTCCCTGTGACCTGACTTTCTGATTGAGTTGTTTTCAGTTTCAAGGGTTTCCTTTATAACCTTTAGGAAGTTCATTGAATAAAAATACGTTACAGGGAAAACCTCTATATTGAGAAGTAGAAGGTAATCAAATATTTTAGCAAACTATACTTAAAGTATTCAAAGTAAAAGCATTCAGAACAGACAAATGCACACAGTGAGTGTTGAGCAGTTACTTTTGAATCATTGAAGAATTTGTGTGAAAAGTAGCATATTACAGTTGTAGTTAGACGGTTAAACCCTCATAATCTATACAATGGTAAATCTTTCACATGAACTAAGGAATGTTGTTGAGTTACTTGCTACAGGTTGGTACAGACAGACAGGTTGAAATGGTTGTCTCAGTGTAGTCAGAGCTTCTTCCCTCCTCACACTAAATCAAAGCAGTTATGGTTTCAAGTGTCTTGGGTAGTCTCGTGTGTGTGATCCTGCACCTGGCTGTATGCGGTGAGTTTCGTTTAGGTATTTATTCAGAAGTTCAGTTATATGCGTTCAGTTATTCAGTTTAGGATATCTAGGACTTGCACAATAGTATGTCAGCAGTCACCGAATGAAACGAAAACAATCCAGTCAAGTTATCAGGTTGCCACAGTTTCATAACTGCAACTTTAATTTTACTTTTGGTAGTGACACTAGTTTTGAGCTTGTATGAACATGTGCAGCATGTAACTGAAAGTTCTCAAATTTTGCTCTTAATCTTATCAGTTAACTCCCTCTCACCCTCCCCCCTCTTCACCATGACCCTGCATTTTACGTATTACAGATGATTACTGTAGCAGCTACTGGGACACGGATGGTTTCTACCATGATACTCAGCAATGTGGCTTTCAGTACTGCTGTGGAGACTGCGACAAGAAATACTGCTGCAGTGGACAGGAAAACCATCTAACTCAAGAAAAACAAGAAGGCTGTGGTGGAAGGTGTGCTTCTGTTTTCAACCTGTGGCATCAGTTCACTAGCTAATTATATCCGGGTATTCTTAAACAATGTTGGTATTTTTAAAAAATGTAATTGATTGAATCATTAAAATTCTAAAAAAACTGCCGTCTTTTCCCCCAGGCCTAGCAATGAGAAACAAATCCGTGCTGCTGCAGTTCTGGGAGGCATCTTTGCATCTATTTTTCCCATTATCCTTTGTGTGGTTCTCATCGTCTGCTGTGTGTCTCCCTGCTGCTTGTTTTACAAGTGTCGAAAAGGAACCGACCAAAGGCAGCAAAGTAGGACAAATGTTCGGTTAAAGTTTAGTTTGTGTAGGAAACTACACTGTCAGACTCTACGATGTACTGATTGTGCAGGTGATTACGGTTACAGTTCACAACTTCAACATTTTGGGAAATACACTTTCCCAAAAATGCTTTCTTGCCGAGAGTTGGGTGAGAAGATCGGTGCCACTCTAATGAATGTACGCTAAGCTAAATATGAAGTTACAGCCAGCAGCTGTACTAATATGGTTTATGCTTCATTAATGTCATTAATATTGTTCTAAACTGTAATTACAGGCAGCCAGTTGAGAAAAACTGTTCATGTCAGCCACCGACTTGTAATTACGATTCTGAAACAACTGTGTGAAGGATGGTTGCAAATGCAGTTACATCTGGCAGTTACATCAAAATAAAATTCAATTTTTATACTAACACAATCCATTCAGCTCATTTTATAGGAGCTATACACTGTGTGTATCCGGTTTCCCTCGGTAATGAGCTGTTACATGTAGCACAATGAAAGTAGCTAATTTAGGCTATTTATCCGGTGTGACTACAAGGTTAGCCCTAAGGATAACCACCTCGGAATAATGCGTCAACACTCCCATGTCAAAATGTGGGGCGTTATTCCTGTTCTTCCCATTCTGCTGATATTTTGTGAATGCAGCAATAGCACAAAGACTTGAAGCAGGGGCAAACAGCTAGCTTGGCTCCGTCCAACGCTACCAAAAGCCACCAAGCAGCTCCCTTATAAACACTTTGTTTTTCGTCTGTTTAATCGTACCACAAATTGCCATTTTACGAACAGTTATGTGTTGGACTATCTCTTAGCCCGCAGTCGCTAGTCAACCAGTAGAGACTCCAGACACTCCGGACCAAGACACAGTCTGGCACATAACCACCTGTCAAACATTTTGAAAGAGATACAAAGTGTTCATTATTGAGGTTTTAGTTGAGGCGAATGTGGTTTCCTTTGGACCGAGCCAGTCGAATTCTGGCAGGAAAACATTTCCCAAAATATCAAATCTTTCCAACAAATGAGAGAGTATCTATACCTTTTTTTCCCAAACTAATATAAATCTATGACTTTACCTATAGTTGTGATATACACCACCAATGCAGTCAATGCACCCCAGCAGCCAGTCTCCTCCTCTGGAAAAAAGCTGTCCTTCCCAGGCTACCAGCCTGTACTCGTCCTGCATGGATATGGAGGCTCACCAACACCCACAGCACCACCGCATTCATACCTGGAAGCTAGTGAGTTCTGTAATCATCTGATTCCCATTAAGGGATCAGCGTTAGTGTTTCTTACGATGCAATGACAGCAATACTCAGTTTTAAAGGACACTCCTGGTGATATTCTTTATTTTTGTAGCGACAACAAATCCCATGTAAAGACCTAAATCAGAAAGTACTGCCTGTGTACCTACAGCCTGATGTATCTTACTCCTCTGTGCCATAGAGCTCTATTGTTATCCAAAAACAATTAAAAACACATCAGTGAGCCGTATTTTTTGCACTGAGTGACAAGTTCCTCTATTACCACGAGCATGGGCACTGTAGATTATTTGAACTCAATCCTATATAGTGTCCTGCTGTAAATTCTCACTATGTGTATTAATCCGCATCTTTAAATAGTCCCCAAAAAATTCACTATTTACTGCTGACAGAGTAATGTTTGCTAAAAAACTACAGTGCCCAGGTAATCTAAGAAATTATTAAGAAATTATTTTGACTTAAAAAAAAACTATATATATTTGACATGTTTTTAGATGAATGAATTCAGTGGGAAAAAAATAGGCTTTGGGCTGAGAGCAACAGACAGGATAGGGACTTATTGTCACTGGATATGTTAACAACATAAATAAAGAATAACACCAACCTTGTCTTTCATGATTATTAAAAAAAGAATATTTGGGAAAGCAACACAATTTTTCAGTGACAACAAACCAAATATTTATTCTTGTCTTTTCAGCAGATCCAGCTCGCTCTCCAGTTCCACCCCCTCAGCGGCAGCCGATGTACCCCCTCCAACCACTTGGCCAGCCTCATGCACCGCCACTACATTCAGATGAACTTGCACAGCCACCTTACAACCCGTCTTATGGCCCACACCCCTGAATCGGAAAGCTTACCAGATAAAAACAGTGCATGATTGTTGCACCACCGTTCTCAGGGGAATGTGTGAGTGAATGTGTGTTTTAGATAGTGTTTATACAGCGGAAACAACTTTGTGGGATGTCAAATTAAATACATCTGGTGATATTTAAGCCAAACTGTTCATAATTTAAACCAGACTACCAAAAATCTTTGCTGTATTTTGCTGCTGCTACTTTTTAAGTGTAAACTTTTGTGAATAATAACTTCAGTAATGACCATTTGTTTAGCAGTATCCAATTTGAAACTATGATAACTTTTAAAATTGATGTGTTGAATGCTGAAAAACACTCAATTCCAGGAGTACAAAACACAAATATCAAGTCAGGAGAGAGAGAAAAAATATAAAAACAACGATTATTGGGTAAAAAAAAAAAACTACAAACACTGTAACATGAGCACAACAATTAAGGAAAAATCCCAAAAAAACAGGGAAGTCTTGTTTGTTGTGCAGTGTTGTTGTTCCTGCAGGTGATGATCATGAGCTGTATGTTTGACTAGGTCCCCATCAGCTGGGGGATTCATGTGTATTATTATACTCAACGCTTACAGTACAAAGTACAAAGCCTCATTTTCTTACATCACATATGAACAGCACTGTTAATACATATATACTCTTTCAATTGACCCATGAGTCCGATGTACTTTTCAATAAACTCTAGCTGCCACTAGAGGTCTCCTCAGCCCCACTTCTGAATAGAAAAGCGAAACAGTTGAACACAATATGCTGCGTGCTGGTGCTACACGGTATTGTTATCAAGCAAATTGTTTTAAATGCTAAACAACAAACCTATGATTCTGACAAAAAGGTAGTCTCAACAAGATTAAGCATACTTCTTTTTCTTGCAGAGGTCCAGGATTAAAATCCCAGGTGTCTGTATTTTAACCACTTGATCTACAGGATACATGGTTGGGTGTCGTGTTTCATTTTTAGGCGGATACAAATTTCCCACCTGTAAACTTTTAGTTTGATGGCTACAATAGAAAAACACTGGGAAAACCTTTAAAGCATTTAATTACCATAATATGCTACACTTTTTCAAAAACTACACAGTACTTGCACTGAGTGAATGTACAATACCACTAAAGGAAGCCACACAAGTCTTGTAACACTAACAACAGTCTTTGTCGTGTAATTTACAGCAGCTCAGTGTGACAGTCGGCTGGCATGAACAGCAACCCTGAAACTGAAACAACATTTTTATTTATTTATTTTTAATTTTGAAACATTTGAGAATAGTCTATTGCACAAGTTGGGAAATCTGAAAAAGAGATCATCATTAAGATGTTTATCATTACCATTACTATTAAGAAACTTCTTTTTACAGGCATACAGTACATTGGTGAAGATAAAAAAAAGTCCTGAGAGTAAATATCCTTCACTAACTATTAATAACCATTAATTTTGTGATTGAGCATAGCATAGTGAAGCTGCAGTGCAACAAGAATTTTAAATGTTCTCCTATGATGAAAACTTTTGAGCTTAAAGCACAAATCTGTAAGTGTCAGAATGCAGACAGTGTTGCACACTCCTTTTATTCCTTTTAAAATCAGAAATATTAGTTTTCTCCATTGCTATGATGCACTTCTGCCATTCCTAGGACTGCATAATCAGAAAAGGGTTGTTAAAATCATTTTCTTCCAAACTTCAGTTTTGTTACTCATTAATGTACCCACCAGTACCTAGTATTTACAAAAATACTTTAATTAATTTCTTCTTTCCTCTAAAATGCCCAGTTGTTATTCACTTGTTTACTATAGTCTTGTTTTCCTCCGCTGTATATACATTTAATCACCAGTTAGAAGCAGTCCCCATTTTATTGGTTCCTAATTCATACAATAAAATTAAACTGTAAATCATGAGCTGTATTATAAAATGTTACCAATGGAATGATAACAATGCAAATGTGTTTTCAGATAACAAAAACCTTGTGGAGCTTTGCAGTTTTGCACATGGAGGCAGTTTTAGTTCGTGTCAAATATTCTAAAAACTAATTGTTTTGTTTCTAGCAATGCATTAAAGCAATGGAGAAACACTGTAATTTATGAGCTTGCTTCACAAGTAATCTTACAATGAAATCATTGTTTGTTATAAAAATCCATAATGTTTTAACTAAATATTATTACCTACGAACAGTGTGAGTAAACCACTGCACTCAATTTAGCCTCTTCCTTTGGGATCATGTGCAGTTAAATAGCCAGAGTGGGCATGCTTGCATTTAATCCCATAATAACCACCACCACTCCCTCTTATAGCACCCCGCACTATCCATTAATCAATACAGTAATAGTGCTGACTGTGGCTATCACAGTCATCGAAATGATGGGGGGACTAAAACGGGAAAAATTACCCTGCCCATATGTATTGCTGCCTTCCCGCCATCTAAAATGAGCTCTGTCCTTGAAGTGCGGCTCAAACTGCTAATGAGCACTTGCGTAGGGAAGCCAGAGTCATGGACAATGTGGCAGATAATCTTTACAGCCAGCAATAGCTGTTTTTTTCCTCTACATCCTTTCTTCTTCTCACTTCTCCCTTCCTCTATCTCTCCCTCTGTCCGTGCTTTCCTCTGTCTGAAGGCATTCTTGTCTGGCCTCCTGCCTGTGTTGCCGTGAAGATGTTTTCGGCATTTTCTCGACATCCCACACCATTCCTCTCTTCTTTTTACTTTTTCTTCTGCTCTGTGGAATCCTCTGTGGTATTTATTTCTCACAATCGGAGCTGCCTGTCAGGAAAAATGGACAGGGAACGTACTGTCTTAGGGGATATCAGTTTCAAACCGACCTTTTGATCAGATTTTAGATGATTATTCGGGACTCTGCTATGAGTCAGTGAGTTGTGCGTGGGAGCAGTTGCTGACAAAAGCACAAACTCCCCAGTGTGTGACCTTGATCTGGCCAAGATGCTCCAAAGAGCTACAGACTTGCCAAACTTTTCTACATGCATGGAAACACAAACAGGAATGACAGCATTATTTATAATTGGATATTTTTACATTGCATTACATTACATGATAAGTGATAAAGCATTTCCAACATTGTTTATATTTCGATATTTTTATATATTTTCCATCACCAAAGATATGTGATAACAAGTCTATAGTTAAGGTACAAAAGACTGAACTTATGAAAACTATGTTTTGTTTTTATTAGCTATGCTATTTGCTTGGCTTTATGGGTAGCAGTGTCGTTTGGTTGGTCGACTACTTTGGTCCAGAAATCCGTCCATCCAATACCATCAACTATTAGATGGAATGCCATGAAACTTTGTACAGACATTCATGGTCCCCAGAGGATGAATCCTAATGACTTTGTCCAGCTCCTGACTTTTTCTTGTATTATTACTATGAAGTTCATATTTGTAATTTTAAGTAAAATGTCTCGACAACTGTTGGGAGAATTGACTCTCGATACAGACATTCAAATTGGTCCAATACTTTGGTTTATGACCAAATATACTGATAACATCCCCATCAGCCTCAGCTGTACTATGTGTTGAGGGCCATTAAGCAAATGTTAGCATGCTAACACGCTACACTAAGATGGTGAACCAAGTGAACATAAAACCTGCTAAATATCAGCATGTTAGCATGTTGATGTCAGCATTCAGCTCAAAGCACCACTGTGGCACTGCCTCATAGAAAGCTCTTCAGCTGTACAGCAGTACAGCAGGGGTCAGAGACTGTTTGAAAGAAGCTGGTCCACGATACCCTCCAGATCACATGAGAGGATTGCAACCTCATCCTTTCAGGAAAACCTTGTTTGTATGTAGACATTCATGACAGTGTGCAAAGACACCAATCTTAGTTCAGTTTTAATCCTCCTTAATGTGCAAGTTTTGTAAAGGAACTCTGCTGCCTAATTGTCAGTGCTCAAGGTAACTTCTCATCAGAATTTCTGCAAGAACCCAAACCATGTAAAATTGAGGATACACTTAATTATAACAATAATTCATTGAACAGCATCCCCAAGTCATATTAAAACCTGTTGGAAGGGCTACCGGCAAACACAGATACTATTAGGAAAAAATGGATAAGAGACATAGAGCTTAGCTTAAATAATTAGGAATAGCCCTTTGTCTGTGTCTACTTGGCACAAGCAAGTTAGACCCCTGGGATAAATACAAAAATAAATATATTAATCTAGCAATTTTAGCCACAAGAAAATGTATAACACTTGATTGAAAATCTGAAACGGTGTTGTCATATTTGGTTACTTTGTATTTACATGGGCGAAAATAGTTTTGGGCAGGTTGTGAGGTTGGGCAGGTTGTGATAATTACGGCTACGGTTACCGATTTTTCACACCCCTTTAGTGACTGTTTTTTTGAAAAAAAAGCACCTAGCGACAAATTTAGCGACTTGTTGGAAAAACCTTAGCTACTTTCCATTGAAGAGAGTCACCAGGACTGCCTCACGAAAAAAAGGTCAGGTTTTCTCTCTGCAAACTCACCTGAATGAGCTTCTAAATATCTCTCTGAGTGATCTAAGTTTGGTAGGCTCGGCTTGACATACAAAGAGTGATAACTGATGACGATCAAATTCAGTTATCATTTCAGTTTATTACAAGTAGGTTGAAACTTGTTCTCTTTTTTCTATTCAAATTATTACTCGGTCTCAGCTCTGTGATACTTGCAAAAAAATTACATCTGTCCAAAAGACTTTGTAGAGAGAAAAATTATACTGATATAGTGAGCTCATACTCAGATACACTGTATACATAAAAGATCCTCTCCCAAACGAAAACTAAAGATTTGGCTACTTTCTATGAAGACTGGGCAGGTTTCAGGGCTGCAGCTAATGATTATTTTCATTATTGATTTGTCTGCCGAATTTTTTTTTTTCCATGAATCAATTAATCATTTGGTCTATGAAATGCCAAAAAATAATAAAAAATGCCCATCACAACATCTCAGGGTCCACGGTGACATCTTTATGTGTCCTGTTTTGTCTGACCAACAATCCAAAACCCAAAGATGTTCAGTTTGCTATGATAAAAAAAATCCTCACATCGGAGATGCTGGAACCTAAAAGGGTTTGGGATCTTTCTTTAATTTTTGATTGACTAATCGATTAATCGACTAATCGTTCAGCTCTAGCAGGTTCTAGGCTCTGTTTGGGCTACTTATTGTCAGTCACATGTAGCACCACTGATCTGAGTATCCACCTACAGCACCTCACCGGCTTATTGAAACCCCAAGTTACATCCCTCTAGACAACCAAAAATCACACTAACTCATCGTAACCACAGAGTTACAAAAACTGCAGGAATTAGACCCTCCTGAAAACCTTGTTCGCTAAATATTTCACCTGTCTGTGTCGTTGGTGTGCAACTGCTGTGTGTGAGGTTTATTGTGTGGAACAGTTGAAGTGACTCCCTGACAGCTGCACACAGATTGACTTAAGAGAAACAACAATCAGCTGGTGAAACCAGAGCAGCTGTGGATGTAGCCGCCCATCATGGAGACAATGCAGAGAGTGCATAACTGAGATAGACTGTCTGTTGGAAAAATAATGGAAAATTCATTGGTGTGAATACTTATAATTCATATCATTGAATAGACAGAATTACATTTGATATGCTTTATTGTAATACTGCAAT
The DNA here is from genome assembly GCF_016859285.1 of Xiphias gladius. Lineage (NCBI taxonomy): Eukaryota > Metazoa > Chordata > Actinopteri > Istiophoriformes > Xiphiidae > Xiphias > Xiphias gladius. Next base: position 12,767,516 of record NC_053420.1, on the reverse strand, counting down.
TTTTCCTGATTATGTCTCTGTCAACCTCACTCTGTCACAGCCCATACATTTCTCCCACTCTGCCTTTTCAGAAGAGCTACAGGTCTGTAATAAAGTTTCCTGGGTCACTGTGCACATTTCGGCCCCTTTTGTCTGCCAGGTCCATTCCAGATCGCTGCCACCAGAAGTCAAATGTCAGGCCTTTCAAGCCCAGAGTCCTGAAGTATAGCGGCCTTTGGATTTTCTTTATCCAGTAGCTCTAAACTTCCAAGTTTGTACCTCAGTCTTTTCCTCAGGTCTACAAGCACCTGCGGCAATGAGCGTCCAGAGAAGGAGGCAGTTTGGACCGTGTGAACTTTACAGATAAAACAGTCGGCTGTCTTTTCACCCTCTCTCTCTCTATTCAATAGCCTCCAAGTATCTTGACAACCTTGCCTGGTATTTTGGCAGCAGTCCCTTGAGTGTTGATGTCAGCTGAGAGAGGGGAGGGAGGGAGGGAGGGAGGGAGGGAGAGAGGAGGGTGCAGGGACTGAAAGAGAGAGGGGAGGGGGAGGAGGAGTGAGCGGGCTATTCAAGGCACTTGTCCTCTGTCTCCCTCTGAGCATAGAGGGAGGAGGGGGAGGCGCACATGCATTGAGAGAAACACACACACACACACATACTAGTACCGGCCACATTTTCACAGCCTGCTCTTCAGACTGACAGCAGCACACGGAGTTGAGAGCCAGCACGACAGAGCGAGGGAGGAAGAGAAAGAGGACTGGAGACAAGGAAGGCATCCATAGAGGAGAGGGAAGAAGTGGAGACCTACACAGGATTTGCCCCCTCTTTCTCCGTTAGATCCCTGGGAGCCATACAAGGAATCTTCCCTGTACTCTTCTTGAGCTGAACTTGCTCTGCTAAAGGACCTGCACCCTGCTATGGCAGCCCCGGTGGGACATGGGAACATTGTCTCCCTCTCATCTTGCTCCTCTCATCGCTGGACTACCCTCTTCTGGGTGCTGTTGACCCTTTTAAGCCAAGCCTGGGGCTTCAACCTGGATACTACCCACACTCTGCATAAGTTGGGAGACCACGGCACCTTTTTTGGTTTCTCTCTAGCACTTCACCAACAGCTTACCCCAGAGCCTCAGAGCTGGTGAGTGGGTGAATGTGGCATTGAGCGTGTCCTGTGTGTGATTTTGGTGCACCTTACATACTCAGTTTAAATGTGTGATATCTTGTATCTGCACCTGCTCTTTAACATATGATACAAAATGCTCACTATACCATGAAGTTTCATTTTAAAAGCTGAAATTTTAACCGTGTGGCTACTACAGTCAGCATTTCTATGCTGCACCAGTCCTTGGATCTGCTAAATCATTGCTACACTTATAACTCTGCATGGGGTGCAGGAGTTTTAGCATGTTTATGTGAGCCATATAGAGCGAGAGCAGTCTGAGCATTGAGTTAATAGATGATTTACAGTAAGTGGAGAGTGGACGAGAATAGGTTTGCTGAATCAGCTGACAGGCAGAGATTTCTGTAAAAGGGATAAAATGGTTTTTATGTCACTTTCATGGAGCGGTTCACGTCTGATGCTGAAGATCCTCTGATGGGACACTGTTAGAGGAGAGGAGACACTAAAGTGTCCTATAGTGTTTGGGGTTGTGTGCATGTGTTCATGGATGAGTTGTGCACATGTATGTGCTTGTCCATATGACTGTTTGTTCTATGATGGGCTGTTTGCCAACAGCTGTTTTCAAGTGTCTGTCAGTGTGACTGGACCACTCATAAGCCCTGTTCCTTTCCTCCATAAATTATGAATAAATTATAACAACAAGTCTGCTTGTAAATCTTTGGAAGTGTTTACTGCATGACTATAATTAAGAGGCGTCTTCAATTTACCTCTCCTGAAGCTTTGCAATTAATATTGATGGGATGGGATGCAGACAATTCATTTTATAATATGATAGAGGGAACTATTTTGTAATATATCCATGGAATTTCAAAGACCTTTTTTTTATTAGCCCATTGTTCTGTGATGTATTTTCCACTACGAATTTACTTGGCATTATTATAGCTATCTTAGACACCGCTATACATTAACAACCTCGAGAACATTTGTTAGACGTTTCCATTTAACAGAGAAGCAAATGGGAATCATAAATGAGACATAAAAACAATACACAGATACAGGTATATGATGGAAGATGTGATGGAAGAAGTTTTCAGATCCTTTACCCAAGTAAATGTATCAGTACTACAATGTAAAAATATTCCATAACAAGTAAAATCCAATTTGAATAAAAGTACAAAAGAGTTATGAGTCATAAGTCTGTTGCACAGAAAATTGGCACCTGTGAGTATTACGCTGTAGATTATTACTTTATATATTATAGTATAGCAGAACTAAACTATGCAATATAGTTTAGTAGTGGTATAAAGTAGTGTGAAATGGAAACACTTAAGTAAAGTACAAGTAGCTCAAAACTGTTCTGTGTAACAAATGCGACAGTGATGTGTGATGTAATCCAAAATGATCGAATAAGGGAGTTCATTTACTAAAGGTCTCTGTTTTGGAGCTCCATATTTAACTATTGGCTCCTCAGTTTACCCGGGCTGCAGTCATCCTGTCGCCTGGTAAGACCAGGGGAATGACATCAGCATCCACACAGACAGTCAGTCAGAGCCAGGGAGTCATTTCGCCCCTCTGAAACCTGCTCACTGTCCAGCAGTGTTCCTGGAACTTATTTTAAAAACTGACTATGAGCTCGAGTATTGTATCACTCTCTGCTGCAGCAGAGCCAGGACATGGTCAATAAACTAGTCTAACCTGATGTGTGGATGTGATCCACCTACTGGAAGAGAGTGGCATGATTAATCCTGCTGCCCGTACGCTGTGACATCACACCTGCTGTATGCATGGATGACTTGCCATAGCCAGGATTTTAGAGACACTGAGGTCGTGGGTAAATGCTCCCCTTCCCCAAGAAGCATTTAGCATGAAAATTGTTATATTTCTTTTAATTATTTAGATTTTTTTTACATTTCATTCATGTCATTAACTGTAGTTATATTATTTGTATATTCTACTTCCCAACATTAAGGCTTCTGTTCTGTCAGATCTATGAATCTCAATCTCAACTTTTCAAAAGAAGAACAGTCCTTTTTCAGCTTTGTGACCGTGCATTTTTGTCAGATAGCCCAATGTCCTTTTAAATGCTTTGGACTAAGAAGCAGGAGAATTTTCTCGGCCTATAAATGATCACTGAATAAACAATAGCTGACGGTTTGTTGGCTGGGGGGCAGCAGAGACAAGTTGTAAACAAAATATCAATCAATATATAAAAGGCAAAATTTATATTGCCTTTTAAGATGATATGGCAAATTTGTTAGCATATTTACATATCCATCATTATCATCATTCATTTGGAGTTGTTATTCTGGCTACCAGGTGAATGGAAGTCCAATATTCATTCTCTTTTAGCTCTGTTTTTGGTTTCCACCAATTACTGAGGGAAATTTCTGGTTCTTTAGCTGCTAAATGTTCAACTATGTTCACCGCTAGTCGCTAACTTTGTCTGCCTGCTGTCTGTTGCTGAACAGCTGTTTCACTGAAAACACCTTCCTTGTGAATTCGAAAACAACACTAAAGGCTACGACAGTAAAGTTGCGGGCCAGACAGCTCAGTGTCTGGCCCACATAAAGCCAAGTCACTGTCACATTTTTTTTCACATTTTCATTTGATGCATTAGTTTCTATAAAAATATGGATTATAGCCACTGCAAGTTTATCTTAAAAATTCAAAGTAATCATATTCAACCTGGCCAGTGACTCTGCAGACAGTCAGGAGTAACATTCTGCTGGAGATTTTGCTGAATTTTTACATTTTTAAATTTAATTATTGGGTTAAAAGACAAAATTGAATATTCTGAGTGTGAAAAATAATGCTATCAACCCATAAAATACCCACCAATGTAGAATGAGAGTTTGCAGGTTCCTCGAACCCCAAAATTCCCAGAAAAATACAGAGATCAAGTCCTAAATAGTAGCTATATGGCCCTGATGACTTGATGATGACATCACCAGCACAGTGGACTGCAGGAGCTCAAAGCATTTTTAGTTGATGTTATTGCAGTTTCAGTTAGAGAAATGTATTATTCAGGTAGCAACACAGCAATTATCTTTCCTTACTAAATCATACATTTCCATTAAGCATTATGATAATGCCTTTCTGTGATATTGCAGTGCAGATCCGAGTTTAGTATCCAAGTTGCTCCCGTTTCTGTCTCTGCTCATTACTTCTCTTCTGATGTACTGTCATGAAACAGTTTGCCTGAAATTTCTTGTAATTAGATGCTATTGACTCATTTTCTCTTTGTATTATGAAGTTTTGGGTTACTGTTGCCCCTGGCCATAGTGTGTTGCGCTCATTGTGTGCTGTGTGGCCAGATGCAAGGTTGAAAATGATATCAGTGCTTTGATATGCTGTCCTGTGCCTATTCGTGATTGTACCTCACGTCCTGTAATGTTAAAGTGCGCATACAGATCAGCTTAGTCATACTGTCACACTTGGAGAGTTTCACCTTCTTTGATTTTGTAGTTACCCAGTTTTTTGGAGGCTCAGGAAAAAAGCTATTTCCTAAAGGATCAGAGAAGTTATGTTTATTTCTTCAAAGGCAGAACGACCCAATGTCGGGACACAGAATTTCAACTACACCTACAGATGGCACATTTATGTAATGAATGTCAATTTGTTCAGCTTTACAGAATCTCCTCGGTACCGGATTGTGGCTGCTCCAAGCCCTACACTTCCTTTTCAATATGGCACCAAAGGCCAATGCAAAGGTCAACCCATGTGACACAATGATCTCATATTGATTGATGTGTTGTAAGGAGATCCTGGTCAGTGACCTGTCAGGAGGAAGTAAAAGTATGCCACTGATTAGAGCCATGATCTGGCATCTCAGACTTCTGTAAACTTTCTGTAATATCTGTCTTGGTTGTTGTTGCCCTGAAGCACAGGCCCAAGGGGCTTCTTATGCTACTGCTGATGCCAGACAGAGGATGAGAGGAGAAGGTATTTGAGTCTGAGTTATGTGTGGGTCTGCTATTTGTACTGCTATGAGAAGTGCTTCCACGAATAGTTCACTGCCTGGTGAAGACAGGAAGCCCCCTGACCTTAATCCCACCACGGCTCAAAACTCTTCTTCTGTATGTTGTTTTACATTGGCCTTGGCAGGAGGTCTGAGCTTTACCTTTTTCTAGTTCTATACTGTAATAAATCTGCCACACAACATGTAACAGTAATATATACAAGTCTACTCCATAAAATCGAAATAAACATATGATATGATCATTTTTAACAATATTTAAAGGAGAATAGGTTGTAACGGCAATTGGATCAATACTGTATACATAGGTGCATGTTGGGGAATTAATGCCTTTGACCTAACATTTTCATATCCAAGGGTATTTTCATACTTGTGTTTTTTATCAGACTCTGGATTGTTTTCCCTAGAGCCACCTTGCTAGCCTGGCTAATAAAACTGATAGTCAATATTCAGAATAAGCTGATTCTACACTGCAGGCTTTTAATGTCATACATAAATATACCTTGAACAGACCCATGGAAGCATGAGATAGCATGGTACAGTCTGCATATATAAAAGTTTCGGTCACTGCCAAAGGTGTGTAAATCATACAGTATCCAACCTACATGTACAGGTTGGAAAACCAAAAGCTTTTCCAGTTTCATGTCTTTTTTTTAAATATATATATATATTGATCTCTGCCTCATGATTTAATGTAAAGGTTTTTTTTCTGTTTCAGAGTGCTTTGACAAAGGTGGGGGGAGGCGGTTCTGCTTCCTTCTTTGATATAGGCCACAAATCATCTTTTATTGATTCTTTCTTTATATCCGGCCTTGAAAGACACATGCTGTGCTTTATCTCTATTCTGGCCTAATTTGATTGCCCCCGTTTTTATTATTCATTACGATTCATGGAAGTAATTTCCTTTTCTTTTTCTAACAACAATTTCAAACAATTATTTTTTTTATCCAGAACCTGTTAGTCTGTTTTGGGTGCAGCATGCCGCACGTTACTGACAATATTATCAGACTTTGATTTATCAGACTGTCAGGCTGTTGATTCAAGAAACCTAGAATTGGCTGTTTTGCATTGCTGTCACTCAGAAAGTACAAAGTCCCAGGGTCCAACAAGGTTCGTGCTTACTGTGGACTTGCTTTGGTGCCTTTCTGAGCAGGAACACCCAGTCTCACTGGCAGTGGGGCCACGGGTAACTGATATAATCCTAGACATCTAGTCTGAAGTTCTGTTTCACTGGCTGGGTAGGAATATAAAACAGAGCCTTCTGAAGCTGAAGATTCTCTTGTTGAACTGGCAGCTTGATTAACATGGCTTAAAAAACAAAAGAGTGGTGTGTGGAGGTCAGTTTTAGGTGACCTCCCAAAGGTTACAGAGATTACAAGCGAAATCAAATGCAAAAGATATGAAACACAAGGCTGTTCACTTTTAAGTCATTAAGAGATAACATTTACTTGTACTGAAGCAATAGTTAGACATATCGGTAAATATGCTTATTTACTTTCTTGCTGGGAGATAGATGAAAGCATCTATACCACTTTCAGGTTTGTACAGCCAGTAGCCGGTTGGCTTATTTTAGCATAAAAACTGGAAATGGGGTGACTCCATATTTAACAGACATGAGTGGTATCAAACTTCTTCTCTAACTCTCAGCAAAAAGAATAAAAGAGCATATTTTAACTATTCTTTTAATTTTTTTGTTACAGTTGCTAACTTTTACTTTGCTTTTTAAGTGTGAAAATTAAAAGTACATTTGGTTTTCGCCTTCATGGGGTCAAACACAAGATCCTCTGTACCTTCCAGTGCCATGTCTGTCCACTGCCATATATATAAATTAATAAATGTGCTTAAATGGGGCCCAGCATAACTGATTCACACATTCATATGGCAAAGAAGAATTTCTGGGTGCTAATTTGCATTAGAATAGCTAAATAAAAAACGCTTTTTCAGCCCCGGCTTAACAGTTGAGAATGAACCTTCCCCTTTTTCACTCCCTAATTCAATTCATGACTTTTCTCCTGCTCCATCTCTCTCTCTCTGTCTCCTTTCAGTTTGTCCCACAGTGACTCTTTTTGCTAAATCTCTCAGAGGCCATCAATGTGAAAGCCTCGTAAATGTAGGAATTCACCCTTTTGCAGTTCTTATTTATATGAGAGATCAGAAAGACCAAAGGGTATAGAGTGTGGGCTCTACAGTCTAGCATGCACACACAAACACACACACACACACACACACGATTAATGCTCTTTACTACCTCCCACTCACTCTCTGTCTATTTAGCATTCTCCCATTCCTCCACTGGGCTGCCTGGGTTTGGACAAAAGCTCGGCTGGAAGCAACGCTGGCTGGCCGATAGCTCTCAGGAATATTACCCTGCAGACCACGTGCTCACTGGAGGGAGAGGGAAGCTCTGCGGAGTCAGGAGGATACATGAAGCCTAGATCTGATGGAGGTGCAGAAAAAAAATGCACAGTTTGGCAGTGTAGCAGTAGCAGGAAATGATTCTGCATATGCAGTTCAGAGATACAGTTGTCAGAAAAAAACCTGAGGTCAGCCAAGAACATCAAGATTTCTGGTAATTTGTTGCATTGTCATGACAAATAATCATTATCTTTAGTGTGACTTACTCATGCTTGACAATGTCAGGTATGCTTTAGCTGTTATTTGAGAAAAGTCTCAGCTGTTAACGCATTACCTTGACATGACTATGAATATCGTATGATCTGTGTGTGGGGGAGGGGTAGAGGATCTGATGGGGATGGGAGCTGCAGGGATGAATAAATCACGGCAGGCCTCCCCTTTGACTAAATATGTGTGTGTGTGTGTGTGTGTGTGTGTGTGTGTGTGTGTGTGTGTGTGTGTGTGTGTGTGTGTGTGTGTGTGTGTGTGTGTGTGTGTTTCCAAGCTTAAGTGTGTTTGCAGTTGGAGGCAATTGGGCCGACTCTGATAAAGATGCAGTTTAATCAATCAGCTGATGGCAGCTCCAGTGGGAACTGATACTGACCTGAGATCAGAGATAAGCTATGAAAAGGAAAGACAGGAAATGGAAATTACAACAGATGTGGGGGCTTTTTGTTTATATTTATTAAGAGATTTGTTGTCCGGTTTTGGAGGATAGTCTTTGGATAAACATTGAAAAACATCGTATTTAGATGTCCTTTGTATTTTCACAGGCTTTTCTTTTCTTTTTCTTTTTTTTTGGCACTTTGCCTTTATTGAACAGTAGACAAGAGAGAGAGACAGGAAACAAGGACGGAGAGAGGGGTATGGCATGCAACAAAGGTGCCCTGGGCAGGAATCGAATGTAGTGGTTTTGTCGTATGCAGCTTAGGCCACCGGATGCCCTTTGCTAGCCTTTTCTAATTTCCTCCAACAGTTATGGGTTGAACATGGCTGCCAACCTTTAAATATGGCTGCCAGTATTTTTAAATAATGATTATCTCAGTTTCGTTGGGGGTCAGCTGCTAAGTTTTTTAAGCCATACAGGGCTTAATATGACTCAATTGCGGAACAAACAATTAGCAGACACTCACTTTAATCTTTATGTTGTGATTGGATGAGAAATTATTTGCTTTGTCTCATCTTTGTTCTTTCTCGTTTTTTTCTGTCATGTCTCTTTGCCCCTCAGTAACACACACACACACACACACACACACACACACACACACACACACACACACACACACACAGAATGTGGCAAAACCATGCAGATGATTCGTTTCCTCCAGGACAAGACACATAGGTCATGTGACCTGAAAACTCAAAATTGATCATAGGTGAATGTGTTTTTCTGTCTGTGTGATAGACCTGTTCAGGGTGTTTCCCTCCTTTTCACCCATTGCGTGCTGCTCGCCCCAGCTCTCAGAAAAGTGGATGGATGGATGGATGGATAGCTGAGGCACACGATCTTAACTAGAGGCAGACTGCACAGTATTGTAGATTTACACTTTGAAGAAGGACATTAAGAGGAGGAAAGAGAGAGCAACTAAAGGTGGAATGTGAGAACCAAATAGATAAGTATCTTGATAGACGGATCAATAGATGGATGAGTGGATAAGGGGGGGAGAAAAGGAACCGAGAAGCGATGGTGTCAGGGTTGTGTCCTCGTTACACTTTGGACCTGAGGGCCAATCATTACCCCATCTATGCGTGGAAATAGCCGTTCATTTATTGATCACTAATGGGGCAGGTGGTGAGCTCAGGGGTTGTTAAAGATGCATGTAAAAGTAAGGATGGGTTTACCATTGTCCTCTAATACAAAGGGAAAACATTCTGTTTGTGCCCTTACTCTTGCCGAAATATACTTCCAGTGTTGCGTTGAAGTTCCAAGGGTTTGCGAAATGTTTTCAGTTTTTTAAATTAATATCAAACTGCCCCTGTGATGCCAATCATTTAAGCAGGAAGTTGAGTCACATCCGTGGGCAGTGAACCACAATATCCCAAAGGGGTTTTTGCATGGACTGGCAGCTGTTTCTGTCTCTCTGTTTGCACTTTACTGTGCATTACCCAACCCTTTTCCCTTTTGCTCAAAGTGGGAGAGAGTTGGGATGTTAAAAACGTGATGATTCAGAGCTCAGTCACCCATTCTCAGCTGTCGTTTTCTCTTCAGCAAAACTGGAAGGAGAAACTGGAGTCAGGTGTGAAAGCGGCATTTTCTGAAACAGGCCCTTTAGCTCTGCTTTATGAGACTGATTGTCTCAGTGGACGTTGTTGTACAATCATTCCTCTATTAATGTCTGCATGCTGGCCTGTTTTCCTTTGCATGTATTTCTGTATGTGTAAGTGTGTGCGTGTTTGTGTGTCCAGGTCAGAGGTCACAGTCTTGCCCCGGGATAACAACAGAAGGCCTAAATAGCCCCTGGCCCCCATGCTGATCCTGTAGAGCCACTGTCTATAGAGCAACAGCCTCACACAGCTCTGCGATGGACAGATGTTAAAGGGTGTGAGCAGACAGATTAGCAGGAATCAACTGAAATAGCCGGGAAATGAAATACTGTCAAATGTTTAGTGCGTATCTGTTTCAACATTTCCCCAACTTTTTTAGCGTTGGTACGTCCACGCCTGGAAAATTCCAAGGAAGGGTTGGATTTCAAAAAAGATGTATCTACTGTTTCAGTTCCTTTTGGAAATGGATCTTAATGCCACAATTAAGTGTGAATGATCTTATCTTCCCTTAAGCATACTGTTTGGATGATGTGCAGTCATATTTAGGCCCTTTACAAATTGAGGTGGAGGCAGCTTGTGTGGCCACCTTATCATCTGAAGTGTTTCCCACTCTTTTCTCTCACACATCATTTTTCCCCCATTTTTCAGTTTTTTCAGTTTGAATGCCTGTACATAAACAAACAAAAGAGAACTTTGAAGGACTCTCTTGAGATTCCTAATATCCTTTGGCAGATGTCTGTGTGTATTGTCTCACTGTGTATCACTGTGTTTACAAGCCCCTTGCATCGCCAGTATTTTTTTGATTAACAAAGAAAAGGCAGCTTTGTTTTCAGCTTAATATTGGTGAACTTTTCTGTGCATATAAATTAATTTTTTAGTAGCACAAAAGCTGGGGAATTTTGTCAGCCCATCAAGGAGCATGTGAAGCTGCAATAGAAAGCATGAAAACGGTCAAAATGTTATTCAAACATCTGCAAGTGCAAGTATACGGGGACACCAGGCTGAAAATGACTTAATCGTGTTTTAAGGTTGTCAGTAATTCAGTAAGCTGAGATAGGCTAACACTCTTATAAATCCCTGTTTTTCGCTGCCCTGTTTCTGTGGTATTTTGAGAACGAATGCTGGTCTGAATTGTGGTTTCTTGTGAGATGTACTTCTTCAATTCAATCACGCGTGTACCAGTCTTTCCGCCACTTTCACTGAGGCTGTACACGGGGATGTTACACCTAAGTGTGGGGGGAGGAGTGAAGGAGGATGGGATTGTGTGCGTGTGCCTGTGTGTAGGGGTTTGGGTGGGGGAGGGGCGGACAGGATTGTGGAGAGACTGTTGGGGTCAATGCACATGCTCCCCTTAATGAAAAAAACACATGGGTAAGAGTGCAGTGCAATGAGGGTGCTGTGCGTGTCTGTGTTTGGTTGGCGATGATAAACTGGAAACACAAGGACGATGTCTGAGGGTGGGTTTCTAAATCACTGTCAAACAAGCAGTGGTATATGAATTTCCTGGGGTTTGGCAATGTGCGGTGATACACTGTTATTGTTTCAGTGATAGCAACTAAATAAGTTTGTCCTGGACCATGTACTATATTCATGATTCATACATGCAAAACACAAGCTATCAAGGGGGACCCCAAATAGAGCTGCAAACAGTGGCTGAACTTTTGTTTCTAACAAAAATGACATAACAAGACCACACTGATTTACATACACTGCGTCCCTCCTCTTCTTCTTCCCTCTTTATATAATGAGTAGTTGCTCTTTGATTGGTGTTAATTACTTGATTGAGCAATGACCAGCAGCTTGACGGGCTCTCTGACTGGCCAGCTGGTCTTCTCTATCACCACTTCAATACTAGTTTGTGATGAATGATGCCAGATGTCTACATGTATTTTCTCTGCAAGTCCTTTAATGCTTTTAATTTGACTAGAGTCTATATATTTAGCAACGTTAGTAGTTGAGAACCAGTCTCACTGCTGTTATCAATAACTACTGGGTGGATTACCATGAAATTTGGCATAGATATTCATGTTCCCCAGAGAATTGTGGATAAATCCTAGGGACTTAACTTTCCCTCTAGCGCCATCATCAAGTCACAATTTAAATTTGTCCTGTGGTTTGATTTCTGACCAACTACCTTCAGGGCTAACGACATTCCTATCAGGCTCAGCTGTACTTCGAGTTAAGTGCTAATTAGCAAATTAGCAAACGGGGGAACATGGTGAATGCTGATGTTAGAATTTAGCTCAAAGCACCATTGTGCCTCTAAAATGGCTGTAGACTCCTGTTTTAATCAGTTTGTCAGATTTGTCTGATGCAGCCCGGCCCCAGGTGCATTATCTAATCTGTATTTGCAAGCTGGTAATGTAAATCACACAAACACACACACTTCAGCCATGCTGGCGCCTGCTCTGTGGTGTCTGGGTTCATACGGGTATTTCACTAGACTCCAACACCCTCACACTCAGTACCCTGATATCTCCTTCAGGCTCAGTGTGCAGCAAACAACAACATACACACGACCACTCAGATTACGCACACGCACACGCACACGCACACACACACACACACACACACACACACACACACACACACACACACACACACACACACACACACACACACACACACACCTCTAACTCCATGTCAAATGCGGGTTTACTGAAAGATGAGCTGGGCAGTGGAGATCATGATCATACTGTCTGAGTCAATCGTGAACAATGAAGGAGCTAAGAAGTGGGTAAAGGGCAAATAAATGAAAGTATTACTCAGCGATGACATTTTATCTGTGTAAAATTTGGGACATCTGTGCCTGACTTTATTTCCGATGGCTCCAACTTTAGACAACCAGCCACTTAACTTCTTACAAAAAGATTTCAAAAGGTTTAGCTGTGACTATTTTCAAGTACTTTTCTTTCTTTTAATTCCCTGGTTTCTAAAATTGAGCTTTTCCATCTTTCCGCACAGTGATGCTTTTTCCTCTGATGGGAGATCAAGTAGAGTGAAGGACTGAATGGCCTTAAATATTTTCTCAAATTTGAAATAAATACAGACACAGCAAACTACAGTATGTATACTAATACTAGCAATAATTAATAGTATTTACACCCAAAAAACCTGAATGATTAAATGATAAAATATAAATGACATTAGCACAGCTTGAACATCCATCACACTGTCTCACCCTATCTTCAGTCTCTGACTTGGCCCTGACACGCAATGATCAACAACCAGACATATTGTGTATTGCATTTATGTTGCATCTACCATAACTTAAATATGATGCCAACACGAATAAATGTACTAACCTTTGAGCCATTTTTCATTTATGATAAGATGTTTTCTCACTGAAGAATAATTTCTATCTGTCCGAGTCGTACAGTTGACCGCATTTAACACTTTGCTGCACAGATAGGTTGGAAGACATCCAAATCTCTTCTCCAAATACTGGTGGTATAACAGCTTAATAGACCCCCCCCCCCCATACACCCTGTTACCTGCCTCTCTATCTGCATACGTGGGGGGAAAGAGAACTTCTAAACATAAACCAGAGCCACCTGGAATGCTGAGCTGTAAGAGGGATCAGATCTTATCTTTTTTTTTTTTTTTTAAGTGATATGCTCTTCCTCTTAACCAGATCTCTTTTGTTTAACATGTGTTTGCATTAGATTAACACTGTTTGCTTGGATTTTTCATGTGGACCAGCAAGGATGTGTAGCAGTCATTATTTCACACGTGATGTCTTTGCTTCGGGAGGCTGTTTTGGGTTCTCGTTCATTTAGGCAAGGGGAGTCTTTCCTGAGACATGCATGGCTGCACCTCAACAGAGGTATATTTCAGGAAAGATGAGGAAGGATTAAAAAAGAAAGTAGAGCTGTCTGGCAGCCTGGGTGGTATCAGTGGTAGTTTGCGTATCTGTGTGTAATATATCTGTGTGTATTGTGCTTTGCCAGGACGAGAGAGAGGACAAAACTTTTACACTGGAAGTCAGGATGTTTTTGTGGTGTAAAATTAGGACGACAGTGCAACTTACAACAGTATGGTCCATGTTTAGCTCTCCCCTTTTTCCCTCAACCTGTCTGCATGTCTGTTGTCACCTGTTACCTGTGTTGCTGATAGAGCTTAGCGGGAAAGGATGCACATACAGCACATTTGACCCTCTTAAATTACTCAGAACAGACCGGAGCCAATATTGTCAAATGCATATGACGTGCCGTATAAAACTGTCTTATTTATCCAGCACAAGAGTAAAGAGGAGTTGCTCTGAGCCCGACACTCATGTTATGGCCACCTCTCTGAGACCACTCAGACATCCACTTCTCTGTTTTTCTGCATGGACCATGCAGTGCTATCAGCTTTCTTCACTGTATTTATAGGCAAAAACACTTCCTAGCCACAGAGATAGCCCTAATTTAAGTGTTTACATAACAAGGTAGATATGAAGGGGGCTTGTGGAGGGAACTTATCACACAAACACTGCAGCTAGTTTGTAGTCACACAATTGAGCTGAGCATTTTCTTGGCCAACGTCACTGTTATAATTAAATCTAACTGCTTTTGTTTTACCAAATTTAGGACCGATCTCTCTCACTCTGTATGTTTGAATCCTCTCTTTCGCTTGTCTTTTTTTCTTTCCATCTTCCACTAGGCTCTTTATTCTCTGATCTTGCTCCTCTCCCCCAGTTTCCCCATGTCTCGTCTCGCTTCCGTGCATACAGTTTGCCACGGCTGACGGTGTTAGGTGGAATGTGGCTCAACGTTTGGTTTTTAAATAGCATCCTATTCTGAATCAGCCGCTCCTAATAAGGCAGAGGGCCGTGACACTGGCCCCAGAATATCAGCAAGCACCTCACTGAGAATAAAACTTTTACTTCCCTTGATAGCAAGATACAGTACCCAAAGACTTCTAAGAGCCGTTTTGAATCAGTTTCAAGTAAAGATAACATGACAGCTCAACTGTAGGCGGTGTCAGCAGGATTTGAATAGGTTTGATTGGGCTGCTGTGTTTATACTTTAGAGTAATGGTGGATTCGGTCAGCTGAGGCTATTATTGAGTGGTAATAAAGGTATAATTTCCACCGGGGATGGGGGTACACGACGCCCTCACTTTTCAGACTTCAGTTTTTGGCCACCAAATTTTTATTTTTTCACGTTCATATTCTCACTAAAGTTTCTCTGAACACTCCAGTCACCATAGTCCAGACAACAGATGAGATGATTTGATAAAAATATTGATATTTGAAGTCTGAGTTGCCTTTAATTATTACCTTGCCCTCAGAGAGTCCATAAGCCTCAGGAGCAGCAGCAGTGAGAGCGTCACTGACTTGTTTTGCCCAGGGTTTAGCCTGTTAGGCTACATAAGGGCTGCCCTACATTACTGGTGAACATTTTTGGGGATGTAAACAAATAACTGCAGACACCAATCGAGGCTGAATAAGGTACGACCAGGTTGGATTTTCAAGTAAAAAAAAAAAAATCTGTATTTGTACTTACAGTTGAAGACAGAGTAAAGCACAGTGCTCTTTGTTGTAAAGACACAAATAGTAAACTATCAGCCACTAGCAACAGACAGTCACATGTGGTTGGCATCACATATACATTATACAAAGATCTTCGATTTTGTTTTAACTATTGCAAACGGAGTTACATTGATTGCACCCTTTATTACTTTTTATCAACACAGACCTCGCCTTACAGCAGCTAGAGCGATTAAGAATTTAAGCATGAGAAGTTTAATTTCTCTCCATTATGTACAGATCTATGAAACATACCTCTGTAACATCAGCCATCAATCGTTGACACCAGGTATTACAATTAAATGTCACTGATCTTCCTTCAGGATCCTGGTGGGGGCGCCGCAGGCAGCAGGGCAGGGCCCGTTGCGGGGCAGTCGACCCGGAGCCCTGTTCAGGTGTCCAATCACACCAGAGGAGTATGACTGTGAAAGGGTGGATATCGATGGAGAAGGTGGGTTTGTAGTAGAGCGGAACGATTAGTCGATCAATTGATGAACAAAATAATCACACACAATTTTTGTCATTGACGAAGACTCGCTGTGCTTTCTTTTTTTGACCATTTCACTGAGATTATCCTTGAATTTACTGTCCGACTATTTTGTAACCTCAGAATAAGCCTTTCTAGGTCCATTGGGTGGCTGCAAGATTATGTGAATGTCATTATAACTTTGTATTCAAAAGCTTCTAACTAATGTTTCCATTAAAATGTATTTACTCGAAATTTAACTTATACTTGGTCATTTGCATAAGAGAAAAGTATATTATAACTTGGACTTGAATAACTCCATTGCAAAAACAAAATGCCGTTTGCTTACTGTGGCTCAGATCCGGATTGGTTTACAATATGGAAACCACCATGATTGCCATTTTCTTCTGTGCTTTCTCTCAGTGAGTCTGGACAGAGAGAGCAAAGACAACCAGTGGTTGGGAGTTACTGTCAAAAGTCAGGGGATCGGAGGGAAGGTGGTGGTGAGTAAAGACCACATCATGTAAATTCATCAGTGTAGGAAACTAGGTCTGGTGTTTGAGAATGAAACTTCTGTTTTTCCACTGCTGATCCAGTCCTTCATGGACATAGAAGACACATTTTCAGCTTTGATTGATCCGTTCCATTGTATTAAATGAACCATTATAACTTCTTCTGTCGCCACTCACAAAAAATAGTGAAAATAAATATGATAATTCTTTTACCCATCACTCACCAGACCTGCGCTCACTTGTATGAGCTCAGGCAACGTGTAAATCAACCTTCAGAGACTCGTGACCCCATTGGACGATGTTACATCCTGAGTGACGACCTGACAGAGCGAGATGACCTGGACGGAGGGGAGTGGAAGTTCTGCGAGGGTCGGCCACAGGGACACGAGCAGTTTGGTTTCTGTCAGCAGGGCCTGTCTGTCAGTTTCACCCCAGACAACAACTTCATTCTGTTTGGCGCTCCAGGAACCTACAACTGGAAAGGTAAGGTGTTTCGTTGGCCTACAGAAGGCTGGATCATAGAAAGAAAGCTTTACAGACATGTTTTATTCTTATGGAGAAACAATTTGTATTTTAAGGCCTCTAGGTGGCAGCAACAAGTGGACTCCGCTAGCATATAATGCCCTATAAAGATGTTATGGCTAACAATTGCTCATGTAGGCATCTGTCAGACAGAATACAATATCAGGTGTCATATTGTTATGTACAAGATGTTATTAAATAAAAAATATTAGTAGGGAATTATATTTTTTAAATTTGTATTGATTACCTGCTTTTGCCGTTACTATGTTCAGACTCTTGTTTTGCAGATTTTACATTCTGGCAATTACACTTATTCACTCTCTTGGTAAGAGTTGAAAGGGTTAAATTAATACCACCTAAATGTTTATATCGTAAATATGAAGCTACATCCAGCAGCCGATTAGCTTAGCTTAGCACAAAGACTGAAAACAGAGGGAAACAGCTAGCCTGGCTCCAAAGATTGCTAATTACACAATTAATTAACCTGTTATATGTTATGTGTTATGTGTTATATGTCATGTGTTATATGTTATATGTTCTTTTTTAAATTCATACAAAAATCAACGTGTAAAAATGACATTTCTCCATTTCAGCAGAAACACCAGAGAGTTACTGTTCATGGCAAGATAGCAAATAAGTGTACTTTGCAGAATGTTGAACTATTCCTTTAAGGGTGAAGCTCAACATTGAATACTGTCACTTTTTACGCTGGGCCACAAAATGACCAAATTTTAGTGTGAGCTAGGGAAGGAAGCCAGCCCATGTAAACATTAAAACAGTAACAGGACGATACCCATACTAAAAATCATATTGATTCACTAGCCAATCTAGAGATTAGACACTGAATTTTTGCAGAGCAGCAGCATCCAGTTAATCAAAGAAAGCACTGAGATTTATCTATGCAGTAATAAGTTACTGTATTGATTTGTATTGTATTGTCTTAGTCTGCCACACAAGATGAATGCTTCACTGTGTAATTGTTTCAGGCATTAATTCCCATAGTACTACATTAAAATATGATTCTGCATTTTGTCTGTGAGATATGATTGATGGTTCTGATTTTGCTTAAGGTGAAGAAGCAGCCCTGCGTGAGACTGCTTCCTCTGCGTCCACAATATGTACTGTGCATATACAAAACATGCATTTATAAGTATAGAAACTGTGTAATTAAGCACGTGCGCATGTTTGAGTATCTGTAGTCATATGTCCTCTGTCGAATGTTTTGTTGTTGCTTTGCTGTGCCCTCACCAATTTCCATTCCAGGTGAGATGCGCGTCCAGCTCCTAAACCAGACTCTGCTTGACCTCGGTTTCTATGACGACGGACCCTACGAGGTGGCAGATCAGAAACAGCTTAATGCTCAGCTCATCCCTGTGCCTTACCACAGTTACCTGGGTAGGATTCGCCCTCCCTGCTCACTGTTGCCTACGCACAGGAGAGAAAGCGAGGGCCGGAGGAGGGGAGCGACACCAGGGCCCAGACTGTACCCCAACATGACTGACATAACCACGGGAGCTAGCAACAGCAGCAACTGCCAAACTGCCTGTGACCGGTTGAGAGTAAACATGTTTTAGTGTCCCGGTCTTTCCCTGGAAATTATTTCTGGCTGAGCCTATCTGTGTGACTCATAAAGCCCTGCATATGACTCCACCTTATTTTTTAAAACACTTTCCCATGTGAATATGGGTGGACATGTCAAATATGTCCAGAGCTTATTGTGGCCTGACATAAATTCCTATGATGCCAATATGTGTTCCCTTTCTTGGAAGAACACGTGGAATATTTTCCAAAAAAACAAAACAAACAAACGACAACAATAATATTCTCATTCTATCCTTCTAGAAATGAAGCTCAGGAAAACATGCCAGAACTTTACATTAGGTTGTGTACAATGTCAGGGTACAGTCTGAGCCTAAAATGCCATCTCTACCCAGTGGTTTTGCAGGAAAACAAACCGCTGCGGCACCACAAAGACAAAACACCAGTTAATCACAGCCTGTCTCACCTGTACCTCCCTTTTTTGCTTTTTTCCTCTCTTTTCACTTTTTTTTCTCCTCACCATTTCAACACCCCATCACTGCCCTTTCACATCCTCCCCTCGGTCTGTCTTTCTCTCTCTCTCTCTCTCTTCCTGTCTCGGGCAATAGGGCTCTTGTTCATGGCTAACCCCGTTGAAGATGCACTGCTGTACAAAACTCTGGAGCCCTCCAGCCGGCCCACACCGTTTGAGGATGTTGCTCATAATAGCTACTTAGGTTTGTAGGTGTGAGGTGTTGTTGTCTGGACCGGACTTGGCTTGTAGTGGAAATAGTCCCAGCCTTTTCTCCGTCTTCGTCTTAATCCTTTCTGCTAATTCCACCTCGTGTCTACTTGTATAGATCTTTAGTGGGTAATCTATGTACAACATGGGACAGTACCACCTTCACTGTTGTAAAAGAAACAGCCATCCAAAACAGAAAATGTATTCACAAACTTGGTTAATTTAATTCAGTTAAACAGTTTTTTAAATGTTTTGGATGATTATTTTTTCTTCTTGTCTGTAACTAGTAGTTTGATTTGGAAAGATGGTTGTCTCTTTGAGTAGCAGCAGGGTGTTTTTCTGTTCTGTCTGTAGATCTCTGTTGTTTGTAGTGTGTTGAGTCAGTCTGTCAGTCTGCATGTGTGTGTCGGTACGAAATTTTCCAGGTGGTGGTGGTTTTCTCGTCGTTTTTCGTCATTTTACTGATAAAAACCGGTTTAACTAACGAGCAAGCCTAATGGCTACAGTCATTTTGGCAGCTCTGCCAGGCCGTACCCTGGCATAGCACTGCTCTGAGCTAAATGCTAATATCAGCGTAGCTAACATGTTCACAATTACAATGCTAACATGCTGATGTTAAGCAGGTTTGATGTTTACCATAGTTACGTAGCTTAGCATATTAGCATGCTAACATTTGCTGACAGCACTAAACACAAAGTACAGAGGCCGATGGGAATATGATTAATTTTGCAGGTAATTCGTTGTACTGGACAAATCTAAGTTTGATATGATGATGTTGCCAGATAAAAAGTCGGAGGACCACCTGAGCCATTAGGAAGCATCTTCATGGAACAAGGAATGATAAATTCCTTTTGTCCCAGTCCATCCTGTTGATCTAGAGATATTTTGCTGTGAAGACTTTTGATCTACCATCAGTGCTGATGGAAAAGTCAGGGGATCACATAAGTCATGAGGATTAATCCTCTTGGGACCATAGTGTCTGTACAAAATTTCATGACAATCTATCCAATAGTTGTTGGGATTTTCCGGTCGGACCAAAGTGGTGGACTGGCGTTTGCTTCTTCAAGAAAGTATTCTGAGACACTTTGGTATCAATCGCTTAGTATTTCATGTTCATGTTCATCCTGTGCTTAAAAGGCATTTTTTAAATTATTGTTATCAGGTGGTTCCAGTTATTACTTTTCACTAAGTGTGTGGATCTGCTATAAATCTCTTTATGCACATACCTCCAAGCCTGTTTACCCTCCTACTCACCATATTGAGCCGTCTCCCTGACAACACTAAATCCCACATGACCTTTTAGCCTTCATTTATAACTCACATGCTTCCATTCGTCCTAACCAGATGATCTGCCACACCTATGCATGCTTACTAAAACGACAGAGACAATCTTGTGAATAATTCTGAATTCCCTTCCTAATTCTTTATTAAATCTCACATGGCACAGTATATAGTTTATAGTTTATAAGAGTAACAACAGTACAAGTACAAGGTAATGTAGAAGTGCACATTGGCATAGTGAGGATACAGCTTCCATAGGAGTGTATGAAATAGAAATATTACATATAGACTGATTATACAAACAAAACCCTTCAAAAAAACATGGCATCCCGTTATCACAAATAATTTCTTAGGCCCTTGAAATGAAGTGAAACCAAACAGTTTAAAAGCCTCCCCTTTAAAAACCTATAGCAGCACAAAGCTTTCATTCCCCATTTAGTTTTACAGTGCCGACCTTGTGGTAAGCCTGTGTGTTAAAAGCCACCCTGTGTGGAAAAAGTAGCATCTTGTCTCTGGCCCCTTGGTTTTTACAGGAGCTGAGATGCAGACTGTTGCATTCCACACCTGCCACCCTGGAGCTGCTCGCTGTTTGTCTCCGTTGTGTCTCCCTCTGCATGTTTACTCAGGACTAACAAACGCCCCCATAGATTATCCTCCCTTTTCACACCCCCTGCATTTTTTTTTTTTTTAATGCATGTGATTGCTTCTGTTCAGGTGAAATGTTTGATATGATGTGCTATTATTCACAGCTTGATGAGAAAATTTCAACACAATCTTATTGTGAAGCAAACACAACACACACACACACACACACACACACACACACACACACACACACACACACACACACACACCCCTCCCCATTCCTTCCACTCGTTCACCCCTCCTTTGCTTTATATCTGATTTACATATAAACACATCCTCGCATTCCTTTACACACACATACGCACATACAGATGTACACCTCCACAATGCACACTCACACAAAGGAGGAGATGCTCCAGGCTAGAAATCCGATTAATGTCCACCCATTATGTTTACATACTGCCTTCACCAGAGGCAACTGATTCAGAACAGCAGGCATCAGGAATCTCACGAGTCATTAGGTGAAGCCCAATACATCTCCTTCTGCCCTTTTGCTCTTGCTAGTGGACACACAACCATTCACTGGCCTCCGACAGCCTTCCTCTAGCAAACACACCACACAGGACATTTACACCCATCATGAGTTTGGCATAAAATCAATAGTCACTTAAGGCACACATTTCATTAGTAAGAAGATGAGGAGAACTCAGATGCGCCTCTGAGCCCCATGGTCAATACTAAACCCCTGACCCTTCCTCCTCCTCCGCCCTGCCTTCCTTCTTCTTTTTGTACTTCTTCCAGGGTTTTCGGTGGACTCGGCCATGGGGATAATGAGCCTTGGAGAGCTGACCTTTGTGGCAGGTGCACCCCGGGCCAATCACACAGGGGCGGTGGTGCTGCTGAGGAAGGACAATGTGTACCGGCTGGTGCCTCAGCACATTTTCTGGGGGGAGGAGCTGGCATCTTCATTTGGGTACTCGGTAGCTACAACGGACCTCAACAGGGACGGGTGAGGAAATGCTGAATGTGAAGTCGGTCTGGATAATCATCACAAGACAAAGAGGGATGACTGAGGACGTGAGGGGGCAGGTTGCAAAAAAAAAAAAGAATCATAAGTTGTCGGTCATCCATGACGTGGATGACTGAGAATCTTCACAGCCATAAGTTGTAGAGGCAACCACAGCAAAGAAGTTAAACTTTTGAAGTGAGCCATAATTGCATATTCATAGATATATTCAGGATTTTTTTTTCAATCAGGGAGATGAAGTAGATGTATTTTTAAAAATTTTAGGTCATTTAAATTTTTTTTGTGGAAAAACCATATCATTGTGTTGACGATGCTCATTTGACTCTTTGTCACATTTTTTTCACGTTGTGTCACATTTTGCACATGAATTGATGATCCATTTGGCATCGTAGGGGCCAAAGAGGAGTTTTTTGTGTTCTGGGTTAAAAATGTCTGGAGGGGATCTTTAACTTGTCATCCTCTGTTTCTCTTCCTGTTCCTATTTGTAGCTGGACAGATCTGATTGTTGGAGCTCCTAACTTTTTTGACCGTAAGGCAGAGATTGGTGGAGCTGTTTATGTGTACTTGAATCCCTTTGGTCACTGGGACGATCAGGCTCGGCCAATCCGTCTCAATGGGACATATGACTCCATGTTTGGGATGACGGTCAGCAACATCGGAGACTTGGACCAGGATGGATACGGAGGTTAGAACAACGTCTTTTCACTCCGCTAATCATTATCCAATAAAACCAGAGAGTAAATAATGACCTTGGGGTATCTGTCATACTCCGAAGACAGTATTTGTTAACACAGATGTGCGCTGGAGTCTAGACATTCGTGTGTATAAGTTTTAATAAGACTTCTGATATTTAAAACAAAAAAGTTATCTTTGTCTTTTGATATGTGGGCAAAAGGAATATTATATTTTCCAAAACAAAATGTAAATTTGCTGTGACTTTAACAAGAAAAGGCAAGAAAAGATTCTATTCATTTCTAACTGATTTTGTAGGAATTCATGATTGTTATTATTTTTCATTTAACTTTTAATACTATTTGAACAGTTCGTGGTAGCATGTTTCCCACTTGTCCCTATCATATTGTCTGTGGTTTATGTTTTAAACCATTGAAATGTAAATGAGAAGAACTGAATGGATTTTCAGTTCTAATGAAACTGTCAACCAACGAATCCTGTATGTGTGCAGATATTGCAGTGGGAGCACCATTTGATGGAGATGGCAAAGTTTTCATTTACAGAGGCTCAGATGCTGGAATTGAGACAAAACCTGCTCAGGTGAGTTATAGGTTTGACGAACCAGTGAACAGTTAAAATAAAGGACTGAATGATGGAAATAATGGATTCAGAGAGTGAATGAATGACTGAATGATGTTTGATCAGTGTTTCCTTTCCTATTAGGTGTTGGACGGTCGTGACTTTGATGTGAGACGTTTCGGATACTCCATCTCAGGTGGTCTGGATATTGACAATAACCATTATCCGGACATTGCAGTGGGCTCCCTTAATGATTCAGTTGTTCTCCTCAGGTGGGCAACCAGTTATACCCAAATGAGATTGTCAAGAGCCCGATTATTAGCCCCGTGGCTCTAAATGTAATTTTAATTGTTTGAAAAAATCGGGATCAGATTTCTAAATCTTAGCACACATTAAAAAAACACTCATGAAATACAAGGTCAATCACAAAACTCGCATGTTTACAATGTGTTTTACCATCAGTTAGTCATGATTTGTTCTACCTACAAATCTCTGTGTGTCTTTATGTGTCCCCAAGGTCTCGTCCAGTCATTCATGTGATCAGAGATATATCCATTGACCCTCAAAACATTGATCTGGAGCAGTACAACTGCAAGGGGAGAGATGGCGTCTGGTAAGAACGGATGATCTTCAATAGTATTTTGTGCAGGGATTGTAGTTGTAAAAACTGTAACAGAGATTCTTTTTTTCACTCTCCACCATCTGCCTTTTTTAGCGTGGAGGTCAAGGCCTGCTTCATCTTCACAGCCCACCCAGAACACTACTCACCACACATTAGTAAGTCACACCTCTGTTTTCAGAACCATTTTTGTTCTTACCTCACATGGGACGTCACATCACCCTCCACAGTGACAGGAGTCATTTCTATTTACAGTGGAAAGTAACCTTATCTGTGGGGTAACATTAGACTTTATTATGATTAAATCACAGCTGTGCAATACTGTATTCCCTGAGATGGGGGGGTCTTATATATTCTGCCCCTGGTGGGCTCTTTCAGTGCTCTCTGTGTGTGTGCTGACATTTCTGCATTTCAATCCCTCTTTCTCGCTCTACGCACCCACCCCCGTTTTGCTCCCTTCAAGCTCTGGTGGTGCACTTTGAAGCTGACACCGAGCGCAGGAAGTTGGGCCTCCCGCACCGCATAAACTTCCTGGGCCGCAGTTCACTAGAGCCGGAGTATACTCAGACGGAGGAAGTGGAGCTGCATCGGCAGCTTCACCCCGTCTGCACCACCGCCGTCTTCCAACTCCATGTCAGTAACTTAGATTTGTTCATGTTGTACAGATCAGAAACATCAACTGTAGTTTTTATTGTGGAGTTAAATTGCAAACTGTCGTGTGTTCAATTTGAGTTACTTGTAAATAATAATTGGTGGTTTTTGGTCTTGGTCCTTATCTTTTATTTCCCTCTTGTAAAAATGGATGTAAATAATAATACTTAAATAATAGGTTAAGGTATACAGTAGGCTTTTTTTTTTGCAATCAGCCTTTTTGTGCTAAGTTTTGGTGCAATGAATATTTTCCTTTTCATTCAATACTGTGACAAATAGGAGTCGAAATGCTGCAAAGACCCAGATTCCCCACTTTCTACAACCCTAACTCTATGACCAGGTATTTTATTGACCAATGATCATTTTTATTATCTCTGTCCATGCAGGAGAACATCCGTGACAAACTGCGGCCCATCTCATTGGCAATAACCCATACCATCAAGCCCGTGCCACCACGCAGACACTCAGGTGCCAAGAGGCTGGAGAAGCTGGCGCCTGTACTGAATGTTTCTCCCTCTAATACGCTGCATTCTGAGGTCTGTAAAAGAAAGGATGTATAAAGATATTTCATTTAAAGTCAGGATTGAATGTAATTGGCTACTCCCATTCTCCCATTTCTGTATAAACAAGTAAAGGATTCCCATCGGCACCTTTTTCTGCAGGCTCGACGAGGATAGTTAAAACTAAATATATCACAAAACGTATTCAGCTGAAATATTGGTGCCTGTTCACAAGATAAGTTTGAAAGATAATGGATTTTTGTTAAATTGGAGGATTTCCTGAAATCTTTCTCATAATAATGCTGGGGTTGGAAGATGGTTGCCTCATATGTACCTTTGTTAAAAATAACATTTCTGTATGGAACATCCTCTTCATAAAGTAACTGAGATGTTTTCAAGCCATCATTGTTTCCTAGGGCCATCTAGTTATGTCCTTCTTAACTGCTCACACACACATGCCTTAGCTGCATCCACGGTTTTGCATCCCTTGCAGTATTGCTCTCTTGAACTGCCTAATATCTGCTGCTCAATAGGTGTTTTAACAATGGTGAGAAAGAGATCTTTTACTTAAGTAAAAATAGCAGTACCATGCTATTAATTACCAGGTGACTCCTGAATTCATAAAAGTAGTTCAAAAGTATTATCAGCAGTATCTCCTTGAAGTATCTAAAGTAAAAGTACATATCAGGCAACAGAACTGCCCTTTTCACTGTGTTATATTTTTGGGTTTAATATTACTAATGCATTGGTAATATCGATCAAGTAACGTCCCTCAATCCACCCAGACGTCCTCCAGACATGGACCACTGGGAGGCTTTGTCACTTGAACGTAAACACGTTGTGGTCAGGCATTTTGCTGAAAAGACTGATGCTGTCTCACACGACCACCAGATGTCGCTTAACAATAATTCGCAACTATGGGTCGGATGGTTTTTTTACAGGAGGAAAGTCTTTACAGTACACTACAGAGTTAATGTACGATAATGCAACAAAAACACATTTGAGCACTCTCCATTCTACATAATTTAATTCTGCATTAAAAACTTGAAAGTTGACACTTACACACTTTTACACTTACGCACCCTGAAGGTGGACTTCCTGCGAGAAGGATGTGGCAACGATAAAATCTGCCAGAGCAACCTGAAGCTGAGCTACCAATTTGGAACACGACCCCTGACCTCCGACCTCTTCACCCCTCTGCCAAAGTTAGTATTGGCCTAACCCATTCTGTGTGAAGCTGGTGGATTTGATCATGTATACTGTTGCCGGAGAAACTGTTGCCTAGTAACCCCCCATACAGAGGGAATAATGTGTATTTTACTGTTTGTATAGTGTTGATACCTGCACTTTCACGATTCTTTCTTGATTCTTGATTTCATGTTTCCTAAAATTATTTTATGGCTCTAGTTTAGAATAAGGCTTCCTTTCTAAAGGGTTTATAGGTTGTAAATAATGGCCATGGGTGGAGCAAGTATTTTAAGTAAAAATACTGATACAACACTGTAAAAATACTTGAAAATATAACTTAACTAAAACTACGTAAGTATAATCAGGCAAATTAACTTAAAGTACAGTAATTACAGTAACACTTCAGAAAAATTGCCCCAATGACGGTTAGAGGTAGAGGTCATTTTTAACGCTTCTATAGGACTACAACTAATGATTATGCTTAATCTGCTGGTTACTTTTCATTGAATCAGCAGATTGTTTGGTTGGAAAAATTCTGCAAATAGTGAGAAATCTCCATCACAATTACCCAGAGCCTAAAATGACACCTTCACAATGTTTGTTTTGTCCAACCAATTGTCCAAACCTCCAAACTATTAAAAATAGATTAAAATTATGAAAATAATTAAAAGTACAGTAGTGAATCCTTAAATTTGAGAAGCTGGAACCAAGAAATGTTTGGTATTTTAGCATGAAAAATACTATAAGTATAAGTAAGTAACAACTACAAATATCAAGATTGATCGACTAGTCGATTAATCAACTACTTGTTTCAGCTGTACTTGTATTTACTGTTTGGTAGTTTCATTTACAACAAAGCATCATATTTGATAAGATCGTTATAAGTTTTGTGTGAAGAAATCTTAATTTTTAAAGTAACTCATAACTAAAGCAAAGTGAAGTACAATATTTCCCGCTGAAATTGGACTAGAAGTAGAAAGATGGATGAAAAGAAAAGACTCAAGCACATTACAAGTAACTCAAATTTGTACTTAAGTACAGTACTTGAGTAAATGTACTTAGTTACATTCAACCACTGATAATGGCTTAATTAATGGTTAATGAATATATTAATGTTTCTAAATGTTTTTAGATCCGTTATAAGCCTTTAATATTAATAACTTTTGTGTTCCCAGGCTGTGAAAAGTCCTTTTGGCTTTAAAAATTAATAAAGGTTAATGAGTTTCTCACTTTTTTAACAATAATCCTGACAAGCTTTTATAGCTAGAAAAAGCTCCCTTGAACGGCTTCTTCCTGATAAATGTGTCATGTTGCAGCAGTATAAACAACAGCCAGAGGGATTTTACAATTTACAAACCTTTTATAAATGCAGACTTATTAGAAGGTGGTACCTGTCTTTTTATCTACCAATATAATAATTATATGTTTTACTTTGTCCTGTAACTATTTGCAGCCAGCCTTCAGAGTGCTTTGATTTGCTGCCTGACAACTGTAAATGTGTGTTTTGCTCTCCTTCCCGCTGTCTTCCTTGCCTTTCTGTAGAGATGAGGACGACGTGCAGGTGTTCTCCCTGTCAGACCAGCGGCTGGTGGTGCTGGAGATCACCGTCACCAACATGCCCTCTGACCCCCTTCACCCTGAGGAGGACGGAGATGACGCCCATGCTGCTCAGCTGCTTATCTCTCTTCCAAACACACTGTCGTATGCAGGCTCCAGGATCCCACCACAGGTATGGGTTCAAATCACCGGACCACTTGGAACGGGTCTTGAATTGGTGTTTTAGACATGGGTTTATATACCAGAGCCATATATCTAAAAAGGTGACAGTGAAAGTTACCTAGTGTGGCAATAATGGCTCATACTGTATGTCCGGTAGGATTGTACTCACTAAAAAAACTAAAATGCTCTGTGACTGACTGTAGATGAGATGCCAAGCGAACAAGAATGGCTCGCAAGTTGAATGTGACCTGGGAAACCCCGTCAAACGAGATACTAAGGTAAGGAGACAAACCAGCGTAAATTTAGTCCAAACTTGGAAAAACAATTGTTCGAGAAAGAAAATGTAAAAGTTTTGTCATAAGATTATTAGAAGGCATAGAGCACTTTCTTTTTGGATTGGATATATTTTCCTCGACTTTCTGATTAACAAAATGCTTTTGTGCAATTAACACTTGAAGTAGTACAGAAAGCTGAATTAAAAGTGATCAAAATGATTCATTCATTCAAGTCATTCATTTAGAGCTGCAACGATTGGTCAATTAATCGATTAGTCAATCAACAGAAAATGAAATGAAATGAATCGGCTATTAATTTTGATAATTATTTTAATCATTTTTCAAGCAAAAACTTGCTGTTTAAAGCTTCCCAGTTGTAATGATTTACTTCATTTCTTTGTCATATCAGATTGTAAAACTGAATATTTTTCCTTTTGGACTGTTTGGCGAATAAAACAAGCAATATGAAAATATCATCTTTGTCTCTGGGAAAACATAGCAGGCACCTTTCACTATTTTCTGATATTTTACTGACAATGCGATTAATGAGTGTAAATAATCGTTAGTTGCAGCTGTACTTTCAACATCATTTTAAGAATTTAAACCCACTGAAAAAAGATGATAATGTTATGGAACAACAGAGAAGCCTGCTCCGTCCATTAACGTGTCAGTGAACCCAACAACAACAAACATCAGCAGAAGCATCAATAACCTACCTTCGTAGCTTATTATGTGTAATTTTGTTTTGTCTTTTCAATTGAGACTGGTTGTAATATATATATGTGTGTGTGTGTGTGTGTGTGTGTGTGTGTGTGTTTGTCTCTCAGCTGAAATTCTCCATCAACTTGAGCACATCCAACATCACCATTGAGACCACTGAGCTGACAGCAGGTCTCTTACTGACAACGTAAGTTCTGTCCAAACGACAGCAGGGTGGGCCGCTGTTTTATTTCACTCACATCAAGCTTTGGTTATTTAATTGCAGATGTGTGACTTGTTCAGACCGAATAATCCCTTTGATCATTGTGTTTGTTCACGGTTTTGTTCTCAGCATCAGTGAGCAGCCTGAACTGGCCCCAGTCACAGCGTTTGCTAAAGTTGTGATCGAGCTCCCTCTGTCTGTCATTGGGTGAGTAAAACCTGCACAGTGACATCAACAGCTGTAACCCTCTCTGGCTTTGGAAAGCTTTCTTTTGGTTTGTTTGCTTAAAGCTTTAACATACACATTTCTATGCCTTTTCTTTAAGGTTGTTAAAATAATATCATTCAAAACTAATTGAAAGCATCACATGTGAAATCTGCTTAAATCAGTTAAATGGAAAGATTCCAGTTGTCTTGTGCATCATTTTAATCACGTTCTCCAAAACTCAGCTTAATATTTGTGGTATTGGTTGAAGCTTGAAATTACAAATAGATAAATAAATGAATACATTTCTAGGTTTGAGTGAATTTTAACAATGGTTGGCTCCATTTGCCTGATAAAAGGTAAAAACTTTACGGTCACACATTAAATGAAAAAAAAAAAAAAAAAATCTGTTATTTTTTTTTACTAAATAAAATTAAATTTAAACAATACTGCCACCTAGTGAACAGCCATATGAAGCTGTGTGAGTGTGTGTGCAGCTGTCTGACGCACTGATGTGATCCTGTGTTTTATGTAGGCTTGCTCGTCCTCACCAGCTGTTCTTCAGCGGGACGGTTAGGGGAGAGAGTGCCATGACTAGTCTGGAGGACATCGGCAGCCCCGTGGATTTTGAGTTTGTGGTGAGGAACGAGTGTGTGTTTGAAGGTTGCTCATGTGTGGGTCTATTCCTCTGTATGTGTTCTTTTGTTTTCAAACATAAGTATGATGGCGGTGTGTAATTAGTTGTCCAAAAAATTATGTGAATGAAAGAAGAGAGGTATCTTTACAGGTAACTTTCAATACAATTTACTATGTTTTCACATAAATAAAAATGACTGAAAAAAGAAAAACGCTAATTATTACAGTTTCTTACACAATACCCTGTATATATTTTTTTCTGTGAGGTGGCTAATCCTGGACAAGCACTGCAGACCCTCGGCTCGGCCTTCTTAAACGTCATGTGGCCTTACGAGCTGGCCAATGAGAAATGGCTCCTGTACCCTGCCAGCCTGACGTTTGAGGGTCAACCAGACACACGCTGCACCCCCACGGGGGCCTTGAATCCTCTAAAGCTACAGAGCTCCTCGCCTGCAGAGCTTCCACTGTCTGTCAATCACAGCGTAAGCAGAGCAGAGTACATTTCTCACCATAGAATGAAACGTTATTTAACCCCACCAATGAAGACTCTACACATTTCTTCAGTCTGCATCCAATTTTAAGGCCCTAGAAGGTTCCTTAACTGAGCAAACCGACCTGAAGGAATCTCAGTGGCATGATTTATCTCCTCAGGGGCCCATGGGCCAAAATTTGTTGTTGGGCCTGTTGACCCCCACTATACATTGCAGTTTCATTATTTCCCCAGACACCCAGAAACCGACCTGTACTCTAGAGCTGAAATTATTCAATTAATTTCCGAAAATTCACTGGTACTAGCTTCTCAAATGTGAATATGTGCTAGTTTTCTATGAGAATAAAGTCAACAACTTTGTGTTTTTGACTGTTGGTCAGACAAAAGACATTTTAATAAGTTCACTTTGGGTTCACTGAATAATAACTGACATTTTTCAGAAAATAATTGTCAGATGTATTGGTAATGAAAAGAATTGCTGGTTGCAGCCTTTCAGTATTCCTATGCTGGAATAATATTACCTTTCTGTAGGTTTTCTTTGTGTTAATTATTTGACACACAGAAAAAATTAAGTAATTTGATCAGAGGCAGCAATGATAAGAGTTGGTTGAATTTTGCTTCCTTTCCTTCTCTCATTAAGCAAATACAAAATCACAGTGTGGGCATTATGACCAACTTTTAGTTCAATCTCAATTTTAATATTAATTGGCTTTGCTATTATCAGGCCTACATTCTCTCAGTAACAATGCTTCAGGTATTAATCCAAGATAGGACAGAATTCAAGGAATGATGTTGGTACATTTCATGGCAGCAATATCATCCTTCTTTTCCACAGTTGTACAGTTGGAGGTCATGCCCACATAGACTTTAATGCTTTTTCCTGAACCATCTCAAGTGACTGATCCATTTCTGCCTCTATGAATGCATCACTTCCACCAGGCCGGGAGAGCACGCCGCTCCCACCCAGAGGACGAAGGTGAAGTGATGGCAAAAGGCAGCGTGGGACGAACCACCCCAGCTGTAGCAGCTTCAGAGAGACGCAAGTCGCTCAAACTGGTAAGAGGGGAAAGAAGGGAGAAGCCGAGGGGATAGAAAAGTTGAAGGAAAGATAGGAGAAACAAGAAAGAGGGAGTGTTTCATTGAGTTGCTGCTAATGCATACAGGCAAATGAATACCCCTAAATGCAAGCTTGTCCTTTTAGTTTTTCACTACTTCTGTAGCTGCTTATGTCTGTCTTCAGGGCTATGCTGTCATTTTTTTCTTCCAGGATTGTCTTTTGGGGTCAGCACGCTGTGTCCTGATCCAGTGTCCCCTCCACAGCTTCTCTGGTCAGGCTGTCCTCAAGATCCATGCTAGGTTGTGGAACAGCAGTTTCATAGAGGTAAAAGAAAAAAAAGATTCCCGTCGTCATTGCATCAGTGCCTTAATGCACATTACTCGCAATCTCAGCTGCAGTTCCACTGTTAACGCTGCTGCTGGCACTCGCACTGATTTAAGTACGATTGCAAGTGAATGAGGGATACCTGCAGGAAGTGCATTTAATGAGAGGTGTTAGGAGGCTTTGATGTTAAGGCAGTCAGCAGTCTGTGTCTACAGCTCTCAGCTTTGACCACTGAGTCACCTGCAGCTGCAGCTTTAATAATCAGAGGGCGATCCAAGAGTAACAAGATATATACAAGAAATATACAACCAACATTGTCCTTAGACATCCAGTAAATAAGTTTTGAGATGGCACTTGTCTTCTGTGGTCTGACTATTTCCCCATGAATCAAAATGTTGGAATGGGAGGGGATTTGATTTGAATATTATTGTGACATTAGAAATTCTCTGACACTGGACATCTACAACCCATGGCGCAGCTAGCAGTGCAAGTTAACTAAAGGAGTTTAGGTTTTGTTTTTCACTTTAAATGGGTCTTGTGAAAGAGCAGAAAGGTTTTACATGATGTGATGGGTTTAAATCTCAGTGGATGTCTCTGAGTGCAGTGTGGATTAGCTGAAAGAAGGTGAGCTGAGGTGAAGGAAGCACAATAGTACTCTGAGCAGTTAATGTACCTGATTAGCTATT
Organism: Xiphias gladius; assembly: GCF_016859285.1. Lineage (NCBI taxonomy): Eukaryota > Metazoa > Chordata > Actinopteri > Istiophoriformes > Xiphiidae > Xiphias > Xiphias gladius. Next base: position 12,735,095 of record NC_053420.1, on the reverse strand, counting down.
AAATAGAAAGTTTTCATAATGGTTACTCTCTCTTTGTCTCTCAGGAGTTCCCAGCAGTTAGTGCTCTGGAGCTGCTGGTCAGAGCCAACATCACTGTCAAGTCCAGCATCAAGCACCTGGTCCTCAAGGACGCCGCTGCACAGGTACTAAGCACACTTCGGTTCATGCAAAGAAAAACTGGGTATCGCAAAGCTTACACTGCCTTCATCTCTCTGTGTGAGATAGTCAATGTCTTTTTGAAATGTTTGTCTTCGTAGAAGTGGGGATACTGTTACTGGCAGCACTTTGTACACATCCGTACCCTCAGTGAACAATCCGCACATTTCAATATTCATTTTAAAAACTTTCACCACAGGCGTGTGTGACTAGGGCCTGATTCACATTGTGCTGATCCAGCAGTGATAAATATATCCTAAATTTCGTTTTAAATTTGCACTTTGAATTTTCTCCTCGCTTTCTCTCCAGGTTCCAGTGATGATCTACCCTGAACCTGGTCTGGCTGACCAGTACTGGATCCCCTGGTGGATCATCCTCATAGCCATACTGGCAGGCATCCTGCTGCTGACTCTACTGGTCTGCATACTGTGGAAGGTAAAACACACAGGATATCTGTAACTCTTATGCATTTCATAACACATGGACCATCTATACACTTTCTTGTGCTGTGTTTCAAAGTCCCAAAACAGTGAGTATTTGATCATTAATACTACAGAAAATCTTCAAAGTAGGACATTAGAATGAACACTTGTCCCATTAAGATTCTCTTTGTAGCAAATATTGATAAAAACCTGTAAGATGTCCTTACTCAGTTTCATTGACTTCAATCTGTCACTCCCTTTGCCATTACTCTGGTATTTTCTCATCACTTTCCATGCCAGTCCATATATTTCTACCTGCTTTGTTCTGTTCTGTCCTGTATTCATTTTATTGCTTCCAGCTCACTCTCATCTGTCCTCTTTTGTACTTGTGTTTGTCCTCTGTCTCACCCCCTTTGTTGTGTCTCGTCTCAATCCCATTTTGGGACTCTCTTCCCCTGACTCCTTTCCCTGTCCCTCCCTTCTATTCCATTTCTCATTGTTTTCCTCCTGTTCTACCTCTCCCCACTTCCCTCTGGTTTTCTGTTGCCCCAGTGTGGGTTCTTCAAACGCAGTGAGCGACGCCGACACTATGACACAGAGTACTACCGCGCCCATTTGGGGGTCCAGCCCTCGGAGGTGGAGAAACAGGCATCAGAACTATAATATAAAACATATTTCTCTGGCCTCTCCCCTCCTCCTCTCCCTCCAAGTGGTAAAAATCCTCGCCTTCAATTGCTTTTTTCCTCTACCCACTCTGGTGTGGCTGGTGGTCTTCATTACAGCATGAAATATGAGCACATTTTGGCACAAATTATCACAAAAACACATAGATATAATATTATAACAGTATTGGGAGGGCGGGTAATTGACCATTTCTAAGACCAGCTCCCCTTAGTTACTTTTGCTGTGTTCGCATGGCCAGATTAACCTCCTAATCTAACCTAATCTGCATCTGAACGAGAAAATTAATCAGCAATCAGTTTGATAAACAATTAAATCACGCCATATGCCAAAACCTCAGTGAGTCCAGCTTTTGCAATATGAATAGCTTCTGGTTTTCTTAGTCTTTTGATGGAGAACTCAATATCTGAGTTTTGGACCGGTAGTTGGAGAAAATGTGAATATTTTAACTTGAGTTTTAAGGGACTGTGATAGGCATTTTTGCTTTTTTTCTGACATTTTTTTTCATGAAATAATAATATAACAAAGAAAAATAATCGACAGACTAACTGATAATGAACATAATTAGTTACAGCCCTGCAATACTCCTATGCTGGGATAATACTAGGTATTCTCAGGTATGAAAACATCAAAACGTAATAATATTAACTAAAATAATAAAGGTTTTTCAAAATAAATTTTAATACATGACCCATCTACAAAACAAGTGCCACAAGGATAGTTAATGAAATTCATTTAATAATAACTTTAGTGTTTTTAAACAACTGGCACATACGCAGCGATAACAGTGGCAGATATACAGTTTACGAAGCCCTTAGTAATTATAGAAACGATGGGTCCTTGATCTCAGACAGAGGTAGACAAAAGTACAATATGTTTCTCACTTCTCGCCTACAACTGCTGATTTGGACTGTTGCAGTGGTCAACTTTTATCAGCTAATAGCCATCGAATTAAGCTAATGCTAGCTCCACAAGTTGGTTAAAAAAGCCTTCTCCGGCTGACTTTTTAATGTTTCCTGGTGACTTGTTTTAAAACAAGAATTTTGTACAAAAGGCCTTAAAATGCATTTGATGGCTACATACACTAAAGCTACATGTCCCAGGCAAAAAGGTATCCTTACCAGTCGATGATCAGTGTAAAAAAAAAAAAAAAGAAATTTTGAAACAATTGTTCTGTATTGTGGTGTAGCTTAGTCCCAGTATTATAAGTATGATAAGGAAAAAAAGTGAGGTCATACTCATTTTATTAGTCAGTTTGCCTGTTTTGCTTTACAAGAAGTTAAATTTATGCTTTATATTTGTATATTCAAACAGTGTTACATGTTAATGTTATGAGAGAAAAGGCCTCTGGGATGAGAACTAACCAGTATGTTTTACAAACCTAACTCTCAGGTTACCCTTGCTAGGGTTGCTGAAGTGTGATGTTAGCCTAAACTCTGATAGCATCCAGCGTGAAGAAGTAATACACAGAAGATGCACTAGTTGTGAACGGGCCGTTTTTTAACCCGTAACCCCAAAAAATGTAGTTGGCTCATGATAAGCTACTTGGTTTTTGAAGTAATGCTAAGCAAGGACAACTGTAGGTGGTAAGCTAGCTGGCCAGGCACGCTAACGTTTGCAGTGGAGCAGACAAATACACTGTTAAATCCATTCCTTCCACTCATGCGCTTGTGTTTCTGTTTTGGAGACGTTTAAAGAACACACCTTCGTCCAAACCCCTGAGATGAGTATCGTCCTCACTAGAGCCAAATGTAAACTTGGAGAAATTCAAACCTTGAGTTGTCTGCTGTGTCTAGTTACGGATGCTTAGCTATGACTGGATAGTCGCTGTTTGAGCTTGGGGTTTAATGAACGGTCAGTTATGGATAGTTATGATCATGGTATCAGCTGTGCTTATTATTATCATTATAAGGTCTCTTTAACCAATCAATCGCCGGCTGAAACAACAAATAATATACACTTTTGCCACTCCGCTGCTATTCGCTGTTATTAGAACATAAATATCAAAAATTCGGGTTTTAGTGTATAAATTTATTCAAAACTATTTTTTCCCCATTTAATCTGTGCCTATTGAACGCCATCCAGCCATCTCTCCCTCAGGGCTGCAAGATGCTTGTTGTGCTGTGTTTTTTGCCCTTTACTGGTGACATTACTGCTTAATTATCTGCAATTGTTCACTCTGGCACCAGTCAGTGAAGACTATTCATTTTCATGATCTGCTTGTCATATGCTTTTCAGTTTCTTAACGCTCCCATTTGACATGCATCTCGTGACCAACCGGTTTTTCCCACGTGTCAGAATGAACTTGTCATTAGGATCAGCTGGTGTTTTTGTTCATATTAATGTGTGCAAATTTTCTTAATAGCACTTTGGCAGTGTGTTGGTGTTTTGATCAAGTGCACTTAAGACTGGTGCTGAATTAGAAATGTACAGCATGTGAATATGCTTTTTCGTGGATTTGCTTTTAATTAAAAAAGTTACCCTGACTGCACAAGGTCATCATGAGATATTTGGTTTTTCTTTTCATCTGTCTGAGATGAACTAGAGGACATTACTTTAATGGAATAAACAAGATTGTATACGCAACTCATTAGGCATGATATTGGAAAGTAAACCATCTTATCTATTGAAATGAGGGCAAACAAATGCAGGTGATTTGCAGTCGCATTCTCATATATGACATCAGTTAATTCTTTGTTTTGTCCTTCCTTTTCTTCCCCTCTGACTCCCCTCTCTCTCTCTCATTCTCTACCTGCCGTCCTTGCTTGCTGTCCTCCCTTCTGTGCCGACAGTGTGGCTTCTTCCAACGGGCCCACTACAAAGACAAACTGCCTCAGTACCACGCAGTGAAGATACCTCGCCAGGACCGGCCACAGTTCCAGACTGAGAAGTCAGGAGTTGTCCATAAAAAGGAATGGGCCACGCACTGGAGCGACGGGACCTCGTAACTCGTTTTGAAGACCTGACTGACTGAATTAATTCAAATCACCACATGTGGCACTCATTCTGTCTTTGCATTGGAACTAACGGACTAAAAAAAACGTGCACATTGACTTAGATCATGAAACCTTGTGCAAACTGTACTGCGTCAGTACTTGCATATTGGTGGCCTGTTAGACTGTGACTGGATCGATATTCTCCCATACTGTAGCCCACTAATGGCTGGCTTTGGATGTTCTATTTATACTGTGCATCTTTATCAGTGCTTTACAGTAAATACCGAAGAACCATTCAAGCTGCTCAGTATGTTTCACAGCCTGCACAGGGAGCACTGATGCTCACTGTCTGTCATCAGTTCTGACTGGCACAGCAAAGGACAACAGAAAATCATATTGCAAAGACATGCATGAATGCACTAAAGTACAGTATAATATTAGACGCACACAGACACACTGGACATTGCTGATGAAGAAGCCACTGCCCATGACAAAGACTACTTTTTTGCCTTAACTACTGTAAGACTGACGACGCATATGGGCAATAAAAAAATGCATTTTTTAATATAAAAATTAGGATGTTTTGGGATTTACTTTTATTTAGCACTGGTAAACAATGGGAAAATGTCAGTATGCTAGATATCTGTTGCAGGGCACTGAACGTGTTGTTTTCTGGGCTTGCTGATTGCCTCAGGCTGGCTGAAATAGCCAATAAATAAATTCACCTGATTGGTTTTTGTATATCCTTGTTCAAGGAAAAGAAAGCCCTCTAAATGAGGAGCCTCTTCATTTAGTATCTTTTTCATTTTTTGTTAATGTGTCACTCAAATGGACCGATAGTTGATTGCCTGAGCGTACTTGAATATGAACCAGAAAACCACAATACAGCCTATAATAGCAATGGCTGTAGCACTGTTGTCGCATGAAAACCAAATGTGGCGGAAGAGTGAAGCAACATTTAAAATGTGGTCAGGTTTAGCATTAAAATTTCTGAATCAAACATTGATCTTTGAATGGATGTCCTGGCTGATAAGAGCATTCATTTTCCCGGTGTGTGAAATTATAATGTGTGAACCGTACTCTATTCTCAAATCAAACCCAATACTATGATGTATGACTGAATTTGACACATTTAGATCATGAGGTTTTCAAGTTACACCATTATTTTGTTTTGTACTGATATGGAAAGAAATGTTTCAATAGGAGAGATCGTGACCTTTGTATAAATACTGTCGTTTCCAAATTGTTTCATTTAAAGTGTATTAATCTGCTCGCAGCACTGTTCCTGGTAATGTATTCAAGTCATATCAGTCAGGGTAAGATTCTACATTCAAGTCAGTACTGACATTTCTAATTGCATACAAGTGCCTTATGGTAAAAGTGGCAGATTGCGAGCTACTGGTTAAGAACACAAGGCTACTGCAAATTAGATCACGCTGCCCTGAAGCATCTGTTGGACATCTGTGGACAAAAAAAAAACATCCTTCCAACGCTTACACAACATAAAGAGAAGAAGATTTCTAGAAGTCGGAACGAGACAAACTTTCTTTGGATCTAATCTGGGTCGATGAAGTGGCTATAAAGCATGAACAGTCAGCTTGTTTTTTTTAGGTATTGCTGGACAATCTTGTATTAGCTGCATGAAGCTCCTGTTGCTGTTCTGATGCCCCCCCCCCTCTTTTTTTTTTCTTTCTCATGACTCAGTGTTTTATTTGTTTATTGCTTGGCTGCACTGTTTTAACATTGTAAATAAAATAAAGGGAAACACAATAAACCCGTCAGACAACTTAAATTGTGTGATTCTCATTGGATGTTCAGCCAGTTGTAGAACACTGGGTTTGTGAAAGCTGCAGTTCCCGCAGACAACACCAGATGGTGGCAAAACTCTGAAATATGAAATGCCCCTTCGGTCTGTACTATTTGGGATTTTTTTTGTAGAAACAGAACTTTCTAAGAGATACACAAAATAATTAAATATTGATCTAGTATATATATGTTTCCATTTAAGCATGGAACAAAAACATAATTACAAGATAATACCAGCACTTGTATTAAATAAATTTGAATTATTTTGTTTCTAATTTCTCTGAAAATGTTGCCCATAACCTTGTACTGTGACTTGAATTTGTCAGCCTGAGGAGAGACATATTGTACCACCAAAACAGAGATTAATGGTACATAAAAAGATTTGGTTTTTTTGCATTTTACAAAATCCTTCCTTTTTAACGCACGTCTTCTTGAAGAAGAAATAAAGGTATTTGGTATTGTTTCCGTGGAATACCATTAGTAAATGTTGTTTTTGTGTAGCTATAATGACAAAATAACAAATGACTGTGAAAAGAGGACATTGATTATAGACTGTCAATGCAACAGTAATGACAACAATCCTCATCATCATCAGGTAGTTTCACAGTAAGGGATCTCAGCCTGTGCTCTGGCTCATAAAAAAACACTAAGAGGTCAGCCATGTATACCTCAGGGTCAGACTGACCTGACTTTTAAATCTTTAGCTCAATTCCTGTTCTAACTGGTTATCAGCAGAGAGAGGATTTAAATGTTCATACATAGTCTTTTACTTTAGATTCAGTTAAAATCCCAGCAGCAGCTACATACAGCTGAGATGTTTGACTTTGCACGAGTATTGCAGCAGACACAAAAAAGGTTGGATATAAGCATAGATGACCTTCTCCAGATCTAGGCAGGGTAAAGCTAATTTTGGATGTATTTCTCAACTGTAGGCCTAATATGAAACTCTATAACACATTATTTTAAAAACAAAATTCCTATCATTCACTTTTTTCGTTTTAGAAGATACAGAGGTAAAACTGGGCAGTTACATTGACGTACAAAATTAAACATCATGTATGTTTGACTCAGCACCTTAATATTGATAAAGTCACATATTTTATGAGCTGGATGATATTTTCTGAGAAAAATAATGTATGGATATAATCAAACAAGAATGTTAACTTTTACTCTCGCACACCTAAAACAGTTAAACAAATTCAGACAAATGTAAAACTGTTAAAGGAATAGCTTGACATTTTGGGAAATATGCTTGCTTGCTTACTTGTTGTAAGTTAGATGAATAAATCGATACCACTCTCATGTGTGTATGGAAAATATGAAGCCGGAGCTAGGAGACTCATACCAAATCTGAAGGGTCAAAATCACAAGATCCTTGTAGATGGATTTTGTTAGCTTCGTACAGAGCCAGGTAGCTGTTCCACCTGTATTCAGTCCCTATGCCTTGACAGCTCACTAATTAACATGTTATACTGTATTTCATTTGTTTAAACCATACTAAAACCAAAGTATTAAAAAAAAGGAACCACAAGACAGGGAACCACCCTTCTCCAACCGGGAAAGGCCGATGTTTTTTTCCTGATAATAAAATTATCAGCAGGACGTGAACTCACTTTATGGCCTTTTGGGGCCATCCTGGCTGTGAATCCCAGGAAGAGGGACCAGATAAGGAAATTACGCTCCTGGAGCAGAGACTGATGCTCCATTCAACAAACTGAAATATATTTCACAAAAGAAAATGATCAGAATTAAACACATGATGGCCTGCAGTTTTTCTCTTGCCCTCCCTGTCTTACGCTCACACAAACACCCACATACTCCCTCTCTCTTTCACACACCCTGAGAGCATCTGAGATAAGAAACCTGCCAGACTCCTGCCAAAAATTGTAGATGCATTCCTGAGGTCACCTATTACTGATATTTCTGCTTGGATAAGCACATGTCTGAATTAACATGAATTAGCTGCTCAACTATTCAGTTATCCAGTTACTATTACTCAGCAAATGTTTGAATGAAAATTGGTTCAACCCCCATGTTTGTGTTAAATGAAATGGCCATGTTATGATATGCAAATCTTAATGCATTGTTTGCCATGTGACCACACTGCCACCTAGTGACCATGGATAGTTAAATCTATGTAATCCTTGTAATCTTGAATGTATAGTTATTACTTGCGTAAGAATGTATTTTATTACATTTTTAATCAAATTAGCTGTTGGTTAACTCTTGTTCATCTAGTAGCAGTATTGACAATCATCCTGACGGTTAATCATTCTGAATAATTCTTTGATGTGCATTATTATTATTGTTCAAACATATGCTTTATGTTATGTTTGATGTAATACACTATCACTAACTATTTACGTTTACAATCACTGTTGATTTACCATAGTGATCAGCTGAAGTATGTAATCTCTGTGTGAAAGGCCGTTTCTGCGCCTATAATTCATGCCTATATCTAACCGCCTCTGTAATGCACTTCTCTTTACTTTTACTTACTTTCAGTTCTTTTTCGTTCCTTTTTTCCCTTTTTGCCTTTATCCTTCAAGATTTTCCTGTAACTTCTCACCGGACCTTTTCTCCAGTCGTATTTTCTAGACTACATATTCCTACATTTTCTTCTTCGTCGTTAAGCCGCGCACATTTTAATCTTCAGTTGAAGCAAGCATCAGTTTGTAACTGTATACCAAACTGACGAAGTTTTTTCCATATTTCTGTGCTTCTGCAAATCTTGCTTTGATAGTATTTCGGACGTTTTGTCATCTGATCAACGAAATTACTTTCAAGACTATTCAACGAGCCTAGTTAAGAAAAGTGAGCGTAGCAGAGTTCTACCCGACTACAACCATCACGGACCAAGAAACCAGCAGAGGCTGCAAAATCTGCCAACTTTTGCCTTCTCACAAGAATCATCATCCGCTTTAAGCTCTGCTCCATCCACCCTGGAGTGAGGCGACAACATCAGATGAGAAGCCCCACTATCTGACCCTTGTTGCTCAGCAACCGCTGAGTGTCTCGGTGAGCATTACCTCGCTGGTAGAGTTGCAAGTGAAGTCAGCACCGAAACAACCACTTCAGGTCCAATTGAAAGGGGTCTCAGCTCTGAGACAACGCTACAAAAGCAGGCAAAACTTTACTTCTGCTGTCTGTGATAAGAGTTCATGTCAGATAGTTCTCTGAATTCTTATTTTTAAGTCTTGAAGAAGAAGTTGATTGTCCCCCTGGCGTTCCACTGCTCTCTGGTAACTCTGAACCGCATACTCCATATCACTATTACCAAACTAAATGATCGGTTCATTTAAAGATAAACTTTATTCATCTCTTTGATTCTGACCCCTTTATCATCTGTTCATTATTAATGCTTCATTTATTCAGTTGCTTATAGACATTTAGTTGAATAAATACCTAATTTATTGCCAAATCGTGGTCTTGTATATTACTTCAAAGCAGAGACAGAGATCCCTGTATCGAGAATTTACCATTTCAAATGAAGGTGGAGCCCCAATTTTCAACAAGTGCATATCTAGATCCAAGCGTAGTAGTGGCTGCAGTGGTATCAATCTTCTCACATAACTCTCAACAAAAAAATAAATACATATATCTCTCAAAATGTTGAACTTTAAAACCAAGAAACATATTTTAAAGGACATGTTGCTACAGCATGTTAATAATCTAATATTTAGTCTCAATTCATGATGTGGTTATTATTTTATGATGATGCCATTGATATTTCGCAGCTCTACCCAAAGGTTTGATTTGATTGATATTTGATCAGACCTGAGCCAAATCAGTACCTACCTACAGTACTACTCAAGGTGATCACATTAAACAGAATCTCTCATAGTATTTATTTATAATATGCATTGAATGTGAAGGGTTATTTTTTTATATGTTTTTATATATTATCTTACTATGAGACTAAAAGAAAGCAGTTTATGGTGCTTATTAAACTCAGGTGCTTGTACTGAACAGAGGTGATATTCTGCAAAGAATGCACCCAAAGATAAAGGGTTGTCTATATGTGAAAAACAACCCCTTATATGGAAATGGCATGACAATTTGAAAAACCGTCCTTGGGTGCTGTGTAGTGTCTTGTCTTTTTCTACCTCTTTTTCTACAGATAAGTCGTTGAATAGGGAGAGTCAATCATGTCCAGAGTGAAATGTCCGTACGAGGGAGGCACATGCCTGAGGAGTGACGGAGGTCTCAGCCAATAAGAAGATGACCGTGCCGACAACGTTATTTACTATGTTTAAACCTAATATCTGCTGGACCAGGGAGAGAATAGTCACTCAGACTTCGTGAAGACTGATGTGAATGCTGTATGCTCGTCAGGGATGCATAGTCTGGTCCAGAGCTCTGTAAGCAACCTCAATCTTTAAGACACCGCTGTATTTTAATAAATAGACGTGAATTTAACTTTTTGCGTCCTGCATATTTCACTAAACGAATGCGCGAGTCCTGAGGTTTTGAAGGATGGACTCAACAAATGCCATTTCTATCAAAAGTTTCTGTTTATAAATAACTTTAACTTTAACAGAACAGCATGGACGAAACTTTAATGTTTAGTGAAGAGTGAATTAGATTTTTCTCTAATCCAAAATCTTATGATCTTATTATAGTAATGAAAACTAATTCCCCCGAGAATCCTTCAGATGTCATCCTGGTTGCCATGGCAGTTAAACAGGGACAGTTAAACCATGTGTGTTTGTGTGTGTATGTGTGTGAGTGTTTAAGCGGATTGTTACCCATTAGCCAAATCTGTTGATGTCTAATCCAGTATTGGAGAAGTGACTAATTATTACAAACACACTCACAGCCCCCCCCCCCCCCAACACACACACACACACACACACACACACACACACACACACACACACACACACACACACACACACACACACACACACACACACACACACACACACACACACACAAAGTGACGCAAAGCCACAGACAGAGTCAACACATATGGTATTAATTAAGTCAGTGTCACTCTTACAAATTAAGGCCAAAGTTGTCTTCGTTTGAAATGAACAAAGTGAAGGAAGCTGACATTTAACAAATGGGTTTTCACTGAAACTTTTATATGGCCCTGATAATGATATTTAAAATGAGAAAAAAAAAAAACCATACACCTGAAAATTAAATTAACATACATTATTTTGAAGATGATCTTGGATAATTCGACTTTCATTTTCAAAATGATCCTTTAAATGAAAACAAAGATCCGCAACATTAATTTAAGACACCGTTAAGATACAAACTCTGAGGCTAATCCTTCGCTTATGGATGACAAACTCTATTGCAAACCCTGAGGTGTGAGAGGATATTATAGATAAATCCTCTAGTTTAGAAACATTAGCTCTGTAGCAAAATATTAAAAAACTAATCACCGGTTAACGTGTCATTGTGTTGTTCATGTCTTTTGCATTTCTTTTGAGTTTGCCTTGTTTTTTTTCTGCTTTAAAATACTTTTTTAGGTTCAATACTTTGTTGCTTAAGATCACTAAAGTTGTGCGGACTAATCTGTTTCATATTGACACATGATTTAGTGGTTAATGAGTGTTTATACATATTGTCTGTCTGTATGTGCAGCTAGGCTCAATGGACTAAAGGGACTTGTGAATCAGAGTCCATTTGCAGGGATTTATCTGTTTAATAACTGGGAGAGTTGTGTTGCACTACCCTAAGGGCCACATAATAACGCACTCTGGCGCTCACTCATCACTAATGCCCTGATCCTGCTAAATGGACTGGGTCAAGTCTCATATTTGGGTTCTTCCTCCATCCTGTCCCCTGTTCCCCTTTGTACAGTAGCATCTTTCTTCAACTCTCCATGGGGGTTTCCTGTCTGTGACCGTGAGGTGTATATAAGCCCCGACGAAGATGTTACCACCGCTGAAGTTAGCCAGGACAGCGCACAAAGAAGACACTTAACCCTGACCGGGTCCTTCTTCTGTTCTCCAGGAGCCTTTGAAGTCAACAGGTGTAATCGGACAACCAAAGTCTTCCTCTTCTTCTTCTGCCTTTGTCGTCAGCATTTAACTGACCTCCTCTCCAGACTGAGACCATGGACACAGCTGCAGTGGTGACTCTTCTGGCTCTGCTTATGGCGATGGCTGGCATCAGTCACGCTCTTCGCATCCAAGGTGGTTTGAACAAAAACGACGTCCTGCCAGGCAGCTCAGAGGAGAACATGGCCAACCGGCTGCTGGGGCTGGTGAGATAACAAACCACTCAAAAAACCTGAATTGCAAATTTAGTATTTAATTGTCAAACCTCAGCTCACTGATTTATCTGTCGCTGTGGCAAGGAAATATCCTATAAGAAAAACACCTTTTATGCATGTTTTCTACCATATGATTATATATGCCAAAAATGATTTTGCCATCTGAAAATCTAATTTTAAAACGTATCTCAGGCACACATGGTTATGTGTTACAATATATTGTCTGTCTGTAGGCAGGATTTAAATATGGACTGTTAGCTGTGCCACATTAGACAGGATGGAAAATTCTGTGCACAACCAGAAGTCATGCCAACATTTTCAGACAAGTCTGTCACTCCATGTGACACAGTATGTAAATGGGAATTTGAGCTATTTTCTCCAGCGAAAGAAGCTAAATCATACAACTCATTTAGATTTCTAGATAGTGTTCCTCCTCATGCAATAGTGTAAATTCCACCATAACATATCCTGGGGTCAACAGGGAGTCAGAGCAGGGTAGAGAGTTCGATAAAGGAAGAGGAATTGCATTTTGAGTAAAATATAAGGTTTTCCCTTTGTGGGACGGACAGGTCTGGATTTATTTTGCATAAAGATATATGGGTGAGCATGAGATACATTTCTTTGCCTTTGTATGCTGGTATTTACATCTCAAGGTCCCTGCTCACAGCAGGACAGACTGAATGGAGTTGCAACCCCTGGGGTTTGTTTTGCAACTCAAAACTGAAGGCAGTAAGTGACCTTGACGTTTCCAAGATGTGTTTGTCGGGTTTTTGTTCAAAAGCAGAAAGAAGCTCTTTGATACTAGGCTTTGCATTTCTGCTGGTGTGTGTTTGTGTGAATGTAAATGTGTGTGTTTGTGTGTATGTGTGTGCGTGCGCGCTGGTTTGCTGCAGGAGAGTGAAAACACAGATAACAGCGTTGATGATCGTCTGCTGACCTCAGTGCTGAGAGCTCTGCTGCTTGGATCTCAGAGAGAAACCAGGAACTCTGTCCTCCATCAGCCACAGAGGTCAGAGAAATGACAGAACCTGTATTGATCACACACACATAAACACACATATAGCATAAAGATGGGAAATCAGTAATTTAGAAAACAGTACCATTTCAAACTTCTGTATAGCAATTTCCTGTCAGCACTGAATTAAAACCAAATATTTACCAGTTCTACTGCAGGATAATGTGACATGATATGCCAGTACAAAAGTCCACTCAGGTAAAAACAACACTTGCTGCATTGCCGAATGCCACGTTAGGGTCGCCTTAGGACAACCGCTTTGAAACTCTTTAAATGGGACGTGATTTCTGAGATTATCAGTGTAATGCAAGAGCCATGCAGATAGGTCTGCAGGTATTTTAATTATATCGAATAATTATTTTCTCAATTCCTCATTTATAAAATATCCCCATCACAATTTCCTAGAGCTCAAGTGGATGCCATCAAATGTCTTGTTCTGTCCAACCAACAGCCATTTACTCCTTTGCAACATATCTGAATTTAATAATTCCACAACGCACCATATGTAGCTCACCGTTTTTAAACATTATTTACTTGAAATGTCTATTAGTAAAAGCTGTTCAGGAACCATCAGCCTCTGTTATGGCAAAGATTAGATCAAGGTTTTTGACCTGAAATTGTGGTCTCAACTTCGAGGGATTAAACATTTTATTAAAACTGTTGCCTATAATGTTCTGCTGCGTTAAACCTACGTCCCATGTAACAGTCATTCTTGCTCTGATCACTTAAATACAGTAAAAGTTTGACAAGACAAGAAGAAATTATGCATGATTCTTTTGTAGCCCCCTTTAGTTCCATGAAATACAAATATCTTACATCTATTCCTGCCCCTGTTTCTCCCCCATGCAGGTTTGGCCGCGGATCCAGAGGACAGGTAGTGTCGGAGGATCAAATGCATTCCCGTAATTGGGAGGCAGCCCCCGGTCAGATCTGGAGTATGGCCGTGCCCCAGAGATTTGGCAAGAAATAATCTGGCAGGCAGATCCACAAATCACTGTCCTGGTTCAAGGCCAAGCAGCGGGCAAGTGTGGAGAGACTAAATTTGAATGAATATATCAGAATTATATTAAAAACTCTCCTGTTCATTTCATCATCGTCTCAATCCATCAGGCCTGACTTGACACATGACATTTAGTTAGAGATGGCAGAGGCTTCATTTTACAGTTTTCTTTTCTGATTTCCACCACTGCAAACCATGTTAACTGGTGCCTATCAAAGTTTTCTGAGCAGACCTTACTTGTCCTGACTTGAATGTTATTAAGGATCAAACGTTTTTGCTGTAAATTGCTTGCTACATTTTTTGGTTATTCTTTTGTTATCTGGTCAAATAAAAGAGCTTTGAACTTGTAAAAGCTAAACTTATGCATATGTGTGTTCATTGTGAATAATGAACAAAGGTCAGGAATCACACTCACCTATTCACAAAGGGTTTTAACTGGAAAATATTCTACATTACAATTACAGACGCTGAAATCTTATGAAATCTCTTATTAGTTTTTGTCTGAGCTTTGACATCTGCAGGGGGCATGATACAAAAAAATGGCAAACACAAGTTCTCGAAGCCCAAGTTGTCATCTTTAAATGTCTTGTTTTGTCCAACAATTGGCCCAAAACTGGCAAATAGTCGATTTAAAATATAAAACAGAGAAAAGCAGCAAACCCTCACATTTGAGAGGCTCTAACCAGTAATTATTTCCACAAATAAACTAAATGTTTAGTCATTTCAGCACCAATTTAGATAATAAAAAAGTAATAATAATAGTAATAATAAAATTTTGGTGAGTTTGTAGGTGTCAAAATCATTGTTAGTCTACACTCTTCATTTGTATTCAGCTCCTGGATTTTGTGGCTCCACAACTGCTGTTCTTTAGTGATTGTTTGTCATTATAGCACAGTGCTATATTAGTTAGATTTGCATGAAACATTAAAATACTGTCATAAGAAACTGTATTATAATTCAAACACTACAAAACTGCAAACAAATTCTACAGCACCAGCACACAGTGAAGAACATCTGCTAGACCACATACAAGCACATAGTTGCCCTGGTCGTTTTTCCACTACATTAAATATGTCTGTAATGGCTCGCTCAGACATCAGAGCAATGTAAATTAAGTGAAGGACACACAAAAAAAGATATGTACTGCTCCCCATATATGAAAGATGATATGTTGTTTGTAACAATATATCTCTGAACAGCTAGTTACTTCACTTTTGTCTCTACACAGAGAGCAGGGTGAGGGATTAGGTTTCATGGGACCTGGATGGAACTTGTTTTATCCAGCTATCATCTGTTTAATGTACAGCGAAGCCCAATTTTCTCTACAGACTAGCAGTGGCTGTTCGGTTTGGTGTGTGTGTGGTGGGTTTACAGGCCACCTGGGGAAGCAGCATGCAACGACCTTCAGTACTAATTAAAATGAAGAAACATGCAATTACTCTATGCTTTCACAGTTTCCGCAACCAATTACTGGGAAGGACAGTGCGTCAATCCCATTTAGGAAGAGTCTTTTATTAGCCTGACCTCTCTTTCCTCTTTATGGGTCCAGTAGACAAAATGAAGAATAACTAGTGCAGATTGGAGATTATTGATGAGTCATTTTTTACTTTAGTCACTGCTAACATATGGTTAGCAGTGACTAACCATATGTTAGTCACTGCTAACATATGGTATTTATGGTTTAATCGAGGTGCATTGTTTCAGCATGTGGGTGAAAGGTATATTTTTTTTCTTGTTGTTTCTCTTGAATACATCTTGAAGACTTATCAAAGCTCAATTTATCACCTCATGAGAAGAATAAGTAAACGGGTTCCCAAACTGAAAACATACACATATATGAGACAACAAGGTAATGTTAAAAAAAATTACAATGATTTATGCTTCTATTTATGAAATTAGATTATGGGCTCATGGGCCTGTGGTGTTCAAGTGACATAAAGGTAAAATTCATTTGTCTGTGCACACATTTATAATCTTATCTGGACTGTCCAAAATTAATACCTTAGCATCAACTAATTATCAGATAATTTTTAGTCAGTATCAAAACTTTGCTTGGTATGAACTTGTCCAATGTTAAGACTAAATTAAGACAAAGTTAAGACTAAATGTTAAATGCTAGTTAAAAGTCTTGTCAAGTTCGATTTTATTCATATAGCCCAATTTCACTAATCATAAATTTGCATCGAGGGGCTTTACAATCTGTACAGCATACACTACCCTCTGTTACCATTAGACATTGTATTACTAAGATATAATGGGTTGTTTGTAGCTTTAATGTTGCTAGGCTAGCTTCTATCTGTCTGCAGTGTGACTGGTAGCTATACTTAGTCAGCCTCGAGACTGTCCAGTAGGTCCCTTGTAGTGTATAGCAGTTTGTTGGCTAATAGTACACTTTTGTTTGCTGTAGATAATGCATCTGCTAAAGCATCCCTCTGTGTCTTTACCGGAGTGAGAGTCGAATGTGACAGGCTAGTCAAACAGGCTAAGAATTTGGTGTTACAGAATGGTAGAAGATGGCAAGCCTAAGAGGTTCATAAAAATGCTAAGCTAATGGTCAGAGAAAATCTTTCTGAGCTCCCAAAACTGCCAGCTTCAAAGATCTTGACAGGAAAACAGAATACAGGAATGCTACACGAAGGTATTGATTTATAGTAATATATAGGTATTTTCAAACAATATGATCTACTGTCAGAAATTTATAAATTGACAAAGCTGCTAACTGCCGCAATAAAGCGGGTTGCCAGTTTTATTAATTTAGCTGCTGTATTATATCAATGTGGCAAACATTTAAAGAATAAGAAATACAGTATATCTGTCTGTGTGGCACAGACACTGGGCAAAACAAACAATCTTCAGCGAGTCTTAATTAAAAAGTAGGTGTTTAAAAAAAAAAAAGAGTTGGTGGTAGAAAAACAAGGTTAGCCAGCCCTTCACTGCAAAGCCCTGCTGTCTTTCCAAGCTTATTAGACAAGCCAAGCTAAATCTAACTATACAGCAGTCATCTGGAAAACACAATGACTAGATACAACACACAAAGAAAATAAAACACAGCACATCCTCATCACCAGCAGTAGTGAAGATGAGTAAAAAAAAAATAAATATATATATATATATCAAAAAGGGATCCCCCACCAGGATTTCTGAGTGTGCATTAGGTGTACACCTAAAACAAAACATCAAAATGTGCAGCAACAAAGAGCAATGACAATGAGATATCAGAAACAACAGACGTAACAAGAAGCATGTTGAAACAAAAATAGACAAAGACAGAGATCAGGGTGTGGGTGCTGCTTTCCAGACAGCTGTAGCCTCTAATCTGCACAGCTCAGTTAAAGAAACTCAGCTCATCTGAATTTCATGAGTCTGCAGGGGGGCTCAGGCAAAAGATCTGTGTGTACTGCAATTACAGCAGAGAGACAGATAGACAGGGGCAGAGATAAGACACAAAACAGACTGATACACACAGAGATAAATAAGGTACAAAGATATTGTTATTGTCACCTAATCCATACATTGACTTTACATGAACTGCCCGTACCCTCCTGATAAATACCTTTCCCTTCCCTTTCTATGGCTTGCTGACCTTTCCTCAAGCCCCCCAGCTCCCACTTTCACTCACAGTCATCGTCTTGGAAGGCAGCCATGTTGAACAGCGGGGAGGGAGGTCTCTGTTATTGGCCATTGGCCACAGCACAGTATGTCGCATACGCTTTAATGGCTACAGGGTGGGTGAATGATATGGTTTAAAAAAAAAAAAAAGCAATAGCAACGTCAAGGGTAAACTGCAGTGGTGAACTCTCCAGCAGCACAAAGTGGTGCTTTTAGTTGTCTCGTAAAGTATGAGATTAAATTCGTCATTATGTATAGTGTAATGATTATTTCAAAACAGATGTAACAGGTTACTTTCCAGTTCTTTTCATTTCTCCTCCCTGTCTTAAAGGACCATACCAGTGGTTTTGATTTAGTGGCTCTGACGTGCAAAGCACAACAACATTGGACAAAACACATTAACAAAATAGAAAATGCAGCAACAAAAACGAAAACAGAACTACATTTCATGAAATGGAAAATGTCCCATTCTATTTCATGATTGGACAGAACCCAAGTCATTCAGAGTTTAATGAAGACTGGTCAGTGGTGCTACGGTATACAGAATTACAGTTAACCATTTTGCTAACAATGCTGCTGTGTTTTAGATTTTTGGAAGCATTTTTTCCAGAGTTCAAGGCAGCCATTGTTTTCCATTCATATGTCCATATTATAAGAATCTATTAGCTATTAGCAGGCTCATTACCAGTAATCGAAAATAAATAAATGGTTTCTTTTTCATTCACTTAATTCTGCAACTGGAGGCCAGAAGATATATAAAGGAGACCACCATTTTATCAGCAGTATTGCTGTAATATAGTTCATCACTTGCAGAACTGATGGCACTGCAACGCTGTTGATGAGCGAAGAAGATATCCTGCTCTATGATTTCACATGGATTACATGGATGGGTCGACAAAACACCGGACTGATCTTTTAACCATGACCACAGTCGTTTATAACCTTAACGAGGAACTTGTTTTAATCCAAACCATGATCTATATGTGTGTTTATGTATGTGGTGGGTTTGCTTTGATGATTCCCAGCAGTAGTTTGGTTAGCCATTAGTGGCTGTTTATTGTTTCGTCTTTCTGACTTGCAACGTTCGAAACTATAACCTAAAATATTGCAGGAAATATAGAAGATTTTACCATGGTTTCAAAATAAAATCCTAAGCATAACCCTCAATGCGTGATATGCGATGAAAATCAAAACCATTTGCAGGGACCTGGAAAAAACATAAAATAATGAAACTCTGCAATTTAATAAGTAATAAGCAGAACCAGTCTTTATGGAACTGTGGGGTTTTCTTTGAAGCTTGCTCAACCAGAGACACAAACATGATGCTGGTATTAAGAGATTAAAAAAAAGTACAATTTAACCAGGGCTTTCTTCTCATTCACTGTAAACATCAGAGGTTGTATAGGAGAATTTGCAGCCAGCTATTGTCAGCTCTCTCTCTCTCTCAAACACACACACACACTCACACAGAGTATGTGGCCTCTCATTAACACACAACTCTGCTTTGATGACAAAGACATAATTCAGGAAAAGCGCTTATGACAGTAGCAGCTTTTTATTATTACTGTCATTCTTTCATTCTAAGCTACAAGAAAAAGTAAATGTGTCTTTTGTGTGTGAAGGATTTGCGTGCAGCTCTAGCAGAGCAATGTAAAGGCTGGGTTAAAAAAAGGAAAAAAGGATTCTGATGTTGTTTTCATTTATTTATACATGAATATAAAGAGAGGGACTTCTTAAGGTCAGCTGATTTAACTTTTGAAAAAAATAAATCATATTGCCTTCATCCAGCTCAAATCTTTCCCAGCCCATTCGGTGACTATAAAATGTGGAGTTATAGGCAAAATAAAACAGCTTCCCAATTTACCATAAAAGGTATAAATTCAGGCCTGTGGACTCGTTGTCAGGGGTTCGTGGCTCGTGGGGTCTTCATCCCTGGTTCAGTTCCTGCTGGGGACCTTTCTTGCATGCACCGCCCCCCTTGCTGTTTCCCAATATTTCCTGTTTGTCTCATCTGTGAACTAGCAAGTAAAAGAAAAATGCAGAAATAGTAGTCTAAAAATATATAAATGTGTATGTGCTAACATAGTCATGGTGTAAGTCAAGTTAAAGAGGCCTTTTACACGTAAAAGTCTGTTTACAGGTCTTGGGAAGCACTATTGCATATGTGAAAAAAGATTTATAAAACCTTTTCTGGCTCCTTTTATGGCAAAATAAGTAAAAAGCATTAATTGGGGCTGGAGACTACAAATTTGAAAATGAAAATAATTCCTCATCTCTGCCCGAGGCTAGCAGCTCGAGGCTACATTAGCTGCCACTAGCATAACAACTGAATCTTTGACTGAACTATCTGTGATTGAGCTGCATTGTGGCTAATGCAGGTACCAGGTTTTGACAAGGAAGAAAAATTTAAGGAATTAAAAAGATGATATCTCTGGTCCTTCTTCATCGATTTTGATTCTTTTTTTTTTTTCTTTGGGATGTCCGCTGTGAGTATGACAACGTTATGAGTCTAATGCTAAATTGGTAAAGTATTCTTTTAAAATCTATATGTCAATATAGCAGTACTATATCAATATAGTGGTACTGTGCTACTAAATTGATATATTTGTTTACCAAATAATAATGTTTCTGGGAATGTTCCTGCGTGGATAAAAAAAAATGGTCTCCCCAAATTTTCTGGACATCTGGAAGAAGACACCTGTCATATGCTTCTTGGCTGGTGTCAGGTATCAGGTCCCGGTAGACATGGGATGTAGGGACACTCAGGCTAGAGTAGATCAATAAAAATTGTAGGGGCCAGGCGGCAGTGAAGACAACCTTGGTCAGATACGAAGGATTACAGTCACAGCTTTAGCATAACTTTGGACTCAAAATTGCCATTATGTGGCCCTTTTATTTGTGAAATACACTGTAGTGATCTGGGTGGAATAGCTGTTATTCATCAAAAAGCATGATAACATATTTAGGAAAATTATTTGTGCAATTGTATTGAATATTATCAATGGTTTATATACATAAAACTCAGGTGTGAGAGAGAGAGCGTCATTGTGTGACTCATTCTGAGTGAGAATGAGTATTTGAAATAGTTTCTATTTAAGCATGTGTAGGAAGGTGATCTTATAAATATTTTCTCTTCAAGGAGAAGCCAGATGAGGCATCCATCCTACCCATCCAAGATAGAGAGAGAGAGTATATCTTTGTCGACCTCACTCTCCCGCCTGTGCAGGCACTGCTGCAGAGCAGCCCTGATCTCAGACATCCAATACCGGCAGAAAGAAATGTGAAGAGTGGGTGGGACTTGGTGTGAAAGGGAGACAGGCACAGCGAATAAGAGCAAAGGAGAGGTGTTCCTAGCCAAGTATGCCCTTGCCTCCGTGCTGTGAGCCGGGAGAGACAGAGAGGAAGGAGAGTGAAGCCACAACAGAGACACCAGCAGGTCCAGAGGATAGAAAAAATAAGGCAGAAAAGAAATAGGGTGCCGAAAAGCAGGACAATCAGGGAAAAGTGTGTCAAGAGATAAATATAAAGAGCAGAAAATAATCAAACAGAAACTAAAACAATCTGCTTATTTTTTTCCTAAGCTGGAGCCCACTTATTTTCTGTTACAGCCAAATTCATTGAGCTCTCTACTCTTTTTCTCTTGTACGGATTTTCCATCTCCAGATCATCCCCTCCTCCTCCTCCTCTTCGCCCTATCCTCCTCACTGAGAGACAGTGCCACCATGGAAACCGGGAGCCCCAGGAAGATACAGTTCACCGTCCCCCTACTGGACACCCACCTGGACCCAGAGGCAGCCGAACAGGTAAGGAGGAGGGGGGAGGGGAGAACGGAAGCAAGGAGGAGGAAGAGGAGGACACGTGGGTGATCTGGGACTTTCAGGCTTTTAAGGGTTTCTTTATGCATCAGTGATATTTTTGGAGTTTTAGCAACATTATTGTGAAAAAAAAGATTTAGGAGGAAATCACAATTTATTATCACTCAGAGAAAATAGGAACAAAAATTGGAACAAATAACTTGAGAAATATTTATTCCAGTCATTAAAGCCAGCGTGGGCAGTCAACTGGAATGAAAAAAGCAGTGTGCTTTGCCCAATATGCTGTAATATAGCCTGATGATAAAGTATCAGTGTCTTATTACTCCCATGCACCTGATTAGCAGGCTGCGCCTTTTGAATGCAGCGCTAAAGTGAACATGATGAATTTAAGATTGATTTTTCCGCCTTCAGTCAGAGAATAGCAGGTTCATGGAGACACACAGTGCCTCAGCAGTGTTGAAAAGGGGTATTGCAGTATATGGATGTATCTCTAGGGGTTTGGTGTTCTTTTGGTTTGAGTAACTAACTGCATGTAGTGTACAGCAGTGGGAGACTGACAAAAGTTGTGTGGTATCACAAGATAAACTTGCGACAAAAGACATTTCTATTGGCAATGTCATAATTTCTGAACATCAGTCTCAAATATATCATTAGGTTGCTTGACATGGCTCAGTTTAAAGCAAACTGTCATAGAGGAAGTTTAAAAAGATTTAAAGATGCAAAAAGTAATTTAATATCTTATTTTAGGATCCAATATACTCAGCATCACGTTATGACATAAGAGCAAGGAACTCTTACTAGTGACTGAAAAGACCCAGTGCATGCAGCTCATGTGCTATTAGAGAATAAAGTAAAAAGATGTGTCCCATTTACTCCTTTTTATAAATATAATATGAACAGGACGGGTCCTTCATAATGAATGAGCCTCGAGTAAAGCCAGCCAAGATCTATGAGTCTGACTACAGCCCTTCTATGTCTCTCTCCCCCGCTTTCTCTCTCTCTCTTTCTGCCGTTCCACTCAGACTGTGAGACTCAGAGGAAAAGTAGATGTCAGGAGTACTCCCTTGTGGATGTGTGCAGTGTGTATGTGCATGAGTTTGCCCGTGTGAGGACATTTTATGGGATGATTTGGGGGTATTATCCAGGGTAGGTTCGGGTAGAGTTAGAACTTCTGGTCAAGTGATGTAAGTGTAAGAGCGAGGTGGGTGTGAAATGATTTACAGCAAATAAGACAGATAATACAAAACCTGCAGCCTTTTCATGTCCAGAATTGCAACTGTATCAGTCAAGAATGTCTGCCTCTGTATAAAAGAAGAAAATTGCTCGAAACAACTTCCAATCTCACAGAAAAGAGAGCAGCTTTAATGCATAAATCATTTTCACATTCTTTTTCATCTTTTGCAATCTCAAAAGACAACCTGATGTGTTGTATGATATCAAAACTTTTTACTGTACTAATGTTTCTCCAAAATAGCTAACTAGATTTGTCCCTCGGCCTGTCTCTTCAGTCTATAACACCGCAGCTCTCAGTGTAACATCACAATTCACACTGCAGTACCTATAAAAAGTACTCACTCCTAGTTTTCATGTCTTATGGTTTAACAAGTTGGAATGAAAGAGGATTTTATATGGCTTTTTTTGACACTGATTAACAACAAAAACCACCAAATCAAACTCACTGTAAATGCCAAAGTGAAACCAGATCTTTACAACGTGATGTAAATTGATTATAAATTGAAAATGCAGGATACTTGTTTCCCCCCTTTAATAGGACAAACCTAAATCATCACGGTTGCAGCCTACAGACCTTTTTCACAACACACATCTTGACTTCTATTATAGCAGCTTTTTTTTCCTGTTATGACATGCCCAAATCTGTCTGCTGTGAAAAAGGTCAATACGTTTTAGATGTCACACAGTACATTTCAATTGATTGTAGTATAAATTCAGTAAAATTTCAGCCAACCTTCCTCACCTCGCAACCCCCAACTACTGTGGCTGCAGTCTGGATGTACACTGCATTGTAACTTCAGGAGAAATGCACGTTTTACTACACATACAGCACTTAAGTGTCATCAAAGTTGCTTTGAAGAGTTTTGCTCCATTTGCTCCATTCTATCACATTGATATCAGCCTCGCTGTTTACTTTGCGCAAACTGAACATTTCCTACTGCTGCTAGTTGACTGCCTCACAATGAAAGTGTGAGGCAGTAAAAAAATGTGATGTATTTGTCACCTCGGATAACTCTGACAGTGACCATTCATCAGAAATGCATATACAAAACAAGAAATGGTCATTTTTGGCCCTTTTTTTATTGACAGCTGATCAGTTTTAAATTTGCAGCACTCAGACCGTGGGTGTTCATGGCAAGATGAACAGCGTGAGTTTTTCTGGCTGCACTGTAAACAGATACACCAGTTGCAACGCTTCTGTTGTATTGATAAAGTAGCTGCTCGACGAGTCTTTGCTGTAGTATTAAACTGCGATGCTGCTATCAACACAGGTATCGCGGAATCAGATCATCGCGGTTATAACTTTAATACAACTGCCAGCAGACAAGCATAAAGGTATCCAGGCCTGAAACTTATTAGTTTGCCTGGGTGTGGAGCTAATTATGCCGGTGTGTCATTAGCTGAGTGATATTAGGAACACTGTCTGTAAAGTGGTGCCTGTGCTACATTTGTAAAAGTGAATGTACTGTGTACCTGCCTTGTGGTGTGTATGTGTGTATCTGTGCCTTCCAGTCTGTCTGTGCATCACTATAGAGCATTTTGTCAAATTTGCCTTCTATCCCTTGAATCTGTTTGAGGGATACAGATGTAATTAAAGCTGGTCATGTCTCTCTGTTTGTCTTGTTTCTGTCTGGTTCTCAGGGACTTGGTGTCCAATGTCTGTATTTATTTTGCTATGCTTCTAGGCAGAGGTTTTACTGATTTAATACAGGCTCTTAAACACCTCCCGCCTGGTGTTTACCTACTCCTCTTCGCCAGCAGACAGATCTCCTTTTAGCTGTATACATATAGAATTCAGTTTACTTTTTCTGTGAAAACTCAAGAGAGTTCTTAGCTCTCATCATGACCAAAGCTTGGCTGATTGCCACTGAGACTTTACCCTTTAAGGATACATTTTCAATTTATTGACCACTGTGAATGGCCGCTGAGCCTCAAAGCCATGATGGCGTGCTGGCTCTTAAGTGTGTGGTTTTATGTTTGAGTCAGCTGTCCGAGACAGACAGCCCAGCAACGTAACAGTCAGATATAAAGAAAATAAACAACAGGAAATCTGTAGATGTCAAAAAAAAAAAAAAAAAAAAAAAGGAAATGTGTGTATGTGCTTGTGTTTGCAAGCACACTTATGAATGTCACACCGGGGGGGGGACTTCAGCCATGGTTCAGTAATCTCTGCAACCTGACACCCCGCAGCATGATGAATCAGACTCCGTGGAGAACTGCATGTCAGTCAGAACAGCCTCTCCAAAGTCAGACCCTCACAACAACATCACACGGAAACAGTGTGTTCCCCCACTATCATCACTTTATAGTAGAGCTCACTGTGTACCTATGAGCACAAACTGACTGTACCTGATAGAGGCCAAGACCTGATGGTGTCAGAGGATGACGTAAGATTGTAGTAACTAGATTCTTTTTCTTATTTCGCAATAATTTAGATATTCTTTCCACTTTTAGAGTTGTTATTGTTAGTCTCTAACATATTATATTACTATAATATAATGTATGTATTATATATTATGTTACAGTTTGAATCAGTATTTGAAGGAAAGTTTGACATTTTGGGAAATACACTTAGTTTCATTCTTGCTGAGATTTAGATGAGAAGATTGATACCACTCTAATATAAGTCTGTTAAATACAAAGCAGGCAAACAGCTAGTCTTACAAAAAGACAGACAATAATCTGGTGCATAATGCCCCATAAAACTGCAACTTGGCATTTTTTCACTTCGTTTTTTGTATTGATTAAACAAACGAAATCTAATGCGTTACTCAGTGAGCTATGGTGGGGATTCAGACCGAAAAACAGACCTGTACAAAGTTCAGTTTCTGTTACAGATCCACGTGTTTTCAACTCAAAGCTATCACAGCAGCAACTATTTTGTCCTTCGTCGAGAGATAAACAATAGAAATAGACAGTTCACTTTACAAAGTAATATACCAGGAGTGTGCACAAGTACATATGTCCTTGCAAGTGCAAGTATTTGATTGGCCAACGCAGTGCCTTACCGGATGACGTCACGTTACATTGCAGCAAAAACTGAGCCAGGTTGAACACAAACAAACCGGCGTTAGCACACCCACTGCATCGACAGACTGGCCCCATTAAAATGAATGAGAGGGCCAGGTTTTTACATACAGGGCTATTGTTGGTCTGAATGCGGCCTTAGAGGTGTTGGTGGGCATATATTTTACATTGATCCCTGCTTTCAGTCTTTATGCTAAACTAAGCTAATCTCCTGACTACAGTTGAATAGTATTTAGAAGACAGTCATGAGAGTGGTCTCATCTAACTCTCAGCAACAAAGCGAATAAGTTTATTTCCCAAAATGTGGAACAAATCCTTTGCGACTCACACAAAATGTGGCCAATAAGGGCTTGTAAAAGTTCAAGGAACAGTTGCTGCATTAAACAGAACTCCTGCTGAATGGATGAGGGTGATTTAAAGGGTTTGAGGGACTGTAAATGCTGTAGAGCAGTCGAGCATATTCTCCCTGTTTCCACTCTTTGTGCCAGGCTGAGATTACAGGCTGCTAGCTTTAGCCTTAAACAGGCAGATATGAGAGTGGTATTGGCCTTCTCTTCTATCAGTCAACAAGACAGTGAAGATGTGTATTTCCCATGATGCAAAACTATCGCTTTAACCCTGCACAACGTCTACGTTGATAATTAGTGCAAACATACACACAATAAAGAATCCATTCTCACCAGACTGAGGCGGTAGTCTGATTAGGGCACTTGTCATGTTAACGCTGGGTTATTTTCTCACATTAAAGTTGTAACTGGATAAAACACCATTAACACAGCTGGTTTTACCTGTAAATTAAACTCAGATTTCCACCTTTTACAGCCTGGAGTGACAATGTTGTTCACAGAAAAGTTAACATGACATCTTCTCCCATACCAACAGACAGTTGATATTTGACTCATTCATTACATCTATCATTCAGGTGAGGAGCCCTTGCTTGAGAAAACTACATTCATAGATGAAGTAAATTTATTCCTTGTTAAGATGACGAATCGTGACATCTTGAGGAAATGGTCTTTTATTACAGACATTTCACGGCTGAAGCAAGGTCCTCCCTAATATTTCCTACGCTGACGTGTCACACCATCTTTGTCCTTCCCTGAGAACAAAGCAATTACTCTTTATTGCCTCAGGATGGCCATTTTTCCCAGAAAAACTTTGGAGTGCAGTATATTATTATTATTCTCACACCATCTTGCGCATTAAGGTAATCAAGACCTGTTAAACTGAAAATATGTAGTTTTAACCAGGAGATATACACATTACTGCTTTATACATTTAGAAGCAGTATATTTTTATTTTTCATTTTGGTCCCACTTTCCGAAAAGGCACCATTTCTAAAGACTTTATAACATAAACTGCCTGCAACCTAAAAGTTCTTCCTATTAATGGTTTATAATTGTTCTGTAAAGCATTAGTAAATGATTTATTAACCAGTACTAGAGGCATTAATTACAGCTCAAAAACCCTTTAAATAAATGGTGCCTTATCAGAAAGTAGTACCGCAAGTTTTGCTGCTTTCTACCTGTTTAAAAGTGCAACTGACCATTTGTCAATGGCAAGCCAACTAGCTTCCTACGTATACACTAGTAACCGGGTTTTTCTCAAAAGGACAACTATGATCACTAGCTAACTAGCTAACTTCAGCCCTGTTCACAAGTAGCATATAGACTGTTAAGAATTTCCTCATTGTGTCGAAGCTGGTCTCGGATGCTGTCAGAGTTTAAGCTAATGTTAGTAGCTCTCCCCTGCTCTTTATTGTATTTGGGCAAGTGTATACTCATGCATGCCCAGCCAGTGTTACCAACGATAGCGCTTCTGTTTGCCAAACGCATTGGTCAGTCCTCATCCCAGAAGCCTTGTAATGTTAAAAGAGAAAACATAGGCTACAATTTGAGGCAAGGCACCATTTATTTAAAGGATTTATAATGTTTGGCTCTAATACTGGTTAATAAGTCATTTACTAATGCTTTACAGAGCAGTTATAAGCTATTAATAAGAATAACTTTTTGGTTTCCAGGTTGTGGAAAATCTTCCTCCAGCATGACAGACCCTCCAAATGGACTGTTTGACCACATCTGGACAAAAAATAATTTATAAACAGCTTATTAACATTTATAATTACAGAATTGATGGATTATTGTAGAAGCCTTTATTAATTATTTATTAACGTTTATAGGTGACTTACTTTTGCTGATGACTTATTACAAATTGAGAAACCCATTGCCTTTTATTAATGAATTACTAATGTTTGTAACTCCAGACTTGAAGGCTTGGAGGGAATCTTTCTTATGAATTTAAGTGCTAGCAAAGTGTCATGCTGGAGGAGGATTTTCCACAACCCTGCAACCCAAAAGTTGCTTTTATTAAGGCTTATAACTGATATTCAAAAATTAATAAATTACTTATTAACCATTAATAAAACCATGAATTAAAGTGTATAAAAACTTTATAAATGATGCCTTATCAGAAAATAGCAAGCAGTTTGAAAGTATGACCCAGTATGTAAACTAAGCAGCGAAACACATTATGCAAGGGCGAAATAACAGTCTGAATTTAAATTTTTTTCTTTATCATTCATGAAAAGTTTGGACTAACTGGATTGCTGACTTTGTGCCCAGTCCGTGCCTTATAGCATGTTATCATATCTGTAGCCATCAAGTCCACATTTAAGAACCAAATTTTACAAGACTGTTGTTTTAAAACGAGTCAACAAGAAACAGTAAAAATTCAGCCGGAGGCAGTGATTTCAACCAACTCAAGGTGCTAACATTAGTTTAACCTAAAATGTGACAGCAACAGATTTCCTTTCAGGTGGCAAAACTGACAGCTGCTGGCTAGAAATGAGGAGCCTTTTGTCTACCCCTGTTTAAAATCATGAGCTCATTGTTTCAAAAATGACTAATTTTGAGTGGTAAAATTGCCTACTTTATCATTTTTAACTGCATCTTGTGCTGTGCAAGAACTAAAAGCTTGACAGGCATTTCAACAGTAACTTCCAAACTGTCAATTTACAGTACCTTTACACTTTTGGTCCTGTTTTTTTTTTCAGTTAAGGCGCAAGTACAGTCACTTGTACAGTTTCACAGCTGCTGCAATAACAGGCCTGAGCAGATAACCTACAAACTGTACTTACTTGGAAACATTGCTTAATGCACCAGTTATATTTTATGGTAAACTGCCGGTATTTACCTTTATAATTCTCGGCAAAAATTTCCCTGGATCTATAACAGGGAATAAATTATAGCTTGTTTATTTCATCTAACTCACCATCTGCAGCTGGTTGAGAGAAGTGTGAGAGAAGACGTTATTTCTATCTCACTTGATAGAAAGTGAGATGGAGGCCTGAGAAGTGAAGAAAATGAGATAAAAGAAAGTACAAGTCAATGATCAGGGTTTTCAAAGTTATAATTCTTTCCATTCAGAGCCGAATGGGACCAAAGTTGGAGACTCTGAGGATTTATAATGGCTGAGCACTGATTTTAGCCTGAACAATACCAAGATCATATTTCAAATGACAGGATGAAGGATGAGGAATCTCATAAATCCTCTTAGATGTTAATGGCCTGTGCGTTGTTCTGAACTCCTATGATTCCTTCACAGCTCAGTAATGCCTTGGCCCACCCCTTAAGAAGATTTTGGGGAAGTTTTCTTTAACCTTTATTTCTGTAGCAATTTACGGGGCATGAATGCCCTTTTTTCCGATTCCGGGTGCCGACCGGTGCAAACACAGTGTTCTGCTGAAGGTCACAGAGCTACTCTGATAGCGCAGGGATTACAAAACTACCACTGTTTACTCAAAGGCAGATCATGGTCAGGAAGTACAGTCTTTACACCTCAGGATTTCCCAAAGTAGATTTTGAACTGTAAACCCTTTTACCATTTCTGTCACCTCATTAATTATGAGTTAGGTTATTCCATGATAAGAACATGACCAATAGCTGTAGCTCCTCCAATTCCTTCAATGCAGTTCCATTGAAATTTAAATGTATTCATGTGAAAAGACATTGACTATATTATACAGGGACTAAATCCCCAAAAAATGCTAAATATTACAACTGAGATAAGACTTCATACCTCACCCACCCGGATAATACAGGTCTACTTTAACAGCTCAAAGAACGCACTTGTTTTGTCAGCTTGATGCTTCATGACTTTTCCTAATTTTATAAGAGTTGCCTAAAACATTATTTTGAACTTTTGTCAGCTACATATAATGCAGGATAGATATGTATATTCTGTAACTGCGATTGTTGCTGACAGTGTTTCGTACACAGTTCTACCCCTTGCAGTCATGAGTAGTTCTGTACATTTCTTTGTCTATAAATGAAGTTTTGGCAAACAAAAGGAATATATTGTTTGTGCTTAACTTTGCTTAATTTTGCAACTATTATTCCTCTTTTTTCACATAAACCATTGGTGTCTACTTGGGGGATTCGTCTCTGCTATCTCTTGGCTTGATCTATATTTTTTCCACTGCCCCCACACAACAAGAATATCAGGCATGCACCGCTTTTCCTGCCCACCCATCACTTTCGAAGGCTGTTTTTTTTCATTGTTGTGAGGAGTGTCAGAACTGCATTTTAAATGGACTGTGGGTTGAAAAGCAGGCACGGTGGTTTGAAGGGTGAGCCTCTCCTGTAAGCACTGGTATTTATGTGAGCGAAGGATCAGGGAATTCACTCTGCCGGTTGAGGAGAATAACAACGACTCTGGGTATAATCAGTTCTGCACAGCCATGGCTTGTTGTGCTTTAATATGGGCCGGCAGGGTGGATTTTCTGGACTGGCAACAAAACCCACACACACAAGGCTAAAATGTTAGCACACAGATTTATAGTATACACAAGAATATTAAGTAAAACATTTCTACTGTAGTTTTCAAAACCTTGGCGCCAAAGTGCTTTGCGAATACACAGGACAAATCAGTTAACAAAAAGTCAGCAGGAAAAATTAATAGATCAGTTTAATACCTGAGATCCAGGAGTGCAAAAGCATGTTCATCTGTAGCTTTGATTGTGATACAGCTACATGGGAGATCTTGCCGAGTATTATAGTAGCATAGCAGACTTGCCCAGAGCCTTATACATTATACGTTAAAGTGCTTCTGTTTTAAGATCAAAGTTCTCCGGTGGTTCACAATGTAAACACCATTTTCAGAATGTTCAGCCCCTTTATTTGAGGCTATAGGACGGGGGGACTCAAATGCAAGTCTTAAAAGTCCACTCGTCAAATTTCCACAGTGTTACAGGCCCAGAAATTAGATGGATTAAGCAAATGCTATTTAAGTCCTAAAAACTCCAGAGGTTTGTGCACAAACACATTATATTTTAAAATATCCCGCATTATATTATTCTTATATACACATACTCCACAGTTCTTAGATAGATTCGTATTTGATGATGCTGATTCTATTGATTTTACAGTTATTCTAGTTATTCTGGTAGTTTGATGTGACACCTTCAGCTAACCTGGTTCTTAACTCTAACCTCTGGGGACAACATTTTTGAAAATTTTTCAAAATAAATTCTTCAAAAATGGCCATTGTTTGATTGCAGCTGAAGCCAACTGGTCTCATACTTTCCCCAGTCAAAATGAACATGGATTTCTTGAGTCTACTCATGTCTGACCCTGGCCAGTGACAAGGATTTTGGATATATCAGTAAATGATTTCAGCAATATGTTTATTCAAAGTAATAGGACTTGTAAAATCACCATTTCTCAAAGATACTCTTAGCCGTTAAGTATTATCGGCATAACAACAAACCATTGACTGCATTGTTCAAAATGGTTTGTTGTATTCAGGTGTTGTATATCGATACTGCGTCAAAATCAGTTGGCTTCAAGTCACACCTGGCATTACAACGTAACTCAAAGGCAGCTCGAGTGATTGCCTGTTATCAGATTTTAATTTATCTGTGGGAAAAGTGTGAGTTCTGCTTAACAGAAAAAGAAACACTTAAGCTCCAACACGCAGGCAGAGGAGAAGAGAGTGGTAGCTTCTTTCAACCCTGTCTCCTAGAAACTATGTTTTTATACAACAAATTTTCTACAGCAAATACATTTTGTAGGAATTGTGATTGTGACAGGTTCAGCAGGAGTTTTCTAAATAATGTAATGTTGTTAATATACAAATTGGGCAAGTCGCAAAAAATGTTGATACTTAACATATCAGTAAAATGTTTACGGACAACGTCTTGGGGCACCTGCAGCACTTGGTTAAGGTTAGGCGAAGATTGTGGTCTGGTTCAATACAAATAAATTCACACTGACTTCAGACGCAACGTGTTTAGCTACGTTTAACAAAAACACAATCTCTCCCCAACCTTAACCACAGTACTTTTGTTTCCTAAATCTATGGGACTGTGAACCCCTAAATGTCTTTTGAGTGTAATTTAGACATTGGATCACATCTGCATCTTGACCGTACCTGGATTTATTTGTAGCTATGTGTGACTGGATTGCTATCCAATGAGACAAGGAACAATCTCAATCAATGCAGAGAAAGGTTTCCCTCTACCTGTGTTTCTAAACTCTGATATTACAGAAGATATTACCATCACCATCATTTGTGCTTTTATTTCATAAGTTCTGCTTGCATTTTTGTTTTGCTACAGCAAAGCCTCAAAGTCAAACCTCAACCTTGGGATAGTAATCCAAGGGCAATTATTAAGTTTCAAATTGGCTGTCTATTTCAATCTAAATTAAAATTCCTATATTGCAGCCTTTAGGTTTATGGAGCAGCAAAACGGAAAAGTAATCACTTGACCCTGGAGGTGACAGAAAGTTAATCACTGTGCTTTCCCCCCAAAATCTCTGGTTTCAAAAGATTTGGAGAAATAGATATAGCACTGATATCACTGCAGAGACTTGCAGAACCAAGCAGTCCAACCTATCCTCTAAAATGTCTCTCGGCTCTGGGATAAAAATTACATTTTAGACTATGGGAAATTAGGGTGGATTAGATTTATATCCAGCAAGGTGAAAAGTGAAAAGTGCATTTGTTATTAAATGGTCATCAAAGAGGGTAAATCTCTGCGAACAACCATGTGTTTCCCATTGTAAATGGCAACATTTAAAGTCAGCTTCACCTCCATTTTCCCTATTTGCATTAGGGTATGGCTGACAGTAAAATTAATGGTGAAGTTTCTAGCACTTACTCTTGATCCAGCATTCTCAACTGAAAGCAGGGGAATCACCCGATACATTCTTAGCAGTATTATAATAATGGACACTTTGGCCTGTTAGCAGTTAAAAATATAAAAGGTTTTTCATCATAACTCTTGTCTTTGTACCCACAGGCGGAGCTTTCTAACAGCTATAGGTTTAAACCCTGACTGCTGAGCAGCTCAGTGAAATGTGTGTGGACTTTCATGTATTCTCCCAGAATGCCTCATAGCTGCCACACTCCACTAGTCATGAGCCAAAAAGCAAGTAGGTGGTGGCAGGCTGCCCTGCTGATCTCACTGCACAGCACTGTGAGATCTAGCAACGCTGTCACCCAGCTCAGGCATCCTACAACTGCGAGACAGCCAAACCCGAAATATGGATCACAGAGGCTGTGTTATGGGATGCCAGCATCATAGGGGACAGTGGATGCTGGTTAGGGTAATGATACTCCCGGTCCTGAGGGAACAGGGTTAGACTCTCCCAGACTGACTGAGTAATAAAGCTATGCAAATTTCAGTGCGCTACTCAGCATTTTGATTGCTGGAGCCAGTATAACTCACTAGAGGGCAAAGTCTTTGTGAAAGTAGGGCATGAAAGTGCTTGAGATTTATCACTCAACGTATCAAAACACTTAAAAACACAAAACACTTTAATATCTTCAAGAATAGCTGTTTATACAAAGGTCATGGGATGATTATTTCTTTAAAAAGCTCCTTAACAACTTTACTGTCATGGCAGCAAACATTTTTAATGGAACCTGTTTTTTCCTCCCAAGTGATAAAAGTCTCACTTCAGCATGAACTCTTTTTCAGATCAGAAGACGTAGACCCACTCCTGCCACTTTAGTGGCATCCAGTGATCAATCATCACCTGGTAAGGCACTTAAATACAAACACAAACACACACACGCACACAGACGCAGACTCATTTTATCACATCGTATCAGCCTGACTCTAAACTTCATAGAGAATTCTGTGTCATCAAGGCTTAGGTTTTATATATGTTGTTTCTGCCATCATTATTCCTGGTAACTGTACTCAACAAGTTCATTGCTGGGGTCTGAGGACATGGTGACATTGCTGAAATGACATGGGATGGGACAAGAAACACAAGTGGCCAGATGATCATACAGGTTTTAAAGAAACCTTTGCGGTAGTGAGCGTTCAGACACAAAACAGCCCCATGTTAAAACCACACAAGGGGCTGTGCTGGTGAGGGCGTGTTGCTACACATATTGACAAGGCATTAAATACAATCCAGGATGTCCTGGTCGAGTAACATCTCTCATTGTGACAGTGAGAAGGTTGTAGAATTACAGCTTTCACATGACAAAATAATCGATCAGAAATGTGCAAGAGCCAGCGCAACGCCAGGATGCCAGATGTCATTGCATTGTGGTCTGGCAAAAGGTGGCCAGGTTCAGCGGTTTTGCCGGGTGACCGGCGTGCGAAATAGGCCTTGGAGGGTGTTCGGTGTTAATTGAGGGGCTGCAAGACCCTAATTAACACCAACGACCCCGAGAAGTCAATCTCCAAATTAACCAAGTTATTTTCTTTTTATTCATATCGTAAAATTAATTTTCATGTTTAAATATTGAAAGGTGAGGAGCAACACAGAAAGTGCGACTGACAGTGAACAGGCAGCTGATGTAGCCTACGTTTGTGCTGCAGCTGCTGGCATTGATACCGTACAGGAAACTGTACAGGTGAAATAACACATTCTGAACTCCGTGGCTCGGCTTTCCCTCTCCTCATTTGAAAAACCTTTATGTTTTATATGAAAAAGTTCTTAACAGTCCTTAAATCTCGAAACAAAACAATATGCGTAGAGATTTCCTAGTCCGCTGCTAGCAGCTCCCTGGTGTCAGAAATGCACACGAGGTCAGTTAACAGTTAAAACCTGGTGTCCTGTCAGATGATTTCAATAATTAATGAGGGTATACAGGCTGTGTGTAATATTATGCACGGTTTTGGAGAGCAGTGATGTGTGCCTGTGCCCTCGAGCCGGACTGAGCAAGAGGAAAAACTTGTGTAGAGCGCGTTTGCCTGCACGTGTCACTGTGTTTTTATCTGTTTCTCTAGCTTTATTTCTTTCTGTATTTCTTTTAACATTTATTTAGTACTTTTCTGTGCACCCTTACAGTCTTTGCCTGTGCTGCCCAGCAGCAGCTCAGAGCATATTTGACTAGCCCACTGGTCAGGTCACGGGTTGGGCAAAGAATGGATTTAGAGATAATGGCAGGGAAGGGGTCGGTTCCAATGCTGAGCTTTGCAGGTGCACGCCAGGTTTGCAAAACCATAAGAATGCAAGAGTCTTGACAGAGGATGAAGAATGTCTTCCCATGTCGTAGCGCCACCTCCCTGATTGTCATAGTATTGTCAGAGTATTTCACACACCGTGGATGACCCTTAGTTTTGTTGCTGGAGCCCGCTGTGTTTGCACCCTTGTTGTTTTGACCAAGTTCCCTCATTTAGTTGATTGAGGGGGTCTTCATTTTTTTCTTTAGGCAGGGCTAAAGTCAATCTGAACTCAGTCTTTGCTGTAACATATTTGGAAAAGAAAGAAATTGTCGCCCAATATGTCAGTTGTAAACAGACTGGATTCCTGATTCATCTGTAACCAACCTCAGGCCAGTGAGGGATTATTACCACCATTTTGATTGTGGCCATTTTACATCATGATAAAGTGGTTTAGATGATCTGGCTGAACTGTTGGCTTGTTTTACAGCCTGCCTGATCATACAACTGCTCGTGTTATCTGCCCCTTTGGACTTCATTGTTTTGTGTCTATGCATTTACTTTGGTGAGTAGAGTGTTGTAATAAT
Organism: Xiphias gladius; assembly: GCF_016859285.1. Taxonomy (NCBI): domain Eukaryota; kingdom Metazoa; phylum Chordata; class Actinopteri; order Istiophoriformes; family Xiphiidae; genus Xiphias; species Xiphias gladius. The sequence goes on along the minus strand of NC_053420.1, from coordinate 12,699,170 downwards.
CAATAAAAATTATTGCCAGAACCACAAAAATAAGAGCTAAATTGTATTAAAGTCTAACCTAAGCTCACCTAACCCTTGGCCCAACCTAACCTTAACCTAAAAGAAAGTCTGAACACTAAAATAACGGCTTAACCTTGTGGGGAACATTTTCAAGAGTCACAATATGTTTCACGCACCTCCAGCCTTCTTTTGATTGCTGTGATGTTGCATCTCAACCTTATTATGCAGCAGATGAATCTTCCTGCTGCATTAGAGCAAAAAAACAGCCGTGTGCGTGTGTGTATGTGTGTGTCTGTACGTCTGTGTGTTTGTGTGTCCTCTCACTGGATCGTAACGATCAAACACAGCAGCGCTCCTCCGGAGAGTTATCCTGCTCTATGAGTCATCCATTGGCTCCCTGCTCCCCTCCCTGCCTCTGCTACACTTTGGTGTGTTCAGTGTATAGTGTGACCCAGTGTAGAATTAAGACATGATCAGCTGGGAATACAGGGCAGAGAGAGTAATTTCTCTGGGTGAGAAAACAGAGGTTGGTATTCTCTGTTTTCTATGAATAAATAAAAGTGGATGTGTCATTGAGGCTACCAGCAGAGACTGCCATGTCATTTTCTTTTTTAATTACAGCATTTTATCACCGAGACTTGACATAATTAGTGTTTTTATCTTGAAAACAACAGTCTTTCTAATTGGATATGATTTAAATCTGGTGTCTTTGCCTGTGATCTGTTTGCCTAATGTGCGTCTGTGTGTCTGTGTGTGTGGGTGTGATTGGATGTGCTTGTTTCTCTGTTTGATTCGGTAACTGAACACCGAGCATGTAGAGTGTCTCAGAATCAACTTTGATCTCTGCATGAAGGTGCAAAGAAAACCCTCAACAATCCTCCAGACACATCCTCCCGAGGCAAGAAGAGAGAAAAGAGAAAGAAGAAACTTAAGAGACAAAGAGGAGAAATTATGTGTTAAGTGAAATGAAAATGTGAAGAAAACTGAGAGAGAGAGCGTAAGAGATTATAACAAAAGAGGAAGAGTGCTATTTAATAGATTCTATATTATGGTGTTACGCTGTTCTTTTGAAGGCCCATTTATCTTAGATGTTTTAAAATTTCATAAATGTAACAACATAAAATTTATCATGAAAATACAGTTCTTTGAGGTGAATTAAGATTTAAGAGATTTACTATAAACAGCTGATGGTCCACAGCACAACAGTGAGGAAGAGGCTAAAGATGGCGTTGGATAAAAGCAGCAACATTTCGGAAAAATAACAAGCGATAGTCCAACAAAATTAAACAAGTGTCAGGACGCCCCCCCACTAGAGTGTTTTAGGTTTAGGTGAGGTTTTCTTTCAAATGCATCTCCTATTTTATTGGTCTTTTTTAGATGAATCACTATATCGGCTTTTCATTACTAAACAACTGCATTTACTTTCACACAGCCTGACATTCAGCGCTGTCTTCAGTTCAATAATACGTTCAGTCTGTTGCAGGTTCAGACTCAGTTCGGTTGAGTAGAAAACTAGCCTATGCAAGCACTCCCCATTAGCTTAATAGCTCAGCAGCTTTTTATTATTGACAAAGTTATCAGATTATGATTGTTTTTGTGGCTTTCATGCTCTTTTAATATGCCTTTAATGAGGAGGTAACGTACTCTGAACCACAGCTGAGCTGAAAACGAGGATCTCAGTCGCCAGCTGCTAAATGCTGCTGTTTCCGTCGGTGCCAGTGATGATTCAGTAGAGTCAGTTCACTTCAAAAGTTCATTGACAGAGATTCATTGGCACATGTGCTGAACACGTCTAGCTAATGGCAGGTTGTTGTTCACAGTAAAAGTCTTTTATTGGGCCATTCATTCTCGATGAACCCAGATGCAACCTGGGACCCGAGTCAGACCGGATCCAAATTATACTCCATCTAATTGGGTTGGGTTTGGTCTCACGGGTCTTGGGTCTGCGTTTCAATATATCTAACACCTGAAAGGATCTGAATGGATCTGAGAGTACTATTAGAGAAAATCAATACGCTAGGTAAAAAAAAGGAAAAAAAAGTATTATTTGGCTAAATTACGTACAATTATTTCTATAAATTAGATTTTGATGCATATAAACAATTGCTTGTGAATCTGTTCTTCTTATTTACATCTATTCTTTGCACATTATTACTAAATTTCTGCCATTTTCAAAGGTTGCTGCTTTTCACTATTGGTTTTCTCTTTCTGTTTGAGTTGACTACATTTGCCCAACACTCTGGTTTATCTAATAACGGTTTGGTTTTCTTTACAATGCGTATTACAGCCTCACGGAGCCACTAGCAGGGCTGTAGACTCTTTTCTTGTTTAATTCAGTGGCTAGGTGGGCTCCTGCGTCCCACTGTTAGCTTGTGTGTGTAGTGTTAGTGCTGTATGTCTTTCATATGTTGGTCTGCTGTGACCTGTCTGACGTGTGTCTGTAAAATTGACTTTACTTGATATTTGTAACTGTAAATTGGAGACCAGATTAGTTTCCCCCTGTGGGGTTAATAACAATATCAAATCTAGTATAATTTTGCTATCTTGCCCTCACCAGGGTGGTAATTACCGTAATTAGGCCAAGATACCCAGAAATATTTGGGGAATAAGGCATTAAATATTGGAGAGGAGCTGTGTGTGCTTGCTTGATTTTTTTTTGTTTTTTGTATGAGCTCGTACTTAATCTCACACTGGTTTGCACCTCGCTGTGTGTGTGTACGTGTCTTCAAAATGAGAAATTCTGAGAAAGACAGCCATGTCACGGAGAGATTTAAGACAGAGATGAAAAAAAAACAAAACAAAATTAGAGCCAGAGACGAAGGGATTGACAGACCAACAGAGGCAAAGACAAACATCAAATCGGACACAGAGACACAATCGGAGACCGAGACAGTTACAGTTGTGTGTGTGTGAGGGATGAGGATGTTCTAGATAGCAGGGGGATGGGGAGGAGTAGATATGATGATGAGGGAGAGGAGCTGCGCTGGTGCAGTAATGGTGTGCCCCACATCAGACAGACCCCTGCATTATTTAATGCTCCCCAGATTGCTCTGCCCTGTGGGCTGTGAACCCCAACAGCACATCGCAAAAGCATCCACAGATGTACAGACGACTGGGATGCAGGCTGAGGGCTAAATAATGAGGAAGCAGGAATTGTGTTAAGAGTGTGCTTGATTTGAACCTCCTCTGGAGAGGAGGCTGGCTTTGTGGGACGACTCATGTCTTTACTGATTCCTTGAGAGACAGACAAAAAGACACCTTTAGTGTGACAAAACAAAGCACAACAAAGACAGAATATCTAAATGTATTAAAGTATATGAAACTATTAACTTTTATTTTGTTTTTTATATACATATAAGATGGGCAGAGTAATGTTTAAATCGAGCCCTTTCTGAATATGACACTGACAAGCATCACTTTTATGTAGTACCCCCCCTGTTTCTTTCTGTTTCTACTAGAGGTGAACAAAAGAATTGATATCAGTCTATTCAGTGTCCTGATCCTTCGCCGCATCTTGTTGCCACTCTTGCACCAGTGCTGCAATATTTTCTGTTATGTTGCTTTTTCTCATGATTGCTTGCTCTATGCAGTACTTCCCGGTCCTAATTTCAACATTTCCATTCTGAACGTAACAAATAGTAAAACAATTTACATTTTTCTTTCTTTCTTTTTCTTGATGAGGAGTTAATATCTGTGTTTGGAATATAGTTAGTTGCTGGGTTTTTTAAGGTCAAATAAGTGGGACGTGAGGGGGGAGAACAATTATTTGAAATTTTTAAAAAAGGAGCCACGTGTTATTTGTGCAAAAAAAGAAGAAAGCCAATTCTTTTTTTCCCTCAGTTTCTTTGCCATTTGCTTCACTACAGTAAACAAGTGTAAAAACAACAAAGATAAAACAACCCTTTAAGATGCATGAGTGACTTCAGTTTCTTTATTGTTTAACACACGGTTCAAGGGTTTTCTTTATTTTGCACATTTTTCTTCATCAAATGCAGTTCAGCAACTATAAACTGACACCAGCTATGGAAGGGAGCTTATCTAGAGTCAGAGGATCTTCTCTGTTCTCATCTGGCTTTGAGCCAGACAGTCAGTCAGCTGGGAGTTGCAGTTATAGACTCATCACTGCTGGAATGGCTTTTTTATTGGCTCTTTCTCGCATTCTGGGCTCAATACGCAGGCAAAACAATCTGAATATCAGCCACGTGAAAGCCATATGTTACGTTTCTTGACCCAAATGATATTTCAACCATGTCTACCACTCGTGCTGACGATAACCATCACGTTGTTTGTTCAGATGAAGCCACAGCTGCTGTTTTTGTCCTCAGTTGCACTGCATTTATCCTAGGCACTATTTTAAACATAAAATTAAAAACTGAGAACACACGTGATAAATATGAAGCTACAATTTCATCCCATCTATGGTGCAAAAACATGGCTAATTATCATGTCTGCAATTGCAGAATTTTCCAGCTTACTCTTAGCTCATCTTTTCAGGGTCAAGACACCCTTCCTACACAAGACAATTACAGTATCTATTTTGACTGTTTGACATCACAGCAGGTGTAAAATTGTTAGAGCTACTTAAGATGCCGTGATTCTGCAATTAAAACTACCATCATCCCTGCAAGTGAACTGTTTATTCATATCTAAAATTAGTATCTTTATTGATCTTTAACTTGGTTTTTACTGTAAGTTACAAAAAAATAGTAATAAAATTAAATCTTAAAACAACAACAAATGGCTTAAACAGCTACAAAAAAAAGAGTAAATATGCAAAGCAGATTGTAGCAATGACTGAAAAGGGGTAGACTGAAGCCGGAGCTCAGTACACCTACCCTTATCACAAAACTGTGTACAATAAATACTATGTACAAGCAGCACAGTCTAGTTTTGCATATACATATTCATACACATGCATCATGCACATGTAAGTGTGAGGATATCCTGCCGAGAAGAACAACAGCATCAGTCGTTTCAGCAAAAACCCCAAAACAACATGTTGACATTCAAGTGACAAAGCTTCCTAGTGGCTGTATTAATAATGTGGGGAGCAAGGGAGGAAGACAGGCGACGTTAATATAGAGCAACTACAATCCACGCCGGGGGGACGTTGGGGTTAATGGACAGGTCTGTTTCCAGTTTCAACCTGACAGTCAAAGCTGGTTTATTTTAAGCATGACCATGCTTGTTCCCTGACCCCATGCAAGAGGATATTATTGTAACCATGATGACTGATGTCCTTTAACCTCAACAAAGTACTTCTTTACAACCAAACCATGATCTTTTTTCCTAAATGTTACCAAGTTGGCTTTGTGCTTAGACCCAACCAAACCTTCACCATAGCATCATCACATCAAAAAACTGATCTGGATACTGGTACATTGAATACAAACATCATATCAACAGTCATAAACAAACAAGAAGCGACGTCATGTACACAGAGTGGGATGGGATGTCAGGCTAGATTGTTCCATTGGTTCACCCCTTTTATTGAAAATGCATTTATTTTTTTGATTGTGTCCTCACACTTAATGTTTTATTATGATATTTGCTGTCTTTTTTTTTCCTTCTTTTTAAAACATGTTGACACCTGTTTCATTGACGTACAAAATGTTTCATAACAGATTACATTTAGCTCTGCTGGGATGCAAGTCAAAGTTCAGACTGACAGGGTTCGATAACTGTCTGTCAAATACCTGTTTATAAATCTCAAGCTTTACCCTGTGACTTGAAGGACAGCCTTGACGGGCTCATTTCCTGGAATTGATTTGGAACGAAATCCATATTGGTCGTATGAACCTTCTCAGTCTTTCACAGTCCTGCAAGTTGCTAAAAATAAGAACCAGTTCCAAGCGTCACCATAGACACGTGCAGCATGAAGATGAATGCTTCCTGATATGACATTTCATGGTTTTCGAGTCAGGCTTTTATAACTCCACTGGGTTTGTGTTTGGTGCAGAGTGAAAGAGTGAGAGAGCGATGAATAAAGAAACAAGCACATCACTGACATATTCTTTTAAGTAGGAATAATATATACACATGCTCGCTGGCGCACACGCACACACACACACACGCACACACACAGAGTGCCTTCCTAGTGCCTAGGGATGCTTGGGTTGCCAAGCAACAAGGTGGTGTCCTAGAAAAAAAGTTCCTAGGCTGTAAAACAGAGGGTGGGATGCGGGTTCAACACAGTCACTATTGATCACAGTTAATGGATTCACTGTACTCCAGTCAGCTGATTTTTTTTTTTCTATTTAAGTCCTTTTCTATAGGGACCACAGAGTCATGTTTCACATATTGATGGTAAAGCTTTTCTTGATCCTGTGGGAGATATATGAGCTTCATATGTGTGTGTGTATTATCAAGTCAGCGGTAGTGGAATGTAACTAAGTGCATCTACTCAAGTACTGTACTTAAGCGCAAAGTTGAGGTACTTGTACTCTACCTGAGTATTAATTTTTCACGCCTATTTATACCTCTTTGTAATTATATTGTACTTTTTATTCCACTACAATTATCTGGTTACTTCAGAAATTAAGATTGTTGTTGTTATAAATTAAACTACGCGGTAGTATGTACATGCAAAAATAACAAACTATTCCTGGGTCCAGCTTCTCAAATATGAGGATTTTCTGATTTTTGTTTCAATCATTTTAATAATTTGTATTTATTTTCACGTAATTTTGAGGTTTGCACTGTTGGTTGGACAAAACAGGCTTTTGTGAAGCCTCAACCAGCTACAGCAGTAAACTGCTGCTTACACATTATTGTATGACTAATAATAACCTAATGATATATAATACAGTAACACTCACAGGCACTGAGACAGTTTTCTGCATTGAGTACATTTACTTTTAATACCTGAAGTACATTTTTCTGATTATCCTTAAGTACTTTCACTTAAGTAAAATTTTCAGTGCAGGACCTTAACTTGTAACGGTATTTCTACACTGTGGTATTAGTACTTTTAATTAAGTAAAGGATCTGAGTACATGCTCCACCACTGCATGTTGGTGTTTCTTTTGTTCTCATAAACCAATAACCTCTACAGCTGTGTATGCACACATTGCAAGTAAAACTACCAGTATAACACTGTAAAAATACTCCACTACAAGTAAAAGTCCTGCATTCAAAATGTCACTTAGTAAGTGAAAATGTGAAAGTATTATCAGAAAAATATACCTAGAGCAGAAAAGTAAAAAGACTCACTATGCAGCTAAAATTTGCTCTGTCAGTGTTGCATTAATATATATTATAATACTGGATTGTTATTACTGTTGCAGTAATATCAAAAAACTTAATCTAAAAAGTAACCACTACCTACAGCTGCCACATAAATGTAGTGAATTAAAAGTACAAAGTAGCATAAAATTAAAAATACTCAAGTTAAGAACATTAACCTTTTTACCACTGGCTGCTTTAAGTAATAATAATCAACTCAGCTGCAGGGTTCACTTATTTTGCTACACACTTACTTCCCTTCAGGGGGTTTGTAAAAACAGTGTTTTACTGTTTATTTGTCAGCAGTAGTTGGCTGTATGCGTGGGTTTATTAGGAAGTTGATGAGGGTGGATTAGCAGCCCCTTTGTCAGCGGAAATTATCCAGACAGTCTGTTTTTATTCATAGATGATGGTGGGGAATAGAAAGTAAACTACTTCAGCTCACAATGCCTGGTAGAAACACCTACTGCAATGCTGTGTCAGAAACCGTCTGGCTGGAGGTCACCCATTAATCCACTCTACTCTGCTCTGCCTGGACTCAGGGCCAATCCAGCGACAGTACTCTGACATACTGAAGAGAGCAACTGGGCTAATAAAAAACATTATCAAGACTGCACAATATGTGGGCCCCATGAATTTAGTCTACCACATGTAGTCTGTATGTACTTTAAATCTCTTATGATCATAGTTCTATTGTGTATGGAACATAACTGATTATTTTCTTTTATCGCAGAAATAGATGAAGATCGTCTCCCAAACCAGCTGTACAAGGTAATCTAATTCCTGATGTTTTACAGAGCTTTTTATTTCTAACAAGGTTACAGAATTATGTGAATTCTGTTTTTCTTTTGTAGATTAGCTCCATCTCTACTAGAACAATCTTTTCCATCTTGGTGCTCTGTGCCCAGCTGATAAGCGATGTTGATGTTTTATAGGCAGCCTTGCTGAACTCCCCTCGACAACGGCGAAAAGGGCAAAAGGGAACTCCCACAATGAAAGGTAGCGTCAGTTATCATCCTTGTCATCATCCCTTATGTGATGTTGGCATTTTATGTGTGAGTTCACACTGATGGTACCCATGAAATGGTAAAGGTCTGAATTTTTACTGCTATTTCTGCTCATTTTAATTGGACTGAGCTAAACTATACTATATATATAACTTTTAAAGCTTTACTTGCTGCCAAAGTGCAAAAATTTTAAAAAGTACTGCAAAAAAAAAAAAAGAAAAGAAAACTCCAGTTAGACACCATAAAGCTTTTTTCTGCAGATGACTGTCTGCAAGGCTACAGCTACAGTCACACCCTGTAACGTCTGATATTCTGTCTTTTACAAGAATCCTGCTTGGCCTCATTTAATCTCAAACTGTCCCTCTTATGGCTCACATCACGGAGGTCTGGAGAAGATGAAACACAAAAGCTGTTTGGAAAAGGCTGGTACCGTTGTAGCCGTTCTTCATAATTTAGATCAGTCTGATTTTAGCAGAGCGCAGGCGTCCATGTTTTCACAGTTGCAGGGACAACAAAGGGGTTGGTTGATACAGTTTGTGAGCAAGTCAAACCAAGCTGATATTATAGCTAAATGAAGTGGCATGTGACCATGCAAGTCAGGTCAAGTCAAATCAATCACCCCTTATATAAAAAGGCCCATAACAGCAACCGTTCCCGAAACAGCCTGTCTAAGAAGAAAAGGAAAATCTCCTGAAAACAAAGATGTCAGCCCATAAGCGAGAAAATGTGAGAAACGCCACAAGATGTAATCCAGAAAGATAGCCCTGTACTGAATCAAACATAAGCATGCCCACATTTACAGAGGAACAGTTTTTGGTCACTATAATCAGTCTTTTTACAGTTGCTGTGTTTCTATCCCTCCATCATAGCTCAGCAAGGAAACACTGTCCGGGACCTGCACACTCAGGCTGCTGAAGCTTCATAGAAACTTTATAATACATTTTTGCCCTGAACATGGACTGTAGATTTTGTTCCCCATCACTTACACTGGAGGAGTGATTACACAAGAAGAAAAAAAACGAAAAAAAAAAAACAGTTTCAGTTCGAATAATAGGCCTGCAAGGATTGTTTGAAAACAGATTTTAAAAATGTCAACATATCCTATTAAGCTATTAGTATGTCCAACTTCCAGCTTCAAATTGCTCCATGTTGTCAAATGTCAGGTAACTTGAATTTATTTGATGAGCTAGCTAAGCTAATGATGGAAGTTTGTTCTACCTTGAGCGTCCTATGTCAGCCACGGAGTCAGTCAGGGTGGCACTTGTCACAGCGAGAACTCATTATCGCATATTTTCTGCGAATTTCCATTTTTTTTTTAGCTCAAACTGGATCCATGTGAGATTAGGGCACTTAGGGTCCCGCACCACCAGACAGCCTGAAGAACAAAATGCACACAGAGCCCTAGAAGTGTTGCAGTGCCGGACATTTGTGTAGGTTCTTTTGGTCGCAGCGGTGAAACTCCAATCCAATTTTAAGTGTCAATTTCCACTTTATACGAATGTAAATTATTTTATGTAGAGTGTGTGCACTAAAACAGAGAATCATTTGAAACTGAAGCAAGGGAACAATAATGAGAAGATAAGTGAAATTTGGAGCTCTAGGATATTTATTCATCAATTAGTTTCACAGCTAAACAGCTCAAAGTGTGATGAGTCACTGCTTAGACGAAACCCAGGCGATAATCAGTGGGCTTTAGTTTCCCACTACGTGCAGATTAAAAGTAATAAAACCATGGCTGAAGGAGGTCGACGAAGACGATTAAACTAATCGTCTCCAAACTTTGATGTATCTTTACTTGCCCCCTCACTACAAACACTGCAGGTTGTTCACCAAATCTTGCTGGTTTTTTAAAAACATGTTTAACCTACGGAACAATATTCTTTTGAAGTGATGGATTTCACGCTGAAACTCCACCTACACTGACTCTCCTTCCTTCCATCTCTCTTTCCTGACTACCATTCATAACCCTTCTTCTCTCCCACTGGCTCTCTTCATCTCACACCACTTTCTTTTTCTTGCTTGTCCTCTTTCTCCCTCCATATCCCCAATGAGTTCACGCTTTTGACTTTCCACTTTAACTCCACTATTCCTACCAAATCCACTCTCCCCCCTGTTATCTTCTCGCTCTCTCCCCGTTAACTCTTTACTCTTAACCAACTTTATTTTTCCTTCATTTACATCTTCTCTTCCCTGCTCGTCTCTCACCTCTCCGATCGCTACCTCCCTCCTCCCAGAGCTGCAGTTCCTGGTAGAGCACCATCTGTACAGGCAGCAGCAGGGAGCTGCGGACGAGTGCTCCTCAGAGAGCTGCCTGTCGGACCGGCCCAGCCCCGACTCTGTTCCCCCCGGGGAGGAGCTCCCACACGACGATGAGGCCACTGCGGAGGCCTTTGAGAAACTGCGCTGCCAAATGGAGGGTACGTTTGGAGACGGTGAAGAAGAGGATTTTATTGCATGCTTGCAGTGTTGTGTCTGCCTACCCCACACAAACCTCCTTGAAAATCTACTACTGATCAAGTTCATGTTTTCCCTCTAGACAGTCTTAACCCATCATAGATATAAGGGTGAGGAACTGTCTGTCTGGACTTGCAACTGTTCCTTTACTTATGTAAAGGTACCAATACAACAGTGAGAGATGATTAGTGGGGTAGAGAAAAAGAAGTGGAAGATTTGCTACATGAAATTGTAAAGAATGTGGGCTCCACCCTACCGGCCGGCCGAGGCCTTTCTGTGTGGACTTTGCATGTTCTCCCCTTGCCTGCGTGGATTTCCTCGTCAAGGTCGAAAGACATACGGGTTAGGATTATTGGCGGCTCTAAAATTTCCCATGGGTGTGAATGTGAGCATGAATGGTTGTTTGTCTCTGCATGTAAGCCCCCTCCGCCCGCCCCCCCTGAAAAAGCTTATGCAAAGCCACATTAAGGATAAGGAGTGAAACCAATATAGCTAATTAACATGAGGGAGGGGTGTAGAATTAAGAGAAAAGGGGGTAAAAGTAAAGCTTAGAATGAGGTAGGAAGCATTAAAATGGCTGGAAGGGATGTATGTGAATGCGGGTTAGGGTTAAAGAGAAAGAGGGGGAGGAGGGTAAGTGAAATAAAAGGATTGGAAAGGGGCATAGAAAGGAATGCTTAAAGACAGAGAAGATCAATACCATTCTCACTCTAAATATGTAGCATGAGCCAGCAGCTGGTTAGCTTAGCTTAACAGGAAGATTGGAAACAGCTTGCCTGGCTCATTCCAGAGGGAACAAAATCCATCCACCGGCACCTCCGAAGCTCACTGCACATTAGCACGTTACAGCTTGTTTTTCTTTAATCTGTGCAAAAACCAAGGTGTAAAAATATCAGTTCGACATTTTATGGTGGCTATGTGCTGGACTATTTCTCAGCCAGGAGCAGTTTGCAGTGAGTAAGTAAACACAAAGTGTAATTTTTTAAAATGGAATTTCAATTTGCTCTTTTACCACTAAATACATAGTCACACAAATAGTCCGGCACACAACCCTCATAAAATGTTGAACTGTTCCTTTAACTCCTTGGTTTTCTCACAGGTTAAAAAAATCAAGATATAACGTGTTATTACGTGAACTTTAGAGGTGATGGTAGGTGGATTTTGTTAACTTTGGACAGAGCCGGGCTAGCTGTCTCCCCCTGTTTTCAGGCTTCATGCTAAGCTAAGCTAAGCTAACCAGCTGCTGGCTCAAGCCACATATTTAGCGTGAGAATGGTATCAATCTTCTCATCCAACTCTCAACAAGGAAGCAAATAAGCGTATTTCCTAAAATGTAGACCTATTCCTTTAATGAAAACGCATTTTCAAAGTGCCTTGGCGGATACTCTCTCGTCTCTGTGCCACATTCTTTACCTCTAATAACAAAAAACAGAGGTCAGCTTTTCAGCTCGCACCAAATAAATCACTCCAATAGCAGGTGAATAGATTGTCACAGAGTAGAGCACATACTGTTCACACACACAGTAATTGCCCAGGACTAATGCATCATGCGTGGACAGGGCTGTTTTTCTGAAGCAATGGCGCCTGAGTGCCAAAATTTAATTTTTGTTAATGCTGTTGTACTTCCATTTTAAGTCACTGGGACACAGATGTTCTTTGTGGTGTAAAGCCTTGAAAAAGGGTCACAAGATGTCCATGTTTGTTGGGGTTGCTCTTACGTTGTAGAGGAGCTGCAAATTAAGTCCTCGGGCCAGATGAAAAGAGCAAAGAGGAAGCTGGGGGAAACAAATCGATGACCATTAACACCAGTCCAGTCGAGTGTGGCTTTCGCTTAAAGATCAGCCTTTTGAATTCACTCAGCATGAGTAAATAAATGCAACTGTAAATCTCAGGTGGCAGGGATTAATGATAAGCAGGGAACTAGTTATGTACTCTAACATAATTGAACAATAAACATGAAACCTTAGCATTTTTTTCCACAGCGCTGTATGATGACGAGGAAGAGTGCCATCTCTCTCTGGTTTGTAACAGTATATCAATAACTATCTAACCCTCCATCTCGTCCCTCCATTTGTCTGTCTGCCCCCTGCAGAGTTCTCGAGGGAAAGTCTATTAGAGGCTGCAGGTGGACTCGAGTGCCCCCTCTCCCAGGAGAAAGAGGATTGTTCCAGCGTTGCCAATGTAGCAGATCCCTCATCGCAACAGAACGACGCACAAGCAGGTACATAAGAGTCGAAAGAGCAACCACAGTTGTGCAGGACTCTTTTGCCTCTCACATCTCCTTCATCTCCTATTCCCTCAGGGACCCTTCGGACCTAGAAAGATTGTTGTTGTGACCTGTACATTAAAGTGATTTGGGCATGATTCAGACATGATTCAGACATGAAACCAACATGTAACATTGCCATCATGTCAGACTTTTGTAGCTTAGCGGCACAAATAAACCTTGTCAAAAGATTAAGTTTTCCCTTCAAATTACGAAAAGCAAAAGTGTGAGTGTGAGTGGATTACAGAACTTCTTTCTACCTGGCTTTCTGTCTAACTCTCCACCACTGGTACAGCAAGGCCAGATGCAATAATGTATATAATGACCTTGGTTTTTATATAGTTAAACACAAAGCAACAGAAAACACAGTGTAATTTTCTCTTAATTTGGAGAAACAACCATACCGACGTTGTTTACCAAATTTATTTATTTATTTTTTTGCTGGGCTGCAAGACACCAGTCAGATCCCTCAATGGCAGCCTCATCTCGCTCTTTCTTATCTCTCAGTCTTTAATGTCACCTTCTATATTTTGCAGACACAAAAGCTGCCGCATCCAGTGCGAGTCAGCCGGCAGAGGAAAAGACAAAGAAATGCAGCCTGGAGAAAGAGAAATAGAGTTTTCTTCTGCACAACACAATGCTGCTCAGTCGACTCAGCCAGCCCAACACAATGACAGAAGATTGTGTCTGCAGATCCACTTTTTAGAAACATCAGGGCAAATACAGTATATTCCTCTACAGTCAGGCCTTAGTTACCACCTCGAGAACAAGAACAAAGGTTTCTACACTTATTTTGTGTCAAACATCTCATGTAAAGGGACAATTATTTAATTATATCTGTTTTCTATTGCTTCCCCTGCACTTATCTAAAACTAAAACTAGCGTACTGTATGTATGAACCAAACTGGGAGTTAAGATCTAGTTAATGGGACAGTCTTTTCCTGTCTCGTTCACACAATCATTATCATAAACTACCACAACTCACATGCTTAATGTCTGTTTGAACGTTCAAAAAAGGCAGCCAATTTTATATTTGCAATTGTTTTAGGCAATTTTCATCATTAAATATGTGCCATGACTTCTGCAATTATTGTTCCATCTCAAAACAATAAAAATGCATTGGTACCTCATAAATAACTTAAATAAAAAATAAATTCAAATTCACTTTGTCCCAGTGACCAAGATACTCAGTCTTAAATTAGTGGACAGTATATTTGGGTTGACTGACAGTTTAAATGCATAAATATATGTTTACCATACTAGATTGGACATCTACAAATGTGTCCCTAAAGTCCAACTGAAATTAATTGAAAGTTTTTCTCTGCTACATCAGATAGAGCTGCAACAGTTATTTGATTCAGTTGTTAGTTGATCAGCAGAAAATTAATTGGCAATTATTTTGATAACTGATTGATAACTCATTCAAAAATGCCATAATTCTTTGGGCCCCCAATTTTAGCATTTTTATTTCTCTGTATACATCATGGTCTATGTAGATGGAGAATTTAAATTACAGCCAGTCAAATGGCTTCATTTCAAACCACATTTGCATAACGCAGTAACCTTACCGTTGTATCATGGGCAGTTAATGAGAGTCAACTCGCAGCCTGCTACACAACATGAGAGACTCAGACTCATAACAAAAACCTACATTACCTTTCCTGCTAAAGTCTCTTTCTTATCTAACTTACAAACATGAACACATATCTTCTCCTGCTCCTTAGCTCGTAGAACGAGCAACCAAACAGTCACCGGGGAAAAGTGCACTGCTGACATCAGTTTGCAGAGAAGCTGCTCAGCTGCAGCACAGTAAATAGCGTGTAAAACGTACCTATAAATGTCACTTCAGTCCAGTTAGATGCTCGTGGGATCTTTACTCTTGAGTAGCACTAACAACACACTGTCTGCCCGTGACTTGTCGACTATAATGTAAGTTTGTTTGTCTCCCCTTGTCCTGCTAATCACAGACACAGCACACCCCCAGCTGCTAAGAGGAAAAGGAATAGTTCTGATATTTCCCCCAAGACCTTTTTTATCTTCTTCTTAATAATAAAAATGTACTGACAATGCATTAAAAAACAAAAACGTGTTGACATTGTTTTTGACTGTAAAGAGGGATAGCTAAATGTGATTTCAGTTGGACTTTAATGTTTGATTATCTTGGTCATATTATAAATCAAAGATGCTTTTATTCCCAAAGCATGGCAATGAGGACGTTATTACTGGTAATATCTCAATTAATAATAATGATATCATGTCTTGTTAGAGTAATGCACTGAAACCCAGACCATTATAAGCCAAATCATGTGGTTGTAAATCTCTAGCTGACAAGCAGGGTACTTTACAGAGGATTGTGCTTGCAGAACCATTTGCATATTTTTGATTAAAAAGGACAAATCCATGTCCAGTGAATAAATTGCACCCTCATTTTTGACACTTGAATGCATTGGAAAATCTAAATCCTGGTCATAAAACACCTCCTTGCATGGCACTTTTTTCTAAGCGTAATGTCCTTACTGGGTTTCATTTTTGAATTGGAACTAATTTAAACAGTGAAACAAACATTTTAAATACCAGACACAAATTGTAATTACTGGCGTTCCCTTTTATTTCTAGTTTTGTATGTAACAAGAGCATCATCATCAAAGTCATCGCTACACTATTACAGTAAATGTTTGTCATTTCATTTGTTGTCTGTATCACTGAAGTGGCATTATTATGTAGATCATGTGACAATCCTTCCCTAACCTTCACATTGTTCTTGGCATGTCTGAAAGAAATTAAACAAAAGAATGAAACTGAAACAGAAAACTAAAGTCACCCTAGTATTGATGTCACTTTAGCAGATTAATCAGCCACAGTATGAGCAGTTTATCTACCGGTTGCCAACAATGGCCGCTATGTCCGCAATGAACAAGAAAGACGGTAAAACATTCCTGTGCAAGCTTTTGTTTTCTTCTTCTGCAGTGTATTTATGGACCACGTAATGTTTGTTCTGTTTTTGAATGGCAATAGTGTACTTTACATGAATTCAATCTGGGGAGCTTTTGTTCCAGTTTTACTTGAATCGATTGATGATTACATCTGTAATCTAAATTTGTTTGATACAATAAAATGTTTAAATTGGTGATTAGGTGTTTTTCTTTTACATTAATCTAAGCATCCATCCATCGGTGTCAGCATAATGTCTGCTCTCAACTTTTTTTTTTTTTTTTAGAAAATAGTCATCTTGAGCGTCCAAAGCAAAGGAAACCATGATCTGCTTTCCTGTTAAAATGTCAAAAAAGAGTATTTTAGGCTGAAATCTCCAAAAAACTTAAGTTAAGCTCAAGTGAAACCAAAAGAATCTGACATCATTGCGCCACTGGTCATGTGTTTGGTGGAGGTTCACTTGAGTATACTCTAAAAATAGGCACTCTGCCAATAAATAATTCAATGCACTCAGAGCCGGGAGCATTAAGACACATACATTTTTCATAAACAGAACTGTTTTTCACAAATATCTTTTTTAACACTGCAGCCATTTAAGCTAATTTAAGGTGGCATCTATACAGACATTTCCAGTTGCCTTTTGAGGTACCGTAGCCTGTGTGAGATTGATCGCCTCTAGAACAAATTTTTGCTGTGAAAGCATGTTGCAGTCATCACCTGAGGTGGATATGCTCTGGGATCCCTTGGGAATAAAAGCCAAAGTTTCTGTTTCTGTTTTCTGTTTCTATGTCACTCTGATCTTGCAATTTTTAAATTTTGGCTCAGGGAGAGATGTCGAGTATCTTAAAAAAAAAAAAAAAATGCAGGATATCCTGAGCATCTTTTGCCTGTGAGCTGAGATACTGCATACATCTGCACTCACATAAGACACAGAACAAATTTCATGCCTGTTTGTTATAATGATTTCATGGCATCACTACGTATGTGTTTGTGTTTTGGGGGTTTGGTTACAACCGTGTGAGCACTGCATGCACACCTTAGATAATGCACATTTAACAGGGAAGTAACAGAACTTTGCCTTCAGTCGTTGTTATTTTTTTTTAATGTTAAATCCTCCCAGTTGATTCAGATATAACGAAGCTTCATTTGTCCTCTTTGCCCTAAAATGAAGAAGGCTGAAGGGGTTATTGTAAACTGCTCAACTGACAATTGTGAGAATCAGAAATTGGCTTTGAAGCTGAGGCCTCTGGGCAACCCTGGAGCTAATTGTCTCACTTTGCTCTACAGCCCCTCCTGCTGGGAGAGCAGAGAACTGAAACGAATGGTTACGCAGGCACAGGACAGCTTTCTAAGGGGCTCCTTGAGTACTGTGCATGTTAAAATCAAAAGGGGGATCTAATAACAGATGTTTAAAAGTTGCCTATAGGAAGTGTAGGGTCAAGGTTTTGGGTGGATTGAAGCTTGGGAACTATTATCTCCAAATACGAAGGTGTAAATGCTGTTACTAATATGTCTGAGCTATTTTAAAATTACATATTTTCCTATTAGCCATGTGAATGACGCTGCTATTGCTCAGTTATGATCGCGAAGCAGACACGGCTCCTCTGTATAGGTCAAGTGTACTTTAACAGAACAGGACAATGGGTTTTTGGTGGATACACATTGCCTTCTTCTTCGACAAGCAGGCTCCACTTTTTTAACTCAAAGGGCAATTAAATAGTAACTATTGTTTGTGTGTTGATGAGAATGCTCAACTAAATCTGACTTTATAGATCTAAACATGCTACAAACATCCCTGTAAGTGGTTAAAAATGGATTACGTGCAGTATTAGGAAAAAATGGGTATATGTTTGTGCAGAACATTGTTTATTTGTATTTTATAGTTATCGGTTTGCCGAATAAGCTGCTGGATGGGCTGTAACTTATTTTGCAGACTCTGAAGTGATTGCAATAATTGCGAAAACGACACGAGACAGGCAGCTTCAATTCAGTTAAGATTAGGATCCTTGAATCTTGACGTCAAATCCTTTAAATGTTTCAGGGAAAAACTACGAGGCATGAGGTCCCACCATAACAAGTCCAGCCTTATAATGAATGAATACCAATCAGCAACACTGACATATTTTCAAGGTTTATTGCATGGTTAAATGATCTGTGTATAGTTCAAACTATAAAAGGTAAAATGTTCCTTACAAGTGTTTAGGTGGCAAATTAAATTAATGACATGGACTATACTGTATAACATGGCCAGCATGTACACTTTGCATTTAAATTAGCATCGTATACTACACTTGAAATACGACATAAGGACATTTCTGTGATTACACTGCATCTTACCTTGGGAAGATGAGCTTACACCCCCCCCCCCCATAATATAAGAAGGTATTGTGGTTTTGTTACTAACAGTGACTCAACCTTAACCTCAGTTAACCTCTCTAGATATTCTATGAAAAAAACCACATATCACAAGTGAAGTCCTGCCTACTGGTTTGTATCTGTGGTGGGGTTTTGCAGGGATTTTTCTGACACCTCCGCTTGCCTGGACCTCGGTTCTTTCGTCAGTCTGGGGTCTGAAAATCCTGGAGGATTGAGAATATTGGAAAAGGCATTGGAAAATTTTGTTAAGATCAAAGGGAAACATTATCTGCATCTGTTAATCTCAATGAGATTGCTCTGAAATTAATGTACATGACAAATCAAATCAGGGAGAGTGAGCACATTTATGGAGCAAAGTGGATTCATCTCTGCCAAATCACTCACTTATCTTAAAGAAAAGGTCTTTCTATTCAGTGTCAGAGGAGGTTGTCGAACTTTTCATAGGTGATCATTTTAGGTTAAAAGTGTTTAACCAGCACAAAAGACGACAGTAGAATAGTATAAAGGTTTTTCACGATTGTTATGTTGTGAGAATAGCTATAAATTGCTAGTGACTACCACTAAATCTTGAACACAGTATATCAGCAAAATTAGTGTGAGTCTTAAAATTCATTCCTTTTTTCCCACAAACTACCTGAAATAGATTTATGCTGAGTTAAGGTACAGTATGTTAAGATCCCACGAAGGTCTTTTTTAACTCATTTTACGCAGGGCGTTCCGTGCATTCACAGCATAAATGAATTAATATACTGTGTAACGTACCATTGGAGCCACTCTCCTTCCATTTGAGCTTGTTGTCTTCGGTGTGTCGTGTCCACGTGGAGCGGAAGCTCACCAGCTCAGCTGTGATGTGAGCGAGACTCCACTGTAGACCCCTGGAGCTCTCCTTCCAAACATTACTATTGAGGAATAAAGGATTGTTGTCATACCAAGACTTTTTCATTTTTATTTTTTACATTCCTTTTATAAACCTTTCTTTCTTGATCTTTTTTGCTCATTTGTAGACAGTGAGGTTCAGATAAATTTAAGTTTCTCTATAACATTCCCGTTTCCAGTGTTTAAACTAAGCTAAGCTAACTGGCTCCTGTGAAGAAAGTGAATAGGTGTTTTTCCCAAAATATCAAACTTTTGTTTTTGTAGCCTACAGTTTACACCAGTATCATAACCAAAAATTTGAATACTATTCCAACAGGTATCACTGTGGTACATGCCTTGTCTGTGTGTATACCTGTGTCTGTTACAGGGGTCCGGTGGACCTGGATTCTCCTCCACCAAGGGAATAACAATCTTTTCCGCCATGTCCGTCAGCAGAGAGAATGTGGGATACACAATGAAGTCAATGAAACCTGCAAGAGTGAATGCTGGCCCATCAGCATGTGAAAACAATCTGTTTCTCAGCTGTAAAAAATGTGAATTTCTCAATGCAGTTTCTTCTGCAGCAGTAAAGAAATTCAAATGCAGTTTGATGGCTTTCAGCAATAAGGTGTGAGAAGCCATATCTTGCAGCACTGAACTGTTAAATAAAAAAATAAAAAAAATCAGTATAAATCTTGCCACTGAGTGGTTTGTTGCGTTTGGAAAGAGAAGGCAAAGAGAAGAAAGTGCAATTATGAAAGGTCAGTTTTAGCTACAATACAATACCTTTAGCTGCAATTTCATGTCTTCACAGTAACAAATAGTTTTTATCACTGAGAAGACAACAGGTTTTTGAAATTGTTTTGTGAGACATACCAATCTGGGACTCAGCAACCAGCGTGCTTTTTCGATCACACAGAGGAGAGAAGGGCAGGCCGAGCTCCGCCTCTCTATCACCCTCACAAAGATAGAAAGAGAGAGAGAAGATATCTTAAAGGGCATCCCACACATTTCCTGAAAATAACTTTTTAAAGGTTATTTGATTCCAATGCTTGTAACCTGAGTCTTTAAGATTGTTCTAAGAAAACCATGTAAGTGCTATCAGGGTTTTTTGTTGTTTTTTGTTAAGTAATGCAACAAGACATAAAAGAGGCTTTTCAGAGAGAGGTTTCTTACATCTTATTTTCAAAGAGAGCAGGGGCTGCTCAACACCTCCTCTGCTCTATTTCTTTCTCAAATCCAGGCAGGGAAAATAGAGGAGGCACAGAGAGGGGAAGACAGCATATATTAAGTTATTGCTACATTTACTGGAAATCCACTCAGTCAAAGTAACAGCCTCACAATGCCTGCCAATTTTTTTTCATTGCCTTTTGGCAAGGCTCAGTAGGTTTTTACTTGAAAATGACATTTTAAGTAGGTTGCAAGAACACATGATAGACAGTTTTCTTCTTACAGGAACTTACAACAGGTCCCCCGACCTTAACGACCACATGGGTCGTTTGTCCCTGCCTTCGCATACGAGCTACAGCAGCGTACCAGGGGCAGGCATACTGGGCCTTCGCCGTCATGATAACAATAATAAACACAAGGCTATGGCTGTGGAACGGTCATGGTTTGGTTAGGTTTAGGCACAAAAAGGTTTAGGAAAAGATTGAGGTTTGTTAATAAGTACGTCATGAAGGTTCGAGGACCTTCATTGTCATGGTCCCTGAAGGTTAGAAGACCTTTGTCGTCATGGTTACAATAATAAACAAAGAGTTAAGGTTATCGAACGGCCATGGATAAAAGAAACAATGTCGGTTTAACATAGGAAAACAAACAGCAGTCTCCTGAGTGAAAGTTCTGTGTTTTGTCCATCCATCCACCCCAACCTCCTCCTTACACGGACTTTGTCACTCTTTATACTACATGACCTGACTTCCTTCTTTGCTCCCATCATAATTACTGCAGCCACTAGAGGTCACCTAACAATAAAACACACCAACACGTCTGAAAATGTTCAAATTTATCCTAAACACGAAACAAAAATCGCATCATTGTTAAAGCTGTTGCAGAACCGTGCTTCTTTCGGTAGCCGTAACGCCTATAGTCAGAATAGCTTTGCACAGGTTCACAAAAACAATCCCACCTCAGGGTCCATTTAGTAGCTTTTCTGGAGCTGCACCTGTGCAGTAACAAAGTCTTAATGTAACAGAGTTTCCAAACATGAAGCCACCATCCAAACATCAATTTAATAATTTCCATGAATTTTATACAGAATTATCATAGCAATTTCATCCAATCCATTCTAACACTATGCATATAATAATAAACTCATCTCTATCATTTATAGTCAATTTTTGGCTCTTAAAGTGAGATGGCTTTGTCAAAGTCTTTGTCCAAGGTTAAAAAAGGCTTTTGAACCTCAGTTTTTCCTAAATTCAACAAAATAATCTAACTTCAAAGGTTACACTCCTTCTGCAGTCTTCACCTTTTATCTTAAGTTGTGAGTTTTTAAAGGCAACATCCTCATTTCAATAACATCAAATGGTTTGGTGCGAATCTGGCTTAATCGATTTTCAGTGGATGTTCTAAGCTTCTAAGATTTAGTCTGGCTTCAAAAACCAAAGTGCATGTTCAATAAACTTTTCAAAGAGACCTTCCTCTCTCTGACTGTCTCTGCTTTATTCCTAAGGTGCTATTTATGTCGTTTTCTTTAGCTCTGACAAAATAAACCTCTTTGAAGGGTTCCCACTCTCCCTTTCAAACTCCGATGAATCATTTACAAAGCTGTTATTAGGCGTCCAACCTTTTGGCTAATCAATCATGTTGAGTTAATAAAAGATCAAACCACTCAGATAAGAACACAAGTAGGTAGGACTGGAAGAACGACAGAGAACAGAGTAGAAATGATCTGAACATACTGTATCTGAAAAGAAGAGCGTGCTTCTCTTTACAATACTGAAGTGAAAATCTTACACTTAAGATCTGACATCCATACTCACAAAGGGAATCCACTGACAAAAACTCTGAGGCAAAAACAATACAGTATCTTAAAAGCCTATCTAATACAAAAGATACAGCTCTACATAATATTCTTCCTTATTCTTCTTTTTTCTGTGTTATTTCTGTAATTATTTAGTCACATTCTCTTTTAATCTTATGTCCCCCCAGATGGTCCAACTGACGTTTTTTTTTTCTTGTAGAGCTTAAACTATTAGTTGATCTATCAGGAAGTTGCTTGAGAGAAAATGAATTGACAGTAATCTGAATCTCTCTTTTTTTTCCCATTTTTCATTTAAATACAAAACCAAAACAATCACGATTACAAAAATGATAATTTACTTAAATAAAGTTTGACAAACAAACACCACACCATGTAGCTGAGAATTAAGCAATAGAATAAAGTATATATTTCCAAGTTCTACATGGCAGCATAAAACTGACTCTCAGATGACCGTCTTATAAATTAATTACGTGTCTGAAAATAACAACAGGTTTTTATAAAGTTTCTCTGGGTTTTAGTTTCTATACTCTATATAATATGATATTTTAAAAGTAGACAGCAGAAACTATTGCACCCTGTTCTTTACAATTAAAGGAATAGTTCAACATTTTGGGAAATACACTTGTTCACTTTCTTGCGAAGAGTTAGGTGAGAAGATCCAGATCACTCTCATATCTGTACGGTAAATATGCATCAATCAGCTTAGCCTAGAGACTCGAAACAGCGCTGGTCAGA
This sequence comes from Xiphias gladius, assembly GCF_016859285.1. Classification (NCBI taxonomy): domain Eukaryota; kingdom Metazoa; phylum Chordata; class Actinopteri; order Istiophoriformes; family Xiphiidae; genus Xiphias; species Xiphias gladius. The sequence continues at coordinate 12,676,336 of NC_053420.1, read as the reverse complement.
CTATTTACATTGACATTTATTCATTTGGCGGAAGGTTTGCTAAAGCAAAGTAGAAATGAAGTAAGATGAATGAAGAAGGAGCAGCCTTTTAGAAAAAGTGCCTCAGCACTCAGTTCCACCTCCCACCTGACACAATTGCCACAGGTACACGAAATTAGATAGTAACAGAGATAAAGAGCATACTAGGCGAGTAGGTGTTCTCAGAAGATGTAGGTCTAGAGGTGATTTTTATAGACAGAAAGAGATTCTGCGGACTGAATCGAGTTCGGTAACTCATTCCACCACTGAGGGACCAGTTGACGTTCCTTTGCAGATCCTAGAGAACAAGAATGCTCCTAACCCTGAGTGTGGGAAAAGTGGATTTAAAGGGGAGAACTGCTGGCGTGTCCAACAAATGATCCAGCATATTTACACTTTGATTTTTGGATACGAATTAAAGAAACATGATACAATGTGTCAGTTAGTGAGCTTTTGAGATGCTGGTAGGCAGATTTCGTTATTGCTGGACAGCGCCAGGCTAGCTGTTTCACCCCCGCCTCCAGTCCTAATGCTGAGCTACACTAACCAGCTGCTGACTCCCCAGCTACATATTTACTGCATCAACATGGGAGTGGTATTAGTCTTCTCATCTTATCCTCTGCAAGACAGTGAATGAGTGTTTTTCCCAAAAATGCTGCACTAGTGAAGAGAAGAAGTGCAGAGAAGAGAAGAGACGGTCACACTGACAGCTTAGGTCTATTAGAGTTCCTACCTGCCTGAAAAACTCCTCCATCAGGGCTTTGGTCCAGCGAGAGTGCAGTGCCCAGGGCTTGGATGGATGGCTTATGTCAGCCGTGTGAAGTAACAGGGACAGTGCTTTGGGCTTGTCAATCCTGTTGGAAAAAGCATAATGCACTTCTTGTTTCTGTTGTTGTGCTTCTGCTGTGCCCCCCCTGACATGTCTGAAAAGCAGACTTGACACCAGCCAACGTGACAGTGATTTGCCTTTCTGCCCCTTTGCGCAAGATGTTTTAATCAGCTGAATCTGCAGTGAACATTCATTTTGTGACCTGACTGATTGTGCAAGACAGCGGGAACAACAGCACAGTCCATCAGCGTTACCTCTCTTGTTGTTGTAGACAGGACTTCATCGCTTTGACTTGGAGTAGGTGGGACGACATGTCTGTGGACAACACCATCTCTATAACCAGTGATCGCAGCTCCCTATAATCAAAAACACATGTGCGCATGCGCACGCACACACGCACGCACGCACACACACACACACACACACACACACACACACACACACACACACACACACACACACACACACACACACACACACACACACACACACACACACACACACACAAAGACATAGTTTTCTAGCTGACCTTGCATGATGGGAAGGAACTGTATAGAGTAAAAAAGGCAGACAGGAAGACCTAGTGAGGTTGTAACCTTTTTAGATTTCCTGATGGATTTTCTTGTTCCCATGGTAACACTGACTGCTAGAAAAGCCCATTACAGTGTGCCTCTGGTGTTTATCTTTGGTGATCTGCAGAGCTCCTCCATGAATAACACAGTCATTTACTGTATCTATGATATATGAAGCATCGGCCTCCATGAATATATAAACTGTATATACAGTATGATGACTTTCTCATCACAAACTGTACTCCAGTGTAGACAAGGATTGTTTACACACACAAGAATATATAGAAAATGAGCTTATTTACTTTTATGTCATGATCAATAACTATTAACCATAGTTGACTTTTACTTTAACGGTTAATGTAAATTCTATATCACAACACTATAATAAAATATGACAATTTTAGCTCACTGTCCACATCTCCAATTGTCAGTGGAAGAACATGTGAATGATTCACTATTCCGCTGCTGATTTGTGAAAGATTCACGAAACAGTAATTGTAATGTGATCCTTTGTGATTCATGATTTCATGAAATAATGCTAAATAATAAATAAATAAATGCTAAATATTTCACTAAAAGAGTTTGGTAGTATAGTTTTTAGCAAACAGTACTCAAATACATATAAATATAGTATTTGTTGGGGACTATTTTCAGCTGCGGATTAATACACATTTGGTGCTCCAGTAAGTATTTCCAGTATGGTTTGTGCGGGACTGTCTAAAACTAAAGTGCCCATGTGCACACTGATGTGTCTTTACTAGGTTTTTGTTAAAAAATGGAGGTCTATGGCAGATTTTAAAAAAAGCTACTGACATATCAAACTTTAGCCACTTAGACAATACTTATTCATAGGATTAATTAATTGTTTGTTTTCGGCCATTTTTTATGGGACTTATCGTCAATAAGAAAGTAAATTTTCAATTTATGCTGGACAGATAATAACTTTCACGGTGTCTTTGTCTCCTTCTGCCAATCTCCCTAATAAGAATGGCAAAAAAATCTACAATAGCGCACCAAAACAAATCCACCACTTTACAATTCTTATTCTTAATAACTTACTGTCTAAGTTTTCGTCAGGTATCTTCAAATAGTGTTTACTGCAGAAAAGTGTGTGTTTGTTGTACACACTTTGAAAGATTCTTTTCTCTTTCTATTTCTATAAGTGACTTCTCAGAACGGTCAAAAACTCGTTACATTCAGATGTGAAGTTATGTAGGAGGAGATGGCAGTTGGGTTTTTCCTACTAAGGAGCAATGCATGCCCTATGTTCAAAATGCAACTGCTGATGGAGACGGATTAGCTTTTATATCTGCAATCTGATTGTTTGATCACCGGTGAAGACTAGGTCAGAACCTTGTATATGGGCGGACCACCTTTTATCTATTTGCTTCTCTCCTACTCTCTGTGGTCACATATACATTAATTTAATACAGCCAAATTCCCAATAAAGCTGTCCTCAATTGCATTTTTTTCTGTTTCTGAAGTCAGACAACGGAACAAGTAAGAAATAATGATTGAAATGGAGCCATTAAGACTACATGTTAACCAGCAGTCACTTCCACGCCACTTCCAGGGTGGCTTTGCACTGGTAACATCCTGATTTTATAACCGCGGCATCATCTGACAAAATCAATATACACATAAGTTAAAGACAAGAAGAAGAGAAGGTTAGAGGCTCATTCATGTGCCTGTGTCAGCTGCGGTTTGATCAATTGACAAAGGGGTGCCTGCAGAGAGAAGGCCTGACCTGGCCTTGCCATTGCGGTCCAGAAAAAATACAGAGTTTATTTAGAAGTCTGTACTCTGACAATATGGGCACTTGCTGTTTATATCTTAGATGGCTAATAAAACATTGTTAAAGTTAAGTTCAACTCCATTGTTGCCGTATTGGAAATTCCTTGACATCCTATCATGCCAACTTCATTTAAACAGAAAAACAAAGAACAAATCCTTTTATCTACATTCGATTTTCCCTTTGAGACTCTAATTGGCTGTTGTATCCACTTTGAATGTTGAACCAGTATTGTTGAACCAAGTATTTTCTCTAAAGTTAACATTGAACAGCCAAAGAAATTCAGACATTAGAAATCTTGTCATCTTACATCCATTCCTCTCGTGTCAAATTAGTGAAGATGTTCATTTGGTCGTCCTGCAGCAGCCGAAATGCTGCACTCAGGTGATGGCTTTCCTGTACCGACCGGTCGTTGTAGATCAATGCAAACTCTGACCTGGAAAACCGACAGAGAGTGAGGAAGCAAGAGGGGGAGGTGATTGGAAGAGAGTAGAGAAAGAGACAAATAGAGGGGTAGGTTTTAAAATGTGAGTGCGCATAAAAGTTCCATTGTACAATACTGTCTAAGTATGGCGTGGAGGAGGTTAGAATGAGACAAAAGGAGAGTGCTCAGGGAGTAATTTAACCACTATGACTGCAGGTCAATAATGATGAATTTAAAAGTGCTGAAAAGGGAGTGGGATGTGTCAAAAACTGGCACCATGTGGGTATTAATGATTCAGTATAGAAAGTTAATTAACTAATCTCTCAATCAGGCATCCATTGTCCACTCATTTGCATAATCTACTTTATTAGACAATTTAAATGGGTAACAGAATGCTCTGTGAAAGGTTTTCCAATTACTGATTATTTTGAAGCTTCTGCCACCCTTCATAGTTAAACCAAAAAAAAACTCCTGTGAAAACAGCTTAATGGACGACATTCAGTTGTGTGCTAAAATTTCTTTCTGGAGCTGAAAAAGTTTGTCGTTTCAGTGGCCATGGTCAGCTTGAGTTCATGTTGGTTACAATGCTCTCTAATCGTGACAGGACGTCACGGTGGGAAAAAAACGTACTTAGCACTTGATTTTAATGGGCCCATAATTTCCTAATCGTTTCCTAGAAAGGAAGCGTCCTGGTAAAACTGGCTAGATTGCAACGACCAGAACCTGTCCATCCTATAAATTAAAAGCCTACACTGCCACTACCTCTTCTTACTCTGAAGACTTACTTTATGTCGAAACATAAAGTGACGCATCATATTAAAAGCTCGTACGATGACTGTGGGCCCCAGATCACATCTTCACTGAACCAGTTTATTGTAATTTCTTGTGTTGAGTTTGCAAGGAGTCGTTGATTTCCTTGGAGGAATTTTCTTGACAGAATGGTTCTGTTCAAGTTCAAATCTAAATAAATATATATTTATTATTTATTTGTTAGTGGAATCTTTATTTTTCCTGCTTGCCTGTACACAATTAAACATTTTTGCAAGTTCAGCTGCTCTGTACTGACTATGATTTTCGCCAGCAATTAATTGTAATTAATGAGTAAATTGGAACTGGACCAGTTGTACACTGACTCCTTTTATCCTATAATTACCCTAATTACATGGTAATTTTCAGGGACATTAATATGAATTTACTGTCAATTACCAGTTCCTTTTTAGGAAATTATAGGAAACTATAGCTCCCATAAATAAATTGTTATAGTACCAAAACATACACAGAAAACACTATATTACAGGCTTTTTAACTTTTGGCGCTTGACTTTTGGAAATTCATTCCCCTTTCTGTGGACACACCCAGTTGAGTCCTGCACGTACCCACAGCGTCAATCTGGGCTTCAGCGCTTTGAGGATCCAAACGATGCACAACATGTAGCTGTTTATGTTCTCATATGTTGGCGAAATGGTAAGTGTTTGGAGCATACAGGTGGACAGTGGTGAAGTGCATTCTGCTGCAGGAGAGGTTTGAGAGGTTTCTACGGTTGTGTTTTTCCCTTGTGAAAACTTAACCTCTAACCAATATAGTGTACTGTATAACATTCTTCAAAAAGCAACAAAAACCAAAGTTATAACAGCCGGTAACTCAAGGTGGGTGTTTAACAGTGTTTGAGGATAAATTTTGGGTGGATACTTTCAGATAGATGCTGTTTAGGTACCGTAACGACGATATGCTCTCTTATTGTGGACAGGCATCATTGTGCTTTATTCCCAAAATAAAGCTTGATGATGATGATGATGATGATGGGTGCCAAGAGACTGCGTTCTTCAGCCCTCCTATGTGGAAAATCAACATCTAAAAATACTGTGTTCCCTCCATAAAGATGTGTTTGCTTTAGAGCTCTCTCTCTCTCTCTCTCTCTCTCTCTCTCTCTCTCTCTCTCTCTCCCTCTCTCTTTCTAAAACTACACAAAGTCCTTTAAGAAATACCACCTTACTATTTATACCTTCCCTGACATCTCTGACTATTCTACAGTTTCACAGCAGGATGCAGCCTATATGTAGCTGGTTCTTTATATGACAGGGTTAATAAAATCTGTTTCAGAAAAAGAGCTTACTTTGTGTGGATGTGAAAGTTGTTTGTGGTTCCCGTGTGTTCGTAGTCATGGATAGCTGCAGCAAATAGCGATGCCATCACCTCAAGCTCTGTCAGCCAGTGCTTTATAGACGCAAGAGACGAAACATATAGACATAAAAATATACTGTATGTGCAGCAGATTGTACATACTGTACTTTGACAGGAACGTGTTAGTTTTTATCTTTTCGTATCAAATAATCTTAGTATTATGACATGGGAATAGACAATTTACAGATATACTGTACAGTAGCAACAACTCAAAGTCATGATTTAGTCAGACATGTTCCGTCAAGGTTCAAGCAGCTGATTCTTCCCTTTTCTCTAAAAACAGAATGAATCACTTAAATTTAAAGGATAGAGCTGCTGTATTTTTCTTATCATCAACAAATACCGCTAACAAATATTGCCTGCGTAGAAGCCTGAGGTAGTAATTACTTCCTCTGTACCACAGACCTCCATTGGTGTCCAAAAAGTAGTCTACAGTAGTACTGGAAAGTTCGACTGCTACTTTACCTCGGGACACCTGGGTCTTGACCCCTAAATGTATCGTGTAGTTTGAGTTTTTGAGTGTTGCACATCTTTCAGGCCAAAGAGTGCAGTTCTGACACACTAACATTATATGTGGGTATCAAGTGGAAGTAAAACAATATACCTCATTATCCTCCCAAAGTATTACGCAGCAGGCTACATAAAGCTGTTAAATTATGAAATCAAGAAGTGTTTTTATTTAACTTACTGTTATAATTGTGTTGATGCTACCTGTGTACTTTTACAATAAATAAATAAAACTCTACCAATGAATGTGTTGTATTATGAGAGTAACAGAAATAAGAAATGTCCCAAGACAATAATAGTATTTAAATCAAAATGAAAAACAATTATTAACAATAATAGCAATAACAATTCAGGTGATACCACGAGTCCAGAGCGCAGCAGCAGGCAGTGCAGTGTTTGAGTCACATCAGCAGCATGAACATGGCTGTGGTAGGGGTTGTTGTATTTGCAGTATCCTCTCTCCAGTGCAGACAGGAACTCTGTCAGGCATGAGATGGGGATCTGCAAAAATGCATTACATAATCATTACAACTGTGTTTAAAAATCCAAGGATGAAGGATTTTGTCAATTTGTACAAATAATCTGGCAACCCATTGTTTCTTCAAACACCACAAATTGATAATAAAACCCATATGCCTGATTACATCTGCAAATTACAACACAAGTTTTCCACAAGAGCAGACTCTATAATGTAATGATCATATTAACTTTAAGATTCTAAATTCAAAGCACTGACATTCCTGTATATCTGTAGAAATATATCGTATGGAAAGTATACACTGTGCAATTAAATCTAAAATTAAAAGACCTTAAAACGGCTGTTGAGTTCATATCTGGTGATCAGCTCAAAGAAAAGAGTTCGTAGTGCGTGATCAGAGCTGGATGAATTCAGAGCAAACACGTCAAAGCTCCATCGATCAACATCCTGAGGAGAAATAGAGGAAAGTGACTGTGTTATTGATGCATACTTGTGCTGTGTATACTTTCTCTTTTGTGATGTCCAATTTATTGCACAAAAACCCGACGCACTGTGAGATTTATGATTAATAGGTGCTTACCCTGAGGCAGTTTACGACCACCACAGGCTGGTCTGGCATGGCCGCCGTGTAGGCCCTCTTGAACATCCTGGAATAATGCAATGTTTATGTTGAGTTCAGTTAAAGTTCAGATGTTGACACTGTGCAGTGAACTCAACTCAGGAGCTGTTTATATAAATCCTCCAAAGTCCCTGTCCCATTTGGAAGGATGTTTTAAAGAGAAAAGGAGGTTAATTTTTCACAGTGCAGTGCAGCTTTCTGTGTTTTCTGTGGCTGTAACGGAAACAACACTGTATGAGCTTATATTAGAGTTATAGTATAGATGTGGAAATCAGTCATTTACAATGGGAGTTTTATGGTATGCGATGATCGTTTCCTTATGTTATTGTATTTAATTGTCATAAAGGAAACATATAGCTGTGTTATTGCTCCTGTATCTTTTCTACAGCAGCTGCATTGTTACTGCAAAGTATTAAACATACTGACAGAATTACACTGAATTTGTTGAACATTTGTCCCAAAAAATCACCTAGCTATTACATCATTTACATTTTTTATGATCCTGAAATATAATAAAATGAGCAAATGTGTTGTTATACCTCTCCACAAATATCCCAGCCTGCACTGCGTGGACAATGCTGCGGAACTTGGGCTTCTCATCTGAGCGTCGTACAGGCCGTCGAACTCTCTGGGTGAAGGTGGACGCCAGCCAGTCGGTGACCTCTGAAGGTACCCCGTCCGACTGTAGCTGCTGAAGATCGTCTTCAGACTCCAGACACTGCCTGAGAGAGACAACAGACATACACAAAGACGCAAACACTGATTGTTAGACACACGGTATGAAGACACAGTGTCAATGACAAACACTGGATGAAAGCACTAAATGATCAGTGTCTAAGTTTTTTAGACTTCTTCAGTGGTTTATACTGTATATTTGAATACGGAAATGACAGTTTACCAGTCATTATTGTAAAACTTTACCATATAGCAGTGGTATTGCTGGTGTCAAATAACTTTTAAAGGGGTCTTTTAAAAACACAGAAATATACATGTAAAGATTTCTGCTGATATCTGTTATTGTTTAAGTTACAGGAGTTAGCAGTGCACTGAAGTTGCTTACCAGCTAACCCCAGCCCCTCCCATCTCATAATACCACTTTTCAATGGTGATTCCAGCCTGCACTCGGTCCAACATGAGTGGATGAGGAAGTAGCGCGTAAAGGAGTGAAGTTTGATGCTGAACTCACAGCATTTCTTTCCAGACTGGTAAGTAAACAGCTGTTAATGCTAACGGTGGCTATGTAGCGATAGCAAAAACGTACATATAGCACCCTTAAAGGAATAGTTTTATTTAGAAATACGGTTATTAGCTCTTTAATGGGTGTTAGATGAAATTAATACCACTGTCATGTCTGTCTGTTAAATATGAAGCTACAGCCAGCAGCTAGTTAGCTTAGCTTAGCACAAAGACTGCAAACGAGGGGAAACAGCTAGCCTGGCTCTTCACAAAGATAACCAGCGGAGACTCCAGTTACTGAGAAAGAAAAAAACAGTGAAGTGCATAATACTCTGTAAAACAGCTAATTTTCACGCTTCAGTTTTTGTATGGATTAAACAAACCAGATATAACATGTTAATAGAAAGCATTAGAGGTGCTGTTAGGCAGATTTTGTTACTTTTGGTTTGTAACTTTTGTTTCCCCGTTTCCGATCTTTGTGCTAAGCTAAAACAACAAGCTGCTCGCTGTAGCTTCATGTTCAACATATACGCAAATGAGATTGGTATCAGTTCTCTCATCTAAATCTCCCCCAGAATGCAAAAGAGGATATTTCTTAAAAATGTGAAACGTAAAGTAGTTTAGTTTTACTTCGAATAAGTTATATTTAGAGGTGTAGTTTGTGATTTAAAGGTCCTAAGCAAAGGGTAGCAGTCAATAATTGTATTAATTCTTCAAAAAATACATTTCTTTGATATAAATTAAAAGTGAAGTACTAATCTTGTCTTTTTGCAGCTTTTTGGGCTGTGGCCAAATACAGTCATTGTCCTGTGCATGCCAATAAGTCTGGCTCTGCTCGTAATGAGGAATACTGTCAGCATTAAGTGTTTAAATCATGAAGCAAGAACCTGAATGAATGCAGACACTGGCGTGAAAATTTTTCTAAAATTTCAACTAATTAGCTTTTGTTTTCAAAAGCATATTATCCTACTATAATCTACCTTGTTCCGTCGAGGTAAACTGCCTCTAGTAACGACGCTGTGAAATCCAGATTCTTTTTGATTTCTTCAAACTCAACATCTTTCTCCTCCAGCTGCTTCAGCATGCTCCTCAACCTGAAAAGAAACCAAAAATAATTTATTTGGATGTGATCAAAATAAACGATTACATGCCCTTTTTTGAAAGTACTGGGGAGCCGTTTCATATTTCAAAACAGCAATCACTGGGAAGCAATAGTGGTGTGAAAATGGTTGGCGGTTACAGCAGTTTGGCATCAAACTCTTCACATTAAATCACACTGGGTACAGCAATAAAATTTATAGCTAGAGAAGAAAGGTCATTTTGAACAAAATGGGGCCTTTGTTTGATAAAAGCTTGCTAAACATGGCTCTGTAAATTGACAGCACTTGTCGTTGTCTTGAGAGAGCGAAACAAGGTCAGAGAAATGCTCTATTAACAGGTTAAGAAATTTCCTCGTGAACGGAAAGAGTTCATTTGGAAGCGATTTAAATGCCAAGCTGTCCAAAGAATGCCAGTGGCAAAAGGGCATCATTAGTGCCAAATTTTCCATGAGAGGAAAACTTCCCATGGTTAGCGTCTTATGTAACCCACATTTTGTCAAAGTGGGCTCCATGAAAAAAATATGTTTTTGAGTTTTTAAATGTTGGCCACATTCTGATTTCATCTGAGAACATGTTGCTCACTCTTGGTTTTGAAACTTTTAATCAAATTACAGAAGAGAACTTGTGGAAATGCACACATCTCCTGCAGTATTACAAAAGCAAATGCTCGGAGCACATGTCACCTGCAATGTAGCCTGCCCACAGTGTGTTAATGTAATCTCATCTCAGTAATATTTCAAAAAGATTTCATACTTTAATCTAGCGACAAATGAAAATCTCACCCTCAGTTTATAGAACTGGAATATTTCTGCTTTCATAGGATTTTATTTGCTCTCTGGCCATTTGAAGTAAAGGTTTATTTGATATGATAACACATTTGTGCCATAGATAATTCCTCTAAAACATTTTGGTGGGCTGCCCGTATGGTGCCGTGACCAGAACGATTTTGTTCAAACTGCACCAGGCCACACTGTGGAGCCAACTCCTGGGGATGAGACGCTCACAGCTTTTCAAGTGTTTATCACGCTGGCAGAGGCTTTCAAAAGCTGTTGAGTCATAAAAATAGCATGCATCTGAATACCACCGCTCACTTTCAATATCAAGCAATCTCTCTTGATAACACGGTCTTTTTTGTTTCAACTGTTCGCAGTAGAAGAGCCTATGACAGGAGGTTTACAGGAAATTACTCGTCAAGTGCACTTGAGTAACTTTGTTTATAGAGACAAATGACAAATCTCCCTTTGGCTCAGACTGTTGAATCTACACACTGCATAGTGTCACCCTTACTAAGTGTATATTAGTTCAGTAATATAGAAGAGTTTGAATGGTAGCTTTGTCAGCACAAATCTTTAAATATATTTCTGGATTTTTGTTGAAAAAAAAAGAAGAAGGAAACGAAAAGTTATATCCAAATCAGATTATGTCCCAATTCACCATAAAGTAATATGAATTGTCATTTGTGAATTTCTGTCAAAAAAATACCCCCAAAACACCCAAACGGATTTAGAGTGCTGAACCCTGCACACACTAATACATCAATGTGTTAACCAAAACAAAACCACATGACCCATCACCTCTGCTGCATATTTCCCTCCCTCAGCAAAAGCACGACTAAGATAAGTATTCACATGACCACTTGGAGCAACAAGTGTTTGCTCACCTGCTGCTAAGTATAGTTGGTAAAAAGTCTTGATGAATGCATGAAATGTTCGAAAAGAGCGATAACTATATTTGTAAAAGGATACTTTAGGTAAGAATAAACCTCTATTTTTTTGCTTTGAAGCACCTGAAGGTGTGCAGATAGCAAATGAGTCAAAAAAAATCAACTGAGATGTGGTTCCTTATCACTCATCACTTTTCTTTGCAGGGTGTATTTTTGAGTCACATATTTCCATTGCTGAAAAACAAGAAATCCACTCCTACATCAGAATGTGTTCCATACAGCTTTGCTGCACCAAACAGTACTTAATTGTGTAAATTCCAAAGATGTAGCATGTTGGGTAAAGACCTCCATCCTTATTCATGCAGTCACAAAGAGGCCGGACATGTAGATAACTGAATGTGATATAATCTGTTCTAATCTTAACTCCCTGTCTTACCTAGAGATGGGGATCTGCAGCCGTTTCTTACGGATTCGCACCAGTTCAGCCATTCCACACTCAAGCTGTGCCCTAATGGACCCCAGAGTTCAATAAAAAAATAAAACAATAAGAAGATGAAAAAGGAAAGTTATTGCAGAGAAGTAGTAAGCAGAAAAGTTCTCCAAACCGCCAACGCAAACTTTGTGTGTCCTGAGACAGACTTCTGTTTCAACAGCTCTCCCACCCACTTCTGGGAGACCTACTCCACTTCACTCTGATTGGTTAGGCAGGCCCAAACTGTGTCAGTGTGTGTGTGTGTGTGTGTGTGTGTGTGTGTGTGTGTGTGTGTGTGTGTGTATGCATCTGTGTTTATGTGAGAGAAATACTGTGCCTGGTGTGTGTGTGTGTGTGTGTGTCTTTGTCAGTGAGTGAGTGTTTGTGTATATGTGTACATCCGTTGTGTGAAGTGAGTTAGTTGACCTGACTCACTGAAGTGTTGACTGCAAGGCTTTCAAGCCGTGTGTACTCAAATCCCAAATGAGAATTTTCCACCGCAGCCACAAATCAGCGAACTACACAGAGAGAGTCTTTCACTGAAATTCACCAGAGGCACTTGAACCAAAATACATAAACAAAGCTTGTCCTCGAAAGCCACCCACAACAGCCCGATGGGTTAACTGCTGTTTTTGGTACTGCCGAAATGGGCATCTTTACATTCAAAATATTTTTTTCTATGACTGCTTTAACATGTTGCCTTTTTGTAGCCCTCTTTGCGTTGAAGAGGGTTTTTCTACAAAAGTCCCAATGCAAAAAGAAAACGATTTAACAAGATAACAAGACAAAATCTAATAAGATTCTAAAACTGCAGTGACAGACCCAGCTTTGGCAGCTTCAGTCAGAAGCACAGAGGCTCAAATTATAATCAAGATCATATCAGCAATTTACATTAACAGCAGGGGCAAAAAATTTTTTCACTGACATGCCTCATCAATAAATGTCAGCTGAGTGTTTTGTGAGCAGTAAAGAGAGTATGTTTGACCAAATAAAGGCAGTTTTCTGTCCATTGAGGAACCATAAAAGGAGAGCACACAAACCTACAAGATCAGACAAGACAATGAAAGTCGCCCCTAAACACTTTTACGGTTGCAGGTCCTAAATCCATTGCAAGTCTTTATTTATAGAGTATTGTGAGAGCTGTGCTACAACATGGGTTGGGAAAACCCCTGCCTGCTGTCGGTCTCCCTCCTTGCTTGTCCTGCTTTGGCTGCTGGGTCAGACTGACTCTCATGCTCCCATGCTCTTTGACATGGCACGACATATTGCAAAAAAAAAAAAAAAAGAAGAAGTAACATCACGACATATGATTCTTCATCTCATGTGTCACTTTAGGTTGCCTTCCTCCCACCAAAAGCAATGTTTACTGTTATAAAGACAGAAAATCAAGACATTGAGGAGGTCAGAAAATAGAGTTACATTCATATTTGTACTGTGATGTCAACTGAAAATGCCAATTAAATACCTCAGAAGAGGGATTCATCCAGCGTCACTTCCAGTCAGTTAAAATTCTCAACTCATTTTCCTTTGTTTGCTTTTCAGCCTCTTGCTTTACACTCTAAGCTTTATTTTTTTCCCCCTCCATTCATCCGTCATCCTCTCAGTCTCCCTCTGATGATGAGGAACATAAACCCTCTGATCTTTCTCCGTCCACCGAGTGACCTGACACAATTATTACTCACAGACTCAACACTTCAGAGAGAGAAGTCTGACTTTCTGGCACCGTAAATCACATCGAAATGTTACGTGTCTCTGCATGGGAACTAGATGTTCAAGGGGCCGAGGGTTCCGAGGGGCACAGAGAGTGGTCATTTTGGTTTTTACAAAACAGTGGAATATTTCACCTAAATCAAAAGGGTTTTGACTGACCGCAGTGGTCAAAGGTTCAACCTCTCTGACTCAAGCTTCTCTTGACTCTGGGATGGACGTCACATCAAAACAACCATCTGGGTTTGATTAAAGAATGGTGCATCCAAATTAAAAAAAATCATGTTTTCTCACTTAGTTCACAGCATTGAAAAATTACATTTAAAATTTCAGTGGCAACCTCTCCTTCTATATGAGAATAACACACAGACCTCACCCTGAACATTTATCATTGTAACTACTTTCTACCTACAAAATAGTCTCTATGAAAACTTTGACTATTTAATTTTTAGCCACACAAGCAGGATGGCTCTGGGGATGGCAATGTCATATTGTTGGTCGATTGATCCACCATTTTGGTCAAGACTCAAGTATCTCAAAATTTTGTAGAGACATTTATGGTGCCTAGAGGAGGAATCCTATTGAGCTTGGTGATCCCTTGACTTTTGTAGCGCCATGAGCAGGTGTAAATTTTTGTTTTTTAAGTGAAATGTCTGCATGAAATGAAATTTCATTTCACACACATATTCATGTACCCCTCAGGGTGCAGTGTAACCACATCGGTGATGCCTTCACTCATCATCGGGTCAACATTTTAATTTGCCCAATACTTTGGTTTATGACCAAATTCATGCCAAACTAATGACAGTTCCCGCCAGTCCCAGCTATACTTTGTGTTTAGTGCGAATTAGCAAACGGTAGCAAGATAACATTGTACGTGATAAACATCTGCTGCATGTAGTATTGTCATTGTGAGCATATTGCTAGCAGTAGATTTTAGCTCAAAGCACCACTGTGTCTAAGTACAGCCTCAAAGCTGCTAGTGTGGATGTAGACTTGTTTAAATGTAATTTTTCAATGCTGTGAGCACCACAAATGAAATTACAGTCATGTCCATTGTACTGGGGTGGAGGCAGAAGTTTCCCAAAACCTGGAAAAATAAACCAAGATATATTTGCATAGCTAGGGCTAAGTGAGAAAAAAAATTTGGATGAACTGACCCTTTAACATTTTAGCAATATGTCAGATTATCTACCTGATATATAACATAGTTAAAACTAGTTAAAAAGTTAAAACAAACAAAAACCTGCGTAAACATGGATGCATAATTATTAACAATCAAATAATGTAATGTATAATGATATATCAAGGGACATTTTTCTGTGGGATGAGTACTTTTACTTTTGATACTTTTACTTTACTACTTTTACTTAACTTAATTATTAATGGTAAGTGGTACCACACACTTCCTTTGCTTCCCCCCTTTTTGTTTCAGTCTTAAACAATATACTATACAAATAAATTTATACGAGTCCGGTGAAATCAGGAGAAGTGAGAAAATCTGTTTTTTGTTTGTTTGTAGTTTGGGAGAACTTTAAGATCACTGAACTGAACGTGAAAATACAACAACTTAAGTACTGTGTATTAGTAGTAATATCACAGATGAGAAGCATACAAAGTATATCTGTATGTTGTAGAAGAAAATACAGTGACACCTCACTGCACAACACACCCTTCACTGAATAAACAAATCTGATCCTTCTGCATCTTTATGGCCTGCAACAACCCGAAAATGTGACTGAAAACTTTCCAACCAGCAGAACTACAGAAATGATCATTATTTTATGTTATAAGTAAATATACATGTATGCAAACAGTGTAGAGTCAGAAGAATAAAACATTGGAAGCAGTATCTTACCATTCCAGTGTGGTCCTCTATGTCACAAGACTGAGATGTCTATCAGCCGTTCTGTGTATCTTACAAGTGTCATGACCTGTGGCTCTCAATGCTGCTGCAGATCATGTGTGTGTTTGTAGGTGTTAGAGAGAATGAGCTTGTGTCCCTGTGGGTTGCTATAAATCCAATATGTGTGATTGTCTTCTGTCTGAATGTGTGTATATCCTGTAGCTGCTGTAGTTTATGTTAATCTACGCTCCTCTGTTCACACTAACAGGTACATCTAGTCCTTTCCTTTGGGTATGTATACTGCATTTGCAGTGTGTAGAGTATTTGTGTGTGTGTGTGTGTGTGTGTGTGTGTGTGTGTGTGTGTGTGTGTGTGTGTGTGTGTGTGTGTGTGTGTGTGTGTGTGTGTGTGTGTGTTTTCCACAAGTCAGCAGGAGTGGCTCTGCGTCACCAGCACAATCAGCAGAGAGTTTTTATATCAGGACCAGAGTTTCCACCATTAACTGTCCTCAGGGTCTCGGGACAGGATCCAATGTGGAGCTGTAAGGGAATAGTCAATTTGGATGCAAAGCCTTAAAATGCAGAAAACTGACATATGTTCAAGGTACTATTACTAATAAATTTTAATATCATTACTAGTATTAATACAAATTTTTTTTACAACACTTCACTTTATCCCCTCAGTTTAGCATTTATAAGGCACTATATACAGAGTTTTTAAAAATACACTATAATGCAGGGTTTTATTAAATTAAATGAGGCCTAAAGTAGTAAAATTATCCAACATTTCACACAAAAAAAAAACGGAATTTGAGAAAAGTTCAAAAAATAATACACATTTGTGTAGCAGAACTTTGTTTTTGTTTTTTTTCTTCATTCAGATTTATCTCTGGACCCTTTAAGAGGAGCCTGACCTCTATGCTGAGAACCGCTGGACCAAATAACCAAGCTGTATATAAAACTTCAACTAGTAAAATAGTTAAAAAGTAAGTTGTGTTTTACCATGTTGTCTTTATCTGTTTATACACCAGCCTCCACTTATAAGTGCCCACAGGATGAGCTACAGCTCTTGTTAAATGTATTAATAAACACTTATATCTGCTTACAACTACATTTGGTCTGATATTAACCATTAATTAAATGTTTATATATTGCTTATAAATGCTAAATAGTGGGGTTAATATAAAATGATACCGTCATATCGAATCCTAATGTTGAGGACACGGCCTCCTCTAAAGCAGGAAAGGAAAAGTTCCCAAAAAATCTTTAACAGAAAAAAAAAATGTGAAAGAAGAGTTAAAGATCTCACAAAAAAGGCACAGCTTACAAGGCTGGCAGATGCCTACTGAGGAGCATGATGAAGTAAGAATGAGAAAATCCCCCCAGTCCTATTCTATTCTTAGTTCTATTAATTTTCCCCTCAATGCTACATCATATAGTTTTAAATATGTCATCCTTTTTTTTCTCATCTTGTTTTTTGGTTGGTGAGACTTTAACCCTTTATACACACACACAACACACAAACTGACTCACTCATACTGTTTAATTCTGTGCTTGTGATTTTGCATTAAGTGTGCAACTTTGTAATGTGCTGCTTTTAGGCGCAGGCATTTTTTTATTCATGAGAATTCATGTGTGTATTCACAGATACAATTGTTGTCTGTTTTGGGAATTGAACCTCTTGTGCTCTTGTGAGAAGGCGGGTACCCTCAGCCTTGGTTGCTGAAACCATAAATAAAACTTACCCACATATGCACAAATACTGTTCACAAACGGATGTATCCGTTACTAGTATTAATACAAATATCACCAGTTTGGCAACCATAAGGATATAGCTGCAGAATGGGGCAAGAAGGGAGGAGACAGAAGAGAGAGGAAAAAGGAAGAAAGGAGGAACACTACTGGTTGGAAATAAAAATCACTCAAGGCCAATCTCAAATGAACAACGAGCATTTCCTTTTCTGCAAAACTGGAGTGCATCATTTAAATTGTACATGAAATATGAAGAGGACAAGACTCTCATCCAGGGAAGGAGGATGGGTGGGAAGCGAGGGTGGAGACTGGAAACAGACGAGGGACACATTTAGACCAAAAAGAAAACAAACATCTTATAATTACCATCTTTATTTGTGGAAAATTTGTAAGAAATAATGTTACACACCAACTATTAAAATAATATTCTATTAAAAATCTGAATAAATGTGGTTTCAATTTAAAAATATTGAAAAACATTTTTTTCTTTAAAGCATGGCACCTTTTGTGTCTGTAGCTGTTATTTAAATATGAGAGGGATGTTAAAGAATATACCTGATTTGCATTTGAATGATTAGAGTACTACAGTAGTTGTAAATCTACAATATAATGGTGGTAGATAAGTGCCATAAAAGCAGGTCTAGAGTTTGTAAAATGAGAAATCTTCATTTTAATGTGGGCACATCAAGAGCACTGACTCACAGGAAACATGGTCAGCACTGTGATTGAAATATCCATGCAGTGGTTAACCTGCCGGGAGTGTGCAGAACTGTATGAATACTCTTGTGGATAAATAAAGGTTAGATTTAAAGTATTTGACAAAGTCTTCAGCCCAGAGTGAGGATGAAGGACCTGTACACCTCTCTGTTGGCGTTTCGGAGCAGAACATACGGGAAGCAGCTCTCCAGCATGCCTTGGCTCAAGAACGGAGACTCTTCCACAATCTAAATGAATCAGTGTTAAAAAATGTTATTTTTATATTTTTATTATTCTCCATTATTATCCTATTAAAACACCAAAACTTGTCTGCCCCAAGCCCTTTTTTCTCCTATTGAAGATGTAAATCTTTAAAAAAAAAGAAAAAAAAGGAAGTCACTGATATATACAGTAGTTTTTAAAATTTTTTAAACAAGATATTTTCTAAAGCAGCTGGGTACTGTAGTTTCTTTAGCAAACGTTACTCAAAGAGGAGGAAATAGTGCATTCTTCTGAGACTATTTTCAGCGGTGGGTTAATAAAACAACAGTGGAGCTCTATGCCACAGAGAAGCTGTATTAGACTCTGGCTACACAGAAAATATTTGTTAATAGGATCAATTCATAGCTGGTTTGGGTCTTTTCATGGGATTTCAACCATACAAAAAAATATAGAATAACAGCAGTCTTATATTAAATATTTGGACCATAATGATTTTCCATAGTACAAAATAACTTCATGTTGAGGATTTTATAAAGTTGTTTATCAATACCATTTACTCATAACTAACTGTACTTTAGTTATAGCTGAGAACAAGAAAAACTCACTTTATCATCTCTATTTACGATATAAAAAAGCCCATCCATCCATTTTAAATTTCAGTACCATTTTAAAATATGCATTCTTACTATAAAGGGTTTATAATATATCAGTAATGACTTTATTGTTAATCATTCATTTATTAGTGCTTTCGACATACAAAATAAGCCATTATAGAAGGCACTGCAGACTTGATGGCTTATTGTAAAGAGAAAAACCTCAATTAATGAGATTTTCCATTGGTGAAATTATAACCCCACTTGTGCCTTATTGTAAATTTGAAAATGGATTATTAGTATTACACTGGTAGGCCTACCATGTGCAGGAGTAGGTAGATGGATTCCCGGTTTTTGACCTCCACTCTCTCTACATTTTGTCCCAGCTGAAGCAGAGTGGAGGAGGCCATCTGTTGAATGAGACGAAGTTAAAAAGAGACAGATCAAACAACTAAACCACTGGAAAGTTTTTATGCTGCTTGACTTGACCCCAACTGGGGCAAAATGTTGGCAATGTCTTGAGAAAGTAGTGTGCCCAAGAAACCCTATATGCCTCGTCATATAGCTTTTATATTCAATGGCTTTGCTAAAATTCTTTGCCATAATCAAGAAAATCACCTGTTTTCTTTGAAACTATTAATTCAGTGGTCCAAAATATATTTTGCTTGTGAGCCCTTAGTATGAAGCAATGCCTAATTTAAATCCTTGATTACAGGCTGCATGTCTATGAATGTTTGAATTGATTGAGCAAATCCCCCTTCTCAAATTTCCTTCATTTAAATTATTTTTTGAAGGCCTGAAGAGTTTAAAAACCATGCCTTATTTTACAAAAAACAAGGAAATGTTTGAGAGTCTGAAATATAAAACACAACTTTAGTTAGAGTTTAGATTATCTTATTTCCATAATCATCAAGTTCAAGACTTAAAATGGTAAGAAACTTAATAAAATGTTTGTCACTTACCAGGAGAAACTCTTTGAGGTGCTGCTCGATGTTCTTGTTCTGAACAGTGAACATGGCAGCAGCCAGCTGGTTGATAGCTGAAGCTAAACAATGGATGTTATTGTTGTGGCCTGAGAAGATAAAAATTCAAAATTCATCACTGAGAAATAGAGAGAATGGAATAGCATGTCCTGTAGCTTTAGCCACAGAGCTGATGTTTTTGTGGTCCGACAATTAGAGATTTTTACTTAATGATCCGTAACATTTAAGAGGAAGCATGCTGAGCATTATTTCCTCAGGCTCACAGACTAAATCTATTTAAAACATGCCAATGGAAAATAGAGACAAAGAAAATAATCTGTGACTAACGCCACCCTGTGCTTTGATAGAAATCTTGGATGTTTGCTGCTCTTAATGTTGCAGTCCAGGCTTGGAGCCAAACAGTCAGGGTCAGCAGGGCCACATGCCAAGAGTAACTGTATCGATGCACGTCAGCCGAAGTTATCTGTAAACAAATGTCTCTCAACAGAAACATGTTTCTCATTAACCAACATAATTTGCTCCGGACCACGTCAGTCTGACTGGAAAGTATGATACACAGAGATGCTAATGAGCTTACTGTTTCTGGGTGGAGTACCTTTTTTGTTCACTATCAGCAGCTGATACGTAATGGCTGGGTGAAGCCTTGATTAGTATTTGGTTGAGGGCTGTCTGGAGACTAATTACTGTCAAACTGTTTGTAGCAGATGAAAATGAATGAATGAATACGCACCTCCATGCTCTCGGCTGTAGGACGAGTTGGTGTCCAGGGCCAAGGTAGGCAGGGACACAGCGATGTAGACGAGCAGCAAACACGACAGCTTGTACTCTTCATCAGTGGATGTGTAATCTGCAGGTTTTTGATAGAGGACATTGACAGATGAAAGAACACTCTCTCCCCCTGATGACTAAGCTATTAGAGCACCTCATGCTGTCTACAGGAACAGCACTAATAGTTTAAGTGTTACCTGTCTGCATACTGCCAATGGCTGTGACAAGGGCAGGATCGATATCGCATTTCAGCCCCGCAGCAGACGCCAACTCAAAAATGCTGAGCGTCACCTGTATGGTCATAAAGCATTAAAGGAAGTTCAGCTAAAACAGCCAGTTTAAAGCTTCTGCAGCAAAGAGGTGCTTAATGCTGGCATAAAGTGCAAGTTAACCCCTTCACATATTCTGTTCCATGTCTTCATTGAAGCTCTTTGATGTTTAGACAGTGAAGTATTCAAACCCAAGGCCCCATTTTAATTACTATTCTATATGTCTTGTCCATCATATTATCAGCGGTGAAGAAGTGTTCAATTGATTTCACTTGACAAAAAGAAGCAATAACACACTGTAAAATTCTCCATTACAAGTAACGTCCAACTTCTCAAATCTTACTTACTAGTAAGTACTACTATCAACATGTACCTAAAGTGAGTGATATGCTATTGTATATTGTATTAGTATTATTATTCATGATGAATTCATATAAGCAAGTGAGTATCTTTTAATGTTGTAGCTGATTGAGTTGGAGCTCATTTCAGTTATTATTGGATAGCTAAGTCATATTTTATAAGATCATCATATATATTTAAAAATCTTAATTTGTAAAGTAAAAAGTAACTTTAGCTGAAAATGAAATGTAGTGGAGTAAAGAGTACAATATTTCCCTCTGTAATGAAGTGAAGTATACAGTAAAGTAGCATGAAATCGAAATACAGTAAGTACCAGTAAGTAAAATATGTACTTCCAGTAAGTACAGAACCTGAGTAAATGCACTTAGTTACATACCACCATTGCATATTATACGTATTTTCCCAAAATACAGCCTGACATATTTGGTATCTTTTAAAAACTTAAGGATTTTGACCAGAATTCAAAATAGAGTTGTGGGGGTTTGAACAGTGTTTAGCTGCACAACATGAGCTTACAATGACTGACCCACCGAGGTTTAAGGGGTTAGATTTAATGCCCCATTTAAATGTTAATCATTTTGTTGCACTTTATTGCCCAATTGCCACACCACAAAAACACGATGCTAATCTGTGCTTTGCATTTTATGTAGCAACCACAAGAGTGACATACACTATATTCTCGAAGGAGTGATACTAAATCAGTAGTGGGTGTCTTTGTCTTGACACAGGTTTTGATCTTGCCCTATTTCTGGTTGCATGGATGGTTGGCCTGTCTGGGCAAAATGTTTCCACTGATGTGGTTTAGAGTGCAGAGCTGCAGCAGCAATACAAGTCTCTCTCACGGAGGCATGAGGGGGCTGCTGACGTCTTTGGGGTTATCCTGGCCCAGGCTGTGGCACGGCTGTCATGCCTCACTCAGAGACCAGACGTAAGTAAAGGGAGCGGGAGTTTATGAGGCACAGTCACACAGATTGCTCCAGAGGGAGATAAGGAATTTAATTTGGTTGGTACTAAAGAATACAATAAAATGGTTCTCTGCAACTCTCCAACTTAGATCTGCTGTTGCTCACTGTCTGTTATTTAAATAAATTATATTGAGCCTTACATTGTGTTACAGTATGGTCTGCAATCTTATCCTCTGATGGAAATCAGTCAAATGTAAATATACATTTGGATAAATGTCAATACAATAATATGCCTTAAACCTAAATTCTCCCACAATAAGCTGACCCTGTGAAAATAAACTGTTAATATGCTGTTGATAAACTGTGATGGGATGTTTAATGCAGAGTGAAAACCTGATTATTGCACTTTATTCCACTGTGGGAGCTCAACATATGGATGCCTTTTTTTACAGTGTAGCTCACTTGAAGTGGTATGAAAGCTGCGTTTTACCTTGATGTCAGTTTCAGGGGAGATAAAGTCCCTCAGGCACTTGATGGGCCCCATCAGGTACGGGCAATGCTTATTCAGGATCTAGATTATAGGATTACATGACACAATATCACTGAGATCATACATAATAAAGGAAAGACCTTTATATATAGAGGTCAAGGATTGTTTTTCTTACAGCTTCATATAATAAGGGCTTAGCACAGCACTGAACCATAGTTCACCTGTAACGTTTTATTTTTTCTGATTTATATTTGTAAAGTACTTTGAAGTGCAATTTTGGTATGAAAGATGATTAAAAAATAGTAAAAATGAAACTAAAAAAAATTCTGTCCTTATATATATTGAAACAAATACGACAAACAAGGACACCACAAGACAATAATACGTGTCCATAGTATAATGTATCTATATACATGTATATACATATACATATATACACACGTATACATATATATATACATATACATACATACATACATACACATATATACAGATATAAACTCATATATAGATATATATAGATATATTTCATACATATATATATATATATATCCAGAAAAAAAGGTGACTGAACCTTGAATTACTTTTTTTTTGTCATCAAACCGCTATTTCCAAAGTCAAAACTGACCTTTCACACTTCATTTTAACTTTCTGATCTGTGAATATCACGTTTCCTTATCTGTTCTTACTACACTGTACTACAAGTAGTTTCATCCGCATATCAGCTGATGAAACTATTTTTATCTATTTGTACTACAAGAGTTTCACATTATCCTAAAATATTGTTGGACATTACATCGTTCAGACAGTCCTGTCCCATTGATTTGAAGGACAGGATCACCCCGATGATGGTCATCCTCTTCAGCACGTTCTCTCCACCTAGAAGTGGATATGATATAGATCAGGGCTCACAGCTGTATTATCGAGGTGTTTATTATGTGCACTTAGGAGTGACACTGGACCCCCAGCTGCTCTTATAAAGCGGTATCCTCTAGTGCAACACCGTGAGTGAATAAGTAACTGGGTGCTGTTGTTACAAATATGAATGTGTGATCACTGGGCATATTAGGGTTCGTTCTGGAGTGTCTGACAGCTCACTCGGTTATTTGCACTTCAAACAACTTCAGATATTCAGAGGGCTTTAAAAAACCAAGAGTGCCATTCTGGGAAAGGTCATCAAGTATAAAGATCATACATTATCCTTATGTTTTGTCAAGTTTTGTAAACTAAGAGATTGGGGAAAAATGGTTTCTCAGATTTTCTTCTTAGATATAAATTTTTTTGTTAAATCATTAGCAACAGTTTACTACACATGTTTCTGCTTCCTCAGTATCGTCAGACATGGTTTCAAATGCTTTAATAGAAAGAAAAACGTAAGAAGTAAATTTGTGGTTGCTGGCCGTATATGCAAATTCAATTCAATTCATGGCTGGTAGTACCATAAAGGATTTGAAAAGACTTATTGTAGTTGAGCTCCCTGCTCTGCATCAGATTGTCCTGACAGCATCATAAAATTGACATCTTAACTCAATTTCATGCTTGTCTCTACATCAAAAACCTTGCAGAACTGTTATTCCAGGCCACATTCTTAATGCGAGTGTGCTCACAGTGTATCCAGGATAACTTCTAAGATTACCAAATCAATCCTCATTTGTGTTTAAAGATCATTTTAGTAGACTAATAGCATGTTAACCTGAATTAAATAAGTGATGTATAAACAAAAGGGTCTTGCTGGTCTGCTAGTAGGGCAAAGATTTGTTTGTGTATGTCAGTCAGTATAAAAACGATAATGGCTTCTGCTTAGAGTGATTAATCTTTAGTACTCATCCTTTACCTCCTATTATTGATCCTCTTCTTTCTGTCATCAAACGCCTTTCTTTCCGCCTATACTTTTTATCCATTTCTTTCTTTTTCACCCCCCTGACTCTTTCTTCACATCTCCTCTGCTTTATCTCCTCCCATGTTCCTCTTTCCACATCTCACCTGTCAGCCTCTTTTTAAGATTGGACATTTCCTCTGGTTTATCAAAGTTGTTCCTCATCTGTACCAGGATGTCCATGTTCTCAATCACCAGTTTCTGACAGATGAAAGAGAAGTGAGGTAATTGTTAAAAGCTATAATGGAGAGAGGTCATAGCTGTGACAGATCAGTCAGTAAGTTCAGAGCTGCAGCAGTGCAACTCTTCACTTCAATCGTGGGTGTTAAGATGGGGGGACTGACGCAGTACAGAAGTACTAAGTGAATTCTTCTATGTGAGGATCTGCTTTTTTAAAAGAGAAACACGAGTTTGACACGATAACAGGCAGCTTTAAAGCACAAAACTGCTTGTAGATGCACACATTTCCCCACAAAATGAGAAATAGTGTAAATTCATTATAATTTATTTTTTTCAGTACAATGTATCCTGAAGGAAACAGTTGTATGTGTTAGCATTGTTCTCAGAGATCTGACTGTACCTTTGTAAGTGTAGTATTTACGCGTTGGGTCAAAATTGAGTTCAGACCTGAATCTGACTTTTTGGCACAAACCGTTTTACTTTATAAAAAATATTATTCCATGGGAATGTATAAAGTATAAGCAAATGTCAAAACAAAACAAGATTTTTCTCTAACTGTTGTATGTAAATGAAAAATATCCCTTTTGATGATTTAACATATTTATAATTCAGTTTGTTACTCCATATAAATAAATGAGCAGCTAAATCTTCATGCCTTCTTCAGTGTAAACATCAATAGCAGATGGACAGACAAACACATAGTAAAACAGAGATATATTTAATCCCTATAACTGTAAATAATCAAAATGAAGTTTATTTTCTTAAACATACCAGTGGAAATAGACATGTAAGCTGGAATAACACAGTTTTTGCTAGATAGTTCATTTCCCCCACACATTACATGAAGACTATCCAAAGGCAGAGTACTCTGGCCTATCTGCAATTTTTAGGTATAGTAGGTTGTATAGCAATGATTTTCTTTGGGTAATATCATCACTGTAAAAAACAAAAAAAAAGGCATAAAATGAAGTTGTTGCAACATTTCTATCTGTTCCGCAGTTTGCCAGCCTTTTTTCTCAGCTTCACTGCTTATGAAGTTACAGTGTTTTACCTTTGTTAAGCAGTATAGTCTTCCCACTATGGACATGTAATACTCAGTTTTCATCACAGTTCTCTACATATTGTCAAGCAAGGGCCTAATCAAGACATTCCACAACCTGAGGCAGGTTTACTGAGTCATGTGGATAACTTTGCTGACTAAAACCCAGGGTTAAGTTTTTTTGTCTTTCCTTATTCCAGATTTAGGGGGGTTCCTAGTTTCTCTCATCAAAATTCAGCAGATAACTTCTACCCAGATAATTCAGTGGGCCAGAGATCTACATTCTTGAAATGAGCCCATTGCATCATACTGTACCTTCAGCTCACTGACTTGAGAGGTGATGTGCCACATCAGGTTCTCAATGAGAAACTTCAAGCCATATGGACCAATTAGCTCCGCGAGGGCCCGTAGCTCTGTTCAGAGGGTGACATGAATAATTTAAGGATCATGATTAGAGGGAGAGGAGCCTATGAACCCTAGATGAAGAGATGAACCCTAACTACAAACAGAAGTGTAAATTGATGTTGATGTCAGGCAGCGAAACTTAACCCAAACAGAATGGGCTCTACTGCAAATGTATTGTTTCTTTCTAGTGCAGCATTTTTACAGGAATCTAATACAAAGCACGGATCTCTACCAGTGACATAAATAAGAAAGGACACAGATTAAATTTTTATATGTGAGTGTAGCTGAATCAATGAGAGAGACAGACAACTGCAGCTATTAGACCTTTCACTCAGCTGGACATGTCTGCCTGAATATGGATGGATAAGGACGTGTGTTGTTAAAATTGGAGGTGGTTAATGGATGGGTGAGTGAGTCACTATGAGGCAGGCAGATACCTCAACGAGGAGTAAATATAGACAACGATGATGATATTGTGAGGGGTGTCTATTGAAGTGCAGTGGTCTCCAAGGTACCGTGTCTGCGCATGTCTTATGAATGCATCTCTGAGCGTAGGTGTGTATTATGTCCATGTTTTCTTGTGTGTGCATGAGCCAAGGTCTGTAGGGGAGTAAAAACAGTCTCAATACAGTCATAAGGAGGTCCTCTGCTCCTACAGGGTTGCCTGGAGGCGGATTTGGAGGCTGTGTGGAGGAGAAAGAAGTGATGCTATAATAGTTATGAGGCAGGGAGAGAAGAATGGGGGAGATGATAAGCAATACAAAAGTTTACATTAGCCAGGCAGTGTCAGAATAAACTGCATGACAGGCAGTGTGAAAGAAAACACCGCACACTACCAGAATAGCAAGCTCCACATCCTCTTGAGCAATAATGCTCCCTCTGCATGTGGTGCACAGGAGTGAACAAGATCTGCAAGTTGTGCCTTCTCAAAAGGGTGAGTCATCTCTAGGGTCTATGGGCCTGAGTACAGGGGAACTTTATGAAAATGTCAAGTGTAAAAACGTGTTTGCCAAAAATAAAAGTTTCTCACCTTTTACGCTTGTCATGCAAACATTCTCTACAACAAAATATGTTAAAAAATTAGAGCAAGGCAAACTGCTTTCAGATTCCACCCTCATGACTGAAAGTCTTAATATTTTCAAGTAACTAAAGTATCTTAAAAACATAAACCTAGTGTACAACATGGACATGGATATTTATCTCTCCTTTCTTTCATTGCATTATTTCAGAAAAGATGATTTTTTGCAAAATGTGAAAAAAGTTGCACTTATAACTTTGATAACAGAGCCATGTGCATTCAGATAGGATGAGGTTCATATTAACATATCGACATATAATATGCTACAGATTAAATTACTGTAATTAAGATCCGGGGCTGACCTGATACATCTGAGAACTCCTCTGCTCTAAAACCTGGTTCATTTTCACTCGTCTGGTTGACAAAGCAGTGCATCGCAGGACAGTGGACAATGAGGGAGTTGCTGGCCTGACGCAAGAGACTCTCTAGGAACCTGGGATGCAGGAAAAGCAAACAAACAAAACTTCCTCAGCCTTTATACAACAGGTGTTTGAATGAAAGAGAGTGAAATTGAGAAAAACAAAGAAGAAAAGGGATTGAGAGAGAAACCAACAGGATGTATTTTGCTCTACTTGCTGTGCTTCATGTGTGATTATGCTTGCTGTGTATTTCTATGTATGATGGTTATGCTGTCAGTGTCAATGAGTCAAAATATATTTGGCTACATTTAAATGGGCACTTGGGTGCAGCACACAGTAGATACACCTATACATCGCACACACCAGTTTGTGTAGAGGGTCGTAATGGTCTTCCCTCCACGTGAGTCTAGTGGCTGTGTTTGCTGCAGCAGGACGCTCTTCACCAGCCGGGTGACATCCACGTTGATGTAGCTGGAGAGGCTGTGCAGGGTGGCTGTATAGACTCTTATCCCTGCCAGGAGGTCTGACGGACGGGCTATCTCCTTGGTGGTCTGGTTGTAATTGACCATTCTCACGATGATCCTGGAGAAACATGTTTAACCACTGTCACTTATCACCAGGCTGGAGTGGAATCATGGTTGAACAAATGGGACCTTGACACAGGTTAAACGATGTTAGGGTCCTTGTCTCCCTGACTAGACTGGATTTACAATTTGGCCTATGGAAGGGCCAATCGCTGCAAGCATGCTGCTACTCGAGGGCCCTAATTTTAGATGACAGGGGAGATAATCATCGGCTAAGACAGGGAAACTAAGCAGAGCATATACACAGAAACATTAGGTTGCCCTGGTACCAAGCCCTAATCTAAATAACATTTAGCACTGAAATGACACAGAGCAAGGGAGTGGCATGATGGATCTCATTAGATTTGTATGTGGGTGCAAGACTGCCTGACATGGAGGAATCAGAAGGTAAAGCAGGGTTCACTATAGAAATGGAGGAGACATTTTACAAGATCTCCAAATTATTCCCTGATTGTCAGGAGGACAAAAATACTGTGGACAGATCTGTTAATGAGAGACGATTTGGAGTAAATGTATCTAGTGAGGCTTTTGAGTTTCCCCTGTAGTCTGTCACATCCGGGTCACAGTGATTTAAATTTGATTTGATTTAACATCTCTACAGCCTCTGTTCAGCGTGGAAGTCAAGCTACTGGACATGATGTAAAATAGTATGAAAACAGTGAAATGATGGCTTTATGTTAGCACACTGAGATACAACTGTACAGCAAGTGTACAGTAATTTTTTATGGAGACGCTGAAGTGACATAAAAAAAAAGCCAAAGCTTCTAGTGCAGGTAGCTTTTAGTCAAATGTCACCTCAGGGACTTTTTATACACCATCGTGACTCATTATGTCATCGACATTTATTTAGACAAATATAACAATCCCTCCATCAGCATACTCAGAGAGCCGTGTCTCCAGATGAGAAAGGAGGAACTCTGTAGGGACGACGATGTGGTCAAAGACAATAAAGTCACTGCAAAGACTGTAGGAGGAGCAGAGCTCTGTCAGCATCAGATGCATCTTGTCAACACTAGAGGACACAGAGAGAGAAAGAGACAGGGAAGGGAGGATGCAAGTCTTTAGGACAAATACTTTGTGGATGTGGGTGTTCTTTTCTCAGACAAATAAGGTAATAAACATATTAGAAAATCGTATAACACTCCAAACTGTGGCAGAGGAGAGGAAAACTGAGGGGAGGCAGAGAGACAGAATTACAACTCCTCAGATTTAAGATTTAAGGAGCTTTCTAACTGTAGCTATATACAGACTATTACCAAAACAATGAATTGACCAAAATAAAATATGCTGCCTTTAAAAGTGATTCTCTAACAGGCTGAGGTGTTTTGTTTCTTGTTTTTAATAGTTTGATTCAGTACCTGTCAACACTGACTGATTCAACTTGAAGGGTAATAAAGTTCAAAACCAATTATGCCCCGTAGGCAGGAGCATTTTCATCCTGATCATTTAAGGCAGGGATGTGTCATGGAGTGAAGGAAACAATTTGAAAATATCAGAAGACAATTAAATATTTCTACCAAAATGAACTGCATTAACCTTATCCTAACTTTTACAGAACCAGAATCCAACACAGCGTTTATTTAACTGCCTTTGGACTGTTGATAATGCTGCACATTTCCAGAAATCGGGGCTGTACTCATTACAACTTCTTCTGCCATTTCAGGAAAATTACTGAAGGATGAGACAGAGAGAGTTAAGAAGAAGAAGAGATGGAGATAATCATGGAAACAGAGAGAAAAGCTAACTTGGTGGCAACAGTCCGGTCTTTCCTCAGGCTTTCAGCGCCCGGTTTCTCTTTCTGGACCTCTCCTTTCTTTGGCAACGGCTTCTTTTGCTTTCTATGGCGAGCAGCACTGATGGTCTCAGCACAGTGCTTGGGCAGCAACTAAGGGGTTATCATGTTGAAAGAGATGGATGCAGAGAAGGAGAGAAGAAGAGAAGAAGGGGGAAGAAAAAGAGGGAGACAGAGGAAAGAAGTATTCAGCTAAGTAAATATTGGGTAACATGCTCAAAGACAAACATGGGAGTTTTGTGTTCACATCGCAAGAACTCAGTCATATTTTCTTCATGGGATTGGAGAAACAACACAGCGTTAATCAACTCCATAGTTTAAGACCTGTGTTATCGTTTTATTTAAATTCTCAAGTCTCAAAGTCTGTTCACTGCCTCCAGCTAAATCCACTGACGCTAAGCCGGGACTAGTGTGATTATATTTGGATATGGAGTTTGGCAGAATCAATCTCCGCTAGATAATTCATTGTTTTAAACCTGAAAAAGACTCAGACTTCACCTGGTCATTGAGGTTGCACTGCTCAGCACATATCTCTAACACAACATTACTGGTCTGCTTGGCTATCTGCTCCAGGAAGGTCACACACATGCGGAGACTCCTCTTCTCCATTGTCTCTATCTAGACACACAGACAAATAGCAGTATATGTGAGTGCGCACATATGTACACAGAAGGACATAGTTTAGCATGTGGAAAAGGTACAGAAAAATATATTCCTGGAAATGCATAGTTAGCACACAATTTAATGACAATGGGAACAGTTTCAAAGACGAAATCCCAATTTCAGTCTGAAAGCCTAGGCTGGCATAAGTTGCTAACAAATAGATAGATATAACAACTTCTATTTGGCAACAAGAAGTAAATCTTTCTGTTGTAGTATAAAGCCGAAAATGTTGTCAAGAATGTAGAATCTGTCATGTACTGTAGCTGCCGTGATGATGTGAAATTATTAGAAATCAAACTTCATGTACGGTATATAGTGTCTTCACTGCTGCTCGGCTGATGATGAATAGGTTAGTCAGCAGATGACTGAACACTGACCTCTTCTGGGCAGAGAGCGTTTCCACACTGACTGAATTGGGAGGAGACGCAAGGGAAGGACATGAGGTAACGCTTCATGGTCATCTGCTCACTGCTCTGGTGAAACATCTTCTCAAAGACACGCGGGTAGAAGCTGGAAAACAAAAAGGAAAAATAAACTGTCAAGATATCAATTCAAGAGTATAAGAGAAGAGGAGAGGAGAGGATAGGAGAGACTAACCAGAGTATGGACACCTCTGATGTCTCCTGCAGCAGTTCTTCCACACTGTCCACCATCCTAGTGTGAAACTGGATCATGTTCATCACCTTTGCTAAGTCGGCGTAGTCCTTTAGCGGAAGAGGAGCCTTGTTCACACTTGTGTAGGCCTACAACAAGAAGAAAACTTTGAGGGGATATCTGTCTAATTCTTGAATGGTCAAACAAAAATCTTACACTGATAATTGGACTCTATGTGGCATTTGAGGCTGTAAAGTAAATCTGCATACCTGTAATCTCAGCCAGTCCAGTCTAAGCGCTCTGAAATCCAACTCCTCTTTGTTGTCCACTGCAGAGCAAAATGCCATTCATCATTATTAGAATTTAATTTGTTGTTTGCGTTTTCAGTGTAGGTAATGCTCAGTGTTTTGTTGTGATTACCTTGTTTGACTGAGAGAGCAGACAGAGTTGAGACAAAAGAACTCATCAGGACTGATTCCTCTTCTGGACACACATACATGTTCTGTAGAGGAGAGAGAGAAAGTGTGATACTCCTAGTTAATAAAGTTGGTGCTGATGTAAAAGAGCTGGAGAATAATGGATGCACTCAGTGATATAATTATTGTTGCCTCTTTCCTCTTTGACAATGTCTGCATCTCAAATAATGGCTAAGGGAAATGCACAGAATTAAACGCTCATACAGTACATGCTGTACACACATACTCCCATACATGCAAACACACGCTGCCAGTACCTGTATGGTGTCATTGAGAACCAAGGCATCAAACTGGGCCAGGTACTGAACATGGTAGCGCTGCACTACATGGTTGTACTTTTTCATGAGACCTCTTAGCTTCACCATGTGGAACAGCAACTCTGCCATTTGACTGGGAAAACAGAAAACGCCACACATTTGTCCAAATATTCGTCTATAAAATCTCTTCTACACAGTTTAGGATAACTGCATTGCTAAAATTTAAAAATATGATGTACACAGCTGCTGCACTGTTCTTCTTTCCTTGAGAGACATCTTAAGATGGGAGTTGCAGCAAGGGAAAAATTTGTTGCTGTTACTTATTTGGGGTTGGGCTTGAGAATGCATGAATGAATACCATATGAATACAAAAGATTTCAAGATTATGTGTCATTCTCTCCACTGTTGATGGCCTCTGAGTGACTGAGTGCCAGATTTTTGTACACTAACATGACACAGTTTGTCTTTCAGCTGCAGCAGTCCATGGTGTACCTCCTCTGTACCTATGACCTACTTGTCAACGTAGTCCTCAGGTGTCTTTATCTTTGGTATATTCTCAGAGTGTCTGACGAGCCACAGGACCTCATCACGGGAAAATGACAGAGCCATGAAGACAAACAGGGCCTTGGGGATTTGATTGGCACATGGATCAGAGAAGTAAGAGGAACATTAGAAAAGTGTATCAGCTAAGATTGGTAAAAGTCATGATTACTATGAAATGCAGGGTCATTCAGAGGAATTCCCCTCGTCCTGCCCAAATACTCCCAGATTCCAAGATGTGTGCGAGTTGCAAGCTGAATCAAAGACACCGTTTTTCATAAGTTATGTGAGCAGAATTTAATTTTGGAGTTATAACTTGAAGTAATGAAATGATTTGCTGAATCCCTCAAGTACAACTGTAATGCTCATTACTGTGCTTTCACCTTTGGTCCCAGAAGTCCAGGTTCGTCCTCCAGAACGTTAAATAATTCCTTCATTGCTCCTCTCAGATACTGCCTCCTCTCTCTGTGCATAGCCCCGCTGTTAATAACACAGGAAATGGACATGGACACTTGGTTCTCACAGCTCTCTTCAAAATAAATACACATAATTGAATATTTATAACACAAGTGTGGTAAAAACATTGCTTCGTTTCCTGCCAGACTCACCAGTTGAGTATAGCGTGATCACGGCACTCCTTGATGTCTGCGACTCGTTTGCTATATCTGAAAAAAATGAAGGAAAAAAAACAAATGCAATAGTTGAAACAATTACAGATACATTAATTACTATGGTCAGGCAATACCGACCTTTTTCAAATATTTATCATCTTTGTCTTGGCATGGATTAATTTTGCAGTGGAATCAGACTTAGTCGTCTGAAACTCTTGTGAAGAAATATGAATAAATCGCACACTCTAATCAGTAAGTGTTCTACTGTAATCATTGGTTTACACTTCATATCAAATCACCTTCATCACCTTTTCTGACCAACTTTTAGTCTATAATCCAAGCTCTTCTTCTCCGAAGATCCCAAACCTTGCTCTTGTTATTACTTTGTTTGTTGTTTGTTATGTTGAAATAGTTAAGGAATAATTTAAGATTATTTTATTGCCATACTCATTGTAAGATGGTCTAGCTTCAGCTGCATATCTAGCATTTTAGGGACAGACACTTTTTAAAAAACATACATTGCTCTATAGATACGTCATGAGCAATCAAAGAGACCAGAGGAGGGATCCTCAACAGATCAGACCCTTTAATCCAGGGCATTGATATGAAATGGAAGTTAGGGCACATTTTAAAATCACTCTCCTTTGTTAAGTGTCTGAAATATGGGGTGCAAGAAAGACTTACCTATTATCTCCATCTTTAAAATTTTATTTAAGTCTATAGGTCTATTTTTCACAGTCCACAATTAAGAGAGAATACACTGTAGCAGTGCAGCTTCCATACCCTTTGATGCTGTCGAAGAGTTCCTCGGAGACTTTGTGTATGTTGAGGACTTCATCCCTGGTGAGGGTGAGGTAGAGGCCACTCCGCAGAGCCATCTTCCACAGCTCCTGGGAGGCGTGGTTGGTATTCAGGCTGCTGTGGCACAGCAGGAAGCCGACTACAGGGAGGACAGTCGGCAACACTCATGATCTGAAGGACTGTTTGTACTGCCATCTGTGATTACATCATTAAATTTTAAAACTGTTTTCTATCTGAAATTACAGTTATTGTCTCTTTGAGGTTTTGATCAAAAGAGATCACTGTTTCTGGCAGATAAGAATTGGGTTGGATATTGAAACTATACCTAAGATGATATGGCTTGAAAAAGTGTTCATTAAAAGCTTTTTTTAACTTTTCATTTTATGTCAAAGTTTTCGAGGAGTTATATGAGCATAACAAAAACTGAGATTGTTGAAAAGGTTGTAACTTTAACTTAAACTGGTATCCAAAGGCAGTGTGTGTCACTGTGTGAGAAATATGTTCCAGCTGAAACAAACGTGCACATCTTAAAATTCTGCAGGTACTAAAACAGTGTAATGATCAATGATGATACTTACTTATGATCCATCGCTCCATCACCTCCATAGACAAGTATTCACATGCCATCTGTAGAGGACGGCAAGCTTATTAACTGCCAACGCACACACATTTACATGTACTAACCTTATGATGAAGTAAAATCCTGTCAGTTAAATACGTGTATATGGTAGCCCTCAAGTCTTTCTGCGTGGCTACTCTATTCTTGTTTCACATTCAAAGGGAAATCAATAGTTTTGGAGATTCTACACTAACATGTGATGCACTTTGTATTTTTACCACCTATAAAATGGGGACTATCCTCCCAAAATGTATTAAAATTAGTGTGTTTCTTTTGCTTTCAGATATATTGTATCTTTCCATAAGAAACATGGCTGCCTGGAGGTCAGTTTCTTGGCCAGTGGTTCTAAAATGAGGAAGACACAGGGCACAAAGATCCTAACATTACATCATAGCGACCGTAATGGTCGTGTGTAAGTAAAGCAGAGAGGATGACAGAGAACTGGAAGGTGCAGAAAAGGGGGGTGGGTAGGAATATAAGTTCAGGCAGGAGAAAGAGAAAGAGAGGTTAAGAGACAATAAAACAAATCATTTCGTAAATGATACCCTGTAACAGGACAAGAGGGAAAATGGGGCACACAGCTAATGTCAAGTGGACTGCACCTGACCTTAAAGACAATACATGTACTTTTATTGCATCTTTTGGCTGTGAGACCTTCTCTCATTTCTGGATCTGACATCACTGGAAAAACTATATTTGAGACACTACCACTCCCTTCCTCTTTCTTTTTCCCTCTGTCAGAGATAAATACAGGAGAAGAGGTGACAGGATGGAGGACTCACAGTGTCGCAGCAGGCCGGGTCCAGCATGGCAGCTGGAGCACTGAGCAGGCTGAGGAGCTGGGCACAGCGCCACTGCTCAGCTGGCAGGTTCCTGCGAGGGTAGACCATCTTCAGAGACAGCAACGCCGCCGTCACAGACTAGGGTAAGGAAAGGAAAACAGTGAGTGAGGAAGCTGGAAACAGGGAGAGATGGAGGAAGGGGCAAAATGGCAGAGATATAGAGAGATGGCAGCCTTCAAACCTGGAATCCAGCAAAAATGGGAAAGTTATAGCAAAACAAGCTGGAGACTCAAAACCTGTGGTTTGATTGTTTGTACATAGGTATATATTATGATACACCACAAAGATCGATGTAATTCCTAGTGTTAAAGAAGTAAATAGAATGATAAATCATTTGAATTAACAATGTGTTAGTCGTGTGTAAGATACAGCTGCAGTCTATGGCAGTTGTATGTCCATATACATTACTTTTGGTCTGGGGCTGTTTTTAATGGTAGGCTACTTTGTTCCAGTTCAGGGAAGTCTTAATTCGAAAGTACATAATAATATTTTTGAAAATAATCTGCTTCTAACTTGGTGGCAACAGTTTAAAGAAGACCCTGTTACAACATGATAAACACCACACGCAAAGACACATCCATAAATAAATGTTTGAGACATCTACACATAGCTCTGACCTCAACCCAATCCAACACCTTTGGGGTCAGTTGGAATGTCGACTGCAAGCCAGGCCTTATCACCCAACACCAGGGCCCAACTTCACTGGTACTATTGCTGCTGAATGGGAGCCTTCCCAGAAGTAGCAGAATAATCCCCATGGTTTTTAAATGAGATGTTCAGCAAACAAGATACGGGTAAGTGTCCACATAATTTTGGTATTTAGTACTTACACCCTTAGGTGTAGTCGTGTAATTAGACAAAACAGAAGTGTGTATCGTTTAGTATTTATGCTCTGAGTTTAAATACAGTATGTGAACATAAACACAAATATCAAAATTTGTGGTGGAGCTGCATTCATATTGGGACAAAGTTGAATTAAACATAACTTTAAATTTATTTTACTGTGCAACCATTGCCTTTCTGTTAAAGCCAACTATTAACTGTTTATGTACCTTTGCACTCTATACACACAGTGAAACACTGAGCTTACCCTTGTGTGAGGCCCAAACTCCTCAGCAAGCTTCTTCCACGGATGCTCATACTCCACAAACATCTGGCTGAGCCGCGGGTAGGCGGGGTCGCTGCAGGAGTCATTACAGCATGTAATTAATCAATGCATAACAAAGAGGAATGAAAAGAAATTGGACATTATAATAACACAGCATTGCCAAAACTACATGGATTTACTGATGTTGAAAGCTTTGGATTTCAGAAATTAGCTGAAGCGCTAACACTGCTCCCTTAAAAGGGGCTAACTGTGTGGGATGCGCAAGTCCAATGTCATATTAAAATATATTTGTTTGTGTTTCCTGCTCGTGTCTCAAACTAAGATAAGTATCTTGCAGTTTTTGGGGTGTATAAATAAATATCATGCAGACTCAAAATGTCAGAATACAACTTGGCATTCAGAAAAGGTTAGTGGTGAGCTGTTGATGTCTGTTAATTGATCAATTAATTGATTATGTGGATCATAAGAATAATCTTACTGATGGATGTGGAAACTTGTAATGGCCTTAATTAAAGCACTCGAATGGAGTGTTTTTCATAGCTAGGAAGCAGCAAAGTCAGGTCCTTTGTTGACTGAATGCTATCTTGAGCAAAAAAGGTGAGTAAATGGAAATGGAAAACACATCCATCCCTAAAAATACTTTTTTTTCCATTCCTATGTGACGTCTCTTCTTTATTCATTGAGCAGTTTCATGCTTTCTCACCTACACCCATTGGTCATCTCATGGGCACAGTTGAACATGCCCACCAGAGCCTTCTTGTCATCGATGCGAGAGAGCGTTATGATAACAGAGGTGTAGGTGATGATCAGATCCAAGTAGTTCTTGGTGAAGTCAAAGTTGTATGCCTGATAACAAAATTTTGGCATAGTCAGTGAAAGAAAGACATTTTTATTGAACAGCAGAAATGGAGCCAATTGTTCAGTGGTTCTGTCAGTTTGAAGACAACAGGAGCTGAACACGGAAGCATGATATTTAGCCACATTTTGGTGAAAATATGAGTATTTGGAACATACCAACCATACAGATACTGTCTACACTACAAAAGCATTTATCTGATAAAAACCTGAAAACTCCATTGGAATCCTTTGTAACTGAGTGTATTTGTACTAACCACAGCTCTATTCTCCCTAAATGAGGAAAATATATGCTTTATATTGTCACTTTTTCGGGCCCAAAAGGATAGATAGATTTTCATAGATTTTGAGGAAAATATCGCTTTAATATTTGTCAGCTTGAAGTGGAGTTTCATCAGGGATGTTTTTCATTATGAATGTGAAAGGTGAATGGCAAATGTCTTACAACTGAAATAATAAGAATCCTGTACAGTGATAAATGTGCTGGATCAAATGGATCTGTAGTTATATTTGGCATAAAAGGTCTTGCTCTAGAGAGATGCTCCCAAAATAAATCCAAAGACACGAGGTGTTTAAAATGCCCCCATTAACCATGCACATCAGATCACAGGAGACAGAGATCACTGATATAACAGTAGGAAATACATAATGCACAAGGCAAGAGGTGCCACTTTAATTATAATAAATAAAAAAAAAGGACAAACTGAACATGAAGAGGCTGGGGCGGTGTGGAGAGATAAAAACAACCTGGACTACGGAGCTTGTACTGTAGGAGTAAACACCATAGTAGCAGCAGCAGATTGAATGAAAAAGAGGAGAGAACAGTGAGAGATGGTTGAATTACCAGCAGCTGTTGTGTACGACTTCAGTGCTTTCAATTACAAGCCAGGCAATAAATACTTACAATATCAAAGAAGCACTGACAGGCATCTATGGTGTTCAGCAACTCATAAACATGGTCCTGAATGAAGAACAGAGAAGGATTAGAGTAGGAAACAGACAACACACGCAGAACAACAAAGCAGCATTTCAATCATGTTAAGCCTCTAATACGATTTCCTAAACACATTATCATTTTCATAGATTCCTCTAGCCTAATACTCACTTTACATTTGCATATTCCTATAACATCATGATTAAGTTATTCTTAGTCCTACGAATACCAATGATGCCTTGTCCTGGTTGCGACCTCCATCACAGTAATATGCAAATGTGCAGGGAGGTGCAACTAACTGATATTAGGATAAAATCAGTTATTTTCCTATATCAGAATATACCACTCTATATGTAAATGTTTTCTGGAAACCCAAATTCTTAAAATAATGGATGTGCAGAAGGAAACAGAGCAAGAAAGAAAGCACTCTCTGTTAACCAAAATCACCACCATTGTCCTCTATTTTCAGATTTATGTTTCCATGCTCAAAGAATGATATATTGCTCTTTTCATTGTTTTATTTTGATGTTTCTTCACTGTCACACTGAACAGCGTACTGCAGGAAGCCATTGGGACATGTCAAAAAACAAAATCTGAAATGTAAAACCTGAGAAGGAGAAAGAAAGAAAGAAAGAAAAAAGAAAGAACGATAGAGGGAGAAAATCACCCTGAACTCTATGACATCCAAGAAAGAGTCATAGTAGCTTGATGTGGCCGACAACACTTCAGATTTCTGTCGCTGGATGCTGGTCAGATTTTGCTGTAATGAAAAATAATGAAAACAGTTTATTACTGGTCAGGTAGAAGGTGAGACATTTTTTGAAAAGTGAACGATTAGTTGAAATCCTTAGTCCTGTTGGTGAGTTAATAGGCTCCAGTTAATACTTGATTAAACCAATCAGGCCCATGCAAATTAATTAAATGAAATAAAAAATATATATATAAATACAACATGAACAGAATAACAGACCCTTTTATATTTTCTAACATGACTATTTCTATTGTGTCAGAGTAGATGTGCCTGGGTAACACTGAAATTTCTTTGATTTTTCATGATCTCAAGATAACAAACATATTTTTTCTTGAGATATGCAAGATAATCATTTTGATGGAACAGAACAGAACAGTTTATCCGTTTTTCCCCATAACTGTCAAGGCATGTTTCTTGTGAACACTGAATAACGTGACAATCGTAATGTGTTCAGTGGCTCACATATGTAATATGACCTATTGTCTGAGAAGAAGCAAGATGCCAAAATGATACTTTCATCATCAAAAGAAAACAGAACATGAAAACTATGCATACATGCATGGTGAGAAAACTAGCCTCCACAAAGGCTGCTTCACACTTACAATGTTTCCTCTGAAGTCGATGTTGGGGAACTTCTTGTTGATGTATTTGATGGCACTCTCCATGGCTTTATCTGTCAGGATGGACAGCCGCTGCTTAGGGTCTGCACAGGTCTGTAACAGAGGTTAGGAAATGATAAAGATGTGAGGATGTAATGTGATGAGTTTGCACGTCGTACTGTGACACTTTCAACATTTCTGACACATTTTCAGGCTCTGCAGTGTATGTGGGGGTCTCCTTGGCAGGATTTGATTAGTAACTTTTTAATTTTTGAATGGCATCCAACCAATGATTATCAAAGCAAGCTTGTCTACAGAAAGTCACTGAGTCCTCAGACTAGCTGGTAACATTACAGGCAGAGTGAGTAATAATCTTCTCCCCACTCCCCTAAAAAAAAATCAGCCTCAAGGTGACCTTGAGCAGGACAGTTAACGCCAAAATGCTCCAGGTGGGCTTTTTAGAGGTTGACAGTAGAAGACTGTTTAGCAAAACTCAAGTGTGAACTGTAAAAAAAAAAATTAAAAAAAAAATGCATGCGTGCGCTGGGCAAGGTTTTAAAAAATTAAACTGTTTTTCTATTTTTCTCCCAGATAGATGCAAAAATACAGTGCATTCACACACATGCTCATATGGGGTTACAGAAAAGAGGATGTTTGCGGCTGCTTATGCACATTAGATACAGCAAATTCCATTTTCCGATGAAGAGAGTGTCACTTCCTGCTTTATCACATCCAGAGATGTCCCTGCACTATGGAGCTGTTAACAGATATGAATGTTAAATTATCAGACTGTCTGATTCCTCCATAATATTTTTCTGATGTGTTTTTCACACCATTCAGTTCAGATTAACTGAAATTTGA
Organism: Xiphias gladius; assembly: GCF_016859285.1. NCBI lineage: Eukaryota > Metazoa > Chordata > Actinopteri > Istiophoriformes > Xiphiidae > Xiphias > Xiphias gladius. The sequence continues at coordinate 12,636,091 of NC_053420.1, read as the reverse complement.
GGTAACTGACAGTTCAGACTGGCTTCCTGTTTGCACTTCCTCTTTGGAGAAAAAAAGCTCAGTTGCAGTCGCAAAACACTGCTGCCTGTACTGCTAAGCCAGTGTACACACAAAGCACTATTATAAACAGTACAAAGCTGTGACAATGATCTCACATCATCCCATTACTAGAGTTCTGCATACAGTTATTACATAATACATAGAGTAATCTAAGAATATGCTCCTGGAGAGTTTCTTGCCTTCAAGAAACAGTTACAACAGTACTAGGTTTTTATTTGTTGTTTGCATCCTTATAGGACTCTGTAGTACTTTCTTGCAGTATAGATGAAGTAGTTTAACTTGTGTTTGGTTTTATACAATCATTATTCTTTGTACTGTAGATACAAAGGTCGATTGTCTGTACAATCCAGCTCTGATTATCAGGTCTTTGGAAACTGAAAATAGATATTACAGTACTTACTTAATTACATTTTATTTTTTTTCCTAAGCTGTCTGTAATAATCTACTGAAATGTATATTCTTAGACGAATCTTTGTATTGTGTTGTAACTGTATGCAGAAACAAATTTAGAGAAATTTAACAAGGCAAAGTGTCTGAGACGAAAGTCAAGTTCCTTATTTCTCTTCGGTTACACGCACCACTCGCCTCTACGAAACTTCCTATCTCCCTCACCTTCTTAATGTAGTTCATACGTATCAGCACTCCATTCCCTCTCTCATTAAGGATGGTAAATTTTTCAGCCAGTTTCTGTTGGTAGTCCATGGCTCCGGGCACACTGCACCTCTCCCTCCGTTCAAGCCTTGGCCTCCTGGTCCTGTGTAGCGATTGAACCCCTGGGAACAAGCGCACCCAGAGCCCCACCCTGCCATTAGGTCACATGGGGCTCATGGGTGGAGCTGGAGGCATGAGTTGAGTTGAGCTGATTGTTAAAATTATCCACAGACAGTGACTGTATGGGAAAAGGTGGGTATAAATTATTACTAATAAAGAAAAAGAAGAAGAAGAAAAAATCCAAATCAAAAAACAAAAAATTGGCAGAAGAAGTGTTAGAAGTGTCAACATTTTTTGGTACATTTGGATTTTCAGTCACATTTCCAGAAATAACAATCTCTGCATTATAAAATGTTATGTAAATAACTGGCAAAGTCATGTTTCCTCTTTGTTATAGCACCTCCTTTGTTGTCTGTAATTTGAGCCAGTTCCTCTTGTTCTGTAAAAAGATTCCTGTCAACAAGGATGGCAGCAAGGTATAAATTATATTCATGATATTTAAAATGAGTGCTTTGGATATAAATACTGAAAATAACAATAATAATTTTCAGACCGGAGAAGAAAAAGAAAGTTGTTTACTCTTTTACCACAAGATGGCATCATTTACCCACTGAAGCTCTCTGGCCTCGTGAATGAATGGGGGATCAATTATACAACAGACTATGTGACCCATTTAAACAGGCATAATCCTCACGAGTTACCTATGTCACAAAAATGCCTCAACACAGACTGGTAGCAAACATAGCAAACCTGAATAGCATAACACAATACAACATGTAACAAGACATTTATGTAATATAATCCTTTTGCAGCTTTTTGTGGAGCTCACTGCGTATTGTTCTAGGACAATTTTTGGTTTACTTGGCTTCGTCTCCTTCCAGTTTCTGCAATCACATGACTAGAAAAATATCGAGAAGCAATGCCGGCCACTAGTGTAAAAGTAGCACCCAAACCGTAATATGCAGCAAATTACCATCAAGAGCCACTGGTCATACCAGACCAAGTAAGGGTTTAGCAAAATCTCTGAATGTGTTGAATTTGGCAAGGTTTAGCTTTATTGCTTATGAATTCAACTTTCCATCTGTAAAAGAAGGATTGTGATATTTCTTCTGTCAAAAGCAAAATAGTGTTGCTTTAAAGTAAACACTATAACTGAATTCTTGAGACAATGTCCACACTCTCAAAAGATCGAGAGTCCTTTGTTATTAGCCCAGGGGAGCATATGACCAAATAATGATTTGATTTTCAATATACAGTCTTTGGTTTTGTCTTGTTTGCTTCCTGTGCAAATACTGTATCCGTATTTAAAGGACTGCAAATCTTTTGAGAGGGCCAACTTTGTCTCTGCCAATTTGTCTCAAAAGAAATAACATGATTGAGAACAGTCTTTACATTATTGTGTATTAATGGTTATTAAAGCTGGAAACCAGCAATGGATAGTCACATCAAACTATTCTCAGGTTCAGCGTGATTACCAAGACTAAAGATTTTGTCACGTAAACTAGACAGGTCCTCAGTTATCCAGCAGCCAAGTGTCGTTTTCTGTTTTTCTCGCAAGACCCCCCAATAAATTCTCTTGGAATTTTGTAACAGGTTCAGGAAGGTGTAAATTGAATAGTGCAGAGTGGAGTACTGTAGAGCTTAGAGAGAGTAATTTTCTTAATGAGTGTCACTAAAGTCTACCACAGCAAGTGCAGCGCTAAGCAAAGCGATGATTGATCTTAAGTGGACTTGAAGAAATAATCTGTTTATTATTTCCCTACTGGCAGAAGCTCAGAGAGCGGCAGACATGTTAACAAGGCTGTCTGGGAAAGCAGACAGGAGGATGTGGATGTCGGAGGAGGAGGGGGAGGAGAAGGAGGAGGGGATGGGGTGGTGGTGATTGGGGGGGGTACAAAGTTAGCAAACCTCTTTGGATTCTTCCCTGGGTCATTATGAAAGAGAGAGATGCATGAAGCAATTTTGCCTCCCAACTCATAATTCGAGAAACCAGGTACTTGTTCTGGATGCGTAAGCTTTAGCTGGGGCTGAGGCAGCAGCTGAAACAAGGTTATGGACACAAATACAGATATGAGAGTAAAAATTAAGCTGTAGAATGTTGAGTGGATGAAAACTGGAACTTGAGCTGCTGTAAAACTATGTACATTGTATGATTGTTAGGCCACTGCTTGATAAAGTTTGGTTATACTGTATCTGAGATAGCAATCGATCATCTCTGAGCACTAAAGGACTACAAAACAAAATATTTTCGAATAGAGCAAAATTAAAACAGCAGTGCGGGAAGCATGTTGAAATTTTATTCTTTCTGCTGTTGTTAAATCTGTCGGTCTGGCTCCAAAGTACAGTATGGCATATGTACGTCAACAGTAATCATGTCTAGTTAAAGGAAAACAGCAAAGCTCTAAAGAAAAGTTATGCACATCACCAAGAGAAAGACATATTGGATGACTAATTGAGTATTCTTCCACCGTATGACTGACCAAGACAGTATCAGCAGTCAGGGGAGAACTTTGCATTGTGGGTGAGCTTTCAGTATTTTTTCTCAAGTTTATATTTGTGCCAAATTTTTCGGGATAAATGAATAAGAAAAAGGCTAGCGAGGCTGATAGTAACAAAATAAATTTGTGTTTATGTCCAGTTGTTCAGATTTTGTATGTGTCCAGTTAAAAGAAGTGAAACTAGAGAAATAAAACAACTATATTGGCACACTTAAGACTTCCTTGCGGTCTGTGAGCAGGGCTGCAGGAGGAGGTGATGGTAAAGATAGTGGAAGGGTTTGAGGAAGTGTTCCCAGCTCCGGCTGCAGCCCAGATGTCAGCAGAGAGAAGGCAAAACACATGGGCCTGTCTAATAAATACAATATAGGCAAGTATGATAGAGGCAGCTGTGGTATGAATGTTACCCGTCTATATCTTAAATCTGCAGTCTCCTTGAACATATTTTCAAATATACAGCGATAATCAATACTATAATATTTTTACTCCGTTGTTTCCCCTATCTCTACAGAGTGTTTTAGCACCTTTCAGCTGATTGTTATGGTTTACTTTGCTCTCACCACTTTCATAGCGATATTTTTGGACAACTTTTTGTTCAAAAAAAGTTCTAAAATCAAATGTACACTACCTGCCAAGTATCAAACAGCGGACAGACATATTAATCAACTAAAACACAGATAGAAGGAAAGTAACTATTGGACTTAAAAAGGTTCCTTCAGGTGGCCATAGACACGAGTCCAAATGAATGCTGAAGTTGCTCCATATCTGCTGAAAGTGTAAATAAGCATATTTTTCATTAACAAGTTAACTACATCAACTTAACAGGTGATAATATGTCAATATTATAATATGTCAAACCCAACCATGGGTTATAGTTAGGCATAGCAGAGATAACTGATTGGGGGTCAGGTTAGGCATCTCAAACACTACTGGTTGGAGTTAGGGATAAGGTTTGGTCCGGCTTACGTAACAGGGGAACAGTATTCGACACTAGACATAACCATAAAAGAAGACATGTTATTTGCAAGATAATCAAGTGCTTCTTCATGTTTTTCGAGAGTTTACAACAAGTATTCAACTGACAGTGTCCCACTGTTTAACCCTTACAGAGTGCAATAGGCCATCTGAGGATCACAATCATACCTCAGAATTTAGCTAACAGTTAGCTAGCTACTTAGAAAGTTGTAACCACAGATCCACAGTTGTAACCTATTAGTTAGCAAAACATTATGCCGCATTCATGCCATGTTGGAAGAATGGGAAGAACAGGAAAAACTTGTTTTTGATCATTATTCCGAGGTGGTTAGCCTTAGTGCTAACCTTGTATTGACACCAGATAAATAGAGTAAATTAGCTACCTTTGTTGTGTTACATTGTAGCAGTTCATTACCAAGTGTAACCAGATAAAATTAAGTAGTGTATAGCTCCTGTAAAATTAGCTGTATGTTTCAGTGCTAATAGTGGATCTAATTTTGCATTTGCAGTCATTCTATTAATCGTTTGCTGTCTGTAGTTCTTTACACCGAGTGGTAGATATTGTCGCCTTCAGAGATTCCCACTGACTTGGACTCAGAATTACAAGTCAGAGACTAAAGTAAATGCTTTTCCCCACTCGGCTGCCTGTAATTACAGTTTAGAACGGTATGATGTGAACGTGGTATTAGCGTCAGACAGCCTAGCTAGTACAGTGTGTAACTAACGGTTAGCTTGGGTAGCACTAAGTTGATCACAGAAAAACTTAATTCTACTAAATTTATAAATTAAGAATCATAACAAAGCTATAACCAAAAGAATACCTACAGATGATGTTCCAACAAGGCCACTAAATAAAAATGACAAAATGGTGGATGTAACAATATCAGTTAAACTTTAACTGCCATGGAACTGTGCCAGTAGGGGTTTCATATAGTAACAGAATGTTCAACTTAAACCAGCTGATGGTGGTGGAGCACAAGCTGTTATCACGACTGTTACTATTTCAAATATACAGTATGTATGAAAAAAGTAGCATACAGTGTATGACTGTTTATGTGGCCATTGTTTCATACACAAACAGATGTTGTGCTAGGACTTTCTCTGCCTTGGGATTTTTAACATATCAAAGGATGTGGCATTTCTTTTTCGAGAAAATTGGAGTAAATTTGGCCCCTGGCTATGGCATCCTGCACAGTGTGTAATTACACATCTAAATGGTTAAGAATACTGAGGAGTTAAAAGAGACAGCATTCTTCCTTGGCACGTTGGGACATGGTATAGAGACAGAAAGGAAAGCAACACACTGAGAATAATATACGGCTCTGATGAAAAGAGTATAATTGACGGGCAGCAACAACATAGATGTCAAATCTTAACACTTTTAGTGCTCAAAGGTGGTGTGGAATTTATGTGATGAGTGAGGATACATGCATACAAGTTCGAATAAATATGACTGATTATTATCTCTTCAAAATCAAATCCACTTATAGATTACAAGGAAACAGACTTTCCTGCATGCTTGCTAGATTTTTACCGCACTTATGCTCCCTCCCCAAGAGGACTGAAGTCTTTCCTTTTTTTCAGCAGGTAAAAGTTAAATGATTTAATCTAGTACCTACTAGTTTGATTCTACTTCGTAATACTGAAGAAATCATTGCCTGCAATACTAATAAAGGACAAAAATAGACTTCTACAGTAGCTAATATAGCACCAGTATATCCATCATACACCGAAACAGCAAGTGACCGGCCCTTTTTCACTCATTTTAGCATCTGCCATTGTCATGAACTCTGAAAGTTTTCACACCATTTACGCTGAAAAAACAGCTCTAATTGTTTTGTACCATGAAGCGACTGGCCAGGTTTCCCAAAATAACCAACCCTGTGGCAAACAAAGTAGAAAGCAGTGTTGAGGCTTGCATAGACCCTCTTCTTGGCAGTTGTGGAAAAAAAAGAAGTGTGATAACAGTAACATAAAACATTATGTTCATGAAAACAGCAGAAAAGTTAAAATTATCCTGGGAATGTGCAGCGTATAACTTTGGATAAGGCCAGAAGTATTTTATACTTCACTTACTGTCTGCAAATCCCATGAAAATGCTAAAAGTAACAATTATGTATATATATATACATACGTGTATATATATATATACATACACATACATACATACATATACATTTACATATACATATACATATACATATACATATATATCTATATCTATATCTATATCTATATATCTATATATCTATATATATATATATACACACATGCGCACATACATACAAATGAACGAGGAGCTAGAAAAGATGTGGGGAGTAAAGGCAACAGTGTTGCCAGTGGTAATTGGAGCACTGGGGGCTATGACCCACAAACTGGGAGAATGGCTCCAGCAGATACAGAAACCGGGTACAACATCTGAGGTCTCTGTCCAGAAGAGTGCAGTCCTAGGAACAGCTAAGATAGTGCGCAGAACCCTCAAACTCCCAGGCCTCTGGTAGACGACCCGAGCTTGAGGAAGACACCCCCCCCCCCCCGCCAAATTGAGTCAGTACTTTTCTAACCAGGTTTTCATGACAAACTGACAGAGGAATGCAGTAGCTTACAAACGCCAAAGAAGGTGGGTGACATTGGGATGAGAGAGATTCAAACCGAGGAACATAGATGGGAGAGAGAAGTTGAAAAAGAGCAGACAGACAGAACCAGGCTCAGTGAGAGAAAGAGATCGGACACAAAGATGGAAATGCAGGTGAGGGACTGAAATGAAGGGAGGGGGTGTCAGTAGTGCCTTTTGAAGGATGGATTTAGAAATTAATCCCCTGACATGGCTGGGCCTTCAGATACCAACTATTTGTTTCCTAGTCTGTCTGGGAAAGTGACCTGTGCAGTCTGGTCGAGACTCAGAGAAAAAGAAAGTTATTAGAGGTGGTGGTGGAAAAGATGTTCATTTATACAGCAAAAGACTGATGAATCAGGACTTAAAATCAATAATAAAATTGATAGTTGGAGCATACTTATAGCAGTAGCTTTGAAATGTGTGGAGTTGCCTAATGGCTGCTGCTGCTGCTGCTGCTATACAGATGGTAAAGCTATCAGCTCTTGCAAGATTTTCCAAAATACACACAATGCAGCACTGTCATTTGATAGCTACAGCTGCGGATCATGTGAGCCTTCTGTATGATGAAGTATTCAAAACACGGGTGATCAAGGACAACAAAGACAACCACATTTTCTGCATTTCCCTGATAAAACATTTTTTAAAAACACTTAACTTGCCCTTAAAACAATTTCCGAAGTACATTCAGATTAACACCTGACTTTGAAAATCGAAGAAAGCACACAAGATGTACAAAATTCTCTGCACTGCTCTGGGTGAAATTTCTTCAAGGTTTGTTTTCCATTTCCCCTCATGACTTTTTTTCTCCCCGTACCCTGCTTTGCTCTGGCGTCTCTGAGAGCCTGTCAGGGCTCATTTAGCCGGGGTGTGTCCCTTCACCGCACATTGCACTTTTCAAAGACAAATTGGAGCTATATTAATGGGCCAGTTTCTCCAACTCAGAACAATCCCCACCTCTTTTTATTTTCCACCTACTTTGTCTCAGTTTAGAGACCAAGATTATCTTTGACTACCCAAACACAAAAGTATACAGTAACGCCATCTCGGATTCAGAGAAAACATCAACAGTGCCATGCCTAAAACAGACTTAAATATTTCATTAACACGAAACAAAGTTCACTTTTGTAACTTCTAGTCATAGTGCAAAGCCCTTGGCCTAGCTGTTATTGGTCAGCTGTTTTTGAGGCTGATGTCCATTTTCGTTCATTATATTAACAAGGTGGCTGAAATTTGTCAAACACTCAGTGAAAAGAATGCAAATTGCTCACAGATGGTCTGGCCCCGCATCGGAAACAGGTCAGCTGTCTGCCAGCCACTCAGCTGGTAGCACAGATTAAATAACAGGTGGTTTCATTTTCCTTATTACTTTTACCACTACACTGACCACTACTCTCACTCATCGATGGTTAGAGGCAGATACTTGGACACTGGGAGTGTAATTTATGATTTGTCTATGTGTCTGTGTAAAAGAGGATAACAGGGTTGCATAGTGTTTGAGGGTTGTGGTTTCTCTGAAAAAGTCTCTCCAGGAGTGTTATTATCAGTTAAATATTATCAAATACGGTGACCGCCCTAACCACAGATTTGACCTTGGGGAGTATATCAGTACATCATAAAACTTTTTTTTGCTAATGAAGTGCCTTATATGAAGACTTTATACCAAGCAATAAAAACCACGATAGCCAATTTTTGCACAATTTTCCCAAATCCTTTCTTCTCTGGAAGATGCTCCTTTAAACTCCTTTAAAATGATTAAGGAGTCACTCAGCATCAGCTGACATCTGACATCTGGCATGACAGAAAATTATTGCGGTTGGGGGGGGGGGGGGGGTTGTTAAGAAAAAAAAAAAAGAGAGAGATTGAGAGAAAGGATTGGTCCATGGGAGGGATAAAGAGGAGAGAAGTGGAATGTAAAGAGTGAGAGAAAAAATCTAGGTGAGAGGGAGGAGGCAAAAGTGAAAAAGAGGAGGTGAAGAGAGTGGGCATGAAATTCCTTCACTGATGTGGGTTTTCCTTCCTGACAAAATGCTCTAAACATGTAATGTAGCAAGGGACTGAGGGAGTACTTACAATCTATTTTGGATGTGTTTGCCTTCTTATATCTTTTGTGACAGCTGGCATCTGTTCATTTAGAAAAAAGCAAAATGTTCCATTCCACTCCCGTCTCTCTTCTCATCTTCCCCCTGCCTGCCAGAACGTCTCGTCATGAGAAGAGAGTTAAGGTATGCCAAAAGGAAATAGCTCTAGCAGTCATGCATCCAAACCTACTAAGAGCCGCCACAGTGAGGCTCCCTTCTTTCAAAAAAATAAAAAATAAAAAATAAAAAAGCAGAAATTGACTGTGCAGAATGATGGTGTTACGCTAAATGGCAGTCAAATGTTCTACAAAATGTGGCAGTGTGAGTGTTTCTGTGTCCTTCCTCAGTGTTGTGTTTTCATTTAAAAAAAAACAAAACATAATAATCACTGGTGACTTCTTCTGTCTTTTTGTCTGCTTTCATACCTTTCTTTCTATCTGACCACCCTGTTTCCTGCTACAGTAAATACTCAGTAAAGCACCAAACGTGTAATAAATGCAGCTGAAAATAGTCCCAAACAAATGCATTGTTTAACCCTGAAAGAGTAACGTTCGCTAAAAACTACATGTCCAATTTGTTTTAGGAAAGTACTGAGTCTATTTAAAGATGAAATTATATATGTGTGGCCCATTTATTTAAAAAAAAATGTGTTCAGTAAGAACAGTGGGCTTGGGGCTGAGAGCAATAGCCAGGGTAGGGAAGTCAGAAAGTATTGGAAAATAAACCTTGAAACACATTTGTGATTTTTGTCTTTTCATTGACTTTCTTGAGAATAACCCTATCCTATAAAACAAAGTAATAGCTTCTTGGGAGTCCTTTTTACCACTTGCTTATGCCTCCTGACTGTGACTAAAGGTAAAACGATCCATTAATTTACAAGAAAAAAAAGAAAATTAATTGAAAGTCTGAAAAATTGATTGACCCCAGGTTGAGGAGGACCACCAACAGCTCATGGAGACAATGACCGAACAGTGTACCCTCAAAAAAACTTGTCTATAACTCTACATTCTCACTCTCTGTCAGCACCTGTAGGTGGCGCACTCTTCCTGGCAGTCGCTGTGGCTGTGCAGTGCGGCACAGTATGGAGATCTGTGGCTTTGGCCCACTGTCTGCCGTCTATGAGGCCATTGTATCAATGAGGTAAAGATAGCATCTCTCAGTAGACATCACCTCCACACACACAGAGTGCCCAGTGTTCACGTCCAACTGCCCGTGAATGAAGATCAGCGGCTGGCTGGAAAACTCTGCTCTGCTCCCCCGGACAAGTCTCTCTCTCCATTTCTGTTTTTTCTGGTTACCCCCAACTCCCGTCTCACTGTCTCTCTCCCTCTCTCTCTGTGTTATTGTGTCTGTCCTAATCACACCAAACCACTGACCTCAACATGTTTATAGATTCATCATCAAACTCCCCCAGTGATTTACTGACACTTACTTGTCTGTAATGTACTGACATCACATATCTTATTGTTGAGAACAGCTACAGACTGTGACACTGTAACTATATCACTAAGCGTGATATAGTCAAAGATGAGTTGAGGTGCTGCTTGTTCACTAGCATGCCCAGGTGAAAATACTTCCCTCACTCAAAAATAATTGCATCAAGTGTTTGGTCTTCCTCCAATGTATTATGAACAACTGACATGGGTACCCATCTGTTTCCATGGTAACCTACTCCCCTGACAGTCGGCAGGGCAACAAGCGAGCTCAGTCTCATGCCAGGTGTGTTTTAACCTGTCATCGCACGAGGATAGCAGCTGATGAGGCTGCTGCAGGAGGGAGGTGACGACTGACAGGCAGAGATCTACACTTCTCTTCCCTCTCAGGCCTCTTGGGTAACACACAGTGAAGCACATTCAGCAGGCAGTTATCCAAATGAGCACTACCACGCCATGTGAAATTAGCTTTAGATGTTATGATGTCCCATTTTAGTGACAAGCAGGAAAAAGAAAAAAAAAAAGAAACCATGAAATCATTGTATCAGAGCTTTTCAGTCCTCATCACGAAAGAGCCAACATTTCCCACATCATTGTCTTCTGAAAATGTATCTAAATGTAATGTGATCTAATGTAATCTAGGGCTCAGCTAGGCTATAAATTTCAAAATCTTGGTGTCCATTGTGAAAGGATAGTGCTGGTCACACTTTATTACAGGACAGTTCTTCGTTAAATAACATGAGCTGTCATCTCATAAATTTTCGAACCCTGTCTCCTACAAATTACGCGCAATGTACTACATATACTAATAATTTGCAACAGCAAATAGGATTTTAAAGAAGTGTTGCTGCAAGAATTACATCGTTTTATCAACATAATGAGAAAATGTTTTTCATGAACATATCTGCAAAGTTGCAAAATGTTCATACTTAAAATGCATCTGCAAAATGTTGCCTGATTTCATTTGCTTCTGAAAAGATTTCAACATCCACTTGTAGCAGTTACAGCTTGTTTACTTTTTATATCTTTAGGTGCTTGAAGCACTTCATTAAGGTTAGAGAAAGATTATGAACCTAGAGTAGGTAGAAAGAGTAGAGCAGTAGAAAGGGTGTCTTTAATTTTTCGATATTTCACCAAAGTAATCTTAGTCTTTCCCTTATCAAAGTTACCTAAGCCTACACACACGTGGGAATCAGGATGCAAATCCTTCTCTACAATGTCAAAATCTTATGTTTTATACAAAGGACCACCTTCCCACAGCTTCTGTGTTACAAGAACATAATACCACCTTGGCTGAAAAAACATTGCCAGTGAACATATTTGCAGGCAGCAATTATGTTTCCTTCAAAACACCCTTGGAAAGACAAATTAGAACTATATAAAGCATAATTTGACATTTTCTGTTTCCGTCTTTCTTTTATACAGAATATTATTCTAACTTTGCCCCTCCTACAATTTCAGTAACTAAACAATAAAAGCTGGCCTGTTGCACTTATACACTGTAAGAAACTCCAGAATAACCTCTCACCACACAGGAGCATACAACTATGTTCTGTCATTCCTCAGGTAATTCCTGAGACCCAGCCCAGCAGCACTCGCACCCTCCATCCCCACCATCATCAACTCAAATTACCACATTCCTTTCCCCCTAACCTGCTCTTTAGAGCCTAAAAGTGAAGGGAAAGGATGCCCGAGGAGACAACTTTTAGAGTGAGGTACACACTCTGCGCAGAAATTACCCGTACAGAGGAGAGAGACACCCTGTTTTAGAGGAGGTTCAATACAGTTGAATGCTGCGATAGACTACATAGCACTGGGACTAAAATGGTTCAGGGAGTCACATTTTTGTGTTGAAGACACAGCAAAACAATGAGCTTGTCATCATAACGTTGGGAATCTGGATGAAATAAAAAAACATGTTCTCTCTACCTCATCAGTCTGGTTGACTCTTGTGTTGGTCAGTCAGTTTTTTTTTTTTTTTACAACTCTTGTCTTATTACTGTAGTTTTGGTTGTCAATGTTATCGGTAATGATATCATTATACTCACAATGTTCATCTCTGAGCTCAGGCAATTCGGCGACATCGCTACGAACGACGTCCAGTGGGGTACGAAAAGGAGAAGCAAGAGATCATGAGGGCTTTTGACAAACCCACAGGTAATTTTTGGCGGGAGAAAATGAAGATGAGTGAGTGTAGTAGTGAGAGCTGACATTTTGCCCGTGTAATGATGGATTATTACTAACATTTGAGGAGCACTCACTTTCTGATTCACCTAAAAATAAAAAGGTTGAAATAACGTGGTTAAATCTGGTTCATTTGTTTACAGCCTCTCTGATTTCTAGACTTTTTTTCTTAGTCTGTTGGACTTGTAGACTGTAGATATATTACAGTTTTCCTAGATCTCAACAAGAAGTGATTCTTTAGAGTAAAAGCATTAATACTGCTGGACACTTTACAGGGCAACAATACACCCAATATACTACTGTACTATACTGAAGAAAAGAGATTACTTAAAGTGATAATCATCTGTATCGTGATGATTATCTGTGTGGTGTCATACGGGGGGGAAAAAAGTTCAAATGAATTATCTCATCATCTTGATTTCACACACAGAGCATCTCTGAGATATACTGAGCTAATTAGTTCCTCTGTGTTTGATCTCACATCCAATTATAACACACGCACTTTTTAATGAAAACATCAACAGTCACGGCCTTCAAGTTTCTCCAGCACTGTAGGCAGCGCCCCAGGACAGAGAAGGAAAGAGAGAAACATTTTCGCCTCAGGAAACAGGATGTCCCGAGTCACACTAGTGCCCTCAGAATACTCAGACCCGCAAACAAAATAAAGTTTTCCAAAATACAATATGGGGCAATCGGAAGCTCAGGGGCCACCCAAATCTGTTTCACCCTTTTGATCATCCCTTCATCTACATCTTTATATCTTTTCAGAAGCAAAGCTGGTTCCAAGTTAAACAGGCTTACTGCAAAGTCATTAATTGGGTCTGTGCTTTGAAATATATATACAGACATATATAGATATATAGATATAGACATATAGATATAGATATATAGATACTGTAACCTTTTCTTGCTCCTGTTCATGTTTTCTTTTTCTTTTACTTGTAATAATAAGATAAAGATATTTTGTACATTATTGTTTGGTTTATCCTCAAATTTTGCATTAAAATCATTACTGAAGCACTAAATTCAGAGTTAATCAGAAATTGTTCATTATATTTAGTAAGGGACTGTGTGAAAGTTATTGCAGTTACTAATGTTTTCTTTGGTCCATCACAAGGCCGACGCCCCAACAAGAACGACAGCATCAGGTGTTTCAGTAAGCACTTGTTTAGGTTCAGGAGACACAGCCCTCTAGCAGCCATAGTAAGTATGGCAGGAGCAAAGGAGGATGTCACCTGGTGTTATCGTAGCGCAATAAGATCTGCAAAGGGAGGAGGTCGGGGCGGATGTAAGGGTCGACAAAACGTCGGACTTTGACGTGAGATCAGTGTTCATTTCCCATTTCCAACTGACAGTGAACATTGTTTCATAAGAGTGACCACGATTTTTCCCTCACCTTAACCACGTGTTTAATATTGTAACCATGACAGCAAAGCTCCCCTAACCTTAACAAAGTAGTTACTTTAATCCAAACCATGATCTCTCTATAAATCTAACTAAGTCATTTTTGTGCCTAACCGAAACCAAACCTTAACCACGGCATTGTCACATAATGAATAGATACTGGTTCAGTCTTCCCTCAAGTAACTTATTATTCTGTTTTTATTCTCTAGTGATTCAGAAAGCCATTCATTCATTAATAGGCAGTGAGTTCTTGATTAGATTGTTGAGATCATATTTACACTAAATTTGAAGGTAGATTACGTACATCAGATGCTCAGTTATACCCAGCAGCAGCGTGAGGAGTGGTCTGAGCAGGCCCAGGATCCACAACAGGTCCCCCTGGCCTCCCAGGCCATATGATCCCTCTGCCAAAAGAGGAATAAGGTCGGGCCTTTCATTTCTTGCCGGTTCTGCACTCTGTGGTGCAGATGCCTGTTTCTTTTTGCCCATGTGGAGATCTGAATATGGCTCACAGTAAGCAGATCCTAATCCACAGCAGAGGGGACCTCTCCTGTCTGTTGTCTTTTCAGATTGGCCCCTTGCTCTGTTTTCAGCATCAGTGGGGAAACGTTTTCGATTACTGGGAAAGGAACATGAATGGTGGCTTTGTTGGTAGGTCTTCATGTCGATTTGGTCAGGTCTTTGAGTCCCCCCATGACCACCGACACTGCATACCCTCAAAATCTCACCACCACTATAATTATCGCTCTGTTACTGTTTTTTTCCCCTCATTTGTTCTTTATGTTTAATCAGTGTGTAAAGACTTGTATCTATCTCCTTTCCACCCATCTCTCTCTGCCTCCTTCTTTTATTTTGATCACGGGAAGTAAGAAGTACAGGGCATGGCTTGCGGAGCTTTGATCCAGATGGGGCCATCTGAGAGTATGAGTAAGACCCAAGAGCCAGGGCTCAACAAAGGATGCTCAGTCCTCCAGGCCTGACTAACTTTAATTTGATGGAGAAAAGGAAAGAGTCTCTGTTTCCATCTTCCATATGTCAACTTCAGCACATTCTTTACAAAAAACTCAGATATGATTTTACACAACTTTTGCTTCTCTGTACTCACAATGTTACCGTGATTAAAATTAAATACAGGGTACATACTTAATCCCCGAAATGATCCCAAACACTTCAGTATATAAATTTCTTCTTTAGCTTACAGGTTTTGTGGTTTACAACCCATCAAAACAGACCATTGCTAACTTCGGAATTCTCATTATTGTTTATCAGCTAAAACCATGTTAACAAAAACACGAGTTTTTCTTTTCAGTTTGTTTCATTTGCAAATGAGGGGAGAAAAGTAACCTGTATTTTGCAAGAAAATCACAGGGTACACAAAAATTTTAAACATAAAAATGAACAGGATTTCTCATTCTGTTTTTTTATGTTAATTATCACGACCTCTTAGATTTATCTTGTGACTGCTACGGGTGGTCCTGCCAAACAGGTCAGGAAAAACATCCATAACATAAAACTGAAACCAACATGTGTTAGTCTGATGGTGTATGTGCCATTGACTCAAAATAAACTACAGTGCCCATGTTTATCATAATGAAGAAACATCTCACAAAGTGCAGTGGTGTTGGTTTCTAATATTTTTGGACAACAATGGAAAACAATGGCACAACAGAATAAGCTATATCAGGCTTTAAACTCAGGCGATACTTGTTAATAGGATCAATTCGGTCTTTGTTTTGGTTTTATCGTGGGATTCAGGGACAATAATAAAAATGAATAACATTTCCACCCTAATCCTTTAAATAGGTGTATTCGAGGACATATATTGAATTTTAATTTAAATGGTCCAAGAGTTTGAGAAGCCATTGCTTTCATGCCTAAAGACTAAAAAAAAAACAAAACAAAAAAAAACAGGAGTCTAACAAATCATTCTACACCATCTATACTTAAGTGGCTTTATAACCACAAAAGTGGTCAGAGAGGTCACTAAAGCTGACTCCTGTTTATGGTGCGGCTGGCGGTATCCAGGGATATTGCTTGGAGAAGCACGACGGATGTGGAGAGAGGTTAGAGGGAGACAAACAGAGCTGAGGGTCAGTTTGTTTGGGATTCTTGAGAGGAGATAGCAATTCACAAAGCCTTTCTAATGAGAACCAGCTGACTGCTAATAAAGCTATAGCCAGGCCGGGGCTATTTGCTTTTGTTGTGGACCTTTAGAGGGGGGCTTCTGTTTATTGTGCTTTATTCTCCCAAGCCCCTCAAAAGAAGGCAAAAGAAATTTATACTTGGTCGAGTTTACTTTGAGTCCATCGGATTTTATCAAGCTACTCGATGAGTTTTCCCAGAGTGAAAGATTTGCTGATACACCATAAAGTGAAAGGACAAAAATCCTCTTGATTTACTGTCCTTATTCTACACTTGAGTTTTGATTTTCTTTGGATGAGATCTTTCAGTACTTTTACAGCATATTGAATTTGTTAGTTTAGTAACCTTTGTGTAGCATCTGGTCATTTGGTTCTGAAGCCTCTATGAAAAGCAGAGAGCTTGATGACTTAGCAAAAAGTATGAGAAATGTATTTATAGTATGTATTCATTTTTTTCCTATGATTTTGATAATACCTGTGACAGTTAACCAAGCATGGCATTGTAAGACTGAAATGTTCTGTAGGTGCCCATATTAGTATTGTTAACGTGACTATACAGCACATGTAAAAAGATGATAGTTTATATGGCGACTTGAACAGGCAACCGTGTTTCCTAAAAATTATGTTTCTATAAAACTAAACTGTAACAGCAAATATGTCTCCTAGGAAATGTAATTGTGACCGGATTTCATTTTCTATAAACATAATAACGTTATGTTGTTAATTACTGTATTTTGTAAGTCACGAATATGTCAATACTGAACGTATCGGTAAAATGTTCACAAATGTATTTGTTTTCCGCCAAAATATCAGATCTTGCAGTACAATATCCACTTTTACTGACTAGAGCATTATTTAACTTTTTCATGGTTCTGTTTAGACTCTCACAGCACTTGGTTAAGGTTAGGGAAAGATCATGGTCTGAGTTAATACAGAAAAAGATCACAGCGACTTCAGACACATGTCTTTTTACATTTAACAAAAAAAAACAAAACACGATCTCTCCCTCACCTTTACCAAAGCGCTTTTTCTGCCTAAATCTAACCACAGCCGGGACTCTGGATATGAACTCCACTCTCTGGTGTGGCAGTCACGCACTTTGTATGCTTGCCATCCACCCTAACCTCCTCCTAGGCGTCCCTGCTGCTGTTAATAAGTGTAGGGCTTCATTCATACAAAAAATATATTGCCCGTGACCATAATCCAGGTTACGTCCATCCAGTAGGACTACAGAAGAGATATTTCACTCGATAATTTAAAACTTTGACGTCCTAGTGGCATTAGATGAAAAGTCAGTGGATCACCACAATCGGTATCCTCTTAGGACCTTGGATCTCTGCAAATTTTCATGACAATCCAACCAATCAATGATGAGATATTTCAGTTTGGACCAAAGTGGTGGACCAGCATCCACAGAGCCATGCTGCTAGCACGGCAACTGTATTAGAAAAAAATAAACACAGCACTTTAAAAGTACTTACAGAAGTCCTAAATTCTGCTGTTTGCATTACAATAAATATGAAATGGGGATTTGTGTACTGACTGATATTGTAATGTTGGGTAGGAGAGAATCATGATTAGATTTGCTCCCAGTGGGCTGTGCCCCCCTCTCTGAATTATGGGAAATGTCTGATTTCCTGGGTAAGAACTTTTTCTGCTGTTCATCCAAAATCAACATGGAGATCATGCTCAGTTTATACAGAGAGGCAACAGATAAGGGAGAATTTTGCTTCCTCTCTACAGCTTCATGTCTTTTATTTTTGCTCCAAAGAGAGACAATAGTGTTTTGTTTTGTCTGAACTTCTGCTGCGCCACAGAGCTTGTCGGTATTCCTCTCAGAAGACACTTGATTAATTTTTGGAAATGATCCAAGATGCTGTAGGTGTTGAGCGGGAATGGGTGAAAGTTTTCTCTAAACAAAACATATGTAAGACTTTGCAAAGGCTTCTAATCACTGACCACGCAGCAACAAAGAATCAAACAGATATGATTACAGTACTTTAATTTCTCAGTCTCTAGGAGTACAAAGGAACAAAACTGAGACATTATGACAATGACATGATGGTGATTCATGATCTCCGAACTAAAAGCACAATATAAATATGTTTGTGGGAAACTGATAAAAAACAAAACAACATAATACAGGTGATAATACTGTAAGCTGTCATCCAATGTTTCCACTGTTATTAATTTTTTTGAAGTGAGTAAAAAGCCTTGATGCTTCACTAGTCTTGCTCTTCGGAGATGACTTACAAGTGAGAAGAGGAGCTGTTTTTTCTTCCCCATTCAGTTGTTTGTGTACATATTCATTTCCGCCTGCTGATTACAAATGCAGTCAGTAATGTAATTACTCCCCGGTCCCTAAGAAATGTCTCTACGATGAGCTTTTTACTAGAAGGCTTTTCTCATCGAAGGTGGACATCATTAGATTTTACGTTTGCCTGGGGTACACTGTGAAAAACAATGAATTTAGCAGTTTTCTGTTTGATTTTTTATAAGAAAGAGCAAGAATATATAAAATGCCAGTTTACAATCCAAATGAAAGGGGGATAAATAAGTGTCTGCACTTTTCCAGTTATTGTACCATATACAAAATTAGTACATTTTCTATTAAAACACTAACTGACTTAGATGCAGGCCAGCAAACAAAACTTCATGACAAATTTGATCAAACTTTATCATGATTTTGGGAGTGACACCACTGTAGAAAACAGGCATGCTGAAATAATAGTGTCAAGCTTTTTCATTCCTTTATATCACATATGTAACTTGCAAAAACCATGTCTCAGATGGAAAATTATGCAACAATTGAAAGGTGCTATATGTAGGTTTTTGCTATCGCTACATAGCCAATATTACCATTAACAGCGGTTTACTTACCAGTCTAGAAGAAAATTTGAGAGTGCAGCATCAAACTTTCCTTTACTTCCCAAGACCTGTGTCCAGCGGTGGAAAGCAACACCGATGCTAGCTCTAAATTTGCTTCTATCACTTCTTTTCTTCTACTGAAGTTAGCATGCTAACCAGCTAGCTCCAGCCCGTCCCATCTCATAACACTATTTATCAATAGTGAGTCAATGGACAATAGTTTGAGGAGTAAACTGAATGATTCCTGGCACTTATTTAAAATTGAATTTTTCATAAAGTTTTCTGTGCTTAAAAATACAGCCAATTTGGGGTTATTTTTTGGCAGGCGTTCATTGAATAATTTCTGCAAATGTGTGGAGAGATTTGTGGATGAATGTTGTATTGTTGTATCGTGGTGACAGCACAAAGAGTCACTCTCTACAGTATACTGCACAGGCAGGGATCTCTGATTCCCCATTTCCTCTGGGAGCCTTCCAAAGCTACTCTCCTCAGTGCTGGAAAATAAAAACAGAGTCATTATTTCACATAGTTTGGACTGATTAAAGCTGCAGTTATCATAAGGGAGCCCCATGAGAAACATAGACCCTTACTATTTATTAAACCTGAACTCTGAGCTGTAATCCTCCCTCCTCTGTCATTCCCGTTCACACATTACACCTAGAGAAATTTGTGCAGTAACTACCTCCTCTTTCGTTTCACTGTAAGTCATTCTAGGAAAAGTAGGCAATTCAGATAGGCTTGGAAACTGGTAATTCAGCTAATTCTAGTGCGTCAGACCCTTGGATAAATCGGGACCTTGTCTTGCCCAGTATTGACACAAGCCTGTTCTCTGCTGCTTGAAAAGCTTTCACTGTCTGTATGAGCTGAACACTTCACAATCCAGACTTTTACCAACCTGGGCACTGCATAGTTCCACCTCGACGACCAAAGCATACCACCAGCAGGACGTATAGAGGGCTCTCTGTAGAGTGTGGCAGAAAAATGTGCACAAGGTTAAAAAATTGTTTTCATAACTAAGGATATATAAGAAACATTGGATAAGCCAAAACCATTTTGCTAAGGCATGGGAAGGTATAAGCTGAGTATGAAGATTAAACATTCAAAAATAAAAGTCAGGATTTCATTGTGAAAACTGTGTGTACTTAAACTGTTCATTAAGTGTACTTCCCAATCTAAAATATAAAAGCCGTGATGTGATACCTAATTGTCTGACGTTGCAGTAACTCATGTGACCAGAGCTTCTTCTGGTTCTAGTCCAACCCTGTCTCTTAGAAATTATGTTTCTATACAACCAAACCGCAACAGCAAATGTGTTTTGTAGGAAATGTAATCGCTGGCTGGGTTATTATCAGAGGCAACATATTGAATTTGATTGAATGAAGCACTACATTTATTAACAGCGGTGGAGTTGTCAGGTGGTGGTTAGGGTGGATGGCAGGCATACAAAGTGCAACTGTCACACCAGAGAGTGGGGTTCATATCCAGAGTCCCAGCTGTGGTTAGCTTTAGGCGGCAAAAGTTTTTTTGGTTATACTTAGGGAAAGATCGTGGTTTTGGTTAAATGTAAATAAACACGTTGTGTCTGAAGTTACTGTTAACTCTTTCTGTATTAACTCAGACCACAATCCTTACCTAATCATAATCAAGTGCTGTGAGTGCCTAAACATAACCATAAAAAGGTTTAATAACATCGAGTCACTACAAGTGGATATTGTACTTTAAGATCGGATATTTTGGTTGAAAATTTTTACCAATACGTTCAGTATCTACATATTTGTAACGTGACAAATACGTAAATTAACAACATATACTCATTATGTTAATAGATAATGTAATCTGGTCTCAATGATGTTTCCTACAGAACGTATTTGCTGTTGCAGTTTAGTTGTATAGAAACATCTTTTTTAGGAGACAGGTGGTTTATTCTCAGACTTTATTAACACAGGCTCCCTTTAAAATTGTCATTATAAAACCCCACAATCTAGACAGTCTAGTATTAGGTGAAATACATGAGTAAGAATCTTCGGCATGTGTACTGTGTTTCACGGGGGACACAATAAAGGTGGTAATCAACATACAGCTGTCTGACGGGTTCTTGTGTCGAGCCTCCAGATATTGTTCCAATGTACCTATGGACAGTAGAAAATGGTGTCAGAAAAGGATTAAAACAATGGAAACGATGCGGAGATGCAAGAGGGCATAGTCTGCAACAATGTCCAGCAAGGGAAGCAGTGTGCAAAAAAATGGACATTATGCTAGAGTGTGCAAAACAAAAAAAATGTCTGAAATGAACGCAACTACAGTGAGTGAGGACACCGATGATGAAATTCCATTCTTGGGCTCACTGTCAGCTGATGCAGAGGGCAGTCCATGGATGTTGGACATGAATTTGGGCAATTACCACACAGTCATCTCAAAGGTGAGGAGCCCATGGAGTAGTGTGCACCTATGGTGGTAGTGCCCAAGCGCAGGTGCACAGGTGAGAATATGCACCAACCTCATTGAGCTGATCAAATCACTAATGAAAGAGAAGCATACACTCCCCTCAGTTGAGCACACCTTAGAATAGCTTGTCGTAGCCAAAGTATTTTCAAAGCTAGAAGCCAATGCAGGATTTAGGCAGACTCCACTGTCCAAGGAGTGTTCCCTGCTAACCATCTTCATAACTCCATTCAGGCAGTATTGTTATAACCGTCATCAGCACCAGAACGCTTCCAGAAACGCATGTCTCATATCCTGGAGGACCTGGAACGAGTTCCGTGTGAAATGGAAGATGTGCTCATCTGCGGAGCCACACAGAGGAAGCACAATGAGAGGCTGTGGAGGGTGCTGTCACGACTGCAGGAGGCAGGATTGGCACTTAACAAAAAGTACGAGTTCTTGAAGAGCAGGATAACCCTGATAAGGTGAGCACTGTGAAAGCCACGACAGAGCCAGGTAATGTCAGTGAGTTGAGATGCTTTCTGGGATGACAAATCACCTTGGGAAATTCCTACCTTACCTGGCCAAGAAAACGTGTCCTCTCAGAGAATTACTGAAAAAGTCATCTGGGCCTGGGGGCCCCAACAGCAACAGATCTTTGCTAACATCAAAGAAAAACTGACACACACCCAGGGCTAGCACTGTTTGACCCAAACATTGAAACACGATTTATTCTCATATGGGATGGGTGCTGTGCTTCTCCGGCGGCAAGCAGGTACAGAATGAAAACCGTATGCTATGCTTATGCTTATGCTTATGCTTATGCATGTGCTTCAAGAGCCCTGAGCAGCACTGGCCTCAACATGGACCTGTGAGAGGTTCATGGAGTTCCTCATCAGGAAAAGTTTCCATATCACAAGCCCCTGGTTCCTCTGCTGGGCTCAAGAGCTTGGATGAACTCCCAGCGCGTTTACGGCATCTGCTCATGCGACTAATGAGGTTCTCTTACACCATATCACATTTGGTTGACAAAGACATTGCAACTGCAGACGTGCTGTCCAGAGCTCCTGTCAGCAACACAAGCAGAGGGGCTGCAAGAGGAAGACATCAAATTGTATGTTGTCTCGGTCATAGCAAGCCTGCCAGCTACAGAAAAGAGACTTAGAAAAATCCGGACACACCAGGACAATGACCCCATACTCCAGCAGTGAACAAGTACTGTGTGGAAGGATGGCCAAACAAGTTCTCATTGAAAGAGTGTTCCAGCCCTATCTGCCATTCTCAGGTGAGCTCATGCTTCAAAATGGTCTGCTATTATATGGCAACAGAACAGTAATCCCAGCATCCCTCAGAGCAGATATGCTGACCAAGCTGCACATGGCTGATCTGGGAATAACCAAAAGCAGGGATCGAGCTAAACAGTCAGTGTGGTGGCCAGGCCTCAGCAGAGAGCTGACAAAAATGATAGAGAACTGTGACACACATGGCTGTGAGAGAACAAACCTCAAAGATAAATGATTCCTGCTGAGTTCCCATCAAGGTCATGGTCTACTGTAAGGGCAGATTTGATTCAGACAGAAAACAAACATTACTGGGTCATTGTGGACTATTTTTGAAGGTACTATGAAGCGGCGAAACTAACATCCACAACATCGGAAGCAGTGATCGAGTTCTTCAAGTCTATCCTTGCAGGTCATGGAATACCATAAGCGGTACACTAGAACAACGGACCACAATTTGCATCCGAGCCCGTCAGAAAGTTTGCACAGCAGATGGCAACTATCCAGACATGGAGAGGTCAGTTAGACAGAGAGTGCCAGTCTAAATGGTAAGACAACCCTCTGCCAGTCTGGAATTCAATCAGAGAAATAATGCTGTTTTCAGTCTGAGCAGACCACAGAACTAATTGATGTATTTTTGTGACTGTTTGGCAGTACACAATACTCGTATAATTAAAATGTTTGACTGAGACAGTCTCTGAGAGAAAAGTAGAGCAAAAAAAGGAACAAGAGCATGAAACAGTCAAACAAAGAAAAAGTAGGTAAAGAGAATTTGTGATTGAATTGCCTGTTTACTAAACCCCTCCCCTGAGCAGTGATTGTCCAATCATAGTTTAGCAACCGTAACTAGTTGCAGCAAGCCTGTCTAGATTTGGATTTCTTCACATGTTGAAACACCATTTCCAGATGTACAATAAATACGAATTATTGTACAATAATTTTGCCCTCTGTACGATGTATGATTAATGCCAAAAGTCCCATAATGTACGATAATTTGATGATTTTGTGACACTTAGTAGTTGTAATCAGCCATGGCTCTCATTTTAATTCATTTCCCGACACGATCAGGATAGTAAAATGGGGCTCCTACGTCTATGTTGAAGCCAAAGTGGCGTGCCTGCAGCCGTGGCAGGAGCAAGCCTTTTTTTTTGCCTTTGCAAAATCAAATGCATACAAATAAATTGTAAGGAATGGCTTTAACAGCATGTTTATCTGTTCCAACGTAAGCTAGAAATGTCAGCATGTCCAGCTAACTAACCTACTACCTACCTAAGCAACCTAACCCAGCGCTACTCAAGTCCAAGAGTTAGTATATGATTAGCTAACTACATTGTCTTGAGGGAAAGGCACATGTAACATTAAAAAAACCCTGCTGATACATACCTTTTTTAAATATGAGCAGTGATGTATAAATCTAACTTCTGTCTTGCTTGTCCATGTAGCATCCAAACTGGGATTTTTCAGCAGTCACAGACTATAAATGAAAATCTTACTTTTACATACTTCTGCCCTGAATTAGGGACACATTTCGAATGCGAAAAAAAATTTTTGAGTGGTAAATCTACCACCATTGTAGCAATAGTAAAAGTAACTAAGAGAAGCAGGTTTAGGCAAAAAATAAATTGAGATAAGATATGAATATTCTTTGTATTACAAATATTTCCGCAGATGTACACATTGCTACTCTGCAAATGCAGCTTTTCTGTTTCCATAGGCCTTTACTTTGACAAAACAACCTTCAGTGTAATGCCGGTTATTTCAAGTGTCAAGTAAAATAAACAGGGTATGGCTTTTGCTAATGGAGCGAATCTCATAAAAAAAAAAAATCATACATTTATGCAAAAGAAAGCAGTATTATGGCTGCAGCCAAGGATGGTTTATTTCCCTGGCTGGAAGTGGGGCTCTCGTCAAACATTTGCTGTACTGAACTCATCTGTTTGGTGGAGCAAACAGAGCATCTAAGGCAGGCTGCATTTCATCCCAGCCATCAGAGTTTGTGCAGTGTCAGAAAATACTTCTGCTCCATAGCTGAGTTTACCTGTGTAAACATCATAAACAGAGGGAGATTTTAAACTCCTGGCTCGCTCAAAGAAAATAGAGCTGCCCGAGAGGGAATTTGACGTACGGCTACCACAATAAACCTGCAGTTGGATAAAGTTTCCAGAGTGGGGGGTAGAATCATCACAACTTGCACCCTAACAGACTTCATCACCTTTTTTACATTTTCTTACTGTTTGGAACCAAAACATGGAGAGGATATGTATGTCATCCCCCCACTCAAACATTCACCTCCTCCTCCCTCTGAGAACACATGAAACTGACCCAAATTAAACCAAATATAAGTTCGGCAGCACTGGCATGCCCTTTTCTGAGATCAGAATCGTGCATATGAATTAGAAAAGCATCTGAATAATGTCTGAGAAAGCTCAAATGTCCATGTCTGAGGTGGATATAACCACACTTGTCTGTAAACACCAGAAATAATGATTCGTTAGTCAGAAAAAATATCTAATTAGTCTGCTAATCAGGTAGTCATATGGCCACTCAGCGAGGCAGCTGCTAAAAAAGAAAAACAGTTATTTGTTCTACAGTCCCCGGAAAAGTCAATCGATCTACCAGAAATCAAGCTGCTGAGTCAGCGAGTTGGTAGCTGCTGGAACAGTCAAACAAACTAAAAGATAATCAACCAAGTAGGTCAGACTCTGATTGAATCAGTCATCCGTTTAATAATTATAATTACCAATTAGTCCACTAGGCAATAGGTGAATTCTGCTCAAGAAAAACAAGCATATCCAGGAACTTGGAACTGTTGACTGATACAACCTGTCAGATATATCCATCTTCCTGTGTTAGATTTTTGCAGAAGTTACCAGCACAATAGGAGGACAGCTGCACATATTTTTAATATCCAACAATTTACTGAATCACTCATCAACAACAATCTTAATAACAAGAAAGGTTGTTTAATAAACTGTTCCAGTCCATGAGTATCTACATTAATCTGCAATAATGTATTTAAAGTCTGAAAACCATGATCTGAACACAATGAAAAAAGGTACAGGGTTATTTTTGTGTGCCTAATCTCATTCATATTAAAAGGTTAAGTAAATCCTGCACCCCATTGCTGGCAAAGGCAAATCTGCCCTTCAACACTGCCTATATTTTTATTTATTGTCTCGTTTTTGCCTTCTACCTGGAGAGGTTTGATATGAAACGCGCTTTTGTGTGAATTAAACAGCAATGATGAAACAACTCCATATCTGGTGTCGTTCATTTTCTCTCATAGTATCGCTGTCTTTTTACGGACCAAATAACTACGTTCTGGTCTCTGATTTTTAACTTCAGCACTGTGCCAAAACTCAGCCTCTTCCTCAAATCACTGGCTGCTCTTCTCTCTGATCTCTTCTACCTGTTTTCTTGTGCCTTACTGGAGAAGGCCCCATCTGACTCACCACAGGTGAACAGAGCAGCCATTCATCTAATTTCTGAAGTTATTTACTGGACCTCTGCCAGTCACCGATTAAAGCACGCTGATCTACCAACCCCATCCACTGATGGGGGTCCATGCTCAACCTGGGAAACATACAGAACTTCAGTGGTTCTCAAACTTTTTCTGGCATGCCCCTCTTCAAAAGCTGAAAAATGTCCCCTCCTCAGCTGTACTTTCAGACTGTGGTACAGAACTGAAGCAGCCTTTTGGATGAGAGGTGAAATGTCTTCAAGAACTTCAAGCAAGTTCATTTGTATAGCACTTAGAAATGGTAGCGTACTGTACTTCAGAAATATTGCCTCAGTTCATCAAAGGAAAAAGAAGGAACTAAAAAGCAGCAAATCTCTCCATCAAGACTCAAATCTCCCTTTGTGTGAGTAAGTCCATTATTCTGGAATAAGCCCATTAAAAACAGAAGATAATGCCAGCGCCACCATTCCAGATACCTCTGAGTTGTTTGGCAAGAATGTTTAATTCATTTTGTTTAATGGTGCACTCTAATCAGCTTAGAGGATTGGTGCTCATTTGCTGACAAGGCTGATGTGCATTTCTTCCACAAGGGGGCCTTTTAATCTGAGATTTTGTAGCGTTACCCCGTACTGTACTGTACATTGAATATTGGTCCTCTCTATAAATGCATGTTCTCTGGTTGAACACACACACACACACACACACACACACACACACACACACACACACACACACACACACACACACACACACACACAGTTCACCACAATGCACACAGCCTCTCCTCAGGTAGCTATGAATTGCACTCTATCACACACACACAGCATAGTCATTCCCTACTGTATACCAAAATACAACACTATGTTTCACTATTTCCAGCACACACACACACACACACACACACACACACACACACACACACACACACACACACACACACACACACACACACACACACACACACACACACACACACACACACACACACACACACACACACACACACACACACCTCTCTGTGTAAAAGATTCATATTCATGGAAACACATCATGAATAACTCCTACCACAAGACAAATATGCCACGGTGTGTTTGGTTTTCTTTTTATCTATTTAAGAGTTATCACCACCATATGTACTGCATATTAACTGTCGCTCGTCCAGAACACTGTTCTTTTGTCCGCCCATGCAGGTAACCCTCTTCATTGGCCCAGTGACCTGCTTCCTGCCTTCCTAAGCTGCCCTGATCATGGCCTAAAGTATTCTACCCTCAGCTGGAGCTGGACTGGATTACAGATACCTGTAGAGAGCTATTAAGGTGGCTTTACTGGTGGCAGCAAACCTTGATAGCAATATGGACTAAATCTATATGTAGAAAGAGAATGAGAGAAACACATTGCCATGGGGTGAAAGGAAGTGAAGAACAGAGAAAGAGATACTGTATGTTCACATTAAAGGAACCCTCGGGAGCTTTTCACCACTAGTAATGCTATGGAGCAATCTTTTTATGAGCGTGTCAAGGTTACCACCAGTGGTGGTAACGTGTCAAGAAAGAATCTGTAGCATTGTGCCAAAAAGTTAGGTTAGTTGAAAACTTCCAAGAGAAATAAACATTGATGGAAACAGTGCAGATTTAAAAATTTGAGACTGTCCTCCAAAAACAAAACTACAGCAATAGTCCTTTCAGGAAATGTCCAAAAACGACATACGTTTAAGTTCAAGTGACAAAGCTTTTAGCATCTGTAGGAATAATGACTCTTGTACGTTGGGAACAAAGGACTAAGTAGTGTGACTTTAGGGGGTTTAATGGGTCAACAAAACATCTGACTTTAAAACAAGAGATGAATGAAGATGAGTTTTTTGTGCCCGAACCTAACAAAACTGTGACCATAGTGGTGTCAGATCAGAAAACTGTTTTAGCAACAGCTTTGTAACAACCTTGGAAGCCACTAATGGTGAGGTCCTAGCTAAAGCTGTGGCAGATCAAAAATTTCTTGTAACATATGTATTGTTCTGGAGGGCAGTTACAAACAGTATATTTTGTTGTTTAATTTGGAGAACTTGTAAAATTTTCCCAAAAAAATTAGTTATATTTTATGAGGAAAGAAATGCACTTAACATGTTTTAGAGGCCTCAAGGACACACACACACACACACACACACACACACACACACACACACACACACACACACACACACACACACACACACACACACACACACACACACACACACACACACACACACACACACGTGTTTACAAGAAAAAAACTGAATGTAAACATACCTATCTTTGGTTACAAGTAAACTCCACAGGGTACCTTTAAAATTTTAAAGCTGCATTAAAGGATTTAAAACTACTGGAGGGCAGAAACAAAATAACAGAAAAACTAACTGATATATCATCAGCTTGTCAGGCTCTTATGGTTTTGATCAGAACACTTTAGCTTTAGCTTGCAAGATGCACAACACTTTTCTTCATAATCTACTCATTTACTTTGGCTATCTGTCATTTCAAGCTACACAAATAGCATACAGTCAGCTTTTCTTGTCTATGGTTTGACAGAGGGGCTCTAAGACTGAATCACACAATTAATGTGTGGGAAACCAATACGATGGGCTGAAATATCTATCTATCTATCTATCTATCTATCTGACGTAGTTCAAACAAGGCAGACTTTATAAAAAACAAAGCATTGTTTGAGGCATTGAGACTAACTACTTTGAATTAGTTCATTAAGAGGTTTTCTAATAAGAAACATAAATATGGTGCAAGAGTGAACAGTAATGAGTGTCCTTTATCTATCAGGCCAGTGTAGATTGTAATATATGTTAATAAATGATCGATCAGTGGTTTGAAAAAGGCCAATTTCTTTTATGACCTCGGCAAAACAGAAACATGTAATTTATCCCCTGTGTTCCCCACCAGGTGATTTTGAATCAGATATGAAACACAGTATGCGCCTGCATTATTTACACAGTAGCCCAGTAATTCTGTGTGTGAACTGGATTTGATGTAAAAACAAATTTGATTTCTGAAATCTCTGAATAATATGTAGTTAACATTTCTTTCAACCTACCCTGGATTTTTGCTCTAGTAAGACAGCCCTCCTTCAGTTTTTGCTATCAGTTATTTTCACTAAAGACCTTATATCCAGAATAGGCTGCTTAGACAAAATGTTCCCCTATCTGAGGTATCAGAAAACATCTTTAAACTGCTTTCAGCTGGTCAGCCAACTGCAAAGTCCCAGTCTCCTTTTAGACCCCTGGAGCCTGCTCAGTGTGGGGGAGTCTGTAAACAAATCTGCCATCACCTCTCTCTCCTCTCTCCTTTTTGGTGTCTCTCTCTCTCTCTGTCATCCATCCCTTACATGACCTTGTTTCTCCTTCTTCCTCATCCTTACTTTATCCATTACTAGTATTTGTTTGAATCCCTGTGTTTTTCTCCCTTAATCACCTTTACTCCTCCTACCTTGATTTTACCCCAGATATCACACGATAAAGTTACCTCGCACATCTTGTTTCTGTTGCTCTGTCCCTCTCTTGCCTCACCTGCTTTGTGTCCTTATGACATCCGCCTCTACCCCTCCATTTCTTCATTTAGCTTCCAAATTTTATCCTGTGCCTTCACCTTTTACCCTCTGTGTCCAGCCCTTTCCCATTTGTCTTTTTTTCCCAATTAAATCTCATTTCCTGGATGCCTCACAGTTGGTACCATGTCCAACCCTATGCCTAACTTTCCTTTTCTTCATTTTTCTCCTCAACCCCCTCCTCTCCTCCAGTCCTCCCTTTCTTATCCTCCCAAGATCTCATACCACACTCTCCACCACTCTCTGTCCCTCTCTATCCTATTTACTTTAGACCTCAGGCTTCTTTGCTGCCTAAATATGCTTCCTGCATTAACGTAAAACAACCCCCATCTCTACCTTATATTAATTCTAATTCGAGTCATAACAGCTCAACTCTATTTTTAAGAGGCTCAAAGGACATAATGTATGGTGCTAATAATCCTACGAGGTAATCAAAGAATACATCAGATAGCAAAAAGATGCAAAGCATGTTGTCCTTCACTGCATATTCGTGCCAGTGAAGGACAGAGTTTGGGCATCTATCAACAAACAAATTAGAATCAGAATCAGCTTTTCATACCCATGTCAGGAGAGTATACATACAGCTGACATGCAGCTAAAACAAGAACAGCAAGCGAAACAAGGATAAGCAGACACAAACATAAAGCTAGGGCAACCAGGTGAAAAAAAGTAAATACATATAAATATATAAACAACAATGGACAACAACATACAACGTTGCAATAGTGCGGTGGTGCACAGGGGTGCAAAGAGTCCTGGAATAAATAAATACTGAATGGGTAATATAATAGGTAACTTTATAAACAAACAGTTGGTGGATTTTGTACAGTTTATGCATGTAGATAGCCTATATGCACATCTTTGTCTGATATATACAATCTACTTGGATATAGATTTTACCATAATGCCGAATATGTACATATCATGTCACAATTTGCATATTAAACTGCATTATATTCAATTTGGAAGTACAGTAAATGTTTTACAGGTTGTTGCAAAAATCATCACCGATGAAATGCCAATTTAATCTAATTTTCTATTTTAGATGTAGTTTGATTAAAAGGTTTCCATTCACCTCTATGAAATAGTAATTAGTCATCATAAGCTCAAAACTTCAATGTCGATAAAAGGTTTTTTTTCTTGAGTTGGCAATTTGAAGATTTCACATATTTTCACATGACAAAAGCAAAGTGCCTCTAGCTGCAAATAGATTCATGTTTGAAAATCTCACAATTCCTACATGTGTATTGCTTTAAGTAAAAATGTGTTTTCGACCATCAGAAATTGCCAGCCTGAGAGAAGTAAGTAAACTTTTATTTCACCATCCTCGTCTGCCTCCCTCCATCTCACCTCTAATTTTTCAGTTCAAAATACCAATCCCTTAGGGGGCATTTGAGGCATGCTGGCATGGGGGAAAAAAAAAAAAAAAAAAAGTTAATTCACACACCTAAACATTATCTAAAAATACAAAATTATAGTGTAAAGATCAAAAGAAAGGGGAAAAAAAGTTGAAAAACACAAAGTTTAATTGCAGTGGCCAATCCAGTTGACCAAAAGTGTCCAACACCATGAAGGCACATTAGGCCAAAATGTTCTTCTTCATTGTCATGTCTCTCTCTCGATTCCCTGTCTATTACCCATACACAATCCTTCCCTCTTCTCTCCCTCCCATCCTCCCTCTCTCCCAAACCCCCTCTTCCCTTCTCTTCTCCACAGTCCTGCCATCTCTCAGCATTCCTCAGGTCCGCCACACAGAGCCCCATTGTGTCAGTGGGTAAGGGAGGGAGCACACACCAACCTCTCACCATGTGCTGCCGCTGGACTCACCTTAGGAGACCACAAACTACTGTACAGCCTTTTCACACACATACACATACTCAAACACACACACACACTCAAACACACACACACACACACACACACACACACACACACACACACACACACACACCTTGCCTCTTTCTGTCCCCATTTCCTCCCTCGTTCCATCACTCTCCTCCAACTCCCGTGCTTTAATTCCACCCTTCATTCCCTTTTCTTCCGCTCACACTTCCACTGCTTTTGGAAACCGGCCACCATCAACAGGCTTCACCCTCTTTTTTTTTTTTTTTAGACCAATGTTTATAACCAAACAGCCCTGCTCAAAAAGGCTATTGATGAGTTTCTGAGGTTTCAAAGCAAGAGAGCAAGCAGACCCTCAGGAGGAGGAGGAATGGAAGGAAAGAGGGATGGAGGGGATGTATTAACTGAGGGGCCATGTACTCCTGTATAAAATACCTAAGGTGCCAGTGTGGAGACCTCCACCCTGTGCTGCCACTCAATCTGGTTCTTTAAACAGCACAGAAGCAAAAATAGCCAAGAGAGCTAAAATCTGTATTGTAGAGAACCACAATGGTCTGGCTTGCTGCTAATCAACAAGATTTGCATTCAGTAACTTTGATGTAAATGTTGTGAAAATAGCAGGGCTCTATTGTCATTTATACATCTTCAAAACAAGACATCTAATCTCTGCTTCTAACATAGTTGTACTTTAATTAAGGTTTATAAGCCGACCGAGCCGAATTTAGGCCTGTTGTCAAAAATGACAATAAAGAGCAGCTTTAACATAAATATCTTGCTTACTCTTGGCACATTTCTTGTATACCTATTATACTCCTGTTTTACCCTTTTCTTTTTTTTTTTTTTTGGCCATTTGGTTCAAGCAGAAACATGCTTTAAAAAGAGCACTGACACATAATCAACTTATAAAGTTAATAAGGTGAATTTATCCAAAGGACACAGATATACAGTAAACACAATATTCATTTGGAGTCATGTTTGTGGCCACCTGATGAAAAGTAAGTCAAATATTCATTCGGCTTTTATATCTGTTTTGGTCTCCACCAATTCTTGAGGGAAATATCTGGCTCTTTAGCTGATAAATGTTCACCAGCTGGTAGGTGCTTTGGCTGTCTGCTGTTTGGTGCTGAGCAGGTAGTGTACAGTGGATTTTAAGAGCTTTTTTTTTTTTTTCCTTTTGCTGAAATCTGTTGCATGCTGTGACTGGAAACAATGCTATAAGAGCAGTGAGAGTGAACCAAACGGTAAAGTTGCGCTCCAGAAAACCAAAACATTCAGTTAAAATGAAATGCTCCCTGGAGCTGAGGGGAACTCCAAAGACAGTTGATGATTATCTGTTAGTTTGTCACTAAGAGCAACACGTTTCACATACATGTAGTCATTTGATCCATTGTTATAATAAAAACATTGATTACGGCAGTTTTAGATATAATGACGTCACTGATCTTAGTGTTGATGATTACAGGGGGATGATATTTATGAAGATCACATGACTAAATTTATGTCATTTTGAGCTGGAGGTGCAGGAACACCAAGTTAAACAGCAATACTTTGGAAATAGCCAGGATGTAGATGATGCTAAATAGAGGGTAAAATGCAAAAGGACAATGAAATAAAAAATTGCATTAAAATATGCAATGTAGAGAGACAGTTTGTTAAAACATTAGTTTCTCCTTTTTTTTAATCTTATTTACAGAATATAAGACATATTCAAATCCCAGGGAATACAAGGGAAAGTCTGCAAACTTTTTGTGGTGCAAGAATTGACCCATTTAACCAGCCTCAAGGTTAATGAGTTCAATTGGACCCATTTGAGAGATTATCACGTGTGACTCAGAAACATAATTCTGTAAGACTCTGAGGGTCCAGAAGCACCAGCAGTCTGAAAAACAATGCTGTTTTCTTTCTAAGAAAAAGCTTTATATGTTCTATACCCATGGTTACTTGTTTCTGTGTAGATTAAAAGAAGAATGTAGAGTCAGGCCTATATTACGGTGCTATTTCAGTCTTCAATACAGTGAAAAAGGGCTATAATCTACAATATAATTCCACACACATGCACATTTTGCACACTCAGTCCGAGTCTGAGAGTTCAGCATTCCTGAGAGGCTTAGATGCCGGCTGAAAAGAATGAGCAGCCACACAGAGGGATCTCCTCACGAGATAGAGAGCCATGTGGCCTGCCTTCAGCCAGATTAGAGTCGGCCAGAGCACTCAGCGTGACCTGAGGACTGGAAGGATAGAGCAGAGAGTGAAATGCACTAGTATCACTTTTCAAAACAGGCAGATTAGTGTGTGCTGTTACAGTGTGTTGTTCTAAACATTTACTTCTGCTTTGTAATGCTTATTGCACTTTGAGCATCTGAGACTAAAGGAGAGAAGGGAAGGAGGTATTTACATAGCCATTTCAGTTGACTTACATTAGCAGAATTGCGTCGTAGCATAGCATGATATATCTAAAACAATTAAATGAATGGGCTTTACTAAAAAAAAAAAATCTATACCTCTACTATTCGAAAAGACATTTTTACAAATCACTTTAATGCTATTTTGCTCATGTTCCCGTCACATATTTTCTTGTCCAAAATAGTTGCGGTTCTCCAAAAAACATACAATAACTATTTACACTTCTTATTTACTTCTTTGGCCCTGCTGAGCTTTCTCCCACAGGACTCATTCATCACTCTCAAGAGGAGGCACTGGTTGTTGTTTCTGAGCATTTATGTGTGTGTGAAGAGATTAGTATCAGCAGAGAAGGCACCATTGCTTTGAAAGTGGCTTTGTTGCATGAATGATATCGCAAGGTGCAATTCATCTACTTAGATAGTAACCGATACCCAACTTTGCCACATGTTCTTTAACATATAACAAGATAAATAACAAAAAACAACAACACAATGTTATTTGTTTATACATGACTAACCATATAGAAGGGCAGACTGTGGAAAAACATGTTTGACACATTTGACTTCACCAAGTGGTTTCCAAAGGGATTATCTGAAGCTTGGATTTTGATTTACTGCTCAGTGCCACCTTTGCCACCATTACTGGAGCCAGAAAAACGTGATGTGGTTAAATGGGGATGAAACCAGGGTGGAGATGAGTTAAGATGAACAAGTGGTAACCACCATGACTGACTCTGATCAAAGAAACACACCACAAAACATACATAAAAAACAGCTACAAAGCTACACATTTTAGAAGAAGGAAATTTAGGTATTGAGATTCTGTGTCTGAAGAGAGAAGTTGGAAGATTTGCAAAGCGACTACACCACAGTCTTTTGTTAGAGCCACCAGAGCGAGCGACCATCAGTGCGACTGCAGATTACTGTAATGTGCCTCTGCACTGGCATCACCACTCAGCCATGGTGTTTACTTCTCGGACAACACTTAGCAGCTTTTATTCCTTTATCTCTAAAGCGCATCTCGGGAAGCTGGCTCTGTATTATTCAAAATAAACTTGAACAGAGTAGTACCATAGAAAAAGGTTTATGGCAAAAAACTTACAGTAACTTCATCCATTGCTTTTAATTTCAAATTGTTTCATTGTAATTCTGTTTTTATATTTCATTGTTTTTAAGTACATGTCACTAGGAGTGTGTCATACAACAAATCACACAACTCAGGTTGATGACTGCTACCATTCTCTTTTGTACAAATGTGTGTGTAAGCAGGCAACAAGTCTGAAAATGTTAAATGCTGCACATGACGTGACGTGTAGTATCTTTCCATCTCATTTTGGCATCCTCGCTTGTAAAAGAGGGGAAAAATGTTGTCATAAATTCAGGAAGGATTTCACTCTTTAGACCAACTGTAGAGCTCTTGAATGACAGATAGATAGATTGCTGGTCATCCCAGAGTTTAAGGTCTTTTACTTAGTTCAGTTTGCACTATTTGTAACAAAATCTATAAACGCTTTAGCTTTAGCAGCAGGAGCTATGCTTCAATGTGGGTATATAAGTGGGACCCTCACTGTGTTTATCTATGTCTCTACGTATGTGTTTGTCGTTTATTTTGTATTTATATTTACATTTTTGTCAGTGTCAGTGCAGGATGTTTACCATTTGACCTTGCGGTGACTTTATTTTTACAGCTTCCTCTTCTGTTAGGGTCCGACTGATGACTATTGGTCGCCCGTCACTGAAAGCAATTAGTAACCATGGACGATGTTATACAGCGAGTGAAACAACATCTTAAATCAACTGATTTACCATTGGGGGGTCTCCAGCATTATTGGTTTAAGGGGATCAAACGAATATTTTCATCAGATGTCTTACATACACAATTACAGTATCTATGTGGTATTAAAAGAGATAGGAACCCTCTCTAGACAAAGTTATAAGAGGATAAAGACCAGCGCAGACTGACACTGACGCCACAGCTGGAAAGACTCAAAGAGTGTCACCTCTTGTTTTAAGCTCAGTCTCTTTAAATGGATTTCCATGTGTTGATAAATTCCTTAATACATTTTAACCATTTCTGTGGCCCATAAATCCATTGAGTAAAATCAGAGGAAGAATTAAAAATCAAAGTTTGAAATCAGGTTTTTGTTCCGTGTACCAGTAAAACTTGGAAGGTGCTACAGCCCAGAATCCATCAATATGGTTGACAACATGATGTCAGCAACTTCTCTGCAGAAACATAAAGTGTATAAGTGAGGTGCACGGCTGGATTCGCGTAACAAGACTCCTTGACCAAAAGGGCACAGAGCCGAGGAAAAAGCCCAGGATCTCATTCGGGTGTGAGGAATGTACGTATTTGGGAAGGGTCTGGTGTCTTGTACGTGTGAGTGTGTGTCTGTGTGCCAATGCCTTCCTGTATGACTAAGCGTATGCTTGTGTGTGTGTCTGTGTGTGAGTGAACATGCACATGGATGTGTGTGAGTGGGTGTGTGAGTGGGTGGGGGGTCAGGAGTGCACCATTGTGACAGTGCTGGCTTTTATTGATTCAGCTGGGCTGAGACCATTGCAAATGTCAGAACTGCAACAGGGCCAGTGACCAAAGAACTTCCACCACAAAATTTACTGCGTGACTCTGTCCTGCGGAAAACACGCTCAGTGGCAGAATTGGCCATTTTTGTGAAGTTCTACTAAATTTCAACAATATAATGCTCAAGTGTGACCCACCGCTAGACAAGAGCTAAGGAAACCATATTTCTGTTTGCTAGAGCTTGTGTTTCCCTTCTACAGAATCCATAAGACAGATTGATAGATTGTACTTTACATAGTTTATAGTTGCACATAATCTACACACCAACATAAAACCAGAAAGCAGAAATAAAAAAGATGTGGCAGCAAGAATGGCATGTTCTTTATCCCCTTAATTGTCCCTTATTTCTCCTTAAAATGTAAAAAAAAAAAAAAAAGGCAAGCTCTCGATAATATGTACTTTGATATTCCATATCTCTATACCATTATTTTCACTGTATATAAATGAATTAAGTTTTTTTGACTAGAAAGTGGAGAAAAACTACACAGTGAATCTACATTCACACACAGGTATGCAGAAGGCATGTAATATGTATGAAAACATAGCAACAGAGATCAACAGTAAGATATTGAAGAAGTATTAACATTTTTTCAGTCCATGTTAAGCACTTGCTTTGACCGTTGAACTTTGAAAACGTTATTTTGTTGGGAGATTGTTTGAGGCCATGGCTGAACTGATCTGGTATAGCTTTGAGGAACTTTTTGCCATTTTTTCTACTCACTGATCCCTTTTTCTGTCTTTTCTCTTCAAGCCTGCAGGGGCACGGCAGCTGTGGAGTGCTTTATGCCGAGAGATTCCAGATGGAAGCCAAGATGAGCTGAGGTGGGGAGATCCTTCTCAGCTTTTCAAGGGGCATGACAGCTCAGACCTGGAGAGCTGTGAAGCTCTTCTGCCCACTCAGTTTGTTTGGGTGTGGGTGGGTGTCTAGAAAGTGTGCAAGACGGAAAGAAAGACAGAGAGAAATAAACAGAAAGACACGCAGAGACAAAGCCTGAAAGAAAAAAAAAGCCCCTGGGGAATAAACTAGTTTGTTTCACTGATCACCAAACCTTTTCAGCCAATCAACTGCAGCGACACTGATGATGTCCCACAAAAGGACAGAGAAAACCCACAAGACTTCTGTTTTTCATTAACACTCAAGGTTACCTTTTTTCTGTCTCTCAAACACAGTCCAGCTTGAGGCACTGGGAATCTGTTCATCTTTCCAGCACACAGGCACAGTGCTCAATGTGTCTTTGTTTTCCAGAGGAGAACTGTCCTCCTTTTCTTGAAGTGGGGGTGTTATTGCTTTTGGACAAACTTCCTATCAAGTCCATCTCCAATTCAAAGCTGTTGTGGTTATAACTGTCCCAAGAATGTATCTATTTTCCACAACACTGTATACAGGGAGAAATAAAAACTATTAACTGTCCTCTCTCACTTCACGATGCTTCTCCCCACCTCTTTCCTTTTTCTCTCCCCGTCTTTCCTCCTGGATGTATGTCCATCCCATGATTCATGGTCTTTGGCCAGGAGCTGCGGCCGTGCATTTATATGTGGAACATTCCATTTACAGCAGCAGACACTATTTGCCCTGTGGTTATGCAACTCTGTTACATCCCACAACACAGCCGATGGTTAAAATAATCGATGTTCTTAATATTTATCAGCATTTCTGATAAATTTGTAGTGTTGCAGAGAAGTGTGAGGATCCATATAAGCTTGTTTAATGCCAGCAAATAAATATCAACATATTCCTTTATTAAAAATCTACCAAAAAAAAACTATGGGCATACTTTTCGTAGACATATACAGCTAGCAGCTGGCTATCTTAGCTTAGTTTAAAAGCTGGAAACAGTGGGACACAGCAAGCCTGTGCTCTGTCTAAAGGTAACAGAAAACAAAAGCCTACAAGAACGTCATATGCTCATCAATTACATAACACATTACCATCACCGTGAGGTTGCCAGGCAACCAGCAGAGACTCCAGAATGTTATTGTGCTCGACCGAGAAATAATCTGGCACATAATGCCGCCCCTTTATGCAACTTTTAGTTTTTACACTTCGGTTTTTTTAAGAGATTAAAGGGGAACTTCACCAATTTTACACATCACAGTCTGTTAACGGGTCTTTGCGAGTACTATTGCATAGTTGTATAAAGCGTTTTGTGGCTCCAGACGGAGCAGCGCAAAGTCTGACAAGTGACATCACTTGTGTCAGTGTTGGTTGTGTCCGAAGACTACAAGATCCTGGGGTGTGAGAGAAGTCAAGTTAAGAGAGCTTAACTTGAATTGACTTAAGAGAGCTCTGTAGCCTGCTCTTCATCTATGTTTGAGGCTCGCAGCTCCAGGCTACATTGGCTGCTAGTAGCATAGCACATCCGCATCTCTGACCGAACTGTCAGGGGTCGAGTTGCATTGAGGGTAATGTAGGCACCAGGTTATGACAAGGAACAAGAATGTGTGGAATAAAATAGACAATATCTCTGGTTCTTGTGCAAGGCTATATCGGTGGAGTACTCTTTTAAACAAATGAGATATAACATGTTAATCAGTGAGCTTCAGAAGTGTTGGCAGGCAGATTTTGTTACCACTGGACAGAGCCAGGCTATCTGTTTCCTCCTGCTGCCAGTTTTTATGCTAAACTAAGCTCACTGGCTGCAAACTGTAGCCTCATATTTACCATCCTGACAGATGTGAGAGTGGTATGAATATTCTCTTCAAACTCTCAGCAAGAATAAAAATAAGCATTTTTACTAAAATAGCAAACTATTAAAGGCCTAGATTCTGAGGTCTCCTCTTAGTAAGTTTCTTTACTTGAGTCAAATTATTTTGGAATTTCTTTTCTTGCCAAAACTGAGTTTTTCATGTAAAATTGGCATGTACATGGGTGCACCACAAGCCAGAAACAAAGTTGACTCCACAGCCATCCCATTTAAAAGGGCACTGAATGACTGGCATCAACTGAATACCCCCCCCCCCGACACGTAACTTCAAGGAGAAATAAAAAATTTTAAAAAACAGGCTCTCTTTTACTTAATGGCATGTTTTCAGTCAAATGTCTGTCATCTGAAGTGCTGGCGTGCTTTAACCCCACTATTACCCCACTAAAATGGAGGGTCTGTGATTGGTGAATTACCCGACCTACTAAAGGCTCTGACCCTATTATCAAAATATACAAGAATACTTGCCACATTCAAAGGCTGGTGTGCCAGTGCATGTGTAGCTTTTTATGGTTCTTCTGAGCTCAAATAAAATTTGGTTCACTTGGTTG
The DNA here is from genome assembly GCF_016859285.1 of Xiphias gladius. NCBI lineage: Eukaryota > Metazoa > Chordata > Actinopteri > Istiophoriformes > Xiphiidae > Xiphias > Xiphias gladius. The sequence continues at coordinate 12,596,295 of NC_053420.1, read as the reverse complement.
GACAACACTGAAAAGAAAGTAGCCATTAATATCTGTACAGTACACAGTCTGTGTGTGCATATGAGCTGGCTGGTGTGTGAAAGACAGAGAGAGAGACAGATGGAGGGAGAGGGTGGGGGAGTGTCTGAACCTGTGTGCATGCTTGTATACTGTATGTTCCTTGCAACTTGACACCAATTAATCTGATTGACGGCCTTATAATTATTGCCAAATGTAGGTGTGGTAAGTTAAATCTCAGGTCGCCGTGACTTCCTGTCATGTGACGGGTAATTTTCTGGTTAGGGAGGTAGCGGTCTCACTTTGATATTTTTCTTTTTCATCTCCATAATTGATAGCTTCGGAAAGCACTGAGATTTATCTAGAGTCCTGGGTTCAAAAATGACGCAGAAGAAGGATACATACAGAACATTATTCTAAAAGAGAACGGAGGTATAGGACAGGGAGTCATTTTTCTTCAGCTGTCAAATTCCACTGTCCTGGGCTTCTTCTGAGTGACCCTGCACAAAGTTTGTCACTGCAACCTGTCAGAGGTGTTGAGGTCCACCTTTGGTCTGGAGAACCCAGCTTGCTCAGGTCTGCTTATGCAGCTGCTGTTCTAAGAAGGAGGGGAGGGACCAGGCTGGGTTTCTCCGGGGGTTCCTGAGGGCAAGAATGTGGATGGGAAAAAGGGAGCACGGCGATACCGCTGAGTTCAGCACATGACTAGAGCTGCTGTCTTCTCTGTTTCTACCTGGACACTGAACTTCAGACAACAGCACTGGACATGTAATTGTCACTCAGTTTGGCTTTGTTCCTTTCCCGTCTGCAGCCTTGTGTGTGTGTGTATGTGTGTGTTTTTTTTTTTTTAAATGACTGAGAAAATTAATCAATTATCAAAATAGCTGCTGATATTTTTTCTTTCCAGCAACTAATCGTCATTTTTTAAGTAAAACTACCAAATGTTTGCCAGTTCCAGCTTCAAAAATGTGAGTCAATAAAATATCTTTGGGTTTTGGTCTGTTGGTCGGACAAATCAAGACATCTGAAGATGTCACCTTCAGATTTCTACAATTGATTTTTTTCCCAATTTTTTGACATTTAATAAACCTAACAATCAGTTGATTAACTGACAAAAAAATAAATAAATAAATAAATAAAAATCACCTGATTAATAGGCAGTTCTACTATGTGTAATATTTGGCGTACATTGCTGTCTGCCAGTCTTTTTTTTATCCTGCCACTAGAGGTCACCTAAGTAAGACATTTCCTACTTGTCAAACCTTTCACTTAAAGCGTCTTTATCTTTTGCAATTTGAGGTATATATGAAACTGAATATGTGGGCAGAGTATAATTAGGAGAGGTATTTAAATAAGATCCTTCACATTTGATTGGATCGCTCAAAGTGGGCGTGGCTTGCCAAATACAGCCTCGATACAGAGCTGTGGTGAGATATGGAGCTGTAGAGGACCGTTGGTCTGCCTCAGCCACACTGTTACATCAGCAGTCAGAGGAGGAGGGAGAAAAGAATAAATTAAAGCACAACACAAGTTTTTGCTACTGAGATCCAAACACAAACCTCTTTTTGACATATATTCAACATTTACCATAAGATAATTCAGCAATTAACACCAGGCACAGGTTCAGAGTTTGGAGAATGTGTTTTTCTTGTTTCATTGTGTTAAAGAAGTAATGATCTCTCATTTTTGTATTGTATATATTATATATATTAATATTTAGCTTGCCTGTCTGCCAGTGTCTTTTGTGAAACTGCCACTCGGCGTCGCCAAAGTCAGAAATGTTCAAATCCTACATGTAGGGGTTATAAATTCGTTATTTCCACTAAATCTCTTGACATAATGATCGTAATCAACTTCCAGAGTGTTACATTATCCTCATTTATCAAACTATGTGCCCTTGGTCTGCACAATGAACAACACAAACTGCTTCTACTCAAGTCAAATCTCTCCTTCACCACCTTCAAGATTTCATCACCTGGTTTCATCTGCAGGACCAGTCAGCTCCCATAAATAGGTCTATTCATGCGTCTAGGATACACTGATCTACTGCAGGAAATGAGCTCCATACGTGCAGGCCACCGATACTCCACAATACAGTGCCCCTTCACAAATATGGCCTCCAGTGTTTTGACCGTGTCACAACCATGAATTATGAGATGCATATCAACCAGGACATGTTTTTGATCTGCTAAACTATGTTTCTTGTTTCTTTCTTGTTCGACTGTCATAGTGAAATATCATCTGAGCAATTCATAATAGGAGTAGAAGGCTGGATTCACTTGTTCACTTTTTATTTATTTTACTTTAAAATAATTTCACAGTCTAATTTTACTTCGTAGTAAGTCAACACTTGGTCGCACTTGGTGTGTTTCTCTGAGAACAATATTCATGAATGTGTTTGATTGTTAGTAATGCAAAACCAACTTTATATTGGCATTGTTTGGACAGCACTCGAGGAAAGTTTAAATCTTACTCGAAGAACCCTTTTCTAACGTCTTAAGATGACACAGTAACAGCATTTGATAGCATGGGCTGAGGGTTTCAGAGTGAAAGTTGAAAAGTATTTGTTCCTCTAAGAAAAAAACATCCATGAGGACTAAAAATGTGCTGCCAGCATCTCTTAAAATCCGAGCAAGTGAATCACTCCCAGATGGATCTGCATAGATCACAATGAGGAAGTTTGTCACTCACTCCTTCTCACTGTCTTTGCTCTGATTGTTTGTTTGGCCTCTTATAATGGGAATTACATATCATAGCACAGCTGTCATTTATTAGCCGCTAAACATAAAATGTATGTCCATGGCGGTGTCAGTGAGCATGCCTTAAGAATGTCATTGAGAGCTAACATTTCCAGGAATATTGGCCCTGCACAGTAAAAATCCACAATGTCTTCATTTTTTCTCCCTTTTTTTATTTTTTATTTTTTTTTTATTTGCAGTATTGACTTTCCAAATTTTATATTAGTGCAGGCACTGCTCTAAAGGGGGTGAATCAAATAAACACTTCAAGAAGAAAAACATCTTTGAAAACAATGGTACACAGGTGGTTCATATTAATGTAGTTTGCGTGCCTGTCCCCTTATTTTTTATTTATTTGATATCATATATCTTTGTACTGATGCACCTGAAATTTGGACACCAATATGACTAATGTGAAAATCCACATGTCAAAGAGTTGATTGCCAGCCCTATTCTGCTGCTAATAAATACTGCTTATTGGAATTAAACATAATATGACCAACCTAGTGTTTCTGTAACTATGTTAGTTTTTAGTTGAAGTCTGTGTCCATGAGGTGTTTAGATTTACAATTTTTTCAAGTCTGTCTTAGAACAATAGTCAGGTGCTTATATGAACATTGAGGCAGGTTTTTCTCTCAGGAATCATTCCTCATGTTCATACTGGCCATTAAGCGCTCCCTTCCTGATGCACTTTCAAGGGACAAAATTCGCAGTCCTTGTTTTGTGCAAATATAAAAGTTCATCTAACACTTATATGAGACTTCATAAGTCTGTGTGAGTCAAACCAAGTGGATATCTAAACCAAACTTAGAGTCTTTTTAGTAAAAAATTCCATCTTTTTTTCCTAACTCTCCACTGCAGCTCAACTTGGAAAAACTTTATGTGAAAACACATGGACCGAATTTTATTGTAAAAAGACTTGAAAAATCGTGAACCTATCCTTCAAGTAAAGTTTCCATCCAAATACACTTCAAGTTTTTAACCAAATTCCCAGACAGAAAATGCAAATTCACCCAGGTTTTCCATTGGCTGCTGCTCTGCGAATATTATGAGTTGAGTGCATCGACATAAACAGTTGGTGCCTATAATTCTCCAGTCAGGTGCCATTAAACTATGAAGAGGCTGCAACAAGATTACGCACTTAGAAGAGTGGCAGTCAAACCTCAAACAAACAAAAACAGTGTGATCTTGATTGAAATATGACATCTATGTTAGTGTCATGTATTAGTTTGAGGAACAGTCTCTTCCTCAGTCCACACATAACTGATGTTTTTGTCTGCCATAATTTGACAAGTGCCACATGGTTCATGTGCGTCATGATTTATTCACCAAGTCTGTTTCCGTTGCACTGTGTCACATATCGCTTTTATTGGCGATTTTAATATGCTCAATATCTGCACGGAGACATGCACTAAATGGCATGTAGAACACAGAAAAGGCTTCGCTCAGCAGCTCCTCTGGACTGCAATGTGTTTCAAGCTTGGCACTCTTCCTCAGGCAGCATCTCATGGCTCTCTCCCCTTTTTCTGAGTATTCTGACTGACCCGCTTGGGAAGCCTTTTCTTCCACTGTTTTTTCGTGGCTTTTTTTGACACACCAACATTTCCAGCCAAGTGTAAAAACTGTTTTTGCAATATTTAAACTTTTTTTTCGATTATCTGTTGTTTCCACTCAGGTTTTTTAATGCAAAAATTGAAAATGCACATTAAATGGTGGATGGTAAAGCACTTTTAGAGAGTTAATTCTAAAAGTCCTGGTTAAACAAGCTGTTTAATTAACTGCATATAAAGTTGAAATTTTAAATCTACAATAAAGGACAAGCAGAAAGAGAAAGGAAGTGAACGGACGATAGTTAACAGTTCAGCTAAATAGCAACTCTCCGGGTGGATTCTGTTGGAAATTTCAAGAGGCCATATAGAGCAGATGTGAAGGGCTGGAACAGGTATGAGACCACGGGTCTTCACGGACACTTTAACTGTCAAGTCGTCTTTCAGCAAGAACCACATGAACCACAATGGTCCCTAAAGACAGCATCCCACAGAAGCTTTAAAAACATTTTAAAGTTGAAAAAAAAAACTGCATCTTTAAGACACAGATGATCTTCACTGTAGCCTTAATTCGTTTCAATGCAATACCCAAAATAAACCACTGAAGATCATTCGAATGAGAAATTCCCATTAACATATAAGAATTTATGAGGTATCAGTGCTGCCACAGGATACAATGTTCAGAGAACTTGCTGATGAAAAATAGTGGACTTTTTGGATGTGTTTGATGTACTGAAAACAGCTAGCAGGAAACTTGACAGCCCTGCTGAAAGAAAAACCTTCCCAGATCCCAAACCTGGGCCCATTAGAGAGGTGGGAGCATTGATCACACTGATAGACAAACCAGACACATGCAGAGAAAAGGAGACAGAGAACTAGGAAACAGAAAAATGAGTGGAGTTGAAGAGAAATGCACTCAGTGAAAAAATGATTAATCAAAGCTTCATGTTTGTCTCACTGTTAAAACTGGATTCTTCTCATACCTGAAGTATATCCAATGACTGTCAGCCAATGCTACCTTCTAGACAGACAAATCCAGACATAGGTAGCACTGGAAGTGCATTGGTTTATATCAAGTATATATCATTAGTAAGGAGGAAATGATTTGACGTGATGTACCATTATTAAATGCTTCAAAAAATACTTTTTAAAAAATATGTGAAGCAGTTCAATAATGTGTACGTCAGCATTCACAAATGCTCATGAAGTTTCCACTTCCCACCCCCCTCCTTCATCATCATCGCTTCTCTCGCTCTCTCTCTCTCTGTGTCTCAGTGGAGGAGTCTAAAACACATGCCCAGACTACTGAAACCAAGCTCTTCCAGAGAATTGGACTATTTCAGAGCACACCCCACCCCCGACTGCTTGAAGAGATTTCCACAGACGCTGCCACATTCTACCGCTTTCCTCTATTTTCCTCTTATTTCCTGACTCTGTCTCTAACTCATCTGCACTATCAATGTGGTCAATATCCGTCTATTCTTTAAAAAAAAAAAAAAAATTCGCTGTTGTATCGGTTATGTCTTTCCAAAGCTTATACCATAACTAGTTTTTTTTTTCTTTTTTCATGGTTCTTATTGTGAGCGTAACTCTCATTTTTTTTTTTTTTTTTTTTAAAAACGGGCTCACACTTTGGTGTCAGCTGCTGCTAATTCAAATAGTGAGGGCTTTGTGCGAGACGGTCATTGACTTATGCAAACATAATTGGGCTGTGTTATTGACTGATGTGCTCCAAGCCAGACAAGGGGGTGTCTCTGGGTCTGAATCATCAGGTACACAGAGGTGGCCACTCGAAAACACCCACAAATATGCACAGATGGCTCCATTCACACCCAAACGCACACTTACACACAGAAAATATGATGAAACAGCAATGACAGAGCAACTTCTTTTTCCCTCTTCTCTTCCGTGCAACTCAGAGAGCATATTGTGATGATGACACCATATCAAATCTGAATGTGTCCACTTGTTATAGGATTTCTTCTGCATTCTAAGAAGTGGAAGGCAAAATCTGGAAATTTCCCTGTTTTTTTTTTTAATTTTTCTTCCAGGTTCATTAGTGCACTGATGAAGTAGTAGTGCACTTGTTACTATGTTGAAGCCAAAGGGAGACCTTTCTTATAACTACATTTGTGGGAGACGTGATAGCCCTGAAAGTTTTGATTTGGCTAAAATACTAGATTTTCAGCCCCGTGCTAATATCTATATCAAAGCAGAAGAAGGATATTAACATCCTGTGCTAAACAGGAAAATACTAAGGACACATAGCAAAAAAATATATGCTTAAAAACATAATTAACCCATTTGCTTTTAAGTTCATAACTCTCACAGCGATGTGCGATATCAATACACCATAGTTTGTTTAGCGGCTACAGTTTATTTAGCCAAGCTGGAAACACATCACACTGCTAGTTCCCAGCCTTTTTTCATGCTCCACTAATAAACATCCTAGTTCACAAGACATGACTGTAGATTTATTGCCCCTAATTACGGGTTTCTGGTGGATTTAGAGATATTGTAATTTGTGATGTCATTTTAAGTCTAAAATGAGTTAAAGAATAAGTCTAGTGATGTTATTCTTGGTGTGAAAGACCAAAACCAGCAATGAAGTGATCACTGATCCGACTAACAAGCGTTGTCCGTGTGGACAAAGCATAATGTAGTTTATTCGTCTTTGCCACAGAGCTCTAAAAAACTATTAAAAACACATCAGTGAGCCACACCATTACACTGGGAGACATGTCCCTTTGTTACGTGGAACATGGACACTTTTTTGATTTTTTGATTCATTATCACATACACCCTTCCTACTGCTGTAAATACTCATGAGCGCCTAACAAGTTACAGTTCACCCCAGCTTATGTAATATCGGCTAAGAACTCCAGTGCCTAGCTGTTTTATGAAATTACTGAGCCTTTCTATAGAGATAAAAAGTACTTTTATCATCAATCAATCTTAAAGTTATTTTCTGAATTAATCTATCAATAGTTTGGACTATAAAAGTCAGAAAATAGTGACAAATATCTGTCATAATTTTCCCAAGGTGTCCAAGAGCCCAAGTTGACATCTTAAAATGTCATGTTTTTCCAATAAACAGTCCACAACCCAAAGATATGCAGCTTATATTCATATGAAACCAAGTATTTGTGACCTTTTTTTAAAGACTCACATCCTCAGGAATACCATAGGCAGTAAGGATGTTGGAAAGTATTTGGAGACAGACTAACGCATGGTTGATTTTGCTCCATTCATACGATTTGTTGACTGTAACAGAAATATAGAATATCGCCAGCCTTAAACTTTAAAGTGGCAATAATCTGTGATTTTTTTATAGGAACAATGTATCAGATGACGATGTGAGAGTGGTCACTTGCACTGATGAATCTACATTGTTATCAACCAAATCCGCAGTTTCACTCAGCTAAATGGAGCTTTATGGTGAGCTTCAGAGCGTTGTTTAGCTGTCAATACCACAACTTTAATGTTTTGGTTCACTGTCATCTTTCTCATAGTCTAATTTTTGGCCACAGCAACCAGCTGTTTTTATATATATATAAAAATTTAAAAAAATTCTTTAAAAAAAAAAACCCAGCTAGCAACTAGCTGATGGACATAGTGGAGCACTTAGTAGCTTAAAAGCTTCGTTAAACCAAGTGGTTTAACAAAAGTATTATTTTGGAATTTGGAAAACTGAATGAAACTCATGGTAATTTTTAACAACGTGAGTAGTGTAGGTAGTAAATTCCTGCTATCCCCATTTGGCCCCGTAGAAGAAACCAGGCTATTTGAAGTTATGTTATTATGACAGTGCTCGCTTTCACATCCAACCCAACTGGTGATGTCATGGCTTTTGTTATTTCAGTGGTGATCTCACATGGCCTCAGTTAAAGCTCTCCCTGCTGTGTGCACCTCTCTCTCTCTCTCTTTCTCTCTCCCTCATCATTATCCATCTCCTTCCCACTCTCAGGGTCCCACCCTCTCCTCCTCTTTCAGCTGTCCCCTCCCTCACTCCTGCATTCCATCTTTCCCACCCACCTTACCTCTCCTCACTCTCTCCCATCATTTGCTATTTTTCTGTAACTTCCTTCTCTGTCTGCCTCCTTCTCTGTCTGCCTCCCTCTCTCTCCCCCTACTCTCTGATTATCTTTCCAGACAGTGTTCATTCCTAAACAACTTCAGACCTATATTCACCGACTCTTCCCATAATTTTCTGCCTCTTTAAAGCACAGGTCTTCAGTGTGAATCGTAAGAGGCACAGCAGACTGAACTACCTGGAGCTCTACTTTGTCACCACATCATATCTTCAAAGAAAAAAAAAATATTTCAATACAGCACCTAGGAATTGCAAATTGTTAGAAGACAATCAATGTTTATTAAAACAGAACTTCCTACATTTATGCAGTGTGTGCTTGCTAAAAATCCTAAACTTTAATATATACTGAGAAAGTTGTTTTTTTTTCCTCGTGTTGGCAGGAATTATTCCTAATCTCTGGGGCTCGGGTGCTCGCTTGACACATTTAATACCTCAAGTGCCAGTGTTTATTTTCTCATCCTTTCTGCAGCACGGGGGACTCTGTCACCCTTAACCCCTCACCCTGTTGGAGAGAGGGACACGTCTGTCAGCTCAGCATAGCAAAGCTCTGAAGAAGTAATCAAAATACAGCCACAGGACACTGCAGTCCATCTCTTTTTCCAGGGTTGACTGCGGTTTGCACTCCTGATACAAAGCGATGTCTTGTCTGGACACACTGACAGCGATCCTTAATACTTAAACCATGCAAGCACACTCAGAACCTGAGATGAGAATCAGGAAATATCAAAACCTCTCACAGACACAGGGTGTCATTTCCGTGGGAGTCGTCTTCAAAGAGATCTCCTCAAAGACAAATCCTGGGGCTGCTTACTGAAAGAGATCATACACACACTGCTCAGCAATATCCTGACATATCCATTCACTGAGACCATGAGGCAGCATATGCACCTCCTGTCAAGGAGCAGTATGTTCTTGGTTTTACAACTGCTGACAAATTTTCAGTCCACAAAGCACTGGCCGATGCAGCCAGATCAGACAGTTACTACCAGCAATAAGAAAATAAGAAGCTACAGCTGATTTTAGGTCTCCAGTCTATGAATAGATAATTGGTGGTTTAGTGATCCAGACTCTCTGATCCCTGGGTTGCACAGGGTTTATGGGCAAGCCACAAGATTACAAAAGGAAAACGCTTATCATTCGCTGGGAGGTTTGCTATACATAGTCAGACAGGCTTTTTGTGCAACACCAGCTGCAAAAAATGTCTGAAACTATGCAAAATTACAAGTTGTACCACTGATTTGAGATCAGTTATGTACGTGACTTTAACGTGGACTCAATAAACGAACCTCAAAAACAAACTAGCTTGCAGTACGATTCTCTGACCCGACAGACAACCACTGTTCTCCATTGACGGCCGAGAGACAGAGAGTGTCACTAATGCTGCACACTCAGGACGCACCAGCTGCTCCTGTTTCCAATAAAGTGGGAAGGGGTCAAAGCTCAAAGCTCACAGGTCACAACCTGCAGAGGGGTGAGGACCCTACATAAATGATGCAACCAAACTGCCCCTTGCCACTTATACCGTATATAGCTAGAGTTGTAGCTATAGAGTAGAAGTGGCTCTTCATGGCATGAGCACTCAGTTTGCCGCTGTGATTCATAACCTCAGCTACATGTGACAGGGTTAGACCAAGGACAAGATTGTCATGCTAGCACAAACTGTGGACTCCGAGAGGTCTGACTAGAAGACCAAGACCTGTTTGGTTGGCCATGCATTCTCTCTGAACAGAAGTGGTCCTGAAGATGATCATATTGAAGAGAATATAGGAAAGGGCGTTAATGCCGCAGCCACTGCGGCTCAAATTTAGACGACGTGTTGCTTTAACAAGGAGAATAATGATCAGTTGTGGAATGTAACTGAGTACACTAAGTACTCAACCACTGTACTTAAATACACTTGAGGTACTTGTACTTTACTGGAGTACTTACATTTTCTGCTACTTTATACTTCGACCCCACTACTATAGTATTTGTATTTCCACTACATTAATCTGACAGCTGTAATTACTTTACACATTACAATTTGACGAGCATATTAAAGTTCATTTAGATGGAGTGTGTGAGGCCCCAAGGGGCAAAATTATCGAATAATTCACGAAGACAAGTTTTTAAAAAAAAAGCTGAATAAACTGCAGAAACATTTGTGTAGTAGAAATTTGTTTATTCTTATTTCTAATCCAATTAATCATCTCTTTACATTTGATACTTTAAGTATTTTTGCTTATAATATTTCTGCACTTTAACTGAAGTAAATATTCTGAATAGTCCATCTCAGTCATAATCCCAGCCAAGGGTGGCCTTTAAAAATCTTGTTTTAAAATTTGGCTTTGCTGTTTGAATTGTCCATTGTTTACTCAAATCACAGTTGGCTAATTATGGCAATTTGGATCAGGGTTTGGGGTAGCAATGCTTGGGTTATGGTTAGAGTATTAACATTGGACATTCTGTAAAGTACCTGTAAATCACACCCCTACATTATAATGTTCAGCATCTAACTATGGTCAAAGCTGCATAAGAATCAGTCCGCTGCAACTTTAACAGTTCTGAACAGTTCGCATCAGTCGTTCTCTCAGCACATCACCTTTTGTAGTGAGTACAGAAAATGTATTTTTGCTTCACCAGCTTTATGAGATCTTACCATAAATGTACTACTCTATATGAAAAAAATCATACTTACTGTGAATATATTGCCTATATCAATGTTCATGAAGCTATCGCTATCAGTGCTTTGTAGAAGGCTTACTTGTTCATCATGGCTACACAATGTATCCTACTGGTTTACAGCTGGAGTCCTTTAAAACGCACCCAGTAGTATTTGAAGTGAGCGCGAAACTGATAATTTAACAAAATAAATGCCTTCTAATAAAAATCCCTCCTTGTAATTTTACCAACGAGACATTGGTGCTCGCCGTCCTATCTCATTGGATTCATAAACATACACAACAACAATAAACTGCATATAACCTCTATAATACTCATTTGTCCTTGGTGACTGGATTTTATCGTGCAGTTGGTGAGAGAAATTTCTATCTGACCTAAAGGCCGTCAAACGTTAAGGCTAGTTCATTAAACACCCGTTATTAAATGTCTATCTTCTTACCCCAGTTTTTTTAAAGTCTGCTCTTTCGCACGTATTATCAACCAGTGAGCCACAGAAATTACAGAGTAGCAACTACGAAAGAGCAGGTTCAACATCAGTTGGAATCATTTGTTTGATTTAAAAACAGTGAGCTGGACTGCCATGGTAACGACTGAAATGCAGAAAGAAGTCATACAGGCAACATCTGTTCAAAGTGTTCAGCCTTCACTCATGTCCATCTCGCCATGTTATGATGCTGCATCCCCTCAACTTCAGCCATTTCATCCTCTCTTTTCTCACAGTCCTACCATTAGATCAAATTCCTCCCCTCCACTCTAGTCCTTCAAGGGCTTTATATACACAAGCCGGTACAGTTTATTACAGCCAGTACAGTCACATCCCAGCAAACAAACCAGGTGCAACACCTGGTCCTGCCCACACTGGCATTAATCTCTTTGTGCTTCCTCATCTTCCAAGCCAATGGATGGAAAAAGTATTCTGGTTAAGTAAAATACTGAACAATTGCGCCTTATATCTTGAATGACACAGGGGTTATTTAGCTTAAAGGCATGAAAGCAATCGTGTATGGGCTAGTGTTATAAATGCTGAATGAACATAGAAACACAAGCCATGCTTGTTCAATGCATTTTCCCGACACAAACAACTCCACTAAGGTTGCACCTAAAGATTATATTCATTACCGATTAATCTGCCAATTATTTTCTGGATTAATCCATGAATTATTGAGTCTAGAAAATGTCAAAAATGCCCAATTTATCAGTCTGTCCCCATACCTGTTTTACTGCTTGACCACGTGGTAATTCATCTATAACCTGCAGTAAAAGCAAGTTTAAGTCCATGAACTGATGGACCATGTGCGACATATTGATGTGAACTTATAATGCCCTCAAAGTGTAATAATATCTGGGTTATGGGACTTCCTAATACACTTTTGCATTAATATCATGCAACACCCCACTATGAGTCATGCATTACTTGTGTAACAGTATTTAAATGTGATTTTTGTTCATTATTTTGTACAGAGATGACAAAATGTGTGCGAAAAAGTTCACTTTTTTCGGGCTTTGGGCATCAATTTCCAAAATCCACACTTTCTTTTCCTCTGTGTGGTCACTGCACTTTATAAATCCCTGGTTTCTTGTTATTTTCAGCTCTCACACATTCATATTGAAAGGTTTGGGCAATATTTTTGTCTCCTGTGTGTTTGACCACAGCTCAGCAAATGAATCCTAAATATGATTTTGGCTGTCACTGTTGCAGGCACTTCGCTTGTTCCATTTTATTGTATTTTCATTAACTGATGACATTCTTCTGGTACCGTGTAGTATCCTTGCAAATAGTACAGTGTTACTCATTACAGCCACATAAAACTTGGAGTTGGAGTTAGACTTTCCCTGAGACTATTTCTCTATTGGACTGCACATGCCAAAAATACTGAAGAAGCGCCTTCAATTGGCGCAGCGAGACGATTCAGACGTTGAAATGCTTTCGATGAACAAGGCAGGGGGGAGAAGTGGGAGGGCACCAAAGTTAGGGGGAAAAAAGTTTCAGTTTTTTTGGGTTCAGTAGCCGCACGTGGAGAAAGGAGTGGTCTGGGACTGGAATAATGCAATCTGGGAGACAGAATGGGAGGGAAAGGGGGCTCAGATTTCAGCCTTACAGGGGGTAAGGGGCCGGACTGATATTTGGGAATATACGAAGATTCATTGAAGGCAACGGGGACATAAAACTACAGCGTCTGGCCTGAAGCGGTCGGTGCTGAGTTTCTGCTGCAGGTCCGGGTCCTGCCGCTGGATTCCCCCATCGGTTTTTGGGAAGGGTGAATCTCGAATGGTTCGGCTTTGGTAACTGGGGACACACACTAAACACTGAGAGAAGCCTCCGCTCCCTTCGCACCCTTCATTTTCCCTCAAGGGCCCTGCATGTCTAATATTTAGACATGTTCAGCTATATGGATTCCAGGACTGTACTGCTACTTGTAGCAACCCAAGTCTGTCTATTAGCCGTTGTGAGATGTCAGGAGGAGGACGACCGTAAGTGACCGTTTTAATTTATTTTTTTTTCAGAGCTATAATGAAGAAAAGTTAAAGCTGTCATAAGGTGCATACGGAGAGCAAAAGTTCTTCACCCTATCTTTAAGCATATCACGCCAACTTTGAACAGTTTTGAGACTGTTCCGGTGCTTGGAGTGATTTTGTTATCACCTCGCAACTTTTACGCACAGAAAGTTCACGTTGGTTTGGGTACTCTGTTGCAGGTAAAGTAATCTGACTGATGATAGTTATGGACCTTCTGTCTATCAAAAGGACTGATATTACTGTTTCTACAAGCTGGGACAAATACAATAGGTCGGAGCTGTGGACGTGCGTAAAAGTGGTGGACTGGATGGAAGGATGAGGTACGCTTACGCGAAATGCGGTGCCAAAGCTAAATTTGGGTTCCTGGTTCTGTAGCAGTTTTTTTTTTTTTTTTTTTTTAAACCCAGGTTCAATTGTTGTCAGAAGCATTTATTCATTTTTGTTAAAGTTTAAATTCTCAGTTATAGTTTGGAAAGCGAAAAATCACTGGAATCAGACTTTGATCCACTACAGTGGAGCTCAATGCCTTACCCCACCTCCCCCTTCTTTCCTAAGTTGCGCAGCCGGACACCTGTGGGCGCTTTAGGGGCCTTGACAAGCTCCCTTTTTAACTGCAGATTCACTTAATATAGAGGGTGAGCGGGGGGAGGGGATGGGCAAAAAGTGAAAGGTGGTCAGGCTCAAGGGCCTTTGGAGAAAAGTGCTCACATTCCATTGCTGTCAGAGGGCATCCAGGCAAATCCTGGCTTGTTGAGGCGGAAAGGTGGACTAATAACCAAAATTTCCATTAAAAACCTCCATTAAGAATCTAAAGGCCCTTCTATCATTCTTCATTCCTGCAGACTTTCTAGTTTCTCTGCATTTTTTTAAAATAAAATTGGAGTGGAATTATTCCTCATCAGTATTGATTTTAGTATTCACCAGAGAGATGAGACAGTGAAGGTATGCCAGCAAATTTTGGGCCAGGAATAATGTTCCATATGATTTCAGGGTTTCCATCTGCTTAAAAGATTACCCATAAGCTGTGACAGTCAGCCCAGGGAGAGACAGAGCCAGGGTGCTAGAGAGAGGTGATTGGAAAAATATAAGACAGGGACTTTATTATTGTAATTCTGAGAAGCACAATCTTTTCAATATACAAGAAATCATGCTTATTAAGCTTTTAAAGCGAAAAAAAGGATATTTTTTCGAAAAGAATGAGAAAAATGGGGGAAAATGCTCATGCCAGAGTCTCAGGTTACCCTTTCGGAGACGCAGGCCCCTGGATATAATGCAAGTCCCTTCCTCAGCCTTAACTGGAGGCAGAATTTTTTTCTGGGAAACGCTCAAGTGGTAATGCGGTCTGGTTGTGACCTCAGCACAGCAGGCTCAATGGCCCAGAGTCACTCAGAGGGGACAGGGGTCAGTTCTTTAGCTCTCAATTTTGAAGCCACTGACTGACCCATTCATGTAGGTGAGAAGACCAGAAAGCTAATCAGACTGGGGTTAAAGCTGGATCAAGGCCTAAAAGTTGCTAAATAAAGTAAAACAGAGTTGACTCTATCATCCCTGAAGTACACCTGGGTTCACTTTACAATTTTCATTGTTCATTTTACTCCCCTGGAAAACAATATGTCTGCCAACACACGGGAGAGGAGACTTACAAGTTATCCTCAGTGACGAAAAGCCAGCTTTCTATCAGCTCCCCAGGACATAGAGGAGCCCTTGTCCCAGAATATCCCATATCAGACAAATCTTTTATATCTGAGGCAGTGAAGGGACAGGTGCAGGTCTTTGATGGTGCATCCAAGCCTGTAAAACTCAGTGTCAAAACCGCAAGGTATGTGCATGAAAGCTGACCATTTTCTTTTTTCTGACGTGTTTGAACTGGCATCTGACACAGCTATGGCTTCCAGATGGGGTTTAAAATGTGCCACATGTTTATACAAGGCAATAGTTTGTGAATTGCCCACTCTGTCCCTTTCCAGAAAGACCTCATTCATTGCAGCTGAGGTCCGTTAGGTTACCTAGACTTAAGCAGTTCCCAAAGGTAAATATAGCTACTGTATTTGCTCCTTCTTCTCTCACCTTCTCAGCTCTCCATACCCTCAGGGATTTCTTTTAGTGCGTCAGACACTTCCACCCCTGGGTGCAGGTTCAGTGGCTCCAATCGGAGCATTTCTTTGAGCATGTGTTTGGTCTTTTGTTGACTATTGAGCAAGATGCCAGACTGGCAAATGAACTGGAATATGGCTAATTACCTAAGTCTATTGTTAAATTTTCTTGAGAGGTGTAATTCAGACCACGTACAGTACCTGTATTGAGACATGCCCCTCCTCCATCACATTATTCTGTGCTGTTTGCCAAGCTGCTCTGTTTGCCAATCTTAACATTTTTACTGAATGCAAAGTCTGTCTCCTTTGCAGTAAATTAGGGTGTCTCCCGCAATGTAAACGAGCCCTATATTTAACTTGTCGAGAAATTCAGGCGCATGGTCCCCAGCTCCAGTGAAGCTATTGGAGGTTTCCTGCAGGTCTTACCCAGCTTCATTGCGAATCTGTGTTGTTACACTGCCACCCTGTGGCTACTTGAGAGGTTGTGTTTGTTAGTTCAATAAATACACTCAGGGTTGGGTATGTATCGGTTCAACGATGAGACAAGTTTTGTTTTTTTTGTTTTTTAAGGTTACTTTTGTGACGGTGACACCACAGAAGATTTTTTTATTTTTTAGAAATTTTGCTGATAAGGGAAAGCTATTGATAAAATTGGTGGGGCATCAGCTGTAAAGAGGCAGATGACCAGAGTTCAAGTGCTTTTGTTGTATCTGCCCTGCTGAAGTCCCACTGAACAACAGTTCATCTCAACCAGCTTCAGTGACACTGGTCTGTAGCTGACATTTTGAATTGTCTAGAAATTTCCTAGGATCAATGAAATATCAAATTGTATTCTTATTAAGCAAACATAAATGTTTCAGGATTCATCTTGTATTTAGGTTTTTGCTTTTAAACATGTTTTTTTAACTTACAATTACCTGTTATTGTGCTGCATATGTGTTTCTCACCTGAACAAAACATTTGGTTTGCTTCCTTTCTCAGTAAATACTATACTTGTATGTTTATGAGTTACGCATTGCAGTGACTGCTCTTCACACCTGATGCATAATCTCCTTTTTCCTCCCACCCTCTACCTGCCTGGGCCTCTGTGTGTCCTTTACTATGATCTCACACACAGAGGAGGATGCTTTTAGCTGTATACAAGACGGACAGCGCTATAGCGACAAGGACGTATGGAAGCCAGAGCCTTGTCGCATCTGTGTGTGTGACACTGGAACCGTCCTGTGTGATGAAATTGTCTGCGAGGAGCTAAAAGACTGCCCCAAACCTGAAATCCCATTCGGAGAGTGTTGCCCCATCTGCGCAGCTGACACATCTCCGCCAATCGGTTGTAATTTATTTATCTCACACCTCTCATAAATAAATTACTGTACAGCATCATGTTGTTTATTTTGGGGAGAAAATGACGCATGGACGATTTGGTATCAATCAAAGGTCGGCCAGGTGCAGTTTAACCTCCTCATTTTAATAATCAGGCTGTATAACTGTCACCCTTTGATTTGAATACTGTTTTCTATCCCCAAAGCAAACAAATGATGAGAAATGAATGACAACAGAGACACATCTGACCAGATTTCAGTGAAATGCTACCTCATTGTCATTTTTCTATAGCTGGCTCACCTTGGCCCCATCTTGTTTGAATACTCTGTCCTTCCCTGAGTATCATGAAAACATGTGGGAGTCATTAAGGAAATACCTCAGTCAAGCAGACACAGCCTCGCATTTCTACTCTATATCCTCTTTGTGGATTTCTGCAGATCTGATGGCAAGAAAAAACTGACAGTCTACTGAGGGTTGAGGCTTTTTGGAGCTATTCACCACATTCAGACAAACGATAACACGTTCTGATAAACAGGGACATTGTTGGTCAGCCTTGGAAATGTTGACAAATTTGGTTGAGGAGCATGAATGAAATCAGAAGTGTCACTGTTTGCAGTGCATGCTTTTTATTGAATAAACTGCTTGATAAAATACTTATCTTCCATTCATGGCAAAGTTAAGTGCTTAGTAAGAGGTATGTAACATGTAAAGACTCATTTTAAGTTATCAACCACATAAAAAGGGCTGGCTATCAAACCTCAATACTTTTTTGGTAATGACTGAAATGTGTCCAGACCATAGATTATCAAACACTGTCAGGTACCAAAAGTTGGCTTTGATTGTCAGGTCAAATTCGTTGTTTTGTTTACTTATTTTTTAAACAGACAGTTTTTGATTTAATCAAAATTTTGCACCACATTTTACACTATTCTATGAAGGCACGTGTCTTATGGCTACTTGTATTTTAGACATTTGACATTTGAGAAGTTTGCCTTGTTTTTTGCTCAAAGTAAGGTGTCAAAGAACATACTGTTTTGGAATCAGCACTTAAAAGTACCTATTGTATTGAAACTAGCACCAAACATTCATTTCAGTCCTACCTAAAAAGTGTGAAAATGTAAAATTATTCAATATTGCTACCTAACCATGCTTTTAGAATGCTTTGAAATATGAAAAACAAATATCCAGCTCTGGCCTACAATACATCAGATTTAATATTGTAATGAAAATATGTTCTTTACACAAGCTATTTCAATGCCTCTGCTTCCTACTATTCTCTTTTACCTGCAGCAGCCCTGCTTCTGCTTTGAGCTCTTAAGATGGTGATTCAGCCAACACTTTTTCCATCCTGATGGGCTGTTTGGGTACCACAAGTGTTATTTGGTGGTGGTCTTTAGAAGAGTTTAATCTTAGGAAAGTACAACTGGTTATCAGCATGTACAGACTTTCTGGGCTTCTGGGAAATATTGTGTAACCCTCGTGGATTGTTTCTTTGTAAGCCAGGCACTAACTGCGATCTGTTTTTCCCCTCTACCCCTCCGCACCACATTACAGGAGTACCTGGAGCAAAGGTGAGACCATTGTAGGATATTAGGACGCTCTGTGTGTGTGTGTGTGTGTGTGTGTGTGTGTGTGTGTGTGTGTGTGTGTGTGTGTGTGTGTGTGTGTGTGTGTGTGTGTGTGTGTGTGTGTGTGTGTGTGTGTGTGTGTGTGTGTGTGTCATTAAGCTCTCCAGCACCTGCAATTAAATCTGTATCTGTCACAGACTCCTATCAGTGCTGCAGGAAGGCCCTGTAGTTTATGGATTTAGATGGGACTTTGATGTGAAAAAAGCTTTGCCAGATGGATAACAGTTATTTCCTGCCCCACACTTTGTGTCATATTTATGTGTCTAATGATGCTGTGAGGTCAACATTTTGCTTTTGACCAGTTTCCTGATCAAATTGCAACTTTTCCATCTGAGGTGCTTTTAATAATGGTCTCCACAATCAAATTGTGGGTGACAAGACAACAGAAAAAATGTCAATAATAATTTTGTAGTCCTAATGCTAATTGCCATTTTTGTGCTTTATCCTTTCAATATCAGGGTCAGAAAGGCGAACCCGGAGACATTACTGATGTAAGTTGACACCACACATTACCCTGTACTGAAGATACAACTTAACCATTCTTTTCATCTGAAAATGCTCATTAGTAAACTGGTTTAAGTGATAGAGATCTCTTTAAACCTCACATGAAACACTTACAAACCTTAATTCTGGCCAGTGCTGAAGGAAGTATTCAGATCCTGTACTAAAGAATAAAGAAGCAATACTGCAGTAAAAAAAATAAAGCATTATAAGAAAAGTCCTGCAATGGAAAGTAAAAGTATTTATAGTAAGATTTACTTCAAGAATCAAAAGTAAAAGTATAAATTCCTTAAAATGGCCCTTGTGAGGGTTATATTGTTATATAGTATATACTATTAGATGATTATTACAGATGCATTAATGTGTAATAGCACTTTACTGTTAGTTTAAACAATTTTATGTACTGTTAATTAGTTTAATCTATATCAGTGCATTATATTTTATAAATTGATCATTAGGTTTTGTATGTAAAATCTTAATCTGCAAAATAGAGATAAGTGGAGTAAAAGTAGCATGAAAGGGAAATACTTAAGTAGAGTCAAAGTACCTCAAATTACTTGAATAAATGTACTTAGTTACTTTTCCCCACTGTTGGTAGCACATTATTCCTGGCCGTGGATGTGTGTAAGAATAGTTTTTGCTAATTGAAGAAATAAGCCATATAACTCAGTATTACGAAATAACTGAAAAATTCAAAGACTGTATACTGCCAGTCTATGAAAGAAAGAAGGAGTGAGAGAGAGGAGGTAGGTCTGTTAGCCCACCCATCAGGAAGACAGCCAAGCATACAATCCGCCATAAAGATCTTCATAGGCCAAAATAGAGAGTGAGAGCGAGAGAGAGAGAGAAAAATGCAGCGCTGCACCTGGAAATGCTTTATCCATCTGAGGGAATACAAAGTCCATGGCAGGAAATAAGAAGGCCTTGTTTATTGTATGTTTCTTAAAATGCTTTGCCTGAAGAGATTAGCAATTAACAAGTCTGCTCTGATGGGAGCAAGATAATCTTTCCCCTCATGTGCAAGGAGATCGAAACCTCTTGTGTACAAATGCATCGGGTAGAAAGTTTTAGTGATGGACGTAAATTAAAAGAGTATTCAGTTTTTGCACTCCAACATGCCTTCATATGCTACATTAGCATGACTTCAAAGACTGACAGTAACGCTTTCTAAAAGATAATTGAAAGAGTAATACAAATATCTTTATACTTTCTCTATTTTCTTCCCTTTTCTTGTGCAGGTTGTAGGACCAAAAGGACCACCTGGCCCAATGGTATGCACCTATTTTCTGCATTTGTACATTTTTCCTTAGAAAGCTTTTAGAACCATGTGTAGGGGTATCCTGTACTATCTGTATTCATGCAAGATAGAGAGAGACTACATTTAGAGTAACCATATAGGTACTAAATTTGATTGCCAGTTGCAGTGACAGGAATTAGAAACTGACCTGACATTAATAGTAGCAGAGTTCACAAGCCACAGCCGTTTCTCCAACTCACATGTACTGAGGTAACACCTGAAGTTGCTGTCTACTTCACTGTTTCCCGTTCATCCAGGGCCCACCAGGAGAGCAAGGACCCCGCGGAGCAAGAGGAGAGAAGGGAGAGAAGGTCAGTTTGGAAAAAAAAAAAAAAAAAAAAAAAATGGTTGCCTTAGTCTTGCCCTGACCTTTAAAAAAAAAAAAAAAAAAAAAAAATAGACCCAGACTCTACTCCCTTAAGAAGTACAGTATGTCCTATTGAACCTGATAGCTTTAGGTCTTTGGGGGGGTGCGGTGGAGGTGGGGGGATGGGGTACCTGTTATAGCTTGCAGGTTTGCAGAATGGCAGCCTTTCACTGAGCAGCTCAGTCCAACTAGTCATGTGTCGCTTCCATTAGGCTTTGTGGTCTGGGTTGTTTAACAGATGTGGGACTGTTGGAGTCTCATAATATAAACCTCTGCCTCTCTCTGCAGCCTCAGTCAGTCAGTGAGGGAAATCAGCTTTGCCAGGGTTTGATCATCACATTAATGCAACAACACTTGGATGTGATGATAGCCCCAGGCGAGGAGTTAATGTCGTGTAGTCACCTTGTTTATATAGATTTAAGCACGAGGTGGATTGAGTTTTGGCTAGCAGAGTTCAAATAGCCTTTTAGATGTTCAGCACATTCTCTGTTAAGGATCCCTTCGCAGGGGTAATTTGTCACTACATGCACAGGGGTACGCCAGGTAGTCTGATTTGAGCTGATAAATCATCACCATGCACAACAGCCTCTAAGGAAAAAAAAAAAAAAAAAAAAAAAAATCAGTATTTTGTTTTGAATTGCATAACTTACAACTGGTATAAAAGTTTCAACGATTTTTTTAAAAGACAAAACCTGAGTCCTGATGGATCACTGTTGCTGATCACGTGTAGTTGGGTTCCCTCATATAGACCATCAGTGCAGTTTGGAGAAGGCTCAACTGAACATTGGGCTTCTGTCGACAGTATCTGACGAATGTAGTCCAGCGGTGTTTCATCTACCAGCAACTGTGTAATGATTTATCCAAAGCACTTCTGAGTTCAAATATTGGCACACAGGCCTAAAATGAATCAATGCTGAATTGTAACGATTATTATTTGACACCTTTTCTGTACGCATACATGCTTGGAACGTCCATGTTATGTGGCTAGGTGTACTAATAGTTAATATAACAATAAGATCAAAACAAAAGGGGAGGACTTTCAGTCATGGATATGTAATTTGCATTAGCATTTTATTTCAAATATGTGCCTTTAGTTTTCAACAAGGACGTTGCAGAAAAATATAAATATGAGCTGCATATTTGAGTAGAGCAAAAATAATTTGTTGATCAATCAATAAGTTGGTAGACAGAAAATGTGTTCCTGTAAGTCTTTTTTTTTTAGGTAAAAATACCAAATAGTCTCTGGATTCAGGTTCTCAAATGTGACTGTTTGCTCGTTTTCTTAGTTTTCTAGATTATAATATTAAATATTGTTCAGTTTTGGACTGTTGGCCGGACGAACTAGACATTACAATTTTCTCACATTTTATTGACCAAATGATTAATCAATTGATGGGGAAAACCATCTAAAGATTAATTGATAGTGAAAAAAATCCTTAGTTGCAGTGTTAATTTCTGATTGATCATTTTCTGTGTGTCACTAGAAATGATAAGTACTCATTATGACCTTAACTTAGGTCCCGTTCTTGTCCTTTTTATAGATTTTTTATTTATTTTAAAGAAATTTCAAAAATCTATTTCAGGGAAGCTCTGGTCCCCGTGGCAGAGATGGTGAGCCTGGCACCCCCGGAAACCCTGGCCCCCCTGGACCTCCAGGACCTAATGGACCCCCTGGCCTTGGGGGAGTAAGTATCCCATGAAAAGCAGGGTTGGTGGACTGGCATTCACTGCAGATGTAGGAGCTGACAGGTTGGACACTGTTGCGGGGCCAAGAGTGGGTTCGCTTTGAATGGGTGGAATAAGCAGAGAGAATGGTAAAATGGAGCGGGGAAGAATTCAAGAGCACAAAGGATGTGGGACACTGCTGGCGATGGGAGGAGGCAGAAAGACAACGGCGAGTGGATGCACAGAGAGAGAGAGAATAGATCCAATGCCTCTCATTCTTTGCAGGAGAAAAGAAGGGAGGAGGTGGATTGAGGGGAGGGGAGGTGGAAGGGCAAGAGGTAGTATGATAGACTTAGGGAGGGGAAGGGGAGGGGGGGGGGTAAGGAGAGTCTTTGTGAAGGAGAGAGAGATGAAAACTGTTCACATGCCCTCTGTTTCTCCTCTGTCTGCATCAGGATTCACATAATAAGCTCTGCTGCTGCTGACAGTCTATTAAAATTTGATCCTCTCTCCTACCAAAATGAGACAGCAGCCCCCAAACTCTGAAAATCAGTGACAACACATTTAACAAAACAAAATACATAATTCAATTTTGCATCATGGAAACTGAAACAGCCAACACTTAGTTTTAAAGTTGATGCAATTTAAAATTGTTTTTTTTACTATTCTTGTTTTTTGGTCTTTTCTTTTCAGTCAATTCCAACTAGATGCTTTACCCTGCAGTCAATATGACGTATTTTTCAATTCAGCAGATGATTTTAACAGCCTTCATATATCATGATTAAAAAAAAAAATCTGACTGTCTTTTCTTTTGTCTTTTCAGAACTTTGCTGCTCAGATGACTGGTGGCTTTGATGAGAAGGCCGGTGGCGCACAGATGGGTGTGATGCAAGGACCAATGGTGAGCAAGCGATGATGAGAGCTGCTGCCACTTCCATGTTCTTTTTTTTTTTTTTTTATAAAACAGTCTGCTGCTTATGAGTTTTCCAGGATGTGACAGTTTGAGGTATCAGGAACAAAGCCAAGTGCTTAGACAGACTTGTCTTCCCACGTGAAGACCCGGGTTAAAATTCTGCATCAGCCAACAACATCTGCTCTGCTAAAGTGTTGGAGTGACATGCCAGTGGTTCTTCATGTGACTGATTCTGCACTTTGACCCCTGTGGAGGAGCACAAACAACTTCCTTACATGACCCAGAGAAGCATCACACAGTTATCAAATTTGTAAACTATGAGACGGACACATCATCACCATTGTTCTTCATCAGGAGAGGAGATACACGTATAGGATTTATAATCATCAAAGCTGGGAGGAAACTACGCAGAATACCGATTTAAGACTAGTCCAAGTGATATGTAGCATCACATATTTTTTTCCCCTCCTTTGTTAATGGTTTTGGGAGAAAACCTAAGAGATAAAAGTGAGAACTTCCCCAAGTGTTGAAGAAAAGAAACTACAAAAGTTCTGCATCTTGAAGGAAAAGAAATACCTGACATGGAGTACAAGAGGGCTAATTTTATAAAATGAGGAAACAGCCACTGATTGTCACTATAATCGAAGCCCATGAAAAACCACTACTGCTGTCAGTTAGCTGGCATGGCAGCTTGCCTGAGAAGGAGTGAGGAGCACACTGGGAGCTATTGTGGTTTAGAGAGCCGCAGAGCAGCTTGGCAGTGTCTCAGTCCAGCAGAGGTTTGAGACACTGTGGGAGGGAGGGGGGGCTGGAGTCAATCAGATCCCCACAGCTAGCAGCAGTGTGTGTGGCTTCACTCCTACTGCCTGCCCTTCCACATGTCTGAGGGAAGCCAGCCCACATTTATTCTGGGACAGAGCAGTGAAAGAACAGACTGGACTGATGTTAAATCACAAGTCAAGCTTATAAACTACTCATACACACGCACACGCACACACAAACAACCCAAAATCATAACCACACACCTACATACCAAACCCTCAAACGATGCTCTTACTGAAATGTATGCACACACACATAAGCACACATATTCATGTTGCTCAAACACACATTCAGATGTAATGAAAATATAGAGCCCCATTGACTTCTTCCTCGTCTTTCCCACACCCACTGAAAGGTGACTTTCATTCCCTTCTGAGGACCACTGTGCCATGCTATGATGTTTTCCCTGGCTACCATCCCTGTTTTTTTTAAGCATAAGCATGATGCTGAAATGAGGTTTATAAAAGCGAGCCTTCTGAAAGGAATATGTTTTTATCCGAGAGGAAAGCAGTCACAACTAACCTGAATCAAGGCATTTTTTCTCAAGTTACTTAAGAATCTTAGAAAATCTCATAGCCCCATTGATCCTTCTACAGCTGATTTTCTTTGTGTATGTGCATTTTGTGTTCATGTGTGTGAGAGACAAGCAGTGAAGATTTGGTTCATCACCTCCACAGAATGTTATTCTCTCTTGTTGAGCACTGACGCATAAAGTTGAAGAAGAAATTACTTTGGCATGCGACTCCAGCTAGAAGCACTCGGAGAGCAGATTAAGGTTCAGTCAGAGAAAATCGTCTCACCTCGTCTTGTTTTGATGCCTGAAATCTCACATCTCCAGGACGAAGAATTTCTCTAAACCCAGACAGTTCAGTATTATGTTGTTTTTCATTCCATGTCAAAGTGTAAGAAGTCATGTAGAGTTCAAGCACTTCCCTTAAGAGTACAGCACTGACTAGAATGACCTCTGAACTATAGGAACACATAGCACTTGGAAAAAAGAGCTGACAGAAGAGGAGGGGGGTGAAAATGAGTGAAAAGAGAGGCATAGACAGCAGAAGAAAGTCTGAATGCTACTGAGGAATTTCAAATGATTTATGGATTTGACAAGTAGAGCCATTGAATTCTGTGTAGCTTTAGGGCAAAGCAGGTGAAATGTTTTTTTATAGCTTCTGACAGAATTCAAGTGGACAAGAGTGTAGGATTTCCTCCCAACTCACTTAAACTCAATGTATAAAATAATTGTGCACTAGTCTGTTTTATGTGTTTGTGTAGTTTAACCTGTGATTATAGGATGCGATTATATGTCATTAGCCTGATGTTGTGTCTCTTATCTCTTTTTTTCCCCTAAGGGCCCTATGGGACCAAGAGGACCACCTGGCCCCACCGGAGCACCTGTAAGTACCTCCTGTACTCCCCAAACAACACACAGGCCGGGCACGCCTGTAGACGAGATCCTGTGTTTGGTCACAGACAGGATACTGAAGACTAAATCTTATAATTGTAATGTGCTTGACGCTGCACACACAGGTCCCATTGTCTACTTCCCCAAAGTGCATTTAATAACAATTAAATTTATACTTATTTATAATTTAATAACAATAATGACCCCAAAATGACCAGCAGAGAGCATACCACAGTCTTTCAGAGATATATGTTTACACACAGCCCTGTTTTAACTGTGAGTGTCTGCGGTTTTCTGGAGGACGATGGCACACGGAGAATACTTTTGTCTCCCAGCTGCAGGCTCCGGGGCTTTTTCCTATGCCACAACCCAGACATACTGTAGAACACCTGACAATTTAACTTTCACAGAGCCCACTGGGCTTAACCTCCAACCCCGACCTCCCCGCCTTTTTCTGTTCCTGCCCGCAAACCAAGCTCCAAATGTAGTCAACTTCCAGAGTAAAGCTATTAAGTTTTAGGCAATGCCAACTGACTTGCCTCAACTTGATGGTTTAATCACCCTAAGCCCACATCTGGAGAAAAGTATTTTCTTCTTGGACAGCTACGATTGCTTTTACATAGAATTCAAACAGATGACTTGACATTTGTAGGAAAGAAGTGTCATTTGAAATAGCTGCATTTTGCAATGTGGACAAACAGACACAGAAATATAATGAAGAAGTAGTTTATTGCTTGTGTAGTTTTACTCTATAATGCTGCAGGTGTGTATGTGCTCGATTTTGCTGAATGTACAGATGTGCTCTATATTGCAATTTAAATTAAGTTTAAATTAATTGATTATATGATAAGTCAATTGTCAGAAAAATAATCAGCATCCATTTTGATAATCAATTAATTGCCTCAGTCATTTTTCAAACAATAATAGTAAAAAAACTACTAAACATTCTCTGGTTTCATGTTCACCAGTGTGAGGACTTGCTCCTAAACTGAATACCTTTTGGTTTTGGACTTTTGTTCAGACAAAAACAAGACATTTGAAGACTGGGTTTTGAGTTTTGGGGAGTTATAATGGGCATTTCTTAACCATATTTTGAAATTTCTTAGACTAAACAATTAATCGATTGATTGGGGGAAAAAAGTAATCGATAGATTCATCCATAATGAAAATGACTGTTAGTTGCAGCCCTACAAATTACAAAGATTTCGAGACTTCCTACATAACCAATCTGTAATATCAGTGGTGCTTAAAAGTAAGATTGAGGGATCTACCTAACGATTATTTTTACAATCGACTAACCTGACAATTACTGTTTCGATTAACTGATTAATTGTTTGGTCAATAAAATATATTTTAAAAAATAAACAAACATTGAAAAATGTTCATCGTGATTCCTTAAAGCCCAAGTTGACATCTTAAAATTGCTTCTTTGAATGTGTCAAGTTGGGTTTTTACCATCAAAGATTCACATTTGAAAAGCTAAATTCAGAGAATTTTTGCTTAAAAATGACCAAAACAGTTATTAAAGTCATTCATGATTAACTTTATGTTAATTGACTAATTGTTGAACCTCTAGTGAGATCAACATCAATGTCCACAGTTTTTTTTTTTTCCCAGTTAGCTTCGTCTGTGCTACTGTACGTATAAAAAAGTTACGATTTCATCAAACAGTCTGTCTCTTCTTTCTACATCTCAGGGCCCGCAAGGTTTCCAAGGCAACCCAGGAGAGGCTGGAGAGCCCGGACAATCAGTAAGTTCCCCACAGAGTGCTATTCCTTCCCCAGTCCACATTACAAGGTTTATTATAAATTCTTGCTCTTTGGCCTTTTTCATAACCTGCTTAGATGTCTCCCCTCTCCTCCAGGCTCCTTTAAGCCTCTCTTCTTTTCTTTTTTATCCATCTATCTCTACACATGTCTGACTTTTTAAAATGATGTCACTGTCCACAAAAAACACCATTAGCTCTGAAATTACTTCAACGGGTAACAGAGTAAAAAGGAAAATCAGATACTGTTTATACAGTATAGTGTGTACAAGTGAGACGGGACGTTATTTGAAAAGAAAAAAAGAAACAAAAGAGAAACAAAAAAAAAAGAGAACCAAAACATCAGTTAGGCACAACTGGACTGAATAACAGCCTGTTTATCCTCTTCCTATACAGTTTTACTACTTCATGTGGAAAGGTCAGCCACAGCTACACTTCACTTCCATTACAGTTTCTAACCTTTCATTGCCGACCACTAACTTCTATATCCTCTATTTGACCAGCCGGCTGCTCACATTTTAACATTTACAGCCCTCCTCAGTCAGTCCTCACATTTCTCATGTTGCAAACTCATATTTTTGTGAAGCCTGACATCTAAGGATGAAAGCAGGGTACCCCTCCTGCTCTATGACATTTCACCTCAGATAATTCCCTACCCCTCAAATAAATCCAGACTGAAGACCCTGAGCCTTTCTATTACTTTTCATTTTGTGTTCCTCTTACAAGTCCTTCTCTTAATTTTGTCCCTCTCCTTGCTGCGCCCCCTCTGCCCTTTCTTACGCCTCCTGTAGCTTTCCAAACTCAGACTACCCTGCTGTCCTTCCCGTTCCCTCAGCAGGTAGACAATGCAGGTTCTCCCCACTGCTGTGTTAATCTGTTCCTGTGGAATTCAGATAAGCAGAGGTGCCCTCTCTTTTAAATATGTGCCAGTACATCATTATGTGCGATTAAAATCAAGCTTCCTACCAGAAAATAACTTGACAGTTGTAGAAGGGTCACAGTGGTGGCTCAGTGTTTTTGAAGTCCAGAGATAATTTTAGCCTTTGAAATCATAATGAGTAAGGTTTTTTTCCCCATCAGAGTAGAAAATTACCAAGCAACCAAGATGCCATTAATATATTGCTTTTCTTAATATATCTACATATTTGTTATTGCAGGTCAGCGTTTTATTCAATATGAGCACTTCAAAGTTTTGTTTTGTCTATAGTTTCACATGCTTCCTCAAGACAGACTATTACAGAGGAAAAAGAGAAAGGTCATCCAGATGGAAAAATAAGGATAGGACCAAAAGACATATCAATACACATTAAGCAAGAAACCTATGGAAGAAACTGGCAAGCAGAGAGGGGGAAAGACTGGAAACGGCTGAACTTTCTAATACGGATTTTGGATAAGGATATTTAAGTATTTGTTCCATCTTTTTGCCCTAATCTCCTTAATAAATCCTGCTGATTCTGACCTTTTTTCATTGAAAAATACTTTCATGAAGAGTCACAATATTGTCATTATTGTTTAGGAATGTAAATCCTTTAATGTGCTTGTATACAAAGAGATTCCTGCATTAATTAGAAAGCAAAGTTCAGCGTAATTCAGATCAGCAAGATCACTGTGTTTGAATAATGTAATAGTAAACAAGTTATTAATGGCAGCTTACGTCAACGGGTTTAATCACATTTCTACAGGTTAAGTGATGAAGTCATTTGGAGAAGTGTACCTTGCATGTGTCACATTTGGCAGCTCTGACATGTTTTCTGTCAGTGCTGATTGTAAAGTGAAGGAGGGCAGGAGTTGTCACCACATGCTATGAATTATGAACCAAAGTTCAAAGTGTTGCCCTCTATTGGTTGTGAATGGTAACTGTGTCTCACCTTTGTGTGTTTTCTCTCTACTAATAATAGGGCCCCATGGGTCCCCGCGGCCCCCCTGGACCTCCTGGAAAACCTGGAGATGATGTAAGTGTGTCACACTTTCATAAAACTGCCAATACATATTTTAAAAAGTAGCAACTCTGGCAAGGCCACTTGTCAAACTACTGTCCTCAGGCTAACTATTCTGGGTGTACTTTGAAAGCAAATGTCAGCATCTCTGCTGAATGTCCTGTAAATTTGACCTAAAACTACCAGAAAGGGAAATAAATTCTCTTGAGCCCTTTTCTGACTCCAGCTAGAGAAGTACTGCATCACTTTGGTGATTATCATAGGTGAATTATCCTGAGCATTAATCTTCCATTTCTGGCCTTGACATGAAATATTCTCATAAAAACACAGAAATACTTTGCTTTGATATTTATTTATTTGTTATTTGTTTTAATGATCACAGTGTCTCCATTATAAATTAATTTTATTGGTCTTTGCTAGCTCTTTCTTTAGTATTTTTACACTATATTGCTCTAATTTAATAGACTAATACACATTTTGTATCCATTAGTTCTGAATGTTATTTCCAGCATAGTTTGTTATTATAACTGCTACACTACCATAGAAAACACAGGATTTAAAAGGAAAAAAAAAAAAAAGGTTGCAAATGTATTACAATGTACATTGTACTGTCTATACTGTTTAAATCAAAATTTCCAATTCTTGGTCAAGCTAACACAACAGCTATGACAGTACTCTGAGACACAGTGTGTGCCATTACTGCCATACATTTAGGCCTTTACCATATTCATTACGTTATAAATTGTTTACCAGACTGTATCAGTCAGACACAGAAGCCACCTCCCAAATTACTGCCGTCCTTTGTGGTTGTTATGTGACCAAGCATAGCACTCATGGTGTGCTCATGGATGGATCTTTAACTTATTTTATTGGAGTTTACATTTATTTCTCTTTATATTCCTTGAAAGGATTCTCAGTCGGCCAGCATTATGGATTATGTGAAATAGAAAGTGAAACAATATGAAATATGTTCAAATATCTCATGTTGCTTTTTTTCCATCTACCTGAAAGTGACATATTTATTGCTTATCTACCTGACAAAGGGGCCATAGACATCAAAATGTAATTTCTACTTTTAGCCACATGATGGCAGCAGACACGACACATCCCATTGTGTCCACTAGGAGTGCTCCGTCTCCCAGCAACTATACAGCACATTATTTTTACATTTTAAAAAGGAGCACTTGCAGGAAATTAACAATTTCCCACATCTTAATACATTTTTCACGCAACTTTTCCTCTCCGTTTCTGTTTCAGGGTGAAGCTGGCAAACCAGGCAAATCAGGCGAGCGTGGACCTCCTGGACCTCAGGTGAGAGTTGGCAGGCTGTTGATTCATTATGACTGTTTTTAAGTACTGAGCATATTGATATGAAGGGAGACGTCACTTCATATACTTTAAGGCTTTGTTTTATTTGTCTCTTTGGTGGCTAGCAACCAGCCTGGTGATGAGTTGCGAGAAACGGGTTTCTCATACCAGCTCACAGACTGAAGCTGATTCTTTGGCAATAAACAGAATGATTTGGGGGAAGCACACAATATTCATCTGAGCTTTTATACTGTAATGGACATACAGCTATACTGATGCTGTTACTTCAGAATAATGTCATCTACCCAAATTGCCAGTGTATTTTTACATTTTACTATGTATTGATCGTAAAATAAAGCAGTTCACCATGGCTGATAGTAATGATGGATTACTGTATAGACTTAGGACGTATCTAGATTTGATTAGAGAGTTAAAATCTGAAAAATACTTTAATGATAATTATTTTGAGTTTAGATTGAGTCATTTATCATCTCAAGCCAACGATGTCAGCATTTAGTGACCAACCTTAGTTGGAGCCAAAACTTTTTAACTTTTAATTTTTGAAATGATTCCACTCTAATGAAACTAATTTGGTTTGGAACTTGTTATAAAATAGTTCCCCACCGGTGGAGGAAATCTCGACAGCAACATTACTTTATACTCTCAGCCTCTTTCCCTCTTCTGAATATTCATCTTGTACATCATCTCTCCTCTTGCATCTTAGGGAGCTCGTGGATTCCCAGGAACTCCTGGCCTGCCTGGCATCAAGGGACACAGAGTGAGTGTGTCTTATGTCCGCTGACAATTTCCAGGAAAAATAGGTGGTTGTTGGTTTGTGTTCTTATTATTGGATTCCTAGCTATGCACTGTCTCTCTGTGCTGTCTTTTAGGGTTATCCAGGTCTCGATGGTGCAAAGGGAGAGACTGGAGCTGTTGGTGCTAAGGTAGGATTTTTTTCTGTTTGTGTACCAACTGTTTTCTGGGTCATTAAGACACCACTCCAGCTTTGGTTCTGTCTGTGTTGATGGCCGCCCTACTAAAAAGGACACAGCTTAGCATAAAGAAAGGAAACAACAACTCAAGTAACACTTGGTATAAGATGTTTTTTCATTGACAGATAATTTGTCCACCAAATATAGTGTATATAGCCCCCAGAAATAGTCGTTTTTGCTAAGGTAACAACAGGAAGGGATTCAAACAAACCATGAACTGTCTTTAGTTAAGTTTGCCTTGCCATGCTAACAGCTAAATATTTTTTCGCTTTAGGGTGAGTCTGGTTCTCCCGGAGAGAACGGCGCTCCTGGACCAATGGTGTGTATTTCTGGACACAACGATAACCAAACATCACAACGGAAAAGATGTACAAACCCAGTCTTAAGTATAATAGTAATCTGAATGTGAATGTTTCTTCTCCTCTCCCTCGTCTACATAGGGACCTCGTGGTTTGCCCGGTGAGAGAGGCCGTCCTGGACCCAGTGGAGCTGCTGTGAGTGTCATGTTTTTTTTGTTTTTGTTTCTTTTTAATCTAAAAACTCTTATTGGACACAAAACCAACATCTGATTCCCAACAGATGGTTTAGATGTTTCCCTTGGCTTTCGTAATGTCTAGTAGAGAGTTGGTGAGCATATCCTTAGAGTACAATTTAGAGGTTTTACCTTTAATGTACCACCAACCGTGGCTCTTGTGGTAATAATTGCACTGTAATGTGGAGGCATTAACCTTATTGTGTAAAGTGTTACCCATTACCCTCATGTACCAGTTTGCTGATTTGAATAGCTTGTGTGAAACTATTTATATCCCATTATTAAGAAAACTTTTGTCCACCTGTTTTTCTGTCATATGCTGACAATGCATTGCTTACTATATTCAGGGAGCACGTGGAAATGATGGCTTGCCTGGCCCTGCTGGTCCCCCAGTGAGTATCATTTAATTAATTTTCATCATTGTTTCATCATCATTGTTTCTTCTAACCCTATTTTCTCCAAACACCCCTCTGCAGTGTGACAGTAAGTGTCAGTGATTAATAGTTGAGCTGACAGCCTGTCTTTTCCTCTGTGTAGGGCCCTGTTGGTCCTTCTGGAGCTCCTGGCTTCCCTGGCTCTCCTGGTGCAAAGGTAAGTTGACTGGTGCCACCGTTTCCTCTTTCCCTTCACCACTGTTGTGCTTGACAGAATAAGTCAGTGTGTCTCTAGTTCCGCCCCTCTCTTCCTGTGAGAAATCTAGCCAACATAACTGAACTGACTTACTAAACTGACCTCTTCTTCAACCCAAACCAGAGCTGTGTGTTTAACAGGCGCAGAAAGTTGTGTTTTGTTAATTCTTTGTAGTTAGAATAAGACTTTCTTGAATCAAATCAAAAAGCTTTTCTCTCAGAAAATGGCGGCACGAAGCTCCGGGAGGATTTGTGGGCACAAGTTGAAATGCTTTAGTGTAACTGGAGATGGATGGACTGCATTGAAAAGTGCTATAAATCTCCATCTGTGTGAAAAATTAGAAAAGAGGGCATCTTAAAGTGTTATTCTTCCTCTCCCACTCCCTCTTACCATCTTTTTCTTCTTTTCTCTCTCTGCTTTGATTCTGATTTATTCCTCCTGTATGGCAGACAGGCTCAGCTCTCCGCTTGAGGGCCCAGTGCTGGTGGTTTATTTTCTTATGTGATCTCCTGAATAGTTTGGAAATCTTTTATAAATCACAAATTGAGTCTCTCTCTCCAAACCCCAGGAGATTCCCTCAAAGTAATCAAGGCAAACTAGGCTGAAAATGTGTCTGTATGTGTTTTTATGCTTTGTATCACGTTACATCCATAAACACATACAGTATAGTTTAATGTTTGTCTGCAGGAGAGTCTGTCTGCCTCTGTGTGAGGTTTGTTTTTGTGTGACTTCATTGTCTCATGGTGAGGAACATTAAATATCTCATATTACCTCATCGTGCTGTACCTTCAGGCACCTGCACTCAGTCTGTTTGGATCAGGCCTGCCTGTTAACCTCCTGAGAATTCATGACATGCAGCCTTACTTTAGTCTCTTCCTGTCTGGACCCTATGAGCAACACTTAAACATTGCACATTTAAAAAGGGACCAAGGACCAACACAATACAAAGCTAGCAATACAGAAACAACACAATTGTTTGAACCTCAACTGAATAACACTCTGCCGCTGAAATGGGATAATCTAAGTGGGACAATTTTTACCTAGCTCCAACTGAGTGTTTAAATTGTATTATTTTGTAACCTCCAAGCCTCCACCTCTAAAATACTGACAACTGTTCCATAACTTTGTTTAAAAAAAAAAAAAAAAGGCCAATTTTCCTCCTTTTTTCCCAGTTTGCAACTCAGTTTTAGGCTTAGGAAGAAGAAAAATTCAATCCACTACATCAACACTTTTGCAAACACAAACTCTATTATGTCATACTACTGAGTTTGTAAAGTGTACAAAACTGCAGCTATAGCAGAGGAATTCAATTCACCACCACGAGTCCACATACCACCAGTGTGGTAAAAATCTCTGGCTTGTGTCCATAGGAGGTGAGGATGCAAAATATTGACTTCAGTTCCTCCGAGGTCGATGTCATTTTTTATACTGGCCCAGAAGGTCCACAGAACATTATGCACTTGGCTTTGGATAACACGCCCTGGGCGGGGCATAGAAAAGACAGCAAACTGATTATTTTGTTCATTTAAAATTTAAAAACATTCAACTCAAAGCAGCCCTCTTTTTTTCCCCTCAAATTTAGCCAGACAATAAGCAAATTAACTAACTGATTTCAGTCAGCCAACTAACACACCTACTATGTGAATAATGTATATACAGAGCTAATATTTGGTGTCTAGGCTCCGACCTCATCAGAATAACACTTAGTGAATTGAGATGGACCTAAACCCAGCTTTTCTCTTGATATTCATCAGCAGGTTGAGAAGCAGATAATTATTCACTTACTGTTAAAGTCACAAAAAGGACAATCTCTTACTATGAAATGAGGAGATAGCAATACGTACAAGCTCAAGGTTGGGAGTAAGTGCAGAAGCAGCATAAAAGATAGATCAGCATAATATAGATGTACTGTAACTAGTGTATGCAACAGCAAAGCAAGCTGTCACATTAACCCATTCATTTGAGTGGAATTTCTTTTTCTCTGTTTTTTGGCTGACTATTAAGTGTGTGGAGAAACTGTTTTTCATATTGTGTGACAAGAGTTTTCTATAAAGCCACTTGTACAGGGAAATGATAACATGAATGAATGGGCTGTGCCCAAGACAAGTCCTGTTAAAGGCCCCCCCCAAAAAAAAAACTTCAACAAGGAGGGAAAGTTCCACAAAACAAAACCAATAGAGCCCACAGCACTCATAATAATGATAATCAAACATATTTTGTTACTATGTAAACAGACAGCAGGAAGACTTATTGGTGTGTGCCAAACAGCAGCCAAAATTAGAAAAATTACTATGAATTAATACCTGATAAAACTGCATGTTGGTAGATTAGAAATTAGTAGCCAGCAGAAGATGCTATTACCAGCAAGCAGAGGGCGTTACATTCATCCATGGTGCAATAATACCAGCAGCATTCTCTTGTAAAACCGAAAAAATATTGTCTGAAAACACTTTCGATAAAGCATAAATCTCTCCTTTGAGTCTCTTGTCCAATTGAGTTTTGTAGTGGACCTGTAGTTCACTACAACGACCACAAGGGGCCACAATGAGCCCATTACACACTCGAAAACAAACTCAGACAAGCGACACAAAAGGTGAAACTGGTACTTTATCGAAAGCGTTTTCAAAACATATTCAATATTAAAATATTTTTCGGTTTTACAAGAGAAAAGATTATACAGATGAAGCCTAAACGGACTGAATGGCACAGCCGCTTCCCACAGCGTCTCTGTGAAACCTCACACCGACTGAACAGAGCAAAGACACGAACTCATGATCACATGCCTACCGGCAGTAACGGAAGATATTTACCTGGGTGAAGTGAAGCGGCGATATCCTGCATCTCAGGGGGACAATGGCGTCAGTCCTTCGGTCAGAGTTGGAGCGGGCCCCCTGAGTTGACAGGAAAGCCTAGCTCGAAGAGAGACAGACAGAGTGAAGTGGCTGACGATGGCCGAGGAGCAGGGTCTCAGGTCGGCGACTCAAACTTCAAGTCCTTCACAGTTCAGGCCCTGGTGATTGCGACGTGACAGCACTGTCGGTGGACTAGCTTGCTATGAAATAGCGATGTGAGCAGGAGTAGATGTGATGGCAAGTCCGAAGTAGCAGCGCTTCCGAATAAACAACATGGAGGCAGGATGCCGGCTCAAAAACGGTGGACGCTGACAGTTCAAATTACCCGCCCCGTGTTCAGACGGTGCGTTGGAGGTGTGCCGCAGCGAGTGGGGGGGGGCGTCGTCGCGGACGGATTACCGAACGGGCCGCCCGGGCACAGGACCAGGGGTGCGAGGGTCAGGGGGCCCTGGAGATTCAACACGACCAGGAAGAGACAAAAAATAAATAAATAAAAACAGAAGGAGATGCGAAAACGAATACAGCATTAATTCATGTGTTCAAGCTGACTGTCGTCACAAACTGAAAAAACGAGCTATGAAATTTAATGTCTTTACATGCGTGAAGACTTTAGTCTGGTGTAAAGCAGAACAGATGAACACAGTTCAATGTATGAGACGCTGGTTTATATAATTTTACAGACATTAACCATATTGTCATATTTGTTTAAATACTGGGAAAATATCTATAGTAATACTGGGATGTTGATTTCATCCATATCACTCTAACCCCAACCCTAACCCCATTCTATCATAGAAGATCATTTATTCTATTGCATTCCACACACTTTTCTGTATTACATTATTAGCTGTGGTTTTTAAAATTTATTCTAGTTTTTATACTTTTTTTTTTTTTTAACCAGGCTTATGGCCAGAAATACAGAGGCATTCGCACCGACATAGTGTATGTCTATTTTTAGGGCTGTGTTGTGTGTATGGGTCAGAAAATCCTCCATTCTAAGACATAGAGGATATGAGACTATATTTGAAAAAAATGACTGCATGTAAATTCAGTTCAAGTTCTGGTTGAATCTCATCTCCCCTTGTCCTTTTCTAAGCTTTATACTGTATGACAGATATTTATAGCCACCAGCGATGCTTCAGTTTTTTCTTTAACTTTTTTTTCTGTAGGATTTGTTGTGTTTTTTTTTTTTTTTTTAGCTGGTGGCCAGTTCTTATATGTACTTAAATTGCCAAAAATCTTTGCTTTTGTATTAATTTAATGTCCAATTCTTGTCTTGCTGATCAGGGAGAAGCTGGTCCTACTGGTGCTCGTGGACCCGAGGGTGCACAGGGACCTCGTGGAGAGTCTGGCACACCTGGATCACCAGGACCTTCTGGCGCTTCTGTAAGTGAAGCTATAAACATGTAAAATACTTGTTCTCATCTGTCATTTCATGACAGTATTTTGAGTTTCAAGTCAACAATCATTGTTTTTAACAAGGGCTTTTTAGGTGATATTTTTCTTATTATTCTTATTTTTCATGTATATTCTAATGTTGACTAGACCAATCAGTCCCAGAACAATAACTGAATCAGGACCAGTTATTGCGGTGTATTGACTTTCTTTGTCCCTTTTTTTTTTTTTTACAGGGCAACCCCGGTACTGATGGTATCCCTGGAGCTAAAGGATCAGCTGTAAGTTTAAAGCTGCTCTTGTAAGAACTGACACTGTATCTGAGCTCACATTGAGCTTTCTGTTGCATCTTGAAAACGTGAGACGAGATAGTTGAACATCACAGTTGTAGCCATTGTTTTCACTGATGCTTTTATAGTTCAGAATTTATATCTAATTTAGAATAATCTATAATGTGTCGACTTCTAAATCTCCCTCCAGTGAGATGGATGGCTAAGTGACCAATCAGCTTACTGGCTTCATGTCCCTCTCTCCCTCTGTAGGGTGCTCCTGGTATCGCTGGTGCTCCAGGTTTCCCAGGACCTCGTGGGCCTCCCGGGCCTCAGGGAGCAACTGGACCTCTCGGGCCCAAAGGAACATCTGTATGTACTCACTGAATCATTCGTGAACCATTCGTGAATAGCACCTGTCGTCAAGTTCGAAATAATTAAATGGTACTAAAAAAATATGAACAACCTGCTGCTTTCTCTCTCTCTCCCTCGACCTCTCTCTTGTCTGTCTGTCTTTTATTGTTTAGGGAGACCCAGGTATTCCAGGGTTCAAGGGAGAGGCTGGACCCAAAGGAGAAATTGTGAGTTTTGTTGTGTTTTCTTTTAACTGTCTTTGTATTACCTGATTGTTCATTTATGCCACAAAATTCAAATCCACTGATATAGTATGTAAACACTGCATTTAGTCAAAAAATATGCATCAATAACAATCACCACCAAGATCAAGTAAATTTGAATTCAGCAGTTAGACACTTCACATGACACTATCTGAGAAGAACTAGTGCTCCTGAAGGTTTTTCACCTGGTTTTGTGCAAAAACAACAAAATTTTCTTTTCCTGTATTAACACAGTCTGTTACGGATGTGTTTTCTAGGGACCAGCTGGTCCTCAGGGAGCACATGGCCCACAAGGAGAAGAGGGCAAGAGAGGACCCAGGGGTGAGCCCGGTGCTGCTGGACCACTTGGACCTCCTGGAGAGAGAGTGAGTACCCTCATTTTAGTTGAAAGTAGATTATTTTGTAGTTTTAAAATATGTATGCTGCTTTGCAACGTTGTGTTACATCACCTCATTGAATAACAGAATAACAGGTTCCCTATGGTATATGTATATTGCACATTTAGGGAGAATATTGAAGTGAAACCGTTTCTGTGTTTTTAATGTAGATAATTAAAATCAAATTATCTTAATAAAAATAAACACTTTCCAATTTGGTTGGGAACCATCTGATCACCTTTTCAAAGATCACTATGAGATTCATTGACTTAGATATTGTTGTTGTAATCAAAACTCTGACACTGGTTTCATGTTTCCTGTGTAGGGAGCCCCCGGTAACCGTGGTTTCCCTGGTCAAGATGGTCTGGCTGGTCCCAAGGTAAGTATCATCAAAGTTTCACTCGTTCCTGGGAAGAGGTTTGATCGTTTCTGTCAGAAGAGAAAAGCTGCTCTAAAAGATAAAATGAACAGAGTTGCATTTAGAGGATGCACATCTGGAGGAGAAAGGCTGAAATTGGAAATTTCTGCGGCTGATTGGTCAGTGGTCACGGGTGTAAATCTGTGAAACCGAGAATTAGCGTATTCCATCTGCTCCAAATTGGATTTGGAAATTGCTGTCAACAGTGACTAAGTCCAATATTCTCATTGGATTTTCTATTTGTTTTTGTTGTAGTGAGAAAATTACATTTCTGAATCACCTAATCACAATGTTGTCGCATACTGTAGGATGCATATTGATTAAAAAAAAAAAAAAAAAAAAACCATAAACTGAAATTCAATTTCACTCAATTTGATTCGATAACCCTCGAATCCAACCATGAAAAGATAAGGCTCTGGCTATCAAAGTGTTGTAGTGTGGTCTAGTATCATCACAACTTACAAATCTGTGTTACATTGTACGTTTTTTGCAGAATTTGAGAATTGATATGATTCAGCTGTAGCACTCTTTGGAGAGAAGAGACTTAGCGCTCTCTGGGCTTCAAATAGGCCTGTATACGTTCTCCCTCATGCCAGATAAGTGATCCACCTCCTCACAACTGTAATTCATGAGGGATGGCATACCCCTGCCGAATGGGGTGGGTCTTTTCCTTTGTCATTTGCAGTTGATCTTTTGCGTGTGACCAACCCAAATTAGTTTAGTTTTTTGGCTAATAAACAACATCTCGAATAGTCTCTTCTGGATTATTAAAAAGTAAGCCACTCTTTGTTCAGATTGCTTTTTCATTTTAATGCAGATGCTGTTTCCCCCTGGAAAATTTCAATTTAACTCTAATTTAGCAGCCATGTTATCAAATTAATCAGTTTTTCAGCACCGAGAAGAACAATTTGGCCTCAAACTGCTTCACTGCATCATCACAAACAACTGGGAAATAAATTTCAGGTGATGTCCTTTATCAGCACTAAAGTATCATCAGGATTTTAGTCAATATCTGGTGTTAGTTGTTAAAAATAACAAAAAAACAATTCAGTATGTGTTAGTATTATACATGTGTAAACATACATGATGGCAGTTTGAGAAAAATTTGCAGAGTAGAGTTAATCCAAGAAATTCAGACAGATTTAAATTTCACATGAGCATTTCTCAAAAAGCAATAAATCTAGCAGTTAATCTTCATACCAGTTCTACTGCATTCTTTGAGAAGAGTGATCTCTAAAAATTTGCTTTATATCTCAAATTAATTAAATGATGTTGTTAGATCCTTTTTTTGGCTGTCTGAGACATTTTAGATCTTCTGTATTTACATAGATAATACGCATTTAAAAGCACAGAAATTGAGATAGACATTTATCTTAAACTCGGGAATGAAGAATATAGCAAAAGCATTAGTCATTAGTCATTTGACTGCGCTATGGTAAAGGCAAACAAACAAATAATAATTGTTTAAAGCACTTAGCATAATTATGGCAAAAGATTTATTTTATTGATCAAATTGTTCCTGGTGACATCTGTTAAAGATAATTTTTCACCTCATTTTGTCATAATAATTCTCAAATCAAGTTAAATTGCACAAAGTGGCTCACAGTTTTGAAATGATGTGGTCGATGAAGCGTGTAATAAGTGCCTTTTTCAGGGTACACACTGAACTCTGATCAGCACCCCAGCTGAAGAGTAAATGAAGAACATAATTAATAATTTTTCCGTGAAGAGCAAAGAGTGAAATTTGTCAGCACTCATGTTTCCTCATGTTTCATCTGAAAACATACATGTAACTCCACCATGTGGTCTCAAGATGGCAGCATAGCTCACAAACCCATCATGCACTAGTGACCTAAATGTCCCATATCACCAAACCCAGCATCTCATTTAACGTTATCTTATCCTGGCACAGTTTCATTTATACCAAAATGAGTTTGTCAAAATTTAATCTAAACTCCCTCACACTATTAAAAGGGAAACTCATTTCCTCTGGGGTTTGAGAATTGAAGTGTCTCCTCAGCGAATGTCTGAGTGACCAACTCCTGTTTTATATTCTTTTTCCTAACACAGGGAGCCCCCGGTGAGCGTGGACCCTCTGGTGCCAGTGGTCCCAAGGGTGCTAATGGTGACCCTGGCCGTCCTGGAGAGTCTGGTCTGCCTGGTGCCAGGGTAAGTTCCTCCTTTACCTACAGTGTGTTATCCCAGATCTGAATGTTGATGACCTGCAGAAATGTGCTTTAAAACATGCAGAAATAATAATCGTTATAACAGTCAATATCAGTACAATACATACAATGACAGATACCATCCATTCTTCTGAAGTTTGCACACTGTAATTCAAGATAATGTGTTAGTGGTAATATTTAACAGGTTGTTATCTATGGGTAATTTAGCTCAAGAAGCAGATTTATCTCAGCTCACCAAGAAACACGTAAATGGATGCTCCAGTGATCTAGTATTGCACTTCTGTAAATTTAGGAGACTCAAAAGAGATAGACTGAAAATCCTATTGTCAAAACGGAATCTAAAAATGCTGAGATTTCCTGAGTTTTAGTCCCTTGTATGGGTCAGTATAAAAAATTTTAAAAAAGCAGGATCCTAATGTATATTATATTTCCTACAATGCAACCAATAGCATTTTTAAACTCATTAAACTCGACTTGCTTGATAAAAGCTCTAATCTTTCAAGCCCCCTTTTGAAGCACTGGCTCTCTGTTGAAAGAGTATTTCACTGATTTAGCATTGCACTCCTGTAACATTGTCTGACTCACAATGGATAGTTTAAAAAAAAAGGTTTAAAATTCACGCACCCACGATGCAGCTCGACCATCAACAGTTCGGTCAGAGGTTCAGGTGTGTTATAGTAGTAGCGGCTAACAGAGCCTTGATCCGCTAGCCTCAAGCAGAGGTAAGGAGTCAGCTACAGAGGTCTGGTAAGCTCACTTCCGTCTGACTCCACGCCCCCAGATTTTTTTCATTTTCAAATTTGTAGTCTTCAGCCCCAACCAATGCCGACTCAAATGACGTCACTTGAGGCAGGTTATTAGATTTCGTGCAGCTTCCACTGGAGCCCCAAAAGGCTTTGTACAACTTTTTAACATATACAGTAGTACTCCCCAGCACCTGTAAACGGATTTTGATGTTTAAAATAGGTGGAGTTCCCCTTTAGTTTATTTCGAA
Source organism: Xiphias gladius (assembly GCF_016859285.1). Lineage (NCBI taxonomy): Eukaryota > Metazoa > Chordata > Actinopteri > Istiophoriformes > Xiphiidae > Xiphias > Xiphias gladius. Next base: position 12,554,462 of record NC_053420.1, on the reverse strand, counting down.
AATCTCTAAGCCTATCTCTAAGCTGGCATAACAATGACACGTGAAAAGCTCGTCCAGAACCACAGAAGACTTGATGCAACTGTTTTCACAGGGAGTGTCCTTCTGCCTGTAAGGAGTTACGCTTCATCCTTCCGTTTATCTGAAAAATTCACAGTCACCAATGTTGGGGATACATGGAATTTGTGCTTCCTCCTGGACTGACTTTATTTCCGAACAGTGACACAAATAATTTTTAACATTTGTGCAAAATCACTACACGGGAAGTATGAAAAAAAGCACCTGTAGTGAACTAAGCCCATTGACATCAATAGCCTTAAATGTTCTCTCATTCATGTTTCAGTTCTTAGTCATTTCCATCAGGAAATGGTGTTAACCTGTTGCTTCTTCCACATGGGGCCAATCAGGGGTGTGAATTCAGTTTCCCACAGTGCCATATGCTCCCACCTTTCTTTAGCACATGTCTGCCTAGAGATGTCTGATGACTCATCTGGATTTCGACTGTGTTTCTATTCCCCTTCTCTGACAGGGCCTAACTGGACGCCCTGGTGACGCTGGTCCTCAAGGCAAAGTTGGACCTTCTGTAAGTGCACTATTTTATGCTGTAACAACAATAATGTAGTTGTTGTGTGTTTGTAAATCAATAAAATAATCACAAAGCATGTATCCGCATGCAGTATTATGGGCTGTATATTTTTTATCTTTTTTTTTTTTTTAATATTACATGTGGAACAACCAGGGCGAGACTAGTAATTTTGTCAAATATGCTTTCATCACCTAATGACGCATAAGCGATTTTATCAAATTGAATTGCGGGAGATTTGTCCACCAGCCTCATCACAGTGCTGTTAATAAGCTCAACTCTCCTGGTTTTTATAGCAGCAAAGTCTGACACACTGCAGCTTGTTTCAATTTTCACATTGAATTCAGAGCACAGTCTTTTTCTCAACTACAGCTCTGTTTTTCATGATAACACTTAATCCCGAAGTGTATACATTTTGTTTTCAGCACAGTCTGTTTCTTAACTGAGTGGGAAGTTCTGTAAAACAGTGTATACACCAAGATTCCTCACTGACACCTCCATAAACCGAATTGTTTTCAATGAATTGGCTCCTCTTCACATGAATTTTGAATCTTTTGTTGCCATTGTATCATACAATGCATCCCACATTTTTTGATATGATGTGAAAAGTAGTGCTGCACTATAATTACACATTTCTTTCATATTTTTCATATGGACTATATGAACATTATGTTCACTTTTTTTAAACATTCAACACATTTTTTTTCAGGGACTGTGTTTCATTATAACATTACTGTTCACTAGATTAAGCAGTTGTTTCATTTTTTAACTAACTGCCTTAGGAACTGGCATACGGACAGACTGATTATGATTGAAGGATTATTATATCTGTTAATTCTTTGCTTCCTGGCTCTCCTATTTTACCCATCTGGGGTTTATTTATTCGTTGTTTTATTTACGAGAAAGAGAGAAAATGGAAATTTCACTTTGGTCATCATTTTTTATTTGCAAATGTGCTCCATAACTAAATTGACTTGACTTTACTTGACTAGGGAGCTCCTGGTGAGGATGGACGTCCAGGACCCCCTGGCCCACAGGGAACCCGTGGACAGCCTGGTGTCATGGGATTCCCCGGACCCAAAGGAGCGACTGTAAGTATTCATGAAAACACTTTTAAAATATAACAGAGTAACAAAGCTAAAGGTATCTTTATAGGAAACATGTTCTACTGTTTTAATATGTTAGACGTGGGCCAGTATACCTTCTGAGTCAGAAATGCACCTCTTCACCTGGAGTACTGCTGAGCAATTTAATGCTATCGATGTGCACCAACACATGTACCCTCTCCACTCCCAAATTAGGTACAGAACCAAGAAAATCAGCTGCAGCCCTTCGACTAACCGCTGCATTTTGTTTCTGTTGTGATTAGGGTGAGTCAGGCAAGTCTGGTGAGAAAGGACTGGCTGGAGCTCCTGGTCTGAGAGTAAGTTGCTTCACATTTTCTGCTTTAAATAACCTACCAGCATCTTCCAAATGGGTCTTATATGTGCTGTAATTTCAAAATGTAAAAATCATTTAGCTGATATCACCATGTTTCCGTTAAAATCAACCCTCCTATGATTGATAGAATTGTGCCTTATACCATATATACTATATGGAAACCAGATAATTTATCATGCTAAAGTAGCAAAGACTGTGTCTTAAGACTGACAACCATGTTCATGATTATCAAAAGCTACAAATTATTGAACAAATCCAATTTAAACTTTTTGTTCGAATACACAGTACACGGCGTTTTATTTTGTAGCCACTGTGATTCACCAGTGATCTACCGTTATGTCTGTAGCTCAGCTTCCACATGAGAAGCATGTTGAAAAGCTCAATTATAGCTATTGGATGTCTATCTATTTAATAGCATCACCTTTGGCCTAACTGATAGCTATCTATTTGTTGCCTCGTCACTCCTCACTCTCTTTGTTCCTCTCCTCAGGGTCTGCCTGGCAAAGATGGAGAAACCGGCAGTGCTGGACCCCCTGGCCCTGCTGTACGTATCTCCTATCTCCCCCATCCCGTTCGACATAGTTTCAACCCTGATATTATCTTTCCCTTTTCTCAGTCTGCATTTAGAGGCAACCTTGGGTTTCTCCATTTCCCAGACTGCCTCAACATAACTCAGTCCGAGAAAAAAAAAGTTCCTTGACACAAATGCCTTGACATTGTTAGATGTCACTGGCTCAGAGACGTTCACCTTGTTTTGTAGTTTGTGTTTCAGTGCGCTAAACAAAAGTAAGCCTGTTCGACCTGAGAAAACATGAAATGTAGAAACACAATGGTTCTTCTAATGTCTACTGATATCAGAGCTGTATAAATGGCAAGTTTAACATTCATTTCCCACCATATTAGCCATCAAAGTTTGTTTGTGAAATTGCTGACATTTAGTTTATGATAGAGCTGGGCTCTAATTATGAATTATGGATTATCTACGTAGGGTCCTGCTGGAGAGAGAGGAGAGCAAGGACAGCCAGGTCCCTCCGGCTTCCAGGTGAGTCGTTCTGCTCGAACCCCCAGCCTGTTAAAACTTATGGTCGAATGCAGCTGTTTTTCTACTTGTGTTTGTAAGTATAGTCGTAAATGTATCTCTGTTTTTATAATGTAAGACTTACAAATAAAAACATCAGTCACTCAGTGTATCTCTGGTGTTCTACTGAGCACTGCAAGCATCCATACACTCTGACCTGATTAAAAATGATTGTATAATAACTGTTACATGTTCTCTTTTTTGGAGTCTACCGTTTTTCTCGCTACATAAATATTCTTTTAACCACCGTATGCTGATTCATTGCTGTACATGAATTTATGTTTTTGTGAAAGTGTTTTTCACATTTTTTTTTTTTTTCTCTCCTGTACATAGGGTCTGCCTGGACCTCCTGGCCCCCCTGGTGAGGGAGGCAAGCCTGGAGACCAGGTGGGTGCACTATTTTGGTGAAATATAGCTTGTAAAGTCACACAACTGCAGTGGAAATACTAGTATTAATCTTTAATAGGCTTGAAGAGAAGAGATCCTGATGCTGTAATCTAGATTACTTGACAATATGGCAGTTACATGTACTTTACCCCCGGTCCTGACAGTATTAGTATTATTCTACTAAACCCTTGACCAGATGTTGCTGTATAAGAGCAGGTAGCTCAGCCAACTTACCCTGTATAAATAAAGGTTAGATAAAAATAAATAAAATTTGTTTCTTGCTCCACCATTTCAGTGATACTGAACATTTTAATTCAGGTCAATGGCCAAAAAATAATCAAACAATGAACTCTGAGGCTACTTGCAAAGTTGTTTCATAAAAGCATCTTACCATTAAAGTGCTGCTATTTTTTTCCACAGTTATGTTATGATTCTGATGATTTCTTTGTCTGTTTTTATGGAGAAGCATTAAGATGTAGTTAGCCAAGTCCTTTTTTTCTTTAATCTACATTTTTGTACTTAATAATGTAAATATCTGGCTCCCACTACTAAATTTGTGTTAGCTCATCCCCTGCTGTAAGCCAGTCTAGAGTTTAACAAAGTCTATCTGTAATAGTTGTACTAGTTGTTGAGTTCTTCTTTTTAAACATATATGGCTTGATTTGTCATACACTGATCCCACACGTCTTTTCTCTTAACTTCTCTTTCTTTTCGTCGTTTAAGGGTGTTCCTGGAGAGGCTGGAGCTGCTGGTGCTACTGGACCCAGAGTAAGTTGACAGTCTTGATTGAACTTCACTACTCTATGGTCGACCGATTGTCAGACATGCCCGCTGACTGTCACTGTTTCACTGTTCAGGGAGAGCGTGGTTTCCCCGGGGAGAGAGGAGCTGCTGGTCCTCAGGGTCTGCAGGGACCCAGAGGTCTGCCTGGAACTCCTGGAACTGACGGACCCAAGGTGAGTCCGGCATTTTGAAAAACCAGGCAGATTTTCAAGCTATTAAACCTTAATCCCTCAGGTGTACTCACCAACTGGCAAATATGAATCGGCGGTACTTACGCCAGATTTCTGATATATTCATAGTGCACACAGCAGCAGAAACACAGCAATCTGGGCATGTGATTAAATAATAATTACCTCGGGTTTTTGTGAGTTGAGCTTTTCAACTTCAGTCCAAAAATTGTTTATGGGAGGAAGTCAACCACCCATATCCTGACACATCTCATCTTATGATCAGTGCAGTTAGTAGATGACTCAGTCTGGATGAAATAGCATCGCTGCCCTGTTTTCCTGGAGGGAAACATCTAATTTTATAGAGGTGTATTAATTCTTGGGCGCCACGCTGGCCTAGGGCAGCAGTCTGCCCTGGTGGCCTAGGGCACGGACAGAAGTGGAAAGCAAGAAAAAACACTATTTCTGCCACATAACGTTGTGCTTTTCAGACTTTCCTCTAAATTTTGCTTTTTTTGTGAATTGCTTCATACTATTACTGCTTCAGGTCTCAAGAAATTATTCAAATCAAGCAAGAACTTGTGACAAAGGGTCACAGGTAGACATTGTTATGATTTAAGGAATCACAAGCAAAAAAAGTTGGGAACCACTTAACAGGGGTTAGAGCACAATGAGCCACAATGGCCAGCCTCCTTTGTTGCATGTCACAGCCCATTTTTCCCAAAAATACAAAAAAGAAAAAAAAAACTGTGCAATTTTTTATTAATTGTTTTTGTAAGAATATATATAAATGTGTAAGTGTGTGTTTGTGTATAAATATATGTATGTATGTGTGTCTGTATATATATGTGTGTGTGTGTGTGTGTTTGTGTGTGTGTATATGTATTTATGCACTCTGTATATACATGCATAGTCATATACATGTTCTATGTCCATACAAGCATACACACTGTACACACATATCTGGATATAAACACTATGTCACTGTATGATGGATAGTGTGCATATATAAACACTATGTAGACACTGCTGGAAACCCTGTATATTTATCATTTGAATAGAGGACTATATTATTACCGTAATAAAGATCAGCTCCATTCAAGACTCATTACCTGCCTTCAAATACTGCATTTTCATGAGTTCACAATAGTGTGAGTATTTTAAAGAGAAATAATAGTTTATCAAGCCACACAGTCGTTTGTTTATCAGCCATCAATGAATTCCAGCCATTGCAGTAATTCGTCACAACTGCACTGTGAGTAAAGGAAGAGCTGAGAGCGGCTGCAGTTCCCACTTTTGGTTTGTTATCTGGTCAGATTTTAATCCCAGTTCATACGTTTTTCTTCCCTTAAGGTCAGACAGGAGCGGATAGACAGGATAGAGGATTATAGAGCTGACATGAGTAATGGAGGAGGAATGAACAGACGGTTTGTGGAGGCTGAAGCAGGAATCCGTCTGCGTCTTCTGAAAGATGCAGAAGGATCTGTTACCCGAGACACGTTGTACATCAACCCCCTTAAGTTAGAATGCAGTTTTATATATTCACAGCAAACATCGAGACTGTGTGAGCCCTCTGGTTACAGTTTAATGACTGAAGATAGGCAGCTGAGTTGGTGTTTGTGTGTCTGATCTCCAGTCTGAGGCTGCAGCAAAAAGCACTGCTGATAAGCCTCACAGTGTTTGACCAGTAGTGGGCCTGGTGGAGCCACTTAAAAAGAAAATCAAAGTCTGCCTTTGCTTCCATTTTCTTGGCTTTCTAATGTGGAATAGAGGTTTTTTTATGATAAAACCCCACTTTCTACTTAAAATACAGAATTAAAGGTGGGCCCATCATCAAAAGGAAAACGTGGATATTTTTTTATATCTAAAACTGGTTGGCTGATTATTTGACTGTTTTTTTTTTCCTACTCTTTCATAAGTTAGACTTGGTCTGAAAATTTGGCTAAAGTTTAATTTAATCCAGAAAGTGAAGTGAACAACGTGAATAATATTTGACAGACATTTTTCACAGTGTTACAGTCCCTTTCTTTCATTCTTTCAATCCTCTGATAACCTCAAGCAGAACATGCCCAGACAAAGATGAGTCCGGGTCTCTTTTGATGAATAAGTGAAAGCCTTCTCACTCTGTGACAGCATCATTTTTGTTTCTGACTCATATGTAAATAAACACAAAGTCTCAGCAAAAGCAGTCTGAAATGTGACCACAAATCATGCTCACAAAAGTCTTGTTTCAGCCTAAAACCTTGACTGCATCAGAAAGCATACAGCACCTTCTCACATCTGTAGCAGGTGCTTACATACAGTTGTTCAGTACACAGTAAACTGAAGTACCTTTTCTGTCCGTGTCTGTTACTCAACCCGCTGCTGTCATTGCACTAACCCGTCTCCATTTATTTTCTGCTCCATAATAGGGAGCCATTGGACCTGCCGGGGCCCTCGGAGCTCAGGGACCCCCTGGCCTGCAGGGTATGCCTGGAGAGAGAGGAGCTGCTGGCATTCCTGGACCTAAAGGAGACAGAGTAAGCCATGAGGGGAACAACATGTTAATGACAGAATATCCATATGTTAAACATGTAGAATTTTCTCTATTCCATTTTAAGATTTGTGCTTTTTATGCCCATAACTGCCAGGTGACTGACTTGGGGGGTTTTTGGGTTTTTTTTTTACCCTGTAGGGTGACATTGGAGAGAAAGGACCCGAAGGTGCTTCCGGCAAAGACGGTGGCAGAGTGAGTCATTGTCATCCAGTTTGTTTTTCATGAACGATAGTTCAACAATAGTCAGCATTCAATATGAACAGAAGGTATTACCTCACAAATGTGCAAGCCTTTGAATCTTAAAAAAAAAAAAGAGTTCAAATCTAATCTTGGCTGATTTCAAAACAAAGTGTTAATTCTCAAATGGGTTCAAACTGTTGCAAGTTTTTACATTCCTTTCCTGTTTCCTGTCACAGGGTCTCACTGGTCCCATTGGTCCTCCTGGTCCTTCTGGTCCCAACGGTGAGAAGGTGAGTGCTGTATAATATTTTTTGTTAAGTCTACAACTACTGGCACTAATGATTTTTGCCAGTGCTTTCATTTAACATATCTCTTGTGAATGTGAGTTGAAATGTCTTGCTTTGGACGCACATTTATCGTTGGAATCTGTTAAAATTATAAATTAGTTTGTATAATTTCTTTTTTACGAGGCTTAATGTTTTAAGTGTTTAAGACAGGAAGGCCGTGCCTGTCATTGACTGTGTGTCTTAACCCAGTTTTTATAGCTTGATGGTGTGTTTTCTTGTAGGGTGAATCTGGTCCTGCAGGTCCTTCCGGAGCTCCTGGAACCCGTGGTGCTCCTGTAAGTGTCACAGTTTAACACTTTTCAATAGTCAGGTTTCGTTTAGATCCAGTCATTTTGAAAGGTTAGAGATGATAGTTTTAAAACAGAGGTTATCTGTGTTGAAACCAGAGTTCAGTAGGTCTTTATTTTTGAACAGATAACCCAATTCTCTCACTTTCTCACTCAGCATTGCAGCCTGAACCTACCTACCCTCTGAGTTTTGTTGCCTGTCTTCCTACTTCTTTCAGGGTGACAGGGGTGAGACTGGACCTCCTGGACCTGCTGGATTTGCTGGACCCCCTGTAAGTAACAGAAAAAAAGTGACTAGCTCTTAGCTCTACAGAAATCTGAAGAATATCACTCCAACGCCACAGACAAAATATAAAGACATGTAGTCTGTGGCCCTTGAGTGATTGGCTCCATCTTGACTTGCTAGCGAGGTTAAGAAAGCTATAGCTCTAAAAAAAAGAAAAAAAATCTTAATAAACAAAATGTTACTTTTTTTTGGTCACTGTTTTTCCATTCAGCCAAAAATATTTAGAAATGCAATGATAGTTCAAGGGAGATAAGTTGTCACCTCAGTAATGATTTTGAGTGAAGTGATATAAAGGACAGAAAAGAAGTTACAACCAGTTGGGGGTTTTTAAATATGCGTAGAGACTTATATATACGTACACTATGGGTCAAAAGTTTAAGAACACCTCAGTTTTTCCAGTTGTTACTGAAATTTATGAAGTGTAATTTCTCAGCGTAAATTAATGCAAGTTGTTGTTGAACTAAATTCAATCTAAGTTTTTGACTCATTCAGCAGCCGAACACACTTGTGACGTTATTTCTACGATGGAAATCAAATATTGTTCAGAAAGTTCGTCCCAACACTGTCGCAGAAGTTCCCACGAATGTGTTGCGCTTGTAGTTTGCTTTGCTTTCACATTCTGTCCATTTTATCCCAAACCATCTCCATGTGGTCTAAGTCTGGAGACTGTGCTGGTCTTCCATCATGTGAAGCCTCCGTCAGGTCCTGTTCTTCCAAAATTTTGGGTCATTGTCTTGCTGTAGGACAAACCCCTGACCGACCCGCCTGTCTTCCTTTTATTTACTTACCTTACAGAAACATACAGTACTACTTCCTGCAGGACAGCATTGTCCTAATAATGCATTAGAGGGTGTAGTAACACTTCCTTTGTACAGAGAGAGGTACCTGTAGGAATTGTTTGCATTAACTTTCAGGGCTTCATTTACTTACATTGCTGCAGGAAAGCTGTAAGTTAACCAGTTTCTTATCATTTTCTTTTTTTTTTTTACCTTGAATTTAGAGCTTACCTTTGTACCATTTAAGGTTTTTCACTGGACTTGAACTGCTGAAATTTCAATAAAAACCCTAAAAAAATGGGGTTGCTCTAAAACTTATGAACAGTAGTGTAGTGTAAATGCAGCATTAAGAATATAATACACATACACATCAACCTGTGACAGCTTTTCTTTTTATTACTACTATCTAGAAACACTTGGATATCTGATATCTTTTACTTCTGTTTTAGACCTCAGTGAATCATTTTTTATCTTGGCACATATCATGTTTCGTCAGCATATTAGTCTGTGGAGAGAAATTAGTGTGTAGATAGTCCGAAGTCTTCACATCACTCATCCAGTTAGTTCCTCCCAAAGACTCCAGGCCGTCATCAACTAAATGTTTTCTAATAAGCTGCATCTTTCCAAATGGAAGTTCATCAATGTGTTTGTGACAACACAATTCGTCATACTTTTCTTTTTGCTCTCTAGGTTGCAGTTTGATTAATTATTGAATTTATGTCAGGATGAGTAACACTACAGGGTGTCTAAATATTTTTGGTTCACAAGAAGAAAGTGAAAAGTTAAAATGAAGTCTATATAACACCAGCTACTGTGGCCGCCAGTGACAATTACATGACAAAGGTAAATGCTAAAATTTAGTGCAGCAGAGAACAGTCATAAAGTCGGTGAACTGACAATATCTATGCGAAGTTTGCTAACATTAGCCACCACAAGTTAATGGCCATACCAGACCCATTAAGGGTGAACCAGAGTGTATGAAATCGAGCAAGGTTGTGTTTTATTGCTTATACATTAAAATTTTCATTCGTTAGTGGAAGGATTTGTTTTTATTTCTTTCTTTCAAATGTTGCATAGGTTCCACATTTGTTTATATCTGAGCAGTGGAAGAAGTGCTCAAATCTTTTACTTAGGTAAAAGTAGTATATACTGCATTCAAAATTTTACTTAAGTATATGTAGAAAAATATGAATGTTGCAATGCAAAAAGTATGCAGAATAGTCCGTTTCAGCATAATGTATAGTATATTATTGAATTATAATTATTGATGCATGGTTGTGTACATTAATGTAATGTTCCAGCTGGGTACCCCCTCCCCCCTTTATGCATTATAATACATCATGATTAATTTGTTGATTATATTTTGTATTATTACTATCTGCCAAGTAACTACTAACCAAAGGTATTAAATAATCTAGTAAGAATAAAAAGGTAAAAAGTACAATATTTTCCTCTAAATTGTGTTATGAAGATGCAGAATAACTTACTTACTTACTTACTTGTACTTTATACAGTACAATTGTGTTCACACAAACCATCAGCCATGACTAGTAAACGGATCTTTATGTGTAACGCTGGCAGACTGTCCCTTTAACCAAATTTATTTTTGGTCAAGTGGAACCATCCTCGATTTTTGACAAATAGCTCATTCACAAATTCATTTGTTGTTTTAGTTACTGTTTCCGTCTTCTCTGTCAGGGGGCTGACGGTCAACCTGGAACCAAAGGAGAGCAGGGAGAATCTGGACAGAAGGGAGATGCTGGTGCCCCTGGACCCCAAGGACCATCTGGTGCCCCTGGACCTGCAGTGGGTGTCACTCTAGACTTTTTTACACTGCTGCTAAACCAAACAGCCATTATTTCAAGCTTTGTCTAAGCCCTAAATAATACCAAAACATTTGATGTTTGCAGCCTAGTGACATTTTTTTATGTTTAATAATCAAAAACACTGCACAACAGTAACACAGACACTGACTGACAGTTTTTCTAATAAGAAGAGAAAAACGCACAAATTGGCAGAAAAATCATCCTTATTTCTCTTTGTTGAACATCTTTGGTGGGGTTAACATCACCTCAGGGTGAAAGATGTCACTGATTGTGCAACACCAGGCAGAATAAAAACTAACTGAGGCAGACATCCCCCCAAGAATAGATTCCAGAATTATTTCACAGCAACTGCAAGCGTTTTGTATACAGGTTTATATTGTCCTCGATGAAAGTGTGAGACTGTAATGTACAATATTCTCTCTGTTCCAGGGTCCTACAGGTGTTTCTGGACCTAAAGGTGCTCGTGGTGCTCAGGGACCTCCTGTAAGTGACTTTTTGAAAATACTTTCAGTACAGAAAATGTTGTTATTTTACTTTTGTCTTATAGTAGCACATGCAGAAACCATTATTTTATTAGATTATGTTTGGCTTTGTCTAAATGAATCTTTGTCTGTCAGGGTGCCACTGGTTTCCCTGGAGCTGCTGGCCGAGTTGGTCCCCCTGGTCCCAACGTAAGTTCAGTCCCCTTATATTGTAACTAAACCCAACAGCCTGCATCTGTCCAGAGTTCATATGCATATGTTAAAAAAATTACACCCATAGTGATGTTACCTAAAATCAGATATATAAACGTTGATGTAGATACTTTCTACATTGTTTGACAGGTATTTTTGTGATCTACCCTACTTTTAAATAGATTTCTAGTGTAAATAAACAACTAATTGTTTCAGCACCAGTGCAACTGATAATGTCTTGTAATATGGGAACCATAAAAAAAGCTATATGTATAACCCCGAGTATGGGAAAGAAGAATTAAAATGGGCTTGATTTATGGTTTACACCAAGAAGCAGGTGCAGCAGAACAGATACGGGAACGTTTCCTAAATGCCACCCGACTTATTGTCACCCAGGACGCCTTTTTAATTTATACCTGTAAAATACTTACTCTTGCTGTTTCAGGGCCTACGCACTACCAGAACAGTATGTCTGACACAGTGGAGTCGTCGTAGTTTTTTTTAGAATTATTGTTACAGACTTGCCAAAAGAAAGTGCAACATATTGTGAGAAGTGACCAGTCTGATCGTGTAAGATCAGACTGCTAATGTCAGATATGTGTTATGAGGTTATTTAAAGATGCACATGCGCCCTGGGGTTCATTAAAATAATAGAAACATGATTCTTCTCTAAACATCATGTGTAGATGTGTATGTGTGCTTCTAAACTATAGAATGGACATGTATTGTAATGTAATGTTATATTCTGCATGATTCCATTTAATGTGTGTTATGTCACCCTCCTTACCTTACACTCAGGGTAATCCTGGACCTGCTGGACCTGCCGGCCCACCTGGCAAAGATGGACCCAAGGGCGTGAGGGGAGATGGTGGACCTCCAGGCAGACAAGGTGACGCTGGGCTCCGCGGTGCTGCTGGGGCTCCTGGAGAGAAGGGAGATGCTGGAGAGGACGGTCCTCCTGTGAGTATCTTTCTTTGATCATATCCCACCACATACCACTCACGACACTGCTGGGCTTTTACATAATCTCTAACTTCTTGACCTTGTGACAGTTGAAATACCACTCCAGTACCTCCAGCACCTACACGTATACATATTTAGCCACTCATCATACCGCACATCTCCTTGAGCACCGTCAAGGTGAACACAGGTGCCCATTACAGAGAGAAGAAAACAATTAAATGTGTTTGTTTTTTCTACATTTTTGTCGACCTTTATGTAGCTCTGTCAGCGCAAAGAGCCAATTTCATCAGTAACAGACAGCAGCTGAGCACATTCTCCATTAATACACACAGTTGTCAGAGTCCATCACTGACTTTGACAGACCAAGACATATGACAGCATAGGGCAGCACAGGCCCAGTGACAGACTGAATGACAGGTCCCCAGGCTTTTTACCTTGCCTACAGTTAGCACTGCACACACACACCTGTCACAAACACACGATGAGTCCTGTCAAGATAATGACTCATCACATGAACATACTCAAAAATGAAGACGGCTGCTGGGTCGAGGCCCTTCCCACCTACAGATTACATATATGAAACTGTGTACCATGCATCAACTCATCAAAGTCTTTGGCAGCTGAACAGAGTGTCTCAGGTGTCACTTAGAGTCAGGTGTTTATTGTGAACATGGGTTAATGGAGCTTTCACTATTGCACACCGCAGGACATGCGGCAGAGTGGACTAAGGTGGTGTGGATAAAGTAGTCCTGAAAGGTCTGATGGAGACTTTTGATGCTGATATGTTTAGCTGCAATTGGGAGTTGTAAAATCCCAGGTGGAGAAAATCACAGAAGTAATAAATCAGAAATCTTTGTTTCTGTCTGTTTTCTTCTGACAGAAACAGAAGAAGACAAAGGAAAGAACAGGACAGCGAATAAGCTTATTTCCCATAATGTCAAATTATTCCTTCAAGACGTGGTTGCCCCTTTGTTTTAAAAAGAAAATTTTGTATATCGTGGACAGGTTTAGAAAAAATTATCTAATTACTAATTTAAATAAGTTTATTTATTTATATTTATTGATCTCTTTATTGTGTACGTCTTATGGTTTGGGTGTGCGGGCTATGCGAGTTATTTATGTTGTATATGGAGCTCAACATTTGCAGATATATTGATATCAGTATCTATGTCCGCCGATATGCAATATGAAACAGGATTGCCAAAGATATAGATCTCCACTACATAGTTTATCAAATAATGATGTATTGGCCTATATTTAGGCCGATATATCATTATTGTTTTGCCTCAAAACTCATGTATAAATTTATATTATTTTAATAGTGAAAAAAAGGAAGAAAGTAACAATTAAAAACAAAACAACTAATCAATACCAAACTCTAGTAAACTGAACTGACTGTTGATAGTGTCACGGCACAAATGACAAATGGCAGTCTGTGACGGTGACGATACATTTGCCAGGTATTAAGTGTGTTTTTTCCCCTTTTTTTCCCCCTCCCAGGGTCCCCCAGGTCCTTCAGGTCCTCAGGGTTTGGCTGGTCAGCGTGGTATTGTCGGTCTCCCTGGACAGCGTGGTGAGAGAGGTTTCCCTGGTCTGCCTGGACCTTCGGTAAGTAACATAATGTTCACCTACACAAGTAATTCAGTGGACAAATTCAGGCTGTAGCTAACAGTTATTTTCATTATCAGTTAATCTGTCAATTATTTAATTAAATTAATTGAATAATTTTTTTAGTCTATAAATGTCAGACAAAAACTGAATGATGCCCATCAGAATTTCCAAGAGCCCAAGATGGAAGATATTCGGTCCACAATAGTAGAGCTGAAGATAAGTTAATTATCACACTGCAGCATAAGAAAACGCATGTCTGTTTGTCTGTCTTCTCATAAGGTGCAGTGTGTTGAGCTCACTTGATACTCACTTCATACTGTTCGCTTTTTCTGACATTTAATGGATCAAACGATTAACCGGTTACTCAAGAAAATAATCGGCAGATTAATTAACAATGAATGTATTTGTTAGTTACAGCCCTACACAACAACACAACTCAGTAAAAACCAAAAAAAAACCTGACAATGCTCACAGTTGAGAGGCTGTCTTTTTTTGCTTGATTAAAGATTGTTTCAGCACATTTCAGTGCATTTCCATCAAAACAGTTTTAAGATAAGTAATATGACTGTTATTGCAGTGTTTTTGGGTTAGATTAGTACACATTGGACAGTCACTACAGTGTTATTTACAAAACCTAGCTACCTAACGTGAGGTGTTTCTCTTTAATTGCTGCAAGTATACTACTGTTTGTTAGTCTTAAATAACAAAACAGGCTGTTAACTCATAAATCTTCCTCAAGAGCACCAATACCTAATATTTTGTCACTTAGTACAAGCGAATGTAGAAAACCCTCAGACAGGCTCTGGACTGTCACGCTGCTGCTGCCCTAATTGGATCACAGTCAAATCACATCTCACATGAGCCAGGGCTTTTTCTCCTGGTGAACTGATTCCATTTGATGAACAGTGGGACATGAGACAAGAAGGCTCCTCCTGCGTACAGCTCTCGCTATCTGATATGTGACACGAGCCAAGTCCCCTACTTACAACATGTCAGTGGGCATGTCCTTACCGTTAATTATTCATCAGTGCGCATGACAGGGATGCCAAGAAAGCAGCGGTGATGCCAAACTCACCCAGGAATGTTTCAAGCAGAGAGTTTGCTTTTAATAACGGAATTGGAGTTAGAAGTGCAGATACAGTTTCTGTGATGCCGTGTAGATTTCTGCAAGTTTCGTCCCCTTTGAAGGCAGCAGGTGTTCAGAGATTAGTATTTGTGGACTGAGGTAATATTTTGTGCCATTTGTTATCCTTAAATTTGATTATTTTCATTCAAACACTTTAAAAAAAGCTAAATTTAGTTTTCAGATTAAGCTTGCTTGTTCATGAGTAAATTAGCATTTCAGGTGGTCTGTATACAGATTATTGACATGGTGGTTGTTCTGGAAACATCTCCAATACAACTGAGCAAAACCAGTTTCTAAATAAATTTGAAAAGATCAGATTAAGTTACAAAAACGAGCTGTATTTTATATTACATGCATTTTATGTCATAGTAGAGCCTATCAACCTATTGGTATATATGAGCATCACGACCATTTTTAAACAACTTTACGTGACAAAGATCTGACTGGGATCGATATGTTGTCCATTTAAATAAATTTATTCCTTGGAGTTAGTGACCAAGTTCTGGAAACTTAAACAAAACTATTGTACAAAACCAGTTTCTAAATATATCTAAGGAGATTAGATTAAGTTACGAAAACATGCTGCATTTTTACATCTACAAAACTTAGTTTTAATAGTCTTGAAAGGTGACATTCATGTTGTCATCTAAACGTTTGCTGACTGATCCAGTACCTGCAGTATCTGACTGGTCTAATTCAATATCCGAGTGGTTGTTTTCAGACTTTAATTCTGCAGCTAAAGCTGAGCTTTAAGATGTAGATT
The DNA here is from genome assembly GCF_016859285.1 of Xiphias gladius. Classification (NCBI taxonomy): domain Eukaryota; kingdom Metazoa; phylum Chordata; class Actinopteri; order Istiophoriformes; family Xiphiidae; genus Xiphias; species Xiphias gladius. Next base: position 12,538,652 of record NC_053420.1, on the reverse strand, counting down.
GGCCATGCAAAGATAAGGAGAAGTGCTCTGACATAGATTTCATTGTTGTCCTTATGGGAATAACCAGTTACAATCTGATTTTCAAGATGTCCTGTTAGACTTCAGTTAGGTTAGGCGGTCAGCAAGGAACTGCTGATTTTTGAGAATGCCACTGCTGAAGCTGGCTGAATAAATAATAACGAGATAATATCCTCACCTCCATTTAAGGATTTAACCTGCATACAATATCTGTTTTTAAACTTGGAGGCTCTTATCAGCCAAACATATCAGCAATAGTGTGTAGTGATAGTGATCTCACCCAATCTGTGCTCACCTGGTTGTTTCCACAAACAAAGAAATCAGCGTGAATATGTTCTCACGGAAGTGTGAACGAACGTACCAGTGGGTAAATCATATTCATATTCATAATGTTAACCAGTGTAATTTATTACATTTAGTTTAATTGTAGTAATGAGTCTTCTCCTTTCAGGGTGAGCCTGGAAAGCAGGGAGCTCCTGGTGGCGCCGGAGACCGTGGACCCCCCGGACCTGTTGGACCACCTGGACTCACCGGACCTGCAGGAGAGCCTGGCAGGGAGGTCAGAGATTGTCCAACACACAACATGTCACCTTGCATCTGCTCCAGTGGCCCTTAACTAAACGGCGGAATTTTGTTCCGGAGGCCGAGTCCATTAAAATGCACTGCTAATTGCATCATGCATATATTTGCATGATGTTTACACCGTATCATTAATGTGTTTTGTTGGAGCACGGTTCATTAGGCAGCTGATCAGTATTCAATAGGACATCTGGCTCAGTGGAGGTGGAAGATAGTAACGCTTGATATTGTTTTGTCATGTGACAGGGCAACCCTGGATCTGATGGACCTCCTGGTAGAGATGGTGCTACTGGAATCAAGGTGAGAAATACAGAACACTACATCGAACACTGTGCTGTAATTACAAATTATTGTGCCTATCCTGCTAAAGGCCCTTTGACAGTCAGCTTTTGATATGTTTCATGAAGCTTTGCAAATGTTGAAATTAATTGCATCAGTGACATGAATCAGTTCAACTTATTGGACCCTGATTGCACGACAGCACCAGCAGCTCCCGTTCAAATAATGTAAACCTGCTGTTTTACTTCAATGATGACTCTTAATCTGGCCTGATTGCATTAATTTTATTGATTCTGTTAACAATTTGCTAGAACCGTTCTAAAACTGCCTGTGAAATGAGTAAATTGCAGAAAAAGAACTAACCTTTAACACAAGCAGAACCATGCTCCATCATCTTTCACTTAGTCTGCTGCCACAGATAAACAATTGGAGAGCTATTTGCCGCCTCCTTTTTAGTGTGCAAGAGCTTTTATTGTTGGACAATAGTACTGTTTCTTTTCTTGATGCAGTTTTTTTTCCTTGAGTGCACCATTTCATTGCATTTGGGAACTTCTGTGTTTTTTTTTTTACCATCTGGGTCCTACTGCACCTCGACATTTCTACTTACAGTGCAGACTGAACTGTTGTGCTCTCTGTGCTGCAGGGTGATCGCGGTAACACCGGTCCCGCTGGTGCTCCTGGTGCTCCAGGCGCTCCTGGTGCTTCAGGCCCTGTTGGTCCTACCGGTAAACAGGGAGACAGAGGAGAGGCTGTGAGTAGTAGCTCCAACACAACGGAAACCGTCTTTGAAAAAAGAAAAATGTGATGTCATTTTCTTAACACAATTGGATGTTTCTAGGAAACCTTTACTGTGAGCAAAGAGGAGGCCTGATTTTAATGAGGTGGATTTTCTCAACTGCTATAAATTAGCATATTGTCTGATAATTACAGAGGAGGATGTCTTTAGTGTTTCATCCCTGACTAACTGACCTGCGAGAGAGAAAAAAACTTCCCACCTTTTTCATTGCATTTATCCAGTGCATTCCCGGAGAGCTTCATTGAGGATTTCTTTATCATTTGCTCCTTAAATGCACCTTATTGCAAAACTGTCTTGCTCCAGAAGACATATATTTTGCATTATGGGTTACCAGAGTGCTTTTGCAAAAACTACACTCTTATCTTAAGTGGTACTAATTACCTACCGGTATGGTAACAAGCAGCTATTCCTCACTAACTATTAAAGGGACAATGGGGCACATAGGTGATGGGCATACAGTAAGTACACGCACTGACTTGTAGGTGCTTGGGTGAGAGTGAAATGCTAAAAATCTCTTTAAAAAAGGAAGAACACTAGTAGACGCTGATGGTAAATGTAAATGCTATCTGTACTAAAATAGTACAGTAATTTTTCAAACCTTATGTTTCTCCTGTAAAATCAGTAGCTTTTTTTTTCTCTCCCTCTCTCAGGGTGCCCAAGGACCTGCCGGACCTTCAGGACCTGCTGGAGCCAGAGGAATGCCCGTACGTATCTTTGTGAACACTAACACGCATGCACGTACAGTTTTTTAATTATTTCCGATCCGCACAAACAAAAGTCTGAACACAGATATGGTTTATCCATTGCAAGAGTGAAATTAAGCTTTTGAGTATACAGAATAGAGACACTTCGCCAGGCAAACAAAGGTGAATTAGGATGTTGTCCACTTGTTCCCAGGGACCCCAAGGACCCCGTGGTGACAAAGGTGAGGCTGGGGAGGCCGGTGAGAGAGGACAGAAGGGACACAGAGGCTTCACTGGTCTGCAGGGTCTGCCCGGACCTCCGGTAAGCATCCAAACAGAATGTAAATACACTGTATGTGCATCCACTCCTTTGCGTTACGCAAGTCAGATGAGTTAAAGTGATCCTTGTTTTGCAACACATACAGTTTGTAGCTTTCTTATCATCATCCCACTGATTATTTTTTAAAGTATGTATAAATGTAATTGTCATCTGTTCTAGGGTCAATCAGGAGACCAGGGTGCTACTGGACCTGCTGGACCTGCTGGACAAAGAGTGAGTATAAACACTGCCAAAATACTCAGTTGTAATTAAAAAAAAATGGAAAATCACTTTGAATTCAAAGACAAATGAAATAACATTCTTCACATGCAGTGTCTTTAGAGCTTAACATCAAGTGTTTTTCTCCGTCTGTATATGTAGGGACCACCTGGACCTGTTGGCCCTGCCGGAAAGGATGGTGCAAACGGTATGCCAGGCCCCATTGGACCCCCCGGACCTCGTGGTCGCAGTGGAGAGACCGGTCCCGCTGTGAGTAGCCACCAGAACGTTCTCCACCTGTCACATTGATCATTTTCTTTTTCTAAATTACAACAGGTTAAAAAATACCTTTTAGTGTGTTACAGTTAGTTGTAGTTACACCATCCACAAAAACACGTGTTACACGCGCATGACCAATAATGTCCTCAGAAATTCAAAACACCTTCAGAATTGGAAAAGAAAAGATTCATACCGAGAGGTCTTGAGTTAGCGAGAGCCTGACTGTGTAAAAATCACCACATTATCACATTGACATCATGAATTACAGGGCTAAATCTTGCTGTTGCTGGATATGAATTGAACTCCTTGGTTTTGCCCTCATCTCAGATACGTCCCATGTGATGTGACCTGCTGATGCATATCCAGTATAACCTTTGTTAAATCTTTCATTGTGGAGGTTGCTGGACATTTCTTTTTTTGAAATAAACAAAGACAGAAATGGCAACAGTAAATCATTATGAAGAAGAACTGATAAGTATGCAAGTCCCAAAATGTGGTATTATTCAGTTAAAATTGAACGGAAAATATCAGAATTATTTCAATAATGATTTTAATATCAATAGCGTTCTCATTCTCTGGCTTCTAAACTACAGCTGCATCAAAAATGCAAAGCCTAGATGTGAGCATTGCTTTGAAACCAAAACTTAGAAAGGTGGCACAAGTTTAAAGTTGCGTGTTGCTATGAGCCAATCGGAACAATTTAGGGGCAGCAGGCACAGGTTTGCTTCTACACACAAATGTTCCACATACACACAAAATTTGTTTTTTTGGCAATAAAGAAATATAAATCAGTGTATAAAAAATTTGCTTCGTTTAAACATCAGGGTAACCCTGAACCACTTGAAGAAATGAGAGCCATATAAAAAGGATGGGTTCACATACTGAAATACTGTATAACAGCTAATTTAAGACATATTAGAAACTCACAAACTCACAATTCAGTTAATTTAAATATTTCTGCATTTAGAAAGAAACAGAAAACAGCGAGTCAGTTTTCATAGAAGAATCACAATAATATCATTGACATATATTTGAAAGCTGTAACATGAAAATTTAACAACAGTGCTCAGATGTTAATCAAGTGTTTCAAGATCGTTCATGTTGCTTTTGTAAATCAAGTGGGCCTTGGGAGGGGATTCCTATTAGACATACTCAAATTATACCGTAAATAAAGCAGTTTATTTAATTATATTGATAATGGACACAAAAAAACCTAAAGGGAAAAAAAAAACAGTTAATTAAAGATCAAATTAAAAAGGAGTTTTAAAGTAACTAAATACGATGTAGCGAGAGCTTTCGTCGGCATCACATGAACTTGTTTGCGATGCATGTGTTGTTCAAACTAAGAGTGAAGTCCTAGACAAGAAAAGTGGTATGAGAGGAGTAAACAGAATGCAGAACAGATGGCAGCATTTCCTGCACCAGTTACGGGAGATGAGGGAGAGTTTGATTGGAGAAGGAAGAATAATCCACTATTTGTGAGCAAAAAATGAGAATACACAAGATGACTGAAAATAAATGGTGTCAAGTGCCAAATAGAATCTTTCTAGCTTTCTCTCTATCCTTTTTCTCTCAGGGTCCCCCCGGAAACCCTGGACCCCCTGGTCCTCCGGGTCCCCCTGGCCCTGGCATTGACATGTCTGCCTTCGCTGGCCTGGGTCAGACTGAGAAGTCCCCTGATCCTCTCAGGTACATGAGGGCCGACCAGGCTTCTGGAAACCTCCGTCAGCATGATGCTGAGGTCGACGCCACCCTCAAGTCTCTCAACAACCAGATTGAGAACATCCGCAGCCCCGAGGGATCCAAGAAGAACCCTGCTCGCACCTGCAGAGACCTGAAGCTCTGCCATCCTGACTGGAAGAGCGGTGAGTGACACCAGGGGGAATTGGTCAAATTGGGGCGAGACGATTAAGTAGACCGAAGTTATGTGGCAAGATTTGGGGTAAACAGAGTTTGTGTGGTCTGGGAGTGTTCGTGTGTGACTGACATGTATGTATATATGTCATATATAACAATATGTCGTAACTTTCTATACTATATTTTCAATGATAATCACCTTTTTATGCAGCCTCCTGTGTCTTTCTAGAAGCTAATGTGTGATTTTTTTTGTTTTTTTTATTTATTTTTTCCTGTAGGAGAGTACTGGATTGATCCCAATCAGGGCTGCACTATTGATGCAATCAAGGTCTTCTGCAACATGGAGACAGGAGAGTCCTGCGTCTACTCCAAGCCTTCCAGCATCCCTCGCAAGAACTGGTGGTCCAGCAAGAGCAAAGACCGCAAACACATCTGGTTCGGCGAGACAATGAATGGAGGATTCCACGTAAGTCGCACTGTGATTTTTCAGTTGTCTTTGCAATCATTTGAGCTGAACATGCCCTCCACTACTATTTGTACTGTAATGTAATTGCAGACTGGCAGACTTGACATTAGCATTTTATTGTAAATATGGCTCAAGTCTGTGGCTCATTGTTTTCTTTTTTTTTAATAAAAAGAGGAATCAGGGACCTTATTGATGTCATTTTGATTATTGTCCTGTCACTCAGTGTGTGCTGGGATACACTCTAGCCCGTTACCCTGCACAGTGCGTATGGATAATGGATGGATTTTATTTTTTTTATTTTTTAACTGAAATTTATTTAGATTTAAAAAAAAAAAAAAAAAGTAAAGATGTGGGTAAAAATCTGATTCATAAAATACTATTTTCCACGCACATAATTTATTGGGGGGTTTTTTCTGTCCCTTAAGATGAGTAATTTAAGTCCCTCCTGAAAATCTTGGTTTTGCTGACCTCCAGTGGTTTAACCTCCCACATTGTTGCAGTGATGTACATCCAGGTGTACTCCAGGACCCCTTGACATCACTGTGGGGTGTGGCTACAGATGCAACAAAAGCACACCAATGATCACATGCTGCTGAATGACATAAGCAAAGGATTGATTAAACAACATTTTATGGGATAAGAATAATTTGAGCAATGTCACATAAAAATTCTAGTTGTAGGGGCTTTAAAAAAAAAATTTGGGCATCTCTGTAAAAAATTGTTAAAACCAACAACAATAAACCAAAAATAACAGTTTAGTAATAAAAAAAAAACATGCAACAACCATAATGTCATGGATATTAACGGTTGTCTTCTCTTCCTTTTTCTAACTTGCCGCTCCATGCAGTTCAGCTACGGTGATGACACCCTGGCGCCCAACACTGCCGCCATTCAGATGACCTTCCTGAGACTTCTGTCCACCGAGGCCTCTCAAAACCTCACCTACCACTGTAAGAACAGCGTGGCCTACATGGACGCCTCAACGGGGAACCTGAAGAAGGCCGTGCTGCTGCAGGGCTCCAATGACGTGGAGATCAGAGCTGAGGGCAACAGCCGCTTCACCTACAGCGTGATGGAGGACGGCTGCGCGGTAAGACCGGCAGATTCGACACGCTTAGACAGTACACAGACATGCATACGCAAAATCACTTTTTACATTGGAACATAACATAATGAAACTTAAAAGAAGGATGTTAAAATTGGTACACAATCACCAAACTAATCACAGTCTCTGCAGTTTTGGAGAAGTCATAGCTCATAGCCGTTGTGTTTTTTTCCCTCTGCACAGAAACACACGGGACAGTGGGGCAAGACAGTGATCGAATACAGATCGCAGAAGACCTCTCGTCTGCCCATTGTGGACATTGCCCCCATGGATATTGGTGGAGCAGACCAGGAGTTCGGAGTCGATGTTGGGGCAGTCTGCTTCTTGTAAAGATATGAGGGATTGAAAAGATTAGAAAGAAAAAGTGGAAATTTGAAAAAAAAAAATTAAAATGAAAGAAGAGCACACTTCAGATAAGGAGGAGAGAAAGAGAGAAAAAGAAAAATCAAGACACTTTTTGTAAACGGGACTTTTTTTCTAAGTAAAAAGTGCTTTTTCCAAGTCGAACTCCGTAGGATATCTGCACTGAATGGCACTAGCAACTGTCATCTGTGATTCATCCAGCATTGCCTCCAGTCAACTCGCCCTGCCCCACGGACACCCAGCAATCCCGAAAAGCCCCCCACTTCACCCTGGGTGAACAGCATCCCCCTCTACCTACCCCGACCCCACATCCATGAACAAGAAGGAGGAAGTATGAGGAGAGTACGGGAACATACCAGGGAACCAGAGAGAGAAAAATGCGTTGGTGTTATTTATTTATTGTTTAGGTTTGGGTCCCAGGTGCGGTAGGACTGAGTTTGTTGCTAAGTAATTAAAAGCCCACTTACACATATTTAAAAAAAAAAAAAAACTTATCCACCAACTTCCTCTCTTACTTCCTCCTCTTTTCTAACCACCCAGTCACTCCTGTACCATATCCACTAAATAATAAATACATCTTTGAAACCAAAAATCTAGCGACTAAGAAAGTGCAGGTGTTCCTATTTCTACCACCACAGTGTGTATCAAAAAGTTACTGTGTATTGTAATAAAATTCAATGGTGCTATTGTTGTAAAACAGTCTGTATTTTTTAACAACCAGATACTCATTTGCAGTGACTTGTATATATGTATATATATGTATATGTGTGTATACATATATATACAGTTTCTCAGAGAGACCATTTCACCCTGGGATTTTGGATTTCAGGGTGATAAATGTCCCCTGCTTTGCCCCACCCCCCTGCTACAACCCCTGTATGTAAACAAACATGTCCCTGAAGAATCAAGGCATGTCTAATTTGGAACGCATTTAATTTTTTTCTTTTCTTTATATTTTTTTTGATATTTTAAAGCTACCTCACGCTTAAAAAAAAAAAAATTGTCACAAATCAAACTAAGCCCCCCCCCCGCATCTTTGTTTACAAATCCCATATTTTAGGCAAATAACAATATGACCAATATTTTGAAAAGGTTGGTCATGAAAGCCCAGTCTGCTGACCCCCATTTGCTGTGACCTTTGACCCCCCCCCATCCCTCTCTACTTCCTCCCATCAGTCCCCTCACACAGGGCGTGCCCTCTGCCTCGGCGTACACACTCACACACTTGAAGAGATTTAAAGTGTGTTTGACTTTGATGCTCCAGTTCTACAGCCAGCGCAGAGGGTTCATTTGCGTGAGGTTGTGTATATTTTTTATTATTAATAATAGTATTATTATTGATAATAATAGCATTATTATATTATTATTATGATCATGACTTGTTTTTGTTACGTTTTAATTAATGTAAATTGGAAATAAAAGACAAAACCAAGTAACAGGCTGAAGTTGCTTTTTATTTATATCCTGTTTTGTTCTCCCCCATGTTGAAATATCCGGGGCAATGGTTTTTACTCCTCCTCAAGGAAATTCCTTAAAAAAAAAAAAAAAGTCACACCTAAACATTTCACCGTGCCCCTGCTTCCACTTTATGTTTTTGTGGTGATGTCCAGATATATTTCCAGGGGGAGAAACAGCTCAGATGTCAAGATAAGGCAGTGGAGAGTTGGATGAATGCGGGGCCATTTTGATTTTGACTGTGTTTGGTGGTGATAGAAGAAAACAAAAAGAAAAACGTTGAAGAAGGAGTGGTGAAAGTTCATATCATGTACTTTTTATATATGTAAAATAGTTTTTCAGTCATTTTCTTTCATTTTAACGCATGGTAGAGTAGAAATAGGAAACACTACCGACCACGATCAGCGCGTTCTGTGAACTGATAATGTCATCCTGTACTTCTATTACTTCTCTTCATCTTCTTGCCTTTTTCAACTTACAGTAGCAATAAAAGGTAGAAGCATTTCTATGAACAAAGTAGAGCAATGTTTCTTTTATTTTTTATATATTTGCTGTGTGGGGTTTTTTTTTCCTGAAATCGCTTTTGGATAGTTCATTTATTATTTAATGTAATGGTTTCCGATCTATGACTTCATCCTTGTTTGAATAATCGTTGGCATACAAACAGGAGAGAAAACAAATCACCAGAACAGAAATACATCACCAATAAAAAAATACCTACAGAAAAAACCATACACAGATGACATGCTTGGTTCTTGTGTTTTGGGATATCAGCATCATTGTACCCTAATGAACCAAAGAGGGTTAAAGATTACATTCATGATAGAGATGCATTCGGGGAAACTGATCTCGGGAAACATCCACATTAGATGTATGATTTGTGACAGACAGGTAACATTCAGAAATTATTCGGAGCACGTGATGTTACACCATCAGTACTTCACAAGTGTATCCACAGACATTTTTGTTTTTCAAGTCACAGAACAAATATCCACCTTTTTTTTTTTTTTTTTATTCTCATCATTTAGCCTTTGGTCTCCCACCAGAGACCAGGTTTTAAATTAATCATAACAAGATAAACATTGTTCTACTCAAAGTTTCACTGACTCTAGTTCTATTTCATAGTATGTCTTTATCCCGAACAACACAGACTTGATCCAGTCTCTCTGTAAATTACACACACACGCACACACACATACACACCACATTTAGCACGTTAAAGCACACAGAAAATTGACCTAGTCTCGGTTTGGCCTCCGCTCTTACCAGCTCAATTGTTAGATAAAATGGGGTACTGTTGTACTTTTACAATATCCATGAACACTCAGAAGTTCATAACTGTACACTTTAATCCGTCAGGGATTAAAGACACACGAATAAGTGTAAGAGTCTACAGCCATGCTAGAGGCACAGCTGTGAGCTTTCAGCTACATGCTAACATGCTGATGTTTAGCAGGTACAATGTTTGCCGTGACCGCCAACCCTCTTAGTTTAGCGTATTAGCGTGCTAACATTTGCTAATTAGCACTGTACAAAAAAGTACAGCCGAGGATGATGGGAATAATGTCATTATTTACTGCGGGTGTTTAGTCTTAAACCAAAGTATTGGACAAATGACATTTTTGACCGGATGATGGCACCGGAGGAAAAATGAAAACATCCTCTTAAACCAGTTGTTCCCAGCCTATTTGGTTTGTGACCCCTTAAAACAAAGCAATGGATCCTTCTGACCCCCTAATTATCTTTTACAGACGATATCTACGATATCTATCTTTTTTTTCTCTCGTTATTTTGTCTGAATAATCTTTGAAAGGCTCTTTGCGTTCTTTAATAATTTTGTGACCTCTCAGATCGAATTTGGTCCTGACCCCCAAGTTGGAAACCGCTGTTGTAAATAAACATTAAATATTGCAGAATAAAAAATTTGAGACAGGCCTTTTACTGTTTCTATTTGCAGCTGTGGAAAAAACAATGACAAACACTCATACATTAAAAAAACAATATGGCCTCCCCTCGGAGAATAATGCTCCACAGGCTTTGTCACAGTAAATATGATTACAATGCACTCAAGTGAAATTAAAAAAAGGAGGCTGTTAATCCAGTCAGCTTTTGTTCCATTTACTCTGAGCTGGATATTCAGTGCACCTACAGCACACGCACACACCGCTTGTCAGGAATGGCATTACTCTTAACATTACAGGCATTAAATGTACCAGCTGAGAAAATTATTATAGTCCTACAGCCATAATAGAAAATGGGAGACGGAACAATTTGTACACAGCAAGCAGTGCAAAGAGGAAGCAGAACTCAGGAGATTAATTAAAGCTATGCTAACAGCTTCCCTCAGGATAAATGGCCATACTAATCTAATTCATAGCAACGATCCATTTCTGGTTGAAATTTCTCTGTGCCAATCAGTGACAGCTGTATCTACACTAGGCTGTCAAGATACATTAGAGCTTATTTCTGCAGCTCAGAGGCAATATAGTTCACCTCCAGCTCTACTGGCTCCCTGAGAGTAAATATAGATCAGCAGTTCTCCAGTGGCACTGAATCCACTGGCTCAGAGACCATGTATCGGGAAAGGCTTAAACAGCATCCGTGCAAAATCGGTGTTATCGAAGTGAAAATGGCCGTAACAATGCGCTGAGAGGCCGCGTGCCCCAGCGCACACGCGCAAATGAAACGAGCAATTAGAAGAGGACACACATTTGAGTTTGCAGACACTCCTTTTTGACCTGACGAACACACTCCACCCAATTAGTGCCTTCCAAGTGTTCATTAAGGGTCAGTTGGTCAAAGACTCCTGATTAGAGATTAATGAAAGATAAAAAGGCACAATATGAGGCATGGTGGGAGAAGAAAAGAAGAGGAGAGAGGGGCTACAAAGGGAGATAGAGGGTCATAAGGTTCAAAGAATTTCTTTCGTTTGACACATTCTTATAGCAGAAGATGAAAGGATGAAATAAGAATGTCTTTTTTCTTTCAGTTTCCTCTCTTTTCTCTCAGATGGTGCAGATGGTGAAATGAGTAAACAACTACTCACTTATTATTTTTCATTAAACTGAGAAAAATGCAATAGGAAAAGAAATCTTAAGAAAAACATGGGGGGGATTAGTATTACCAAATATAAAGAAGTTTTGCAATCACAAAAAGACAGCTGCAAAAGGTTCATTTCCTCTGTATCTGCATCCTCCACAGTCGGCGCACGGTAACTTTATCAGTCGCTCCCCATAAAACTGGCATTGATTTATTCCGTTTAAATTAAAGCCGAGCAGAAGTTCAGAAACCGGTGCTTAGTGTGTCCGTCTCGGTGGGGGTCTTGCGTGGGCTCGGTAAACTCTTCAGGTACTCCAAGTGCCTGCGGGCCTCGGCCTGGTTCTGCCTCACGTAGTACACTACATACACAATGACCATAAAGAACCACACGAACATTGTCACCAGCATGGCCACATCGGTGGTCTTCCTCTGCATGCTGCAGAAGTTCACCCCAGAATCCAACAGTTTGACCAGCGGCTGCCCCGCATGCTCGCCCTGCGACCCCGGGTCCTCCCACCTGCTCCCCTCGCCCACACCCCGCACAGAGCTCTCACAAACGATCCCGTTCACCGTTTCGGGCTCCAGGTTCAGAGTCTCCATCAGCTCCTGGAGGGCGCAGTCACAGTGCCAGGGGTTGTGGTAGAGGCGTGTCTTTGCACGTGTGGAGCCAAACTCCTCCCTGTTGGCCTGCCTCAGCTGGTTATGCGAGAGGTCCAGCAGGCGCAGCTCGGGACCCAGATGCCGCAGGGCCCCCGAGGCAAGCGAGTCGATGCGGTTGTGGGACAGGTAAAGGTCCCGCAGGTGGACCAGGTCGCTGAAGGCCCTCTCGGGGATGTTCCGGATGTAGTTGCGTTCCAGGTGGAGGGAGACCGTTTCCGGTGGGATCCCCTCTGGGATCTCCCGCAGCCCGGCATCCGAGCACAGCACCGTTGCCGTGTCCCAGGTGCAGTGGCAGCCGTCTGGGCACTGGGGGGACGCTCGGCCCCACAGAACGGAGAACAGGAGTGAGACGCGCAGCCATGAATGAAGATCCACTCCTTTACTCCTCCGTCTTCCTCCACTGACGCTGGTACATCTCTCCTCACACCAGCCGGTGCACATCGCGTCACCATAGCCCCCTGACACACATCAGGTCCCAAACAGACACACGCGGTCGCACCAGGAGAATCTGACAGATTGAGAGAAAAGGGGTCAGTCTGGAAAAGATGAATCTGTCTGTATTTCTCTCGTTTTAAACCCTTTAAACGACACATGCAATCAAATGAACTCTGACGGGGGAGATTATGAAGTTGAAGAGGAGGAGGAGGAGGAGAAAAAGGGTCAGTGGGTAAAGAGATAGACACTGAAATGAGCTTACACCAGTTTAGCTGACAAATACGATCCTGCATGGAGAGACAGTGTAATACGAAGGCACCAAAACAATGAAAGAGGACAACAATTTCAGTGCAACAACAACATCATCTCTTTCTTTCACCTTGCACTGTAACTAATTTAGATTGGGTGGTGGTGCCTGTTCATGACTTTGAAATGAAACAGGACTAATAGAGGAGGCAACAGTTTGTTTTATTGCAGTGATTCCCCCATGAATCGCTGTCTACGCAACAGTAATGATAGTTTAGGTGATCTAATAAGGTTGAAAATCCCTCTGGTATTTCTGCATGAAAAAGGACATAAATCATGACACATGATTGTCTAAACCCTCCCTCCGCCCAAGAAGAAAAGCATCACATTACACATCATCAACACATGTTCTTCTCATTTATCCCTCTATTTATTTTCCCATGATGCCATAGCCCCTTAATCATTTTTCCATGAGTGTAGGGGACGGGGGTTAGAAAGGGGTGGGATCGATAGTCCAAGCCTGCTAAACTATTAACAGCAAGAACATCAATCCTGCCTCAGTCCCCACAGTGTCAATAAGTGAAAGAGCAAGAGCTGGACAGAAAAAAAATAACCCAGCAACAGTCAGGCTGGAAGCATCTGCTCACTTCTCCTGCAGTTAGGAAGCAAAAGTTTAAGAAAAAATAAATAAATAAATAAAGCAGTCTGGCTAGACTCTGACCCACATGGGCAAAAACCACTGGAGAATATATTACATGTGTGTTAAGCTGTTTTAGAGCCGCTCAGTCTCATCTGCCTGTCTGCCTGCCTCCGACTTTCTTTTATTAATTTTTTTTTTTTTTTTTTAAATCTGTGTGTTTCTGGAAGTGGTGTCAGTATAGTTTGATCAGACAATCCAATCAGCTGCCTTTTAGAACAATTCTTCTTTCGCCGAGACAAGTGGCCGACGGCCAAACACTGCTCGCTTCAGGCCAGAAATCACAATACACTACTTGAATCTGATTAAAAGACCATCCTCTTAAATGTCATGCACTTTTATGCTTCGTCCCCATCCTCATAACGGAGTCCAAACTGTCATGTGTCGCCATCCCCCTGCATAGAGAGCATACGCTAAAAAGGTTTCCAGCCTAGACTAACAGTGGCCTGGACTGGACTGGGCTGGACTGACTGGACTGACTGGCTGGCTGGCTGGCTGGCTGACAGCCCTGTGGCCTCCAACGGGTGGCCCCCGTGTTGTCTTCCCAGCAGAGGTGAGGATTTAGTTCACCGCTCATTAACTGTCCATTATTAAGATACTGAATGTAGGGTGCATGCAAAAAGGCCCAATTAACAAAAACAACCGTCAGCCGCATGGATGAGGATGGGAATTCGAGAGGTTGAAAGACAGGGATGGAGAGAGAGTCCCAAAGCAAACACAGCTGTCCTTCCATTTAAATGTTGCTCCCCAGCTCTCAAAGCAAAGGACATTAGCTCAGCTATGAAATATCATTCCCTGCTCTCTGGGTCTGATCTCATCTCCAGCGCAATACCTTTGTCTTATAAGATTAACCTGCACTGACGGCCATGGCATCTCCGAGGAAATTTCATTTGGACCATACATCACATTAATCGGTGGGGGGGGGGCAGGTCAGCGGGACCATCTGAAGGTGAGGAAACTCGGAGCAGCGTTTTAGCCTCATGCAAACGAACAAACAAACAAACAAACATATCTGGCCCGTGCGCTGTTTTGCAGCTTTGAACCATAATTGTGTAGTTTTAACGCATTTGCTCCTTTTGCTGGCTCTTGATATTTCGCCCCGATAAGCCACTATTGAAAAGTTCCTGCAAATTAAAGAGAGAAACCCACGACTATACCAGACTGGAGCGGCGACATAGCTACTCATCGGTACTCCAGACACATTATGATCAATACAATGAATGGATATGAAGCCTTCGCTGAACCAACTTACCCGGACACGGTTTCTTGTGACGCTTGAGATCCAGATAAAAGATGTTTTGTTTTGGGGGGTTTTTCAGACTCTGTTTGCAGTTTTTCTCCGGACTTTTTCTGACGGCAGACTGGACATCATCTTTTTCTTCTCCAGTGTAGATTCAGTTGTTTGAAAAGAAAAAATCGCAAACAAACAAACAAAAAAAAAAAAAAACTATGAGAAGAGAATCAGTTGTGGATCCGAGGTTTGTCGCCTGCAGACGGCTTCATCACTGACTGTGGTACCGGAGGGTAGTTATACCGATGGAGATGTGAGGCAAACTGTCTCCCTCCCTCCCTCTGTGTGTGTGTGTGTGTGTGTGTGTGTGTGTGTGTGTGTGTGTGTGTGTAAAGGACAAACATGGGAGGTGTGCCACCGTCAGATCAGATCTTGTCCTCACCATAGTGCGCATCAATCTGGGGATTTCTGAGAAAACACCGCTCACCTGCGTATGATGTACTAACTTCATTACCAGCAGCCGCAATTAAGATTCTTCATTCGTCATCTGTTCCTGCGAAATCCCATTGAATCACGGGCGAAGAGACAGAAATACATATTGTAGTGCCATTCTGGGAAAGCGGTCTCAGACTTTTGGACCCCACTGTGAATATATCAACTGTATATAACACCAAAAATGTGAAATGTCACCTGCAAAGCCATGCGTGCGCAATAGTTGTCAGACGGTTAAGATAAATACTATTTCAATTTGCCGCTGTCACAGTGAGACAAACAAGAGTGGCGACTGCTGAAAGAAAGAAGACGAAAGGGAAGATGCAGCTCTTCTAATCACTCCTGTCTTTGTTTCCAGACCAGAAAAAGACTTCCTGGTGTAAAAGACCTCAGACTACAGGGATCCACCTTTTTATCAAGTTCAAAATGAAGACTGCTTTGAACATGTAGACATACAGCAGATAATGCATCTACACGCATACAAATAAATGCATGCACTTACAAAACACAGGAGATGAAGGACATAAGGCAACCTTGAGACTCAAACAGTTACCGGGGACACACATTTCCATATAAATAAGGCGGCCATGTACACACAAACACACACAGTGACAACCAATAGACAGACTGTATGTAGAAAAGTGTTTTTCATGGAACTTTACTCTTAGCATGAGTGCCCTACAATCTCTTTGCCTTTCTACCATAAACAGCAATAATACCCATCTACAGAGGAGCCCTCGGCGGGAAGGACCAGTCTGACAGCCATGATGGCCCCACATATCCCTCCTCTGTCCTGCTCCGAACCAGCCTGGGGGGACAGCCATGATGGCCCCACATGTCCCTCCTCTGTCCTGCTCCGAACCAGCCTGCTAAAAAACTATGACCTTTTGTCTCCTGAAAAATAGAATACAGAATGCTCCAAGTACAATGCTTTTCTAAAACCAGTTTACGGCTTTTGTGAATGGTTTGCCCTCGACAGGTGATTGCCTCCATGGCTGCCAGAGACAGGGATGCGGACAAGCCGAGTTCTGTGGTTTGTTTGTAAAAAAAATTTTTAAGAAGTGTTACACGTTGTCTGTTTTCCTGGCCGCTGAACTGAGAGTGAATGGCATGATGACGGGTGAGAAGTTCAATTTGCAGCAAGAAAAATGGAAAGGGGAAAAAAAAAATGCATTGAGCCAGGGAGGGAGGTGGTTATGTAGCGTCCATCTGGGAGGTTCTCATAGGAAGTCATTCGAGTAGATTCGAGCAGTTTGTTGGTGACAATGTTGACGGTGTGAACTCTACTGGAAAACCTGACTTCAGTGAAGTGAAGCAGTTTGGCATCGTCTGTTTGGTTTGGCTGTAGTCCTCCGAGGGGAAAACTCAATGAACCTTGCACAAATTTGTAAACAGATAGAGGCAGTGGAAAAGATCTGACGGCTAGTGTCAGAAACCTGCCCCGCCCAGACAAAGACCACATGCTTGGTTATGATTTTGTCTATTATCTGTGATATAAAAAGAAAAGAGGAGGACAAAAACCACAAAATTCATGTCCTAGCTACATTTGGAGTGGGAGAGACAGAGATTTAAAAAAAAAAAATAATAATAAAAAAAAAAATCATTGGAGCATTTCTTGTAACTAGCCTGTCACGCTCTTGGGATCGAATCCACTAACAACAGATCAGCCTGGGGCAGGTGTTCTGCTGAGGCTCTAAGTAGTCATTTTTCCACAGTGTGGCAGGAAGGGACTCGCCAGGGCTGAAGTCTAAAATTGCCCACAACCCCGGACCAACACAAAGGTTTAGCCTGTTGCTGTAACATTAGAAACTACAATGCAGACAGAAAAATCACCCCTGCTGACAGAACGCAGTAATAAAAAAATGTTGCTTTGTTGGTGATTTGGGTGACAGGAAAGGACTTCATGCTGTCTACTTCTGTCTGGCTCTGTAGGTGGAAAACTGTAGGCTAAATGAGGAAAAAAAAAAAAAAAAATACAGGAAAAGGCTTTTGAGAATGTTTTGAATTTTAAAATATTGTCAAAGCATCTTGTGATTTCCTGTGCAAAGCAATCAGGCGAGTGCAGATCATGAGTGAGCCTGAAATTGTGCAGGCAAGGGTAAAGTGGTGGCTGAAAACTCAAATCGATATTAGGCTTCAAGTCAGTTTTTTCCTCCATTCAGTTGGATGTTTCTCTCAAAACGTCTGCAATTACGCCGCCGTGGTGAATACACCTTCACTGTATCCTGCTTCTTTCAGTGAGGTAACTTCTGTATCTCCCAAAACTACACAGCACAGGTTGGCAGAAATTACAATATGAACCATGTGACTGTAAAATGCTGTCACAAATGTGTATAGATTGGATTGAGACCTTGGCTCAGGTTCAGCACAATAGGGAGCAGAGTAATAACACTAAAATGTGTGATTGTGTGTGTGTGAGAGAGACAAAGGTAGTGTGGAAAGGAGGGTGTCAGAGGAAATGTACTTTTCCAAAGCCATTAAAAATAGCCATTGCACTTTCAGCTGAAGGTGAAACAATAACTCAGCAGTTGAAACTTGAGACTAAATATAGATTAGATGATACATTAAAATGGATTGTTATGACCATGTATTATCTTTGCAAATTCCTTGACCTAAAGGCATCTGACGTTTGTATTTCTGAGCAGGATTCACCTCAGAGCATAAAAAGCTTCGGTTTCAAATGAGAGAGAAACAAAGGAAGCAAGAGAGTGACAAACAAACACGATAAACGGGTTCTATCGTGTAGAATTAACAGTCCACACCACTGAACACAATGAATGGCACAAGAAAAGAGGCAGAGCAACAGTAACGGCTGTAAGTAACGACACATGAATTGTTTTTTTCTCCGCTGTGGCATTTGCACTTCGACAGCTGCACTGATGGAAATCAAATGCATAGCGATGAAATTATAGAGCGATATGTTACACAGGGCAAGGGCAACAGGATGGCAGCCTTGTGGAGAAGGGGGAAAGAAAATCATAATGAGACAATTCACGCTGAATCCCCTGACTTTATTACAGGGAAATTGACTGTGTGGCTCGTCCCACTGGAGGAAACCTTGTCACGACACTGGCTGCCATAAGGAACACCTCTTTGAGCCGTTTGGAAATTGAATTTTCTCAGAATTAATCAGGCCTCATTATTGACGCTTTGATCTCGGAGCCTGTGGAAGTAGGGTCTGTATCTCTTTGTAGTGCTACAGTTAATGTCAGCGCGCTGGAAATGAAAGGATGAACCGTTGTCCAGGTGTCTATATAAATCGACCCTTGAAAGGTAAGGCCGCGGTATCCCCAGGCTTTGAAGACACTTGGGTTTGTTGGCCCGACGGCAGCGCATTACCTAAGCTGACAGTGAAAACCGAGAGATGTGAGCAGAAGTGGAAAAACAATATTGCTGGTTTAACATAGTAGTGAGATATTTACAGAAGAAAGGAATATAAGGCAAATACTCTTTTATTGGAAATCATTACCAAAACAGATACACATTTGTAAATACAGGTAGAGGGAAGAAGAATAACATGAGTCAACATGATAACTCAGAGTGAGTGTTTTGAAATATAGGTATTCAGGGAACTCGTCCTCTTCCACGTCATCTCCTTTCTGGCAAGACAGAACAAAACATAATTAGCCCTGGCTGGGACCAACAAGCTACAAGGTAGCAAGCTAACATTTTAATCCGTGCTATCCTCTCTATAGACTGACCACGAGAGCAAAATGTGCTGCTGGCCATCCCTCTCTGACCGGTCAGCTGCTTCCGTTTGCAGGGGACTGGGCGGCAGCCTGCAGGGTCCTCCGGGCCATCTCCAGGGCTCCTTCCTGAGTCTTGTTCCCGCCAATAAAGCCTCCAGCGTGTACGAAGATGCAGCCCGTAATCCCACTGAGCTCCGACAACGCTTCATCTCGAACGCCACGCCACTCTTCTGGCAGGGACAGCCTGGGAACAGAAGACAGAAGGGAAAGTTGGCTTACAGATGGACACTATGTGGTCAGCAGCTCACTTCCTGTTGACACATCAATTCTGCAAAACCCGCCGTGCTGTACATGTCTGCACAAACAGAAAACCAGCAATTATTGCACCAATTCTGGGCTTAAAAATAATGTAAATAAAATTATAATAAATTAACATAATAAAACAAAAAAAAAGTTGCAAAAATACATCAATTGACAGAAAATTAATAACTATTTTGTTGATTGAATAATTGTCCCAGTCGCCTTTTAGGCAAAAATACCAAACATCTGCTGACTTATTCTTCTCAAATGTGAAGATTAGCTTCTTTGCTTTGTCTTGTATGATAGTAAACCAAGTATCTCAAGGTTTGGGACTGTTATTTGGACAAAAGAAGCTATATTAATATTTCTCCTTTGGCTTTGGGAAACTGTGACGCCTGTGATGCATTTTGCACTATTTTCTGGCGTAAACTGCAGTAACCCTTGAAGACTGCACCACTGCAATCAGTCAGAGCAAAATGACCAATAAAAATCAGCTTTATTCTTCTCCAGTAATGTGGAAAATCAGAGTCATACGGTGGCAATGGAGTCAACAGGCAATCTTACAAAGTGGGGAAAAGATTGGTTCTGCGAAGGTTTATGAGCCGACCGTGGCCAATTGTCTCGGGATGTAGCATACGGAGGCTGAAAATTCATAAAAATGTAGAGCAGCACATTTACCACCCACTGGAAGTAGCATGGAACTACACGTCTACAGCCTGGCAGATCGTTTAAAACACATTACCAGTTTTCTTTTGGGCGAGAGTGTGTGCATGAGATTGTACTTCTTGCCTTGATGGTGTTATCTCCATTTTCTCAGACCGGTGTTCTTTTTAAAGTCTTGATATATTTAGCCATCTTTTATACTGATTTTGATTTCATTTTGATTCAATCACTTCATCGCTAACCTCTCGCCCCTCCACTACTTCTGAAATAGACTTTCAATGCCTTAAAAACTAGCTCAGTCTGCTAAAAGCTTCAGATTTCATTACAAATGTCATGCCAACCTCAGGCTCCTCTTCCTCTCTCACATGCTTGATGAATTATGGAACTGTACAGTCGAACTTTTGAGAAATTACATGACACGGCTGTCAAATAAGGCTGCAAGTTTGACATGAGTAAAGTGTTTTCTTTTGTTCCGAAGTTTTCACAGGTTCAATTCTCAGAGATTCTGCTTCCCTTTGAATAATAGCTACCTTTCTCTATAACATCCTCTACAATTGTAATATTCAGAGGGTGAGAAGCTTCAAAATCCTGAGAAATCATGCAAAAGAATTCAAATTTTAAATGGTTGATATGTACACGTGCAGCAATACTTTATTTTTTTCCAACTCTGCTCTCCATGCCATTATCTCCAGTCTATACAATCTTATCCCTACTAAGACCATCATAAGACAACCTGGGGAGGAAAGCATGGCAAACACGTAATCCCTGTTAAATGAATCAGCCAATCGATAGCTCCACAGTAAGGGTGGAAAACGAGCTCCGAGGAAAGGTCAACAGGGCTGGTAATGAGGAAAAGAGTAGGAGGGGGATGACTGTTGTTGTTATGACAGGCCAGGAAGCTCTGATTCTCAAGATGACCAGTCTAAAAATACTTCCACAATTAGCAAATTACTCTTCTCAAGGGATAAGACCCCGTTAGACCTTTGTTACACCATAATGACAGAGATACTGGGAAAGCGTGCTTCATTAGGAAAAAAAAAAAATGTTACTCAAGATTAGGTATAATGGAGATAATGGGTTATCAAAACATAAAAACTTCATGTGTTCAGATATGTTGCCCAGAGCCTGAACCTTCTGTGAAGTTCTAGTCTCCAAAATGATGGTATGAGACACTTGGATATATGCAGAGCTGCTGAATCGTCCAGCAGCTCGCTGACTCATAATTCATGGACACCGTCTCTATGCTAGAGATTTTACACACTTCACACATTTTTCTCCTTTCGACAGGGGCCAGACCGGTGATTTAGCCAGTTGGCATGAGTGGCTGAGGGGAAGAAGGAGAAAAATTTACATTATTTTGTGTGTTTTGAAGGGAAATTACATGGAATTATTTTGTTTTTGACACAGGTTCGATCTAAAAAAATTAGTTTAATTGTTTAGTCTATGGACAAAATTTTTTTTTTTGGATAATTGATGAATTATTTCACATTTTTTAAGTAAAAATGTCAAACGTTCTCTTGTCTGAACTTCTCATTTGTGGGAATTTGCTGCTTTTCTTTCCCTCATGTGAGAGCTAATTGAATATGTTTAGCTTTGACTGTTTGTCAGACATTTGAAAATGTCACCTAGGGCTCATTTTCTGACATTTTACTGGCCTAACGATTGATTAAAAAACAAAAATTGGCCAATAATCATTAGTTGCAGCCCTACTACAGAGGCACAGCAGATAACTTTGATTGCAGCCAGTGTGTTTTTCCAGAAATGTTCTGCTTCACCTCAAACTGCTGTCAACTTTCAGTATTATCCTAAACTGTACATCTCTGAGGAAGGACTGCTTCCTCTCCCCTCTTCCTTCCCCCAGATCACATTTCCTTAGCAGTGTGATGCTGATAAAAATAGACCCCCCACCCCCCAGGTGCAGTAGCAGGGACACAGGTGATAACAACACTGCTTTCGCCCAGTCGGCACACACCTACTGGGAGGAAGCGGGCCACCCAGAGAAAGAGCCATCTGGAGCAATGTTTTTTATCCATCTCACAGGCCATTGTTCTCATGTAGCTCCACACCAACCGTCATGTTTGGATTAAATTAAATGTTTGAAGCACTCCACGACCATAAACAGGCGTCTGTGTCTTTCTAGTTGAAAGGGCTGCCATCTGATGAGATTCTGCATCAGAGTGGAAAAAAGTCTAGTGCAGGGATGGGGCGAGGGAGGGGGTGAAAGGTGTGAAAGGTGAGATAGCGAGATAGGGAAGAGGGTGGATGAAGGGAGGTTGGAGGAAAAAGGGGGAGAAATAGGATTAACAGGAAGAGAGCAAGAGATAGGAAAATAGGTGCTGAAATGTAAGAGTGTGCTTATAGGAAAGAAACAGAAATACTGTACATACGAGAGAAGGGCAGAAAAGAAACACTAATAGGAGAACCAAGAGCTCACAGAAAGAGATGAAAATAGAAAGCGTGTAACAGAGCAGCCACTGGTCAGTTCAGGCCTGAATCAAAAAGATATTCCATCCTCTTCCTGTGTCTTTGGGCATGATGCACTCTGGAAGCCCCCCTACTGCTCCCAAGAAACCCACCGTGTATCAGTAATGAGACATGTGAAACCCAGGATAAAAGCTTAAGGACACATACTGTCCGAGGCAACAAGACTTTTGAAGAACATGACCAGTGGCTCAGAGAACATCTGCTGAGATAGTGAGGTCTCAAGCCTAGTATGAGGTAACTGAGATGCCACATTTGTAAAGTCCATTTTCTTCATACAGCCCGAAATTGCAAATTTGTCTCACAGGGCTTTATAATCTGAAGAACATACTCCATCCTCTTTCCTTAGACCCTTGATTCCAATGAGGGAAATTCAAATGAGAAAAAGGGAGAAACCTCGGGAAGAGCAACATGGGGGGGGGGGGCTTCTCTTCCAGGACAGATGCCACAAGAACAAAACAGACAGAAGTAGCAGTACAGTTACCTTGTGTAAATTCAGAATGACCACATTAGAGTTAAAGTCCTTTCTAATCCTTTCTACTTATGGACAGCATTTTTTCAGCAATTACCATTCCTTGTATGTACCATCTATAATGTAGTTTCCATTACTAGTGCTGGAGTCCGCCATTCCTGCGTGGGATTTTAGTTTCCCAAGGGACTGACGGAAAACGACACATGCATGTAATCATTCAATCATCAGCAATACTGTTTGTAATTTCATCTCATCGATACCAGCTCACTGTTTACCGTTCACTCTGTTTACACTGTATCAGTGCTGTATTAAGTTACCGCTGATGCAAAGCAAACATTTCCTACTGCTGCAAAAAGCATTCAGCTGACAAAGCAACAGCAGTTACAGGAAATGCGATGAATTTGTCACCGAGGTTTGTACGCAGTTTATAATAATGAGCAAAAATCGTGTGTGAGAAGTTAAAGAGGTTAGGCTGATTTTCAAGGATAAAAAGAAGTCAGACTTACGTGACTTACATTTCATAACCGAATGTGTTTGCTCAGGGAAATATCTACAAACAGAAAACACCTTGAATGCTGGGAGTAGAAATTATATAGAAAATGTCACAGCTTATCACAGCTGTAAACAAAATGATCTTTTCCTTGACAGGTTAAAGAAGCTGTCTTTGATATGAAGCATCGTTTTTTCTATTAAACTTTCCCTTGGTGGATGAAAATTGCTCCTTAAAGTCATCCGGATGGAGAGGATGGGAGGTGGGATAAATAAATAAAATAGAAGCTGCAATGATACTTATTCACCCACTAAAAAAAATGTGACCGAAGGCTGCATGATTTGTGCTCCAGGGGGAATAACTAAACAGAGCAAAGATGTCAGACAATTAAGGTAGGGTTTTTAATCATTTGCTACACAAATGAATGACCCTGAGCTACACTTCTGAAGAGCAGAGATCAGCATCAAACAGCACAAGTCATTGAAATTTGGAGCACAAGAAAACAAGACAGCAACATGGCAGTTGGAAAGATTCTCTTTACCAAATGTAAAATGAGGCTTTGTAAGCAACAGCTTATGTTCTGTCAGTATCCGGCGCAAGAGTAAAGTGAAAGTGTGTTTTGTGGATTATAAAGATGTTAAATGTGATATTTGCAAAAACAGTGAAAAGAGAACACTACAAGGCACACAGCTGCTAAAAAATGAGAATCCCCACAGAAGATGCGGGAAAAGCCTGGAGCACGTTTCCTTGGCCATGTGTTGATAATGCGTGCTGCAGGATTTAGTGCACAAGTCAAACAAAACACCAACTACAGAACTCCAGTGGGGATGCCGATGACGTCATAAGAGCAGCGTTGCAGGACAGTTTGAGAGAGACGGATAAACAGTTCCCTTTCAGAGGTAACAACCACAGACTTGATAGGTGTTCATCATCTGACAAATTCACACAGAGGGTCTTTGTCTTGTCATCACTGTTGTTATGTACTGAGTGACAAGACAAGAATACTAATGTGATGTAATGAGCACGGATGCGGCACCTTTCGTTTAAGTGCCAGGCTTGTGGGTTCAAGGCCTCGTTATTGCTATAAGATGAGAAAATGCTCCACAACTACAGCTGCGGGGACTGATGCACAAGACAAGCGAAGGTAAGACCTTTACAGTATATGAATGGCACAAACACACAGTGTTTTATAGTACAAAAGGCGTAAAAATGTATTAAAACATTTGAAAGACCGTGAAAAGGAAGAATTAAATCAGCATAGCATGATATGAAGGAAAATAAACATGAGCAATAAACAACAGAATAAAAATTGTGCAGTGTCATAACTAAACAGCCTAAAATTTTAATAAAGGTAATGGCAAACATAAAGGTATGTAGCATTAATTTCTAACCGTTTAGAGTATAGCAGAACTCGGATCAGCAGGAAGTTTGTTCAAGATGTCTTATGATTAGAAACTAAATGCTGCTCCACCATGTTTTATAAGCAGACCCGTCTCATATGAACCGAGACTTCTGGAGAATTGTAACACAGAAGCAAATAACACATTATTTTGTCCATAACCAATTTAGCGGTTTATTAACAAGTATCAGTATCTTAAACTCAATATTCTGACACTGCGGTGATCTGAGAATTGGAGTTGTGTGATTCTCTTTCTTGGTTTTGGTAGGAACTCAAGCAGCAGCGTATTGAATGAGTGAAGTGAATGAGGCCTGGCTCTCCAATACAGTGCAGCAGTCCAGACAAAGTAGCTAAAATAACCACAGACAGGCTTTTTAGCCATGCTAGTGGCGTCCCTCTAGGGATGGTAATGTTAGTGTGTCGGTGGGTCCACCACTTTGGTCCAGACTGAAATATCTCAACAACTAGTGAATGGATATCCATGACATTTTGTGCAGATGTTCATGGTCCCCAGAGGATGAATCCTAGTGACTTTTGATCGGTGATTCCTTAACGTTTCATGTAGCGCCATC
The DNA here is from genome assembly GCF_016859285.1 of Xiphias gladius. NCBI lineage: Eukaryota > Metazoa > Chordata > Actinopteri > Istiophoriformes > Xiphiidae > Xiphias > Xiphias gladius. Next base: position 12,513,368 of record NC_053420.1, on the reverse strand, counting down.
ATCTCGCCAGAATTTCAACCTGTCATATACTTTGGTTTATGACCAAATACCTGGAACATTAATGGCATTTCCACTAGCCTCTTTATTCTGTATTTTGTGATAATTACCAAATGCCAGCATGCTAACACAGTAAACTAAGATGTTCAACATGCATGTCAGGATTGTCATTATGAGTATGTTAGCACATATATGTTAACATTAACGCAAAGCACTGCAGTGACTAAATACAGCATCATAGAGCTGCTAGCACAGCTGTAGCGTCTTAGCCTTGTTACAGTAAGGGAAGTGGGGTAATTTTGAACTGTCTTGGGCTGTAACAATCTATGTACTGCCCCATTAACTACACCACCATGGCTGATTTCTTTTTCAATCTTGAGATAAAAGGATTCAAGGTGAGCATTGAGATTTGATCTTCCTTCATCAGCAAAAAAAAAAATAAATTTTTTTTACTTAAGAACATTGGCACATCGAACGACTGTTTTTTTTCAGTGCACTTATTTAAAGATGAAATGGGTCCCTAATCATTCAATGATGCACCTATGTAACTTATGCGAGGCCTAAATTACATTCATGTTATAAGAGGGCTGTGATTGTAAGAGTCAGTCTGGTGTTCAGTAGAGCATGACATGAATCTCACATCCATAAATATTCACCTTCATAAAAATCCTGGAGCATGTTTGAATAAGTGGCTGTAAATAAAAGTGTGTCAAATTGCCAAACCAATATGTACCGTGCAGCTTATGTGCCAGCTTGCTGTAACTGAAGCCGAGCATGCAATTAATATTAGGAAAACAAAAAGGAAAACACCTGAGTGAAAGGGGTGTGCATGGAGAAAGGACTCAGGTGGCTGTGTTGAGGTGTTGGGTGTGTTTACATCCTTTCAAACCCTTGCGGAGCAACGTGAGAGCAATACCTCTGCCTTTACTAAAGGATCACCCTCATCCTACAAAAAATTATTTCTGCCCTAGCAGTTACTCTCTCACCAGATGACATGTCATCCTTCTGTTAGTGGTTATCAAATGGTCCAAAAATGCATGAAAGTTGAATCATACACCATGGTTCGTCTCTGTCAGCAGACCTCAACTCAATTCAGCACATTTGGGAGACTCTGGAGCCGTGTCTGTCACCGTGATTTCCTAAAAATAATTTCTTGTGTGTCGGTCAGTGTCACAACATCCTTGCCAATTCAGCCTGCTTGATTTTTGCCAAGGTCGCTCATAAAAGGTGCTCCCTCCGCACATGAAATCGCAAGCTGTGCACCATGAAGTAGAAACGGCATTTAAATAACCTTTAATAAAATGTAACTAGAAATTGCCTTTGACCAAGTCACAGTTGTAGCTCTTGTATGTAAAATTAAAAAAAAAAAAAAATCACCTGTTCTGAAAGGTGTTGAGGCCAGCGGGGACACACTGGCACCTCCACTGTCCGTTCTGGTCCGGGTAAAGGACAAACTTGATGGGTGTCTCCACCTGGAGCTCATTCTCCAAGGTAAACAGATGCTCCTTCCAGGGACAGCCGCCCTGGGAGAACACCACCACCTCCCCACTAGGATCTACCTGTAAATGAGAAGAGAACCAGGAAACTGTAGATTGCCAATGCGCAAGATTAAGGACAAGCAAAAAGAGTGGAGACCTTCAGCTTTAGTAGAGAGGCAATATTGGCAGGATTCTGTGTAATTTAGGATTTTGTAGAAAATAAGGGAAAGAGAGAAGACATCTTTTGCATCTTTATAATCAAGGTTCCTAATAACATCATATCTAGTAGTATATTATATGATTTAACAGGAGCTAAAATATGGAGCCTGAACAGTCTTTTAGTTTTTGGCACTGAAAATACAATTTGCCATTGAAATGAAAACTTAAACTGAAAACTTGTACTGGCACCAAAAAAGATATTAGAACTGAAAAAAGATCGATTAGAAAAAAAGACACAGACATCAAATATGGAAATGATGAGGCTGCTCCCAAATCTCTCCCCTCTGTGCCAGTGACAGAGAATCAAAACTGAAAGACTGTACTTGGGGGAAAACAGTTAGTGTAAAAAATAAATAAATTTAGAAAAATCATACACTGAAAAAAGAAAACACCAGATTGTTATCGAAAAGAATGCCAAAAACAAATAAAAAATAAAATAAGTATGTTTGAAAGTGCGTGGTGCAAAAAAAGTGAATGTGAGTGTCATTCTTTATTCAAAGTTTAATTTTGTTATGTTTTTTAAGTTTTCACAGTAATAATAATACAAGTTTTTCAATGCCCAATTGCATTTTCAAAACTTAAAACTAAAGACTCTGTTATGGCTCCATACTAAATTAAAAATTCACCATTTATCTCCCACTTCATCAAAAGCAACAGTCAAACACAGAGATACAGGTAAGAGTTTGCAGGAATCCCTCACCTCTTTGACGTGGTGGCTGAACAACTATGTAGTGCTTAGTATGTTTGGCGTTAGTTGCCATATTACCAATATATTAATACTGTATATTAGTACACACAATTTACACAGTAAAATATTATATATCAATATTATCTCACAGGTACACATACAAGGAGAAAAACTTGAGAGAAGGGAGAAACCCACTGCTGCTGATTAATTATCCACTATTACCTGTGACATTGCTTGCTGTATTTCTTTATAATTAAGGAAACATTAACCAACAATCACTAACGATGGACCATCAACAGTTTCACAAATGTATTTTTTCAGGACCACAGCTACAGTGTTAACAAAAAAACAAAACAAACAAAAAGAAAACTTGTACCTGACGCCTCTCTTTAACAGCTTCCTCCACCACCACACGAGCCGGCAACCAGGAGGACTGGTAATAATCCAGACGGTCCAGGAACTCCTCCCCGACCATTTTCATAGCCTTCCTGAAACCCTCCTGGTGAAAACATGTGTAAACACATACATGCTACTGTCACATACAGTGAAATAATGAGAGAGTAATACTGTATCATATCATAAAGGCAGCAATATAGCATCTTGACAACTGACTAGACCTCTGATGTCTTTTCGATGAAAAAAAGAACTTGATGCTCAAGGTTAAACATTCTTATGATCATTCGGATTTTTCATAACTGCAACACCACCTCTGAACTTCAGTGCAGTTTGATGTCAAATACTTTCAGTGAGACTGTATTCCACATAAAATTGGGATCATAAAGTCTAGTCTAACCATCTCCTCATTGATCTTTGCAGACCTGCTTAATCATCTTCATGTCAGGTCCTGAACAATCCTCAGTCTGACCTCCCTCCCAAGAGAGCATGAGAAAGAAAGACAGACACAGATACAGGCACACACAGATGCTATCATAAACCCTTGCACACACAGACTCTCACAGTCTGCCACGCAGAAGCCTAATCTGCATGCATCTGATTGAGGGGGCCGAGGGGTTTCCCTCAGTTTAGCAGTCGTGGACGGGGAAGGGGGTGTAAATCCGTTAGGTTTTTCAGTTATCGCAAACAACCACTGTTGAGAGTTCAGCAGGTCAGTCTACCATCAAGTTGTCTCCCAAACGTTTTTCAATACAAATCTTTCTCACTTTCTGATCTCACAGCGCTGCTTTTACTAGCAGTGTGAGTGTGAGTGCGGAAATGGGAGGATAGTGCCAGGACATGAATTATAATCATGTGAACTGAAATGTGAAAAACAAATAGGCCAGCTACTCCACTGAGACAGCCCTCAACAATGGGGTGGGAAGGGAAAAAAAAAAAAAAAAAAAAACGTTGGCAGAGTCAACATATATGCAGCCAGGCTGCAGGTATCTCATGAGAGTCTGAAGAAAACAGGTGCCGTTTCCCTGCAGAAATCCCATCCTGCACTAATGAGAGACGGAAAAGTCACACTAGGCCATTCCTGTTGTTTCTGCACGGCTCTGAAAACGACTCCTGAACACCGATTGGTCTGCATTTCACCTGTTGTGTCTATCACAAGATTCTTAACCTATTTTTCATTTTTGTTTTGTTTGTATTTTTTTACAGTTTGCCCAGGTTGTGCCCGATTATCCTGAAATGATATAGCCAAAAGCTTTTTTTAAATACTGTGGAACAACCTTCCATTAAATATTAAGTTGTCAAAAACAAACGGGTCTTTGGGTCAGGGCTTATCTATCGTGCAAGGTGGTTGATTATTGATTCATCACCTAGAAATGTTCTTTAAGACATCAATTAAATGTATTTGGTTATTGTTGTATTTTAACATTTTGATATGGATATGTGATTTTGTTCTATACTGATGTAATTTGGGTTTTTAAAGACTTTTTGTTGTGTAAGTTGTTATTTTTGTTATTGGCTGCCTGCTACAACAATGAAAATAAGCAGGGCTGAAAACAATATAGTGATCAGTCAATAAATTGCTAATGTATTCAAGTCATTTTCCAGCCAAAAAGGCCAAACATACCCAGTTCCAACTATTCCAGTGTGAGGATTTGTTTTTCTTCCTTTGTCTTATGCAATAGTAATTCTATATCTTGAGGTTTGCGACTGTTGTTTGGACAAAAAAATACAATATGAAAGCAATTTAATATGTCAGCTTGACCTTTAAGAAACTGCAGTGAACATTTTTCATTTTTTCTGACATAGCTGTTGGTTGCAGCCTGAGAAATAAGTGTTCTTATTTTAACATGTTATCCCTTGGATTCAATGAATCTTGCAGCTCCAAAAATTGTTCAACATTTTAGAAGTCCCATTTTAGAAGTACAATTTAACCAGACAGGCTTTCATTGTCATAAAACTTGCTGCTGTTAAGTAGTTGTGCTTTGTCACACTGTGATTCAGGATATCCCGATGTACACCGTACTGACAATATCCTGATTCAACCGTGTGTGCGTGTTTGTTTGGCCACAAGCACACACGTTCGCACGCCTCATCCTAATAAAATGTGTTGTTAATTAAACCTCATGATGCTGCTAAATCTGACATCACCATTTTCATTTTGTGTCGGTGAAGACATTCATTCAGTGCAGTCATTTTCCCACATTAACCCTTTCCAGTACTTGTCCAACCCAAAAATAAATCCCCTTTCTAACATTAAAACTAAATCCATTTTCTATGTATACGCCTCACCTTTTAATCCTAAATCCAAATCAACCTGTGAAATCTCGTTTTTCATTCCTTTTGAAGTCACCTACTGCCTGCTGCGTCCAACAGTTGAGGGGAGCTGCAGATTCAGGTTAACCGTAGGTTGGTCATCACTATGAACAGCCTTTTTCACATTATCGCAGTGTTTTCACATTGTCATTTGGTACATTGCTGTTATAAAAAACATCAATTAAAGCCGCTTTAAATTAAAACAACAAGACACAAAGACTATGCTCCACTTTAATAATCTCATATCACAAATTCAGACGCACACACATTAAATTAAATCTGTGACCTTTGGTCTAAAAGATCAACATTGCAATCTCATCAAGCTGATATATAGCAAAAGTTGTGCATCACATCAGTCCATGTGCTGAGTGTGGGTATGCATTCGCACTCATACAATCACTCATACATGCACTCACCTCTGTGTCCTGACTCTTGCTATTCCAGCGTGGGTTCAGGTGGCTGACACGTGCGCTCAGCGTGCTGGAGATGCTGTAGCGGGCCTCCCCGTCACACTGTGAAATGCCGTTGTCTACAGCATCCACCTCCTCCACAAAGTTCTCGTACAGCTGCAAGGAATTGAAAGAGACAAGCGAGGTTATGCACCTGTAATGACACGGGAATCAGCTGTTTTATGTTTATGCATTTTTTTTAAAAAGAAGCATTGGCCTTGTAGTAGAGTGTAGTAAAGACGGACAGGACTTTGAGGAGAGAACTGCACTGGGATTACATTATCCTGACTGAAACCCATTTAGTCACAGTGTGTGGGCATTTACTGAAGTGCACGGCTGGATCATTAATCCAAAAGGAAATTGGAAAATTGCTGCTATTTCACAGATCACTGGCAAACTCCAAAAAGAAGTGGAAGAGGAGAAGGGAAGCTGAAACGTATTTGGGACTAAAAAGCCCTCAGTACATCAGAAGGTCAATCACCAAAGAGTTGACATTTTACAAGTGGCTTACAAGTGGATCTAAGCTTTGGGGCAAAAATAGAGGTTCAGTGTGAACTGGTTGAAGTCGAGACATGCAACTTACTAAAATAAATAAAACCCCAGCCATGAGTAAAAGGATTACTCTACGCTTTAAGCAAACTGACACATCAAAAGGCTAACGTTAGTGTGAGTTAATGGTGCTAATATTCATGATGACCTAAGATTTGGCCGGCTTAATGTGCCTGGTTATTAAAATTTTCTATGTGCCAAGGCTTCCTGCTGGCTGAGCTGTCTAAAATGCATTAAATATAACCACAGTGTCCTGGGCTTGAATCTGGGCGAAGAAACTTTGTCATGTCCCTGTCTCTCTGTTTTTATTTCTAGTCCCACTCCACTGCCAACTGTCGGATGAAGGCAAAATGCCATAAACTAAACTTTAACAATAAACATTCTGTACTTCCTACAGACAGTGAATGCATGGTTTCTTTTTTTATACAACCAACAAGGACGAAGTGCACATGAATGAAAGTGCCCTGTAATAATAGAATTCCCTTTCATGTGATGCCTGTGAAGAGAAGCAATTTTTTCTCTTTTAAAGACTTTTGAGCCCTCTGTCTCCCCACTCCGTGAGTAAATTCACTATGTTTACATTCAGTGTGCCAGCCAAGGTAACATTATGATACAAGTGAGGCAATGAGAAACATCTGTTTCCAATGAAGTGTTTGTGTTGTGAATAAAACAAAGTCCTTTCTCCTCTCACCTTGTCATAGAGCACCTCCAGCTGCCTGTCATCCTCCTTCAGCTGCGTCAGCTGGGCCAGCAGATGACGACCGAAGTGCAGGTAGACGAGGCCGGCTGAGCTGAGTTTGGTCACCCATGGCTTCTCTGGACACAAGCTGTGGAAGCTCTCCGCAAATGTCCTGAACAGACAAGGAAGAAGACAATCTGTCAGCTGGCTGCGTCAGAAACGGAAAGGTCCTTATAACACAAGACAATATTGTTTTCACAGTGGGTAAAAAGAGATCATTACATAAAAGAAACAAACTTAAACAAAAGTGAAATATGTGTCTGTTCTCATAACCGAGAACATAATCATTATTTGATGATTTGACATTTGATGGTGACAACTTCACAGTTGTGAGGATTTGCTGGCTTTTATGTTTCATATCATTTTAAATGGAATACATCTGGGTTGTTTGACCATTAGTTGGACAAATAAAACATTTTTAAGATATTTACTTGAAACTGTGGGAACTTTGTCACTATTTTTTAACTTCTATGAAGTATTACTAAAAATAAATAATAATTCCAAGTTACAATTAGAACTGCAACAATTAGTTGAATAGGTGATCAACAGAAAAATAATCTGGAACTTTTTTGATAATGGATTAACTGTTTAAACCAATTTTTAATTAAAAAAGGCCAAAATTCCATAAATCCATCTTCTTAATCATGAGGCTTTTCTGCTTTTCACTGTTTTATATCTCTGTAAACTGAATATCTGAGTAATAGACTGGTGATCAGACAAAAAAAACAATATGAAAATGTTACCTTGGACTTTAGGGAAACTGTGATGGATATATTTTGGATATATGGATATTTTTTCACATTTTATAGACTATAGATTAATCAATTAATCCTGAAAATGATCTTCAGATTATGAAAAGAATCGTTAGTTGCAGTCCGGGTTACAGCCCTAGTTGGAAGAGTGTTGCTGAAAGAGGGATGCTGCATTCATTTTTACTAAATTAAGATTGAAAAAAAACTATTTGTGCAGCCAGTTCCCACCTTAACAAATTTAACTGTGTAGATAAATTACTGACAGTTTCTTTGCTTATGTACGAAAAGAAATTCTAATTAAATCAAATCATACCTGCATTTTTGAATGGCATCAAGAGTCCTGTCTCTTACATACAGAGATAGGACAAATAGACAACAGTTTATATCATTTTTAAAAACTGAGAATCACTGCATGGCCTCTTCCAGACCGATGATATCGAATACTAAGGCCAAGGCTTGCCTGATTATACAACAGTGTTCTGCTCATAAACTGCTCAAAAACTATTCACATTTTTTCCAATAACATGCCCCTGGACTAAAATGTCTGCTGCATCTAGATGTATGCTGTGCATTACTGGATGTGTATCAGAAATCAATGAAAGGGACCGGTATCCATAAGTATTCTCTTCAGCTCAGAGAGTGAGTTTGCATTGACCGCAGAGAGAAGGCATGTTCAGGCGTGTTTGTAAGCGTGAGCGCACATAAATAAAAGCCACCGGAGGTCTCTCCTCAGCCACGTGCTGAGACGGGCGGGCTCCAGCACTGAGCCACTGCTGGTCATTTAATTCAGGCTTAATTAGGATGCTTGGGCTGCAGCACAGTGGAAAACAGACCATCAAATCAATGAGTGACATGTTAAGGAAGCCGAGAGGAGAGGGAGGGGGGGGGATTCATGGCCATTAATGGACTAATTGGCCAAGCTGAGGCATTTCTATGCTGATTATCAGGAGATGGGAGTGAATGAGCGAGAGGAAAATGACAGAGTGAAACAGAGAGTGGCTAAAAAAGACATACATTACCAAAGATAAGTCATCGAACTGTTTGTTTGAAATCAAAGATGGCTACATCTCTGAGCAGACTAGCATTTACCACACACAACTAAAGGTAAGTCAGGGACGCAGAATTTAAAAATGAAGAGTCTGACTTATTTTGGCTAAAATTGAGTTTAACTTAACATTGTTTAAACATACTTTGCATATGATGTACTATGACTCCCATGCTGTACAAGCTGCACCACTTTTGCTCATCATGCTAAATCATTAGAAATCATGGTCTTAATGCATACTTCATGAATCTTTCCCCTACTTGAAGCATCACAAGACATTCAAGCACTTTATGAAGAGAATATTACCAGCCAGTAATTTCCCATCATTCTGAGCCCGGTAGTCCCTTAGAATGATGGGACATGTGACTTGCAGATAGAAAAGCCTAATTTCACAACAGCTCCTCAACCTTAATTCATTGCTCCTGTCATAATGACCTTGTTTGGTATTTACTTCATTCAGTGAGCATTTTAGGGTTTTTTTGTCTTGTTGTAAACAATCACACTGTAGGCTGAACCATTCAACAGTTCTTGACCTACTGTATCTAATTCATGACCCATCTCCCAACTATCTTTTTTTCTCCTGTGGTTTAGACAGAAATTGTTCAGTCTTACTAATATTTTTCATCTCTTAAAATTCCACCCTGGATTGAGAAATTCATATCTGGTTATTCATGTCCTCCTTTGGGAGGCAGATGGCAGGGAATGTTCCATTTTAATTTAGTTAGATTTCACTGTGACCTTCAGTACAGTAGAGTAGACTAAATCGTGTTAAAGGAGGTCCTCAGAAGCTGTGACAGTCTCTGGGTCACCGCGGGGCTAACTCCTACCTTTCTAGGAAAATGATTTAAGACTTGAGAACAATTTCCTATTTGCAGCTCCTTGCTGCAAAATTAGGGATGGCATTAAACATTTTGTATCAGATTTTTAAGAAAAGAATTATCAATGCCTTTATTAATTTGAAATTCTGAGTTAGACCTACATACAAGTTGTAAATGATTTTTTACAAATGATACTTAGAGTATGTGTCGATCATCAACAGAAAACACCAAATGCCAAGTTAATTGAATGAACTGTTGCCGTGTTGTTATTCATTATACATTTCTGGTGAATACAGGGGAAAGGGAAGCCTGCTGTGTCCATGAATCCTGTTATGCTGGCTTGCAAAGTGGCACATATCCAGTGGGAGCAATTATTAAACCGTGTTACAATATAAAGCTGCATTAAAAGATGTTTAACCATTTAATTTCTCTGCTGATGGAGGGCTGCAACATGCAAACCACATTCATAACTGCTTCACTGCTGCAAAAATACATTGTCTTACTTTTATTTCTGAGTGGGAACAGTGAGGGGCCATTTCAAGTATGAGCAACCACAAACTTAATCCAAGCCAGATCAGATCTGTCGTGCTTTATTAACTTTCTTTCAGTGTTTTGAGAACGTTTTTCGCATGGCCATTTTCTTCTCTGGTCAAGAAACATCTAAAGACTTGTAAGATATTTTTTTTCTGTATCTCCAGCAGTTTCTTATTGTGGAAGTTGTCTTAAGGATAAAAATGATTCATAAATACAGTTTTTGTAACCATATGGTCTGTTTTCTATGTTCCAAAGTTTGGATTAAAACCAAACACAGATCCCACATTACCTAACCATAGCCTGTCTTTAAAGGATTAGTTCAACATTTTGGGAAATACACTTGTTTGCTTTCTTGCCCAAAGTTAGATGAGAGGATCAATAACTCCCTACTATGTGTCCACGCAATGTGAAGCTGGAGCCAACAGTCAGCTTAGCATTGCATAAAGAAAGGCTGTTTCCCCCTCTTTTTGGTCTTTAAACTGAGCTAAGATAACAATCTCCTGCATCAGACAGACACGAGAGTGGTATCAATCTCCTCATCTAAAACATAAACAATAAAAAATAATAAGTATTTCCCAAAATGTCTTACTACTCCTTTAATGGCTTCATTTCTAATATTTCTAAAAGTGATGTATTTGTTTTGCTGTCAACTTCATCTGTACACAGTCACCGTTTTTAAGAAAGTGCTATTGAAAGGAGCCCACTTACATCCATCCACGCCATCACAACAACCTTGCCCCCATCGGCATATGTGAGTGACAGCCACAGTCTCGTGTGGCCCCTGACAGTGTCGTGGCCTCGTGAGCCGACAGCAGGGGGGCGTTCAATTGAAGGAGTGCTAATTACCACTAACCCCCTGCCAGGATGAGAGTCCTGGCATATCTTTATCACCGTGGTCATAAAAGCCATCTCTGATTATCATCAGGACAATAAGCTGCCAAGACACCTGGAATGGGCTGATTACTCAACGTGATGAGACTTCGAGTGAATGCAATCATTCAGAAGGAACTTTGGCAGGAAATTTTGCAGAAAACACTTCATGATTCATGCAAATCAAGGTGATTCAAAGATATCAGAATCCTTGAATCCAGAAATTTACTTTCTCATCCTTGGACCTAATAAAAAAATATATAATTTTTTCACTTTGTTTTCTGGACAACAAAAAAAAAAAAATCTGATTTGAATTCCCAGTCTAGAGTTTACGAATCCATGATGGGGGCAAGGAGAAAATATGTACTTAAATCCAGGTTTAAAAAGGCTCATGTGTACCTGTGTGAGCCTATGCTTTTGAATTAATAGAGGCCTCAACAACAAACACTTATTGATTAACCTTTCGGCAATTACTCTCACCATTGAGAACAATGCAAATAGAGCAAAACAAATAACGGATTTTTGAGGCCAATACTGATAAATATTTGAGAGTTAAAATCTTATGTTATTTTGGCTGCTATCCATTTTTTTTTTTTACATTAACACATGCGATAAACAAATATTTCTGATATGGCTCACTTGAATGTGTGAACTGTGTCCAAGATATGTAAATTCTACAGTTGAAAAATGTCTGAGCTCTCTGGTTGAGTAACTGCAGTATGCGATCTTTAATATTCCTGTTTAACTGACTAATAGTTTGGTGTATAAAATGTCAAAGTTTTCAAAGTCCAGGGTAACATTTCCATGGCAATGTGACTAACAATTGTTTTCATTATTGCTTAATCTGACGATTATTGTCGTGATTGATTATTTTCTTGCATTTTATAGAAAAAAATTGTAAAAAATTGTCCATTGTAATTTCCCAGTGTCTGAGATGATGTCTTCCAATGCCTTTTTTTGTTTGACCAACAGTCCAAAACCCAAAGATATTCCATTCACAATAATATAACACAGAGAAAAGCAGCAAATCCTCACATGTGAGATCCTGGAACCCAGGAATGTTTGAAATTTTTGCTTGAAAATTTACCTAAACAATTATTTGATTATTATATTATGAATTTCTTTTATCTGCATATACAGTAAATGCTGAGTGATTTTAGGAAAAAAAATAAATCATGATAATTAATACACCAATTTAAAGTCAAACTTGAACTGCCACTTTCAGCAGGCAATCTCAAACATTTCAGAAAATTTGTCTGTGAGAAGCCTTACTTGGTAATTGCTTTGGAGTATTATTTTGGTATTGATTTAAAAAAAAAAATATATATATATATATACTCCCCAGTCTTAGTTCATTTAATTCCAAACATCTATAGAAATCAAAAACTTCATAAACTTAATCTCTTTGCAGCAGATTTCTGTCAGTGCTGTACCTCTGATGATGGTCATAGCGGTGTCTCTTTGGGTCAAACTCTCCCCCCACATCTACAACAATGTCGCACTGTGCCAGCTGCGCCGGGTCCCTGGTCCGAACGATTTCAGCATCCTGTAAAAACGAATAGAAACATTTGTAGATGTGCAAGCATTTATTATCAAGCATCCGATAGAGTAGAAGAGAACATTTTCAGGAATTAAGTGACATCTGTAGCCAAACGCACTGAAATAAATTCTACAATGACCATCGACTATACCAATAGTGTGGCCCTAACTGGACCCCCTGGAAGTACGCCTGTTGCCCGGTTGGGCTCTGACTTATAGTTAAAGGCCCAATAAGTCATTTTAGACCATAGTGATTACATGCATTGCCACATATGTAACTGAAGACTTTTTCTTAGAAATGAATAATAAGCCGTATGTCTGCTTCTCCTCTGATAACTGAGATTACAGACCTGTCTGATGCTGCATTTGCATTATCGATGTAGACAAACCTACAGCATAAGAAAGCAACGCCCTAGTTGCTTTAATCTAGTTATTATCCAGTGGCGTAGGGCCGCACAATTTGATGATATATGTTGTGACATTATATAAAGTTGTGAACCGTAAGAGATTTTACCACACTGTTTATACTCTGGCTGCTACTCCCTTAATATCTCTGGTTGTGTTCGACCATTCTGGTCAATGACCAAGGCTGCTTTACGACCATATTGTACGTGCATATGATTCGTACCTTGATTTGACAGCTATTTTATTTTCTAGATTAGCCAAACAGTCTCTCGGTTCATTTCCCAGAAATTTTACTGTATGAAGATACATATCAATGTCATTGTAGGATTTTAATCGCCCACTCTTGCTGCGTCTAAGTTTTGGTGGGGAGGTTACACCTTAGCTTACATTTGAGTCAATGATGCAATCAGGAGAGAGAAATCCTGGGAAAATCAGATTAGTGTTAAAACGATTCATTTATTAAATGCTGTTTATAATTCTGGCTCAATCAACATTTAAGGGATTTTAAGTGCCACTTTGTTCAGACGATAAGTCACTTTAAAAAAAAAAATATATATATATACTCCCCAGTCTTAGTTCATTTAATTCCAAACATCTATAGAAATCAAAAACTTCATAAACTTAATCTCTTTGCAGCAGATTTCTGTCAGTGCTGTACCTCTGATGATGGTCATAGCGGTGTCTCTTTGGGTCAAACTCTCCCCCCACATCTACAACAATGTCGCACTGTGCCAGCTGCGCCGGGTCCCTGGTCCGAACGATTTCAGCATCCTGTAAAAACGAATAGAAACATTTGTAGATGTGCAAGCATTTATTATCAAGCATCCGATAGAGTAGAAGAGAACATTTTCAGGAATTAAGTGACATCTGTAGCCAAACGCACTGAAATAAATTGTACAATGACCATCAACTATACCAATAGTGTGGCCCTAACTGGACCCCCTGGAAGTACGCCTGTTGCCCGGTTGGGCTCTGACTTATAGTTAAAGGCCCAATAAGTCATTTTAGACCATAGTGATTACATGCATTGCCACATATGTAACTGAAGACTTTTTCTTAGAAATGAATAATAAACCCCTATGTCTGCTTCTCCTCTGATAACTGAGAATACAGACCTGTCTGATGCTGCATTTGCATTATCGATGTAGACAAACCTACAGCATAAGAAAGCAACGCCCTAGTTGCTTTAATCTAGTTATTATCCAGTGGCGTAGGGCCGCACAATTTGATGATATATGTTGTGACATTATATAAAGTTGTGAACCGTAAGAGATTTTACCACACTGTTTATACTCTGGCTGCTACTCCCTTAATATCTCTGGTTGTGTTCGACCATTCTGGTCAATGACCAAGACTGCTTTACGACCATATTGTACGTGCATATGATTCGTACCTCGATTTGACAGCTATTTTATTTTCTAGATTAGCCAAACAATCTCTCAGTTAATTTCCCAGAAATTTTACTGTATGAAGATACTTATCAATGTCATTGTAGGATTTTTATCGCCCACTCTTGCTGCGTCTAAGTTTTGGTGGGGAGGTTACACCTTAGCTTACATTTGGGTCAATGATGCAATCAGGAGAGAGAAATCCTGGGAAAAATCAGATTAGTGTTAAAACGATTCATTTATTAAATGCTGTTTATCATTCTGGCTCAATCAACATTTAAGGGATTTTAAGTGCCACTTTGTTCAGACGATAAGTCACTTTAAAAAAAAAAAAAAAAGTCGCTATACCCCTAAAGGAGGATGTAGAAACTCATTAATTTGACTCTGATATTAGGTATTTCCTCCTAATATGTGAAATGTATAATTCTACTGGAATTATGATAGGTCAATTTCCTCTTCCAATGAGATGCATCTGTCTGTCTATACGGCAGCACCCCCATTTGGTGTGTTTCGACATGACACGGGACCCATTATGGAGGAACACAAGGTATATTCCGCCAAATACAAGCGGAATGCAGAGTGAAGCTACACTGTACCTTCACCGTGTGGGTTTGCGAACAAAGAGCATTTAAACTGAAGTAGCAGACTGTGGTCAAACGTCGGCCGTTAAGGGAACCGTCAACGCACTTTAGCAGCTCTCTGCGCTTACCTTGTACTCAGGTAACTGGCGGAGGAAGAAACAGGCCAGAACCTCGTCGCAGTGGAAGGTGCCGTTATGCGTTCCGATCTTTTTAACGGTCATGTTTTCCGAGCAGAGTCTCTTAGCCTCGCTTGACATGTATCGCGGTTTTGCGCGAGTGGCGTCGACGGAGCGCGGACAGCAGCAGTTGGCTTGTGAACTCAACAGCCGTAAAAAACTCGCTGGTTTGCTAACGTTTATTAAAGACCGGCTTCGCGTTAATTTGAGCACTGTCACGCGAAGACACCACATTCAAACACAACGAGCCACGTTCGTGGCGGACGGCTCTGGCAGCCGGACCGGATATGGTGCGCCTGTTTTGTGAGGCGGAGAATCCCGGAGAGCGGGTAGATTGGTTTGTTTTTCTACATTTTAAATAAGTATCTGTGACGATGAAACTAATAATAACAATAATAATAATAATAATAATAATAATAACACGGTTGAGGTGAACGGGGTTTTATGTAACGTGGAATAAATTACCACGTGTTTATCAGAATGTGTCTTATGCAAATGATATCCGGTGACAGCACAGGGCGCCGCAAACTAACCCACATCATGGAGAGCTGTGGCCGGATCTCGGCCTGATTAACCTCCTATGGGAGCCTTGGGGCAAAAATTAGTAGTTGGGCCCCTGTTGACCCCCGTGTTGACATGGCAGTATAATTATTTCCCCAGGCACCCTGGGAGCAACCAGTACTCCAGAGCAGGAGTGATTAGTTCATTAATCAATTAGCTGATTAGCAGAAAATTAAGTGGCCTTATCTTGTATGTTTGACTGTCAATCAGATAGCAAAAGCAATTGAAATATTTTCACTTGGCCTCAGGGAATAACGATGGACATTTCCACCTTTTTCTGACATTTTATAGACTAAACAATTATTTATTAAAGAAAACAATTGTAAGATGTATTGATAATGAAAAGAATTGTTGATTGTAGTCCTGTCATGGAATAATACTACTTTGCCCAAGGTTTTCTGTGTGTTAATTACTCGACACAGCGACAAAATTTGAAACAAAACACAACTTTACCACAAACGACAACAATATAAAATAAAACGGTTAAGGTCTTAAAACTAGATTTTGACACTGAATCCCTCTATAAGACCGGGCTACAATATGGAAAACCCATCTTAGCTGAAATTCTACTTGGTGGTGCAAGTTTTAGACAAATTTGTGATTAATCAAATTGTATTGACTCAAATGATATACAGTAAACCTAGTGACCCTAGCAGTAAACCTGGGGTTTTTGGGGCGCCTTGGCTGTTGGCTGCTTTGCTTGGTTCTTTGTAATCCAGCCATGATTCTAGCTATTGCATATTTTAGCATTTCCAAAGTATACAGTGTTTTATTCATCCAATAGTAGAAGAACCATTAACACGCTGAAGAGGAATTAATAGATTGTATAAATATGTCAACGAAAACCAAACTGAATAAAGTCCTGATATAAACATTTGATATTTACATGTTCACTGCCGTGTGAGGATTTGCTGCTTTTCTCTGTTTTATATCTTTGTGAATAGAACATATTCGCGTTTTGGACTGTAGGTTAAACAAAAAAAGACATTTGAAGATATCATCTCAGACACTGGGAAGTTACGATGGACATTTTTCACTATTTTCTTAGATTTTATAGACAAAATTATCAATCAAGACAATAATCGTCGGATGAATCAGTAATGAAAACAATTGCTAGTTGCAGCGCTATGAAAATTTTACCTTGGACTTTGAAAAATCAGCCTCAGCTTCACTGGCTGATTTTGAAAAGTGTGCGTTCAATTATATTGGTACAAGTACTTATAGTAGCCTAGGACTTTTTCCAGTTTCTGTGTGATTTTTGCTGTCTATTTTTTTAAATGTGTTTTTTTTTGTAATTATTTTGTTGTTGTTGTTTATTTCTGATGTTTTCTTCTCTTAATAGTAATAATAACAATAATAATAATAATAATAATAAATAGTGGAGAGGGCTTGTCTTATTGGTGTTGTTTAGTTTAGAAACTTGGGAGAATTTCTGTTTCTACCCAGCTCTCTTTTTCTCTCTTTATTTAAATTCTGCATTAATACAGTTGTAAATGCAGATATGAGCTGCAACACTGGAAATCGGGATGGGGCCGTGAAGGAGGGCCCGACTCTGCTCTCACCCCCAACTCTCGTTCACGCGATATTACCCTCAAGGTTTATTGACAAGGTAATTAGCCAGATGGGGTCCCTGTAGTAGCGAGGCTAAGCAGGGGCACCACGGGTATCAGAGCTGTCTTGTGTGGGAGGGGGGTGTGAGGGGGGCAACTGCTCACTCTTTACTTACACACCGACCCACGACTTGAAACCAAACTTCACTCGACAACACCGAGCCTGCAAAAGGTAGGTTTTCCCACCGGAATGAGTCTGTTCCCTGCAGGGCTCGAGTCGTCCCTCAGATGCTGCTGACTGGGGACGCATCAGTCTGATATTGCGTGTACGTGATGCACTAGTGATAATGCAGCTGCACAGACAGGTACTACGAGTCGAAGTGCAGTTTCCGTCTCCATTTCGGGACAATGGAGAGCCACTCCAAGGCCGCAAGGTTTTAATCAGGGAATCTGGTTTGGTGCAGATGCAGGTTACGTTTACAGCAGCCGGGTGGCGCTGTGGGTCAATCTTCCTGCTGAGCTGCTCGCTCTTGATCGCAAATCGCCAGTTCGACAGGCACGTTGACAGCTCTTTATTCCAGCGTAATGAAATCGATCAACATTGATTTGAGGCGGGGGGCTTCCAGTTCCCTGAGAGGGTCGGGTGCAGGGTTTCTGTCGAAGAAGACCTTCAGTGTCGACGCCCACGGTCCATCCACTTCTTGTTGAAAAAAACCTGAAATCTCGCCTCTGATTTGCTGAAAATAAAATCACCTGCTGTAGATGCAGTAAAAAAAACAAAAAAACAACAACAAAGTTTTCCCGGTTTGGAGATTTTGGAAAGTGTGTCCGAGGGCCACAGTGCACTGCAGAAAGAAGCTGACCGACCTTTGAGACTTATCAAGCCTTAAAAGCTAAAAGATTTTCCCAGTAGGGAGAGAAATATTTCAGTTACAGTTTCATTGTTTAACTTTTGAATTATCTTTTGTTGAGAAAATGCCACTTAAATGAGGGAATCTTCCATTATTTTGGTTAGGAAAAGCACAGCCGTTTTATTTGGCTGATTAGTTCTCATTTGTTTCAGGAAACCGAGACTGTGAGACTAAAACTAAGTTAAATGACTTATTCCAACCTTCTACCATTTTCATCATCTTATTCCTATTTGCAGCCACAGGTTAAATGAGTAAATACATTAGGTACTATTTGCAGTTTCCAATAGGTCTTTCTAGCCCGTGATCAGCACCATGGACAGCGCACTGCACTGGAACCACAGGCTGAACTTGCCTCTTGATGCTGCACAGTGGACGTCTCTTATATGTTAACTACTTGTTTCTGAACCAACAAAAGTCTTTTTCATCCTCACATTCTTGATGTGCCATCACTTCCATCACAGCTTTGTAACGAATAATAATTGGCCTCTTTACTTCAGCTGAATTAATGACTCTTAATACATCTAATATGTGATCCAGTCAAGTGGGTGATTAGCATAACACTGTATAATTGGTGACTCGTATTCCACCAGAATACAAATTTGGAAAACAATGCCACTACCCATTATTATTCTGCATATATTAGGCAAAATATTCAGTATCAAGTGTGTTGACAGGATATTGCTGGACATGTAGCTGCCTAATGGAGCAGAAACATGGAAAGACAGAAGAACAAAAGTCACAGACAGACTTCAGAGTAAATGAGAGACAAATGTGAGGGGTCACAGGATGATTATGTTGAGAAAAAGGGGGGGGCATTTCTAAGATTCAGATTTATTTACTCAAGACCACGGTGGCATGGTATGGAGTCCAAACAAAATATACAGTACAGTCACAATAGAACAATGGCACCCATCAGGAATGAAGTACAACATAAAGTACAACATAAATAGAGTCAAATACAGTTAGAACATTCTTGAAGAAGACCGCTAATTTACATATAACTTTTAATTCATCTGACTGTAATGACAAATTTAAACATAGATGGACAGGTTAAATAATACTTGGGCAAGTATTTTTCTGTCCTGTTCTATCGCACAAAATGTAGTTAATTTTTCTTCTGATTCTTCTCTGTTTATTTTTTTTTTTCCTGAAATATAGTTGTTTCTTCATGTGTGTAAAAATCCTTCAATTCAAACAATCTAAGTAGGAGAAATTACTTTTAGCTTAAATTTACATACAATTCCAGAGAAAATCTGAAACATAAAGAGTCAGGGGATATCAAGTTGGTTTTGCCTCAACGGGGTACTGTAGCCTCTCCTTTTTCCCAAAAATTGAATGAGTCACAGGCAAACTGGCAATAAACAACCCTGAAGATACTCTTCATCAGCCAGCCTCCCACATCGCTGACCAGCCAGCAAGCCCGCTCCCCATTGGCTCGCCTCATACCACGAGACACAGTTGTGGGCAGTGACTGAGAAAACGTCACACTGCTTGTGATTTTCCCTGCTGCTTCCAGTTGTACACGCAGCAATGATGGGAAATGAACATGCCCCAGCTCGCCTTAAAAGGAAGAGCAAAGCAGCGTTCAATCAAAAAGTCAATTTATTTGCCATAGGGCAGGTGTTCGTCACATTCCCCTGAGTTATAACACTGCAGTGGCTGCTCTAAACAGCAGAAACTATGTTGTCCTCACTGTGGATGTCAGATCGTAAACTGAAGAGCAAATATAAAGTAGGAAATCGTTTTTTTTTGTGAGGAAACGCACAGTTAAACATTTTTAAAAAAACACTACTATGTATTCAAATTATGTTAATACCATTTTATCACTTCTGCTTAAGAAGTACATTATTTCTCACCACTGGATATTGATTATTTTAATGATTACACAAATGAGAGAAATCAAACTTGTTTTCCTAAAAGGTAAATTGGTAGACTTAACTAAGTCTCCTGTAGATTACAAAAATAAATAACACATAAGATGACGAAAACTTCCTAATGACCTTTACATTCAAATATTAATATTTCATTACTAAATAATGAACTCTTTATTGAAGCAAAATTATGCCAGCCTCTGCCTTCTCAGGAGTCAGATTCACTTTCATTAGGGCGACATATAATATCTCAATATCAGAAGAAAAAATAGATGTCTGCGTTGCATGGATTAAGAGAATCCATGAGCATAATTAGTGATTTTACGCATTTGGTTACACAAGTCTGTTGGCCGTTGTAGTGAATCGCTTTTGTCAACCCTGTAGCATCACAAATCTCATATATATGTTTTTTAATTGTTAGGATTTAGAATTGTGCGTTTGACAAAATATCTGTTTTGTATTGCTGCTTGTGCTTTCTTGTCCTGCACCCTGAGAGAAAAAGTTGATTAACATGAAGTATTTCCCCACAGCACGTCTAATGAGATACAAACCGACCTCCCTGCAGCCAAAAAGAAAAGACCCACAAAACAACAGCCCTAAAAATCGTCAACATAATTATTAACACTTCCCCTGTAACAGCTGGTGAGCCTCTACACTCAAGGGCATTTGAGAAGTGTAGTTAATCCAATGATAATCTTGAGCATGGTTTACACATATTATCGCTTTAATTGCCACACGTGCTATGCAATTATACCGTCACCAATTACATGGCTATAGTTTACTAGCCTGTCTAAGCATTTGGTTCCCTCTAATAGATGCCCTCTATCAACACATGCAAGTGAAGCCACCAAGACGTACGCTAATGGATTTTGCCATTGACATAATGAATTAATGATATGTTCTGAAGTAGAGAGTTGCAGGATAATGCTGAGCCATGCTACATGGCCATAGATGCAGTGGAGAGGCACACGAGATGAGAAGATGAGAAAGGGACTAAGGGTTGAAGGTTTTAGGTGATGTAGCCAAGGAAGGTCTGTGTTTGTGTGCGTGTGTGTGTGTGTGTGTGTGTGTGTGTGTGTGTGTGTGTGTGTGTGTGTGTGTGTGTGTGTGTGTCCATCCATTAGAATGCAGAGTGCGTCCTCCAGTGTGAGTCACCCCCCCCATCTCCCCCTCCCCTCCCATCCACCCACCTCACACCACCAGCAGCCTCTAACTGCAGTCACCGCCTAATATTACGCCTCTGACTTCACACCAGCCAACTGAGGATTCTGTTTCTACGGCAACCTGCTCCGGACTCCTCCCCCTCTCGTTCCCACCACCCACCCTCCGTCCCTCCCTCCCTCTTCTCCTTTTAGCCACCCCCCTACCCTTCCCGGATCAGACCATGTGACTTTCAGGAAGGCTTCTCCAACCTCCCCTTTATTGTTATTAACCCTCTCCTGACCGGGCTGCCGCCAGAGGCTCTCCTCAGCAGGCTGCCTAGCTGGCTACTCGCCTCTCAGAGATTTCAAAGGGAAATCAGATGCATCTCTAATCTTGCTGGAAGATCAAAGCAGTGCTTGATCTAAATGTTGGGATTAGCATATTTTAAAACACACCAAAATAAGTCTGTATGGTTCCTCCGCTGGCTGGGTCTCCATTTCTAGCTTTTCTCTGAAGTTTAAAGCTTTATACAGTGCTTTGCATAAGTTTTAGGCGCTCAAAGTAAAGCAAGGATGCTTTCAAATATAATGCCCTGAATAGCTTTTATTTATCAGTTAAGTTCATACAAAGTACACTAAACAGGAAACAACTAAATCAGATCAGTATTTGTTGTGACCTGTGCCTTTAAAACTACACCAATTCTCAAACTTGTGCACAGTTTTTCAAGGCACTTGGCAGGTAGGTTACTCCACGCATCTTGGAGAACTTGCCGCAGTTCTCCTGTGGATTTAATCTGTTTTGGTGTCTTCTCTCTCTTCATGTAATCCCAGACTGAATCCATGATGATGATGAGATCAGGCCTCTGTGGGGGCCAGACCATCTGTGGCAGGACTCCTTGTTCTTCTTGTCGCTGAAGATACTTCTTCACCACTCTTTATGGCTGTGTGTTCGGGGTCATTGTCACACTGCAGATTGAATTTGGGACCCATCAGTGGTATTGCATAATGGATAAGAAACTAAAACTTTTGCACAGTACTGTAGATAAAGCTATATTCGATATTTTTATGTTATAAATGGATCACATGAACTGTTTTCAGTGAAATAGCTCTAAAAACCCACTCTGCACTGCCAGCTCAGCACCAAACAGCAGAAAGACACAGTCAGCGACTCACTGGTGAACATAGTGGAAGATTTAAAGAGCTAGATTTTTGCCTCAGGAGGTGGTAGAGACCAAATACATAGCAAAAAGGAGAGTGAATATTGGACTTACATACATAATTCAGGTGGGAGGAATCATGACTCCAAATGAACACCAATGTTGTTCCATGTCTGCTGGATGTATAAATAAGTAACCACACTAATAGTAACTGTATTCTTCTTTTGCCCTACTCAACTGTAAAGCTGATAATATGTCAGTGTTGTGTTCATAGCTTGTTTCCACTGGCCCCAAGTGGCCAGAAAATCAGTTAATGGAGGTTTAAGCTAATTTAGAGAGAGTGAAAATGTGCACATACAGTTTATGGGTAGAGACACACAAATGTTTTGCGTTCGTCCAACAAGTTACAGTATCCGTCAGTTTTATATGACTTGTACTTTCCACTCCTGAGTTTGTTGTACTGTAATGCAGGCAAGGTCAAGTGATGAAAGGCGATAAACACTCATCCTTCGTAGAGGTTTGAAACACGAAGAGGAACCTTGGTGTCCGGCAGTGATCTCACCTGAATATTGCCTCATTGGCTTGACTGTTTCCTCAGCATCCCGTTGGGAGACATGTTGGTCATGTATGTGTGTTTGTGCGCACACATCTGAGCACACGCATGTGTGAATGGATGAACTTTATGAATGAAAACTCTTCTTCCTGAGCTGCAGACAGGAGGTGAGGTCATCTTGTTGAAATGGAGAATCCTCCACCCATAACACCTCCCCTTGCCCCAAGCCAATACTGGGTGGCGCCAATCTTAATGAATCCCATCAGTGGACAATATAGATGAAATGCACAGTGGTGGCAACCTGATTGGTGTCAATACTGTCCAATATCAGCTTCCCCCAACAGGGTAAAAGGGATAACTCCACAGTGCGCGCTGACACAGACATACACAAACACACTCTGGTGTTCTTCTGTTGGTTGTCAGTCAATATGATGTTGCAGCAGAGAGCCAATTATCTTTGCTTCTTTTGTTCACAATCCCTTTAGGAACAGAATTGAGTGGATTTGATGATTGGCCGCCTATTCACCAGTGTGTGAGTGAAAGTGACAATGAGTAACACGAGGGGCTCTCGATGAGGATCCATAAATAGGCTCTCCAATGAGCCAGAAGCTGCTCTCCCCCTCATTCTCTAGTCTACACTCAACCACACACACACACACACACACACACACACACACACAGAGATCCACTCTACCCCCTTCCCCCTTAACCGGACTGGGACAATCTGTGACCACTTGGCACCGGGCCTCACACAAAATACTGTACACTCATACTCAGAGGCATGTATACACACACACACGCACGACATTCCTCTCGACATCCTTCACTGCAGGCTTCGGTTAATTTCCTCCTACAGATTATGAGGCATGTTGCCAAACAATGCAGCATTTTACATCAGCCATTTACATGGATACTGGTCAGTGTCCGCTGTAGTCAGGTTAAAGCTTTGCAGTTCTAAATCTGCACATTGTTTTAAATCTTGTCTTATATATAAAGAATGATATTTTTATGTATGAGCTGGATATGTTAAATGACAATAAAATGCACATGCCTCAATCCGAATTCACTTTGCAATATTTAAAAACTTCAGTGGGAGTCCCACTGAATACCTTTTTGGAAAGCTGTGACTTTATAGATTTGAGGTTTTTATCCGATAAGGAATGATACCCTGCGGTGTTCATTCTGTGCTTGCTTCTGCTGGAGTAACCGCAACAGACGAAGATGCTGTGTTGGTGGACATCAGAGGTGGTGGCACTGATCCTCAGAGCCCCGAACATACCTGACGAGGAGCCGTACTGCAGCTACAAGCCCCAATAAATAAATCATGCAGAAAGTTTTAAGAAGAAGATAGAAATAGAACAGAGGTTTTGCTGCTTCATTCAGACTGCCTTAAGACAGTAGGGGGTGGAATTGCAGATGTGGATGGCATAAAATAGCAAGAATAACTACAGCTGCAGCATTTTTTCCCCCCATTTTATCTGTTTCATATGATATTAAAACCTACATCAAATATTAATAAATCACATTTTGGCTAGGGAACTTGAAGATAATGTAAAAATAATGTTAAGATTAAATTGTAAAATTAAAATATACGCATCAAATGCAGCAAATGATACTTTATTCCCCGACAGTGTCCCAACGTGATACTGTTGTTAAACAATTAGTTGAATATTTAATTACTTGTATAAAAATAGGTCCAATATCATTTTGCTGTTGTTCTCTGGCCCCTTTGGTGGGTCTAAAATGTAGCATTATAAAACACGTCTTGTCATTGCTCAGCCTGCTTCTTTGTTACTCCATAAACCACAAAACAAACTGCACTCGTTAAAAAAAAAATTCTTATTTTCATTTGGCAAGGATTCACGTGGAAGCAGGAGGTAGAGGATGACTCAAAAAATGAATTAATACAAACAGAGGCAGTCAGTTTTTACAAAACATCATTTCAGTTTAGGTATCTAACTCAGACAGTGCAGTGATCTTTTTTTTTTTTTTCAGGATTTCATGAAGCACAGCAAAAAGAGAAAGGGGGGGGGCGGCTTTGAATGCTTGTGTACGTGCAGGTTTCTCAGCTTCACGTCTGTGCACTAGTTAAGGTTTCCCCGCTGTCTACAAGCAGCACGGTGAGGTCATCGTTATGGGTTTAAGCCTAACATGAGCTTAATCTGGGAGATAAAAGCTGGATTTGGATTTAGCACTCAAAAAGGGTCATGTAGCTACAACCATTTAGCCTCCCAGTAAATACACAGCTCAGACATGGGATCCCCAGCTGTTCCACTAACTCACATCTTCCTCTGCGTCAACCCAATATTCTGACTCTTGGAGGATTCTCCAGTGTTTACAGTGATTTCATGATCTCCCAGTTGGCCTGCAGAGTTAAACTGCCATCCGTTCTTCATTCAGGGATTTCCCTGACTTGAATGTGGGAGCTGTGGGATTTGGGTTGATGTGGAGAGTGAGTTTCTTTTGTATTGCACATAGCCTTACCACGATGATTTAAGAGTGTCCATTTTCCCGTGAAATGGCTCAACAAAACCCTGAGCCACTCAAAAATTGGCATGGCTGTTCAGTTTTGATGTTTTTAATAAGTTCGCGAACTTTGTCTTTAAGCTTGAAAACGAGGGCCACAGGGATTATGTATTTAGTATTTATTCTGATTTCCCCAGGACTGTACAGCACATGCTTTGTCAGTGATTTCTGAAAATGTGTCCATAGTTTAAAGCAACACACAGTAATAACAACTCATTCTTCACTCACTCTTCACTCATTCACTGCACGGTGGCAAGAATGCCAGTTCAAAAGGATGCTTTGAAGACAAGGTTGTGGTGTTATTGCGTGTATTTGGGATCTCCAAACACAACATGTGATGGGTTTTAAAAGGTGTCAGTTGCTGAAATGAGTGTGATACTTTATTTCACTCAGGTTAATTAAAGTCGCTGAGGGAAACAAATCACGCCTGAGGAAAGACCCATTTAGGTCCTGGCATGTGCTGTCCCGGTGTCCCTCAGTCTCAGAGAAATGGGTCAGCAGAGATTGGAGATGATGATGATGATGATGATGATAACACAAAACCGACCTGCCGTCCTTTCCTTCGTGTCCTCGCTGTGGCAGACTGGGTACTGCTCGGAGATTATGCACCAATTACACTCGATACACAGGGCGTTAATAGGGCTTGAAGGGATTTTCATGGCGCTGTCCAGTCAAACGCTGCATACTTCAGGGATGACATCATTTTGATCACCTCACATACCGGCTGACCCCCCCCCCTGCCCTAAGAGTAGCCTCGCTCGCACATAAACCCGTTTACCTGCGGTTCTCCCGTGTCACGCCGGACTGAGCTCGTCACGGCGCATTTCGTCCTCTGATAGGTGGACATCAGCACAGCCGCCGCCCCCCCACCCGCCACCCCCCCACCCAACCCACCCTTCGCTCCATCTCCTCCCTCCTCTCCCTTCTCCCCCTCTCCAGTCGTGTTTACTATAGGTGAGGTGGCCGTATAAATTCCTGATTGTGCGCAGATCGTATCCTCAGAGGGGAATGGCAAACGGAGAGGAGGCGTAGGCGCAGGGAAACGGGCGAACCAAGGGAGCGTAGCTATAGCTGTGTTTACTGTTTCGCTGGGATAAACGCAGGAGAAGACGCAGACTTCCTCGCAGTCCTCCGCGGCGGAGAAATCTCACTGGATGAAGCGGGGAAGGAGGAGGAGGGGGGGAGAGCGTGGATGCTGATTACACCCACACACCCAGGGAAGAAGAATTACTGAGTGGTGGTTGTCAGAGGAAATCCTGAACCAAAGTGGAATAAGCTTTTTTTTTTGCGTTCACCAGCGATGGACTTCAGCGGTCGGCACTGAGGTAGGGAACGTTACATTGGCAGCGTTCACTCGGCGCGAGAAGCCGGGAGAAGCCAGCTGGTCTTAGCACAGAAATAACGCCGCCTGTCCCTTTATTTTAGGAGAATAAGCCGCGATAGTGTATCCGACTGCGACCTCGGTGCTGTCAGTGGTGCTCCACTGAGGCACCGGGGCATCTAAACCGCAGGAGGTGCGAGGAGAAGCGACGATGCGCACAAACGCCTCCGACACGTCCACAATGCACTGGCCTGTAACAGACCGTAGCCTGCTCCCGCGGCTCCCCGCAGCTGATACCTCCAAATAAATAAAGTGAGAGCAGGAGCAGGACTATTAGGAGCCAGGATCAGTCGGATGTGAATGATGTGTGATTATCCCAGATCCCAGACACCAGATGTGTCTCAGTGGTTGGGTTTCTCTCCGCACAGAAAATTATAATGAGGATGATTTTTTTTACAGACTTTAAGATTTATGGTTGTGGCTCTGCTAATGAGCAATCCTGCCTGGCTTTGTCTTTCTTGTGTGATTTCTTTCTTCCTATTTCTGAAGTACAGGTAGTTATTACACAGCTACATACAGTGGATGGTGGTATCAGGGCATAGGGGGCTGATAGCTCATCCATCAGATGCCAGCAGCATTACTTTTAGTCAGAGTAATTGTTACAGAAGGATGGTCGATGCAATAGTCTGTAGTAGCACGCAGACACGTTTAGGATTAGTAATTTGTAATCAGTGACCTTAAAAATGAGTAGGGTATGAGCAGGAAAAGTAAAATACCTGAGGTGCACCTCACAATGACCGAGTGATCTGGAAACTGATGAGCTCCATGTTTAGGATTTTCTAAGAGGAAAACACGCTTTCTTTTTTCTCGTTTACACGACAACAACACGACTGTAGTGGTGTGAAGGGTTATGATTTCTATCATTATTTTACTGAGCGGGTAAAACCTGTCACCTCTTAGTCTTGCTTGTCACAGAGAGCAGAGGAGGAGTGGATCACTTCAAAGGGCCCTGAGAAGAAATAATGCATTTTCATACTCCACCGAGCATGTATACGCTCTTGTCCTTGGAGAAATGAAAAACCTACAAAAGACTTGGAGAAGTCTCTCAATATTATACATCCGTCATCGGATCTCATCCATTTTTATGTACCAGTGAAATTGCTCAAATGTAGATTGTAAATCACCAGCTGTGGCACCATGTGCATACTAAACAACAACACTGCAATACTATTATTGCAGTGTTCTATAACATGTGGAGTTATTTCATTTATTTACTGTGATGCTGTGACACCTACATATATGCGGTTGTAAAGTTAGCCTAAGAGCGGGCTCTCGTGCTATTTTCTGTGCACTTCCTCAACGGTAGCACTGAACTGAGGCTCTCTCAGATTTATGGTCCAGACAGGCTGCTCTTTTGTCCTTTATCAACATCCTGAATCCTGTTTCACGTTCTAGTATTGATTTAACATCCTCAGATACATCTTGACTCATTAGTTAATGTCAGTGCCCTCATCACATGGTGCAATGTAGAGAAATAACCACCGTACTCTCACCTTCATCAGATTACAAAGTTGCAGTCGTGGTGCAGCGAGCAAGGGGTCCTTACTGTTGAGTTGTGAGAAATGCCGAAAACCATTTTGTGCGATCTTTGTTCCATCCGTCTATGCTGATGATGACCTGTATCTTTTTTCACTGTGTCTGTTGTTGCGAACTCTCTGAAAATGTTACCCTTCACCATACACCACTGCACAGTCATTAAAGGCCTTCTTCATAGAAAGCTGCACAGCAAACTGGGTGATACAACAAAGCAAAAAGCTGACCCGAATCAGAAGAGCATAGAAACTATGAATGTGCATTTCTGTGATATTGATCATTGCTCAAGGGGGATTTGCTTGCCTGCATTTGCAGAGAGTCCGTGGCTGCTTAGGTCAGACTTGGGCATTTTGTTGTGCAGAACAATCATTCCACTGAGTTTCTCAACCACTTGTTATAACTTAATAACTGTAGCTAAGGGTTCTACTTATAGTAGGCCTACGTGATTATCTTCCAAGGATGATGCCTTCCTACAAATATAACATTTCAGCTAAATCAGCCTTCATGGCTGTCAGAAAGGAAAAGCAATGATTTAAACTTTGATGTGATTTATAACAATTTCCATCCTCTTTTTCTCTCCCACTCTTTATATGTCTGGTCTCGTCAAGGCTCCCAGTTCTCTAGTTGTTCGGATGACAGCAGTCCCTCATGGCGCTCATTCATGAACCTCGTGCCCCCTCTCCTTCTCTCTCTGGCTTCAACACACCCCTCTCCGATCCTCCATCATTTCGGCGGCTCGATGCAGAAACACCCTGCACCCCGGAAATGGACCTGACCCCCACTCAGTGCGTCCTTCGCAACGTGCTCTCCATAGATACTGGCGGTGCTGTCGAGCCCGGGGGCGGAGAGGGTCAGACTACCGGGCACAACCAGACACCAGGCGAGGAACAGCAGGAGCACTTTGCGAACAGTGTCCTGAAGCTCCACGAGCATGATGGGAGTCCTGGAAGGACAGAGGGAGAGGGGCAGGAGCCGGACAGCAGCGCGGTCAGGAGCATGTGTTCTGATGCCAGGCTACAGTGCCAGTCTACCGGAGGGGGAGGGGGGTTTCTGGAGGGATTGTTTGGGTGTCTGCGTCCTGTCTGGACTATGATTGGAAAAGCCTACTCCACAGAGCACAAACATGACCTGGACGGTAAGTCTAGCAGTCACATTCGTTTCAGTATACAGTGCAAACACAATCGCATCTTTACACACTTGGATGGTTGCTTTTAGTTTTCCAATAAAAGCAGTCACTATCTCCCATTTAATTCCTTTCTGACGCTTTGATATGCTAATTGAATGATCTTATCCCCCAGTTTAATTACATTAAACAGTTGGTAGAA
This sequence comes from Xiphias gladius, assembly GCF_016859285.1. Classification (NCBI taxonomy): domain Eukaryota; kingdom Metazoa; phylum Chordata; class Actinopteri; order Istiophoriformes; family Xiphiidae; genus Xiphias; species Xiphias gladius. The sequence continues at coordinate 12,483,925 of NC_053420.1, read as the reverse complement.
AAATGACTCCCACAAAGGCCGTGTTGTAAACAAACACTTTCCTTGACGTGAAACGAGCTGCGGCCAGAGACTCTATCAAAGCTGCAAAGGGCTCATTTTCCCCTGATATTCCCCCCATCCTCTCGCCTGCTTGTGCCAAACCCCTTCCCACCAACTACTACCCCCCCGACATAAAACTAGCTCCCTGTGACGCTGTGTTGTTTATGTCTGCAGCCACTACAATAGCGCAGAAGCTCCCCCGGGACTTCTCTACCAAATCTGCTTCATGAATTATGCATGGCCACGCTCTGACCCTGCGCCTCTCATCTCTATTAACGCAAACCTGACGCACGCACACACACACACACGGATGTGAGCATGCGCCGAAAGGATGAATGCACACACACACACACACACACACACACATTCATAAACACATCCACAAATAGAAACACACACATCTAGCATCGCCATGAACACATAAAGTAAGATAAGATGCCAAAAACTAACTTGATAAAATACATACAGCTTCACACATCAGGCATGAAGGTGACAGTCTGTGTCTCTCCTTGTCTTTACAGCCTCCTGATATTTTATCACCCGTTTGACTCCCACATCTCCCCTTCGCTCCCCTCCTCCTTCCATTTCTCATTGTCTCCTTTCCTCTCCTTTTGATCCTGTGCTGTTATCACTCCCAGCCCATCTGCACCTCGCTGCTCCCCTCCTCTGCGCAGCATCAGAGGGAGTCATACACACTGAGAAGAGCAAAACAGATATTATAAAAAGTGAAATAAATAGGGGTATTTCAACTGACTGCCTGCCTACCACATGACAATGCCCTTTTATTAAGCTTTGATCGGAAGGAACAATGTAGCACAATAGAAAGCAGGAAAATTGTCTGTTCTTTATTGATTCTGGAGGACTTTTGGGGTGTCTGGCAGTGTGCTAAATTTCCTAATTTTTTCAGATCAAACACAGCAGACCAGGGGAAATTCTGGTGTATCAGACGTGGTCTTTATTGTAACAAATTTGAGGGGAGGCTGAGCTCTCAATCAGTCAGTGGAGGGCATTAATCATTCATATCATCCTTATTAATGTGATAAATGTGTCTGAATCTTCTGTCCCCTTGTTAAGAACAGCAGCGGAGCCGGCTATAAATTGTCTCTGTATTAACAGTCTGTCTTTGGGCCACATGGACCCCGGTCGACCCGTGTGGAACCCCCTGACCCCATCTCTTCTCTTTACACACACACACACACACAGCTACCACTGCCACTACCGTCACTTCCCCTCCACCTCTCTATTCACCATACGTCCACATTAGGCTCTCAAATCCCCTCCTTCTTCTAACCCCCTCCTGCGCGTCGGACCCCGGTTTTGCGTCAGCCCCACAATGGCACTAAGCAGGATTTAAGAGGGCTGAGGGAGACTTACGCACAGGAGATTAGAGCTCCCTGTCTGTCTGCCTGTTACACCCTGAGTCTTAGGTTAAGGTGAGGTTCAACCACGGAACAAGATGTCAACTGGGGTTCTGTTTCGAGCTACAACCAGTTTTACTGTCACAGGATGTTAAGATATGGCAGCATTCTTGGTGGTGCTACCAGCTCAAGTTACATACATGTTGGGGTTTTTTTTTCTCTCATTAAGCAATCAGTTTTGCATTTTGGCATAGTTGTTTAGTGTATTTGGCAATTAAATATGCATTGAGAATTCTTCTTTTTCGTTTTATTAGCACTTCAGCAAAAACGCCAGTTAGAGCACTACACAGTGTTACACAGTCTTCTGTACTACAAGACATGCTGAGATATTAAAATATGAAGAGGTAGACATAAAAATAACTCAGACGTATAACTGGACAAGTAGGAAGCTATACAATAATGAATGTAGTAAGAGATAATGACCATTACAGCATCACACAAATAAACTTAAACAAGACTAAGAATCATCATCAACCACATTAGCGGCTCTGTGAGGCTCTACGTAGGCACAGTGGTGCTAACATGCTTACAGTGACAACGGTATCATGCTGATGTTTAGCAGGTATAATATTTACCAGGTTCTCAATCTAAGTTTAACCTGTTGCTAATTAGCTCTAAACTCAAAGCAAATCTGAGGCTGAACGTCTTTTTAGTTTTGCTGGTACCTGGTCATAAACCAAAGTATTGGGCAAGTTAACATTTTGACCTCCTGATGATGGACCTGGAGGAAAAGTGAAGGGATCAAGTGATTAAGATTTTTCCTCTTGGTACCTTGATTATCTGTAGCAGATTTCACAGCGATCCACGTAATAGCTGTCAAGATATTTCAGCCTCAACCAGAAATATCATCTTCATGATGGCGCTAGATATCTCAGAGGACTGTCAAAGACATTAGGATTCATCCTCTGGGGACAAAGAATATCTGTACAATATTTAATAGCAGTCCATATAATAGTTGTTGAGATGTCTGGACCAAAGTATTGGACCAACGTTGCCATTCATTGAGCCATGAAGCCAGCATGGCTAAAAAAGACAAAATAAAATTGACTAAAATGTTTAAAAAGGAATAAAATAAACACCAAAAAGTACATTTCTATTGTTCACTAAAGAACTGGTGTTTAACAGCAGTGATAAACATCAGCTGCTCTTAAGAACGGAATTTTGAGTTATAGTTTTGTCATTCAAGTTGACAAAATTGACCTGTAATCAGTTAATACAATCATCACTCGGTTCTATATCCATAATTGACATATTACTACACCGATAAACTCACCAACCACATTGCCTACATCTTCTTCCCCTATCTCAGAGGCATGGGAGGTCCCATTCGAGGAGATATCGGACCTGCAGTGGGTGGGCAGCGGAGCCCAGGGTGCCGTCTTCCTGGGTAAACTGCACGGACAGGAGGTGGCAGTAAAGAAAGTGAGAAATATCAAAGAGACTGACATCAAGCATCTCCGCAAGCTCAAACACCCCAACATCATCACTTTCAAGTTAGTAGAAATGATCAGTTGGCTTGTTATATCACCGGGAGCGCAGAGTGCTTCAATAAAATTTCATATGATGATCCAGTTTCATACTCTATTAGCCCAGCTCTACAAGCCCATGCTAATCAAGTGCCTGTTCTCTTTGTTAAGCGAAAGTTAGTTATATATATGAGGGTATAAGGAACTTATAAGAACTAAGAAGGGTATTTAAGCTTGTTGTTTATTATGTTTTAATAAGTTGTGAAAAGATTTCATAAACCCAGAAGGTTTTAACATTTTCTGACCCCAAGGAGGACCATGTGATTACATTACAATGTCGAATACCTAAAGACTGGAAGTTTCAAGTTTTTGTCCATCCATCACTGGCTTTGTAACAACTCTAATATGTTTAATCCTAACATACTATACATGTTTTGTTTTTGTTTTTTTTACACTCTCAGAGGTATTTGTACCCAGGCTCCATGTTACTGCATCATCATGGAGTACTGTGCCCAGGGGCAGCTCTACGAGGTGCTGAGAGCAGGCAGGAAGATCACTCCATCCCTGCTCATGGACTGGGCCATGGGCATCGCCGGGGGCATGAACTATCTTCACCTCCACAAGATCATCCACAGAGACCTCAAGTCACCAAAGTGAGTTTTTTACACTTCAAAATTCACTGTGTCATCACGGCTCTGTAATTGAAGTGTAAATGATAATATTAGAGCAAACAGGTCACTAAATATTTACAATTAAAGTTTAGGTACAGCTTAGAAACTGTCATACTGGAGATAGAGGCACATTAAAAAGACAAATCACACACTGCTTGACTTTGTTATTCGGACACAGTTTTCAGTGCCAGTGTAATACCTCAGGTGGTATCTCACTCATGATCAGTCTGACTTCGATATTTGGATATTTCTACTATGTTCCAAGCTTTAGAGCAGTGGTTTCCCAACCTTTTTAGGTTTTGACCCCATAAAACAAAGCGATGTCTACTCGTCTACTCCCCTCATCACAGGTTGCATTAGTCTATACATGCAACCTGTGAAAATGAATCAGTTCATTTGGAGACTTTTTAGAGGCTACCACACACATAATTTTGTGTAGCAGAAATTTTTTTTCTCCTTCCCTATTCTTTCAATCATCTCACAACCCCGTAAGATTTATCTTGTGACCCACAGTGGGAGTCATGAGCCTCAGGTTGGGAACAACTGCCTTTGAAAGTTCCACTAATTGGCCAAATTTAGATGCTGTAATTAACGGGCAAATTTCTGACCCTGAAAGGCCCTAACTCCCACATCACTGCTCAGGTTTTGACAAAACACGGAGCTATAATGTGTTATGTTACAGATTTCACCTGATCTAATTTATCTGGTTTTTTCATTTTTGTACACATATGAACTCAAACAGGTAAACGTAAACTTGCAAAATGTCATCTGTTGTGTCATTCCAGCATGCTGATCACCTACGATGACGCGGTGAAGATCTCTGATTTCGGCACGTCCAAAGAGCTCAACGACAAGAGCACCAAGATGTCCTTTGCTGGGACGGTGGCCTGGATGGCTCCTGAGGTCATTCGCAACGAACCCGTCTCTGAGAAGGTGGATATTTGGTAGGTGTCATAATCCCTTTTAAACTGTCTTTTTGCACCTTTGTGAACCTTTGCAATTTTCCCTTATGATTTGTCTTATCTGCCGCTGAATCAACATAGAATCTCATTAGTTACAGCCTGCTACAGTATAGAGCGCATGATCCGGTTTCCAGAAAATCTATTCAGTACTATGTACAATATCTCATTACATGAAATTCTATAGGGTCTCTGCCATATCTGATGGGTTGACCTGAGTGAAGCCCTGATATCCCCCCCAGTACATTGTCCCTCCCTCTCTCTTTCCCATCCTACATCCCTTCATCACTCTTCCTCTCCGTCCTGAAAGGAACGCTGGCTAATTTAATAATTGATTTGCCAGATGCTGCAGCGCTCAGGAGAGGCTGGAATAACCGTCCGAGCCTGCGGATGGTTTGGCCCAAGGCCAGCAGTGCATTAGCAGAGAAGTGAAAATAGGATTAAAAAGCTTTTGATGTAGAAAGAAGGCAAAAAATGGCTGTATACTGTACAGTTTTTTTTTTTAAATTTATGTAAATCAACTGATAGTAGTCCCTACCACAAAAGAGAGGGAGAGGCTGTGTTGAAGTATTATGTTGTATGTATTCGGTTTTGTTTGTGATGACGTACTATGACAGCTGGTACAATGTTCATCTCTGACTTTTATACAAGGAAATTCTACCAAAGGTAGAATTTAACATAAACACATTTTCAGGTGATACAAATCAGCTAAACAAAATATAACCTTCCATAAATTGAAGTTTCAGTTCAATTCAGTTCAGTCCAGCTGTATTTATTTCTGCAAGGGAAATTGTATGGAACAGTTCGTCACCCAGGTCAACAAATAAACATACAATAAATAGGAGAAGAAAGGGGGAAAAAGGCACTGTTAATCACAAAGCTAAAAGCAATCAAAGACTATAAGTTTAAAAAATATATGTGGTAATAAATACATAAGTAAATACAAAAACATAAATATCTATCTGACGATTGTTGCACAACAGCATAAGGTAATGTTACTTAACATCAGAGCAAAAATGTCAAAAATTGAAACTATATACTGAGTGGCTTCAGTATCATTTCCAAATTATATTATGTAAAATAATTGTAACGCAGTAAGAATTTGTGTCAGTATAGTTGCGTAAATATATTATGGGTGTGTGTATAAAATTGTGAAAAAAAATTCATTTTATGACAATAGCCATTACTTTTATTTATGATATAGTGGAGTATTTTTACATTTTTGTATTGTCACTTGAAGATAAGTCACACTGAAATGACAAATCGTTCCTTATTTTTCTAAATTATATCATACTGTATAGAAATACACCTGTAGTTGTGATCCATCATCTATTCAGCTGCTATTGCTTACTCTTGTGTTAAAACAATAATGCAAAAGTTGACTAAAAATCAAGGAAACAATAGTTTATACTTCTTGTGCATTTATATCACGAATCATAATCACGGAGATAAAAATACACATGTTAGAACAACATCACATACCCCCTCAGTGCTGCAAGTGATGCTATTGGCACCTTGGATACTGTACATGATCACCATGGCAACCCTGAGAGTCACCAACAACAGACTTCACTTAGTTACCATCCCCACGGGCCCGCTGCCCTGCTCTCCTACAAAACAGCTCAGTGTTTCATCAGTGAGAGACAGTCAAATAAAACATATTAACACACATTTTGGCAAAGTTTGGCAAATCATAATAGTTTTTCACCGACTGTTTCCTGGAGCTGTGATGTATTTATCACTGGGTTAATACAGTAAAGTGACTAAGCGTCAGTAATATTTGTAAAACATGCATAAATATACACTATGGGCACAACCACTGGGAACTGGTAGTATACATTATTTAGGCTGTTACCAGTCCAACTGTACAGCATTCATGGACACATTTCAAATGACAGAAAAATTGTTACCAGTGACCAAACCTATCATATTACTGAACTGATGAAACTACTCAAGACTTTTTCATGAAAGATTAATATATTTTTACAGAGATAAAGTATAGTTGCACCAATATCAGTGGTAAAAGATTTATTTGCAGAAAGTTTAAAAGTTTAAAAATGACATTTCAGTCTTGCTGGCTTTCGCCTGTTCACTTCACATCTTTATCACTGTGTCTGAAAGTATGGGTGCCGCAATCTCTCTGCAGGTCATTTGGCGTTGTGCTGTGGGAGATGCTGACAGGAGAGGTGCCCTATAAGGATGTGGACTCCTCCGCTATCATCTGGGGAGTGGGCAACAACAGTCTACAGCTGCCTGTACCCGATAGCTGTCCGGACAGCTTCAAACTGCTCCTGAGGCAATGCTGGTGAGCAAGCTGGGAGGGGAGGGGGAGGGGAGGGTGAGGAGAGGGGAGGAAAGGAGCTAGAGCGAGATAGAGGGAAAAAGAGTGACAGGGAAGAATAAAGTATGATGCATTATTGGTGAACGAATATAATGAAGTTGAAGGCATTAAGAATCCTGAGAGAGTGAAGGTGGTCAGGCAGAGGAAAAAGAAGAAAAAATTAAAAAGATATTTCACAAAGAGGGAAATATTAATAAGAGTTAAAAGGTGATTTTTTCAGTGTCTCTTGCATTATTTGAAAAACATTGTTTAATCCATGCGCAGGAACTGCAAGCCAAGAAATAGGCCATCGTTCCGACAGATTCTCCTGCATCTGGACATCGCCTCAGCGGATATTTTATCTACTCCACAGGAAACTTACTTTCAGTCTCAGGTAAGCTTCCTTTACCCCTCAACATCCGAGTTAAACAAATCAAGTGGGTGTTTTTAGTGTGAAAATTTTGCTCTAAAATCGCCTTTATTTGTCAAAGTCAGACTACTGAAGCTTCGTATTAACCTCACCTGAACTTGTCCTTTAATGTCTTTTAATCTCTAAACCACAGGGCTACCTTTTACCTAATTTAATCTAATTAGATTTATTATTTTACAATATTCATCAATACCAGTTTACATATTAAAGAGAAAGTAGACAAGAAAAGGAGACTGAAGTATTTATACAATATTGTATATGCACTGTATAATGAACAGAAAATATAATTGAGAACAATCACTTCTCAAGTCAGTCTCCCTGCTCAAATAAATAAATAAATGGATTATAATTGTCATTAGACAAGGATAGAAATAACTTCTGTACGGCTCTCTACTAGAGAACTGCCTGTCAGCAACATGCAGTATCTCTAATAGTCATTTTGCTGTTAAGCACCTGCCATTTGTTTCCAGTCTGCTGCCGTGATTTCAGGCATTGCAGAGTGTGCAGCTGCCTGGGGCCCCAGGCCTCTCAGGAGCCCAGTAATAACACCTGTCCTTTAAGTCACAACATATTATTGTTGTTTCCTCGCTCTTTCTTGCTTCTCACGTGTGAGCGCTGATTTTTGGTCAAAGCGAGAACCTTTTTCCAACCTCCATCATTTTCAAAATGAGAAGGTCTGTGTGATGGAGCGGGAGGGTGTGTGTGTCTGCCTGTGACTGGGTGGGGGATGGGGCCCGTGACAAATGTCAGACAACTGCAAACCCAAAACAGATGAAGGACAGGAGACTTAGAAAAGTGTAATTATGTGGAAAATATGTCTTAAAACCATTGCGCACTCCTGCGTGTGTAATTACGAGACACACTTGTGCGCACAAACATACGGAATAAGATTTTATTTTGCCTTAGCTGCAACGCCCCTGCCTCCTCCATTTTTTTTTTTTTTTTTTTGCATGATGCAAAACACAAACCTCTTTCTCTCTCTGCACTTATCCTTGATCCTTTATTCCTCCCTGTCCCCCTTCCCCCACCTGGTACCCTCCCCAGTTTCTCTCCTCTCTGCCCCATAATGGATTTTTCTTGTGACGTTAGAAGGAAGTATTTTCTGCTGGAGTGTATTGATTGCTTTAATGGTAGGGTGCAGAGAGCAAAAAGAGAGAGAGGAAGAGGGGACTGGAGACATAGAAGAGTGCATTAGCTTAATAAGAACAGCATCACTCGTGCACAGACAGAAATACACGCGCACACACACACACAAGGTACACACACACACACACACATACATGTACATGCACACGCTCATATATCTTTACTTCCTTTGTCCTTTGATATGACAGGTATCAGATAACAGCTGTCCCGCTTCAATGTGAACAAGAAAATGCCCACGCTGCATTTTTTTTTTGTGTGTGTGTGTGTTCATGTCATGTCAGCTCATGTTTAGTTTTGCTCCCTGTGCATTGATTATCATCTGACAGCTTAATGGGTTTTGTTTCCATGATACACATAAAACCTCAGTCTGTCTGCAAATTAAGAGCTTTTTTTTCACTACATAAAGGTGCAATGAAATTTAATCTCAATATATATCATCTGTTCTTAATATAATTTTTTCAAATGAAGCCAAGTCATACTTTATTATCCTGATGGAAAACACAGGATTGGCAGCGTTTTACAAATCTAATAAAACACAGAATTTAACAACAGGTGCCTGGAAGATAGTTATATGTTTTGATATCAGCTACAGAGACAAGCAACCATGATAATATCACTTTGCATTACCTTCAAATGCAGGGTACTGTTTTCTGGCTGGCACTGGTTATTGTACTGTTTTTACAGGCACATTTGGCTGGTTTGAATTGCTAGAGAACATAAATAATCGCAGCGGTAGTAATAGTAGAAGTGGGAATAGTATTGGGAATAGAAGCAGTGACTGTAGTACTAATAGTAGTAGTAGTAATATTAGACACCATTTTTAGTTTAAAAGTACCTGAACCCTTTTTAAACCACAGAAAAAAAGACATTTATCATTCCTAACTGTAAGATGGTGAAATATTCAGTCACTGTAAGTCATTGAAACCGGCTCTGATGAATGCGTTTCATGTGCGTTTTCAGGCGGAGTGGCGAGACGAGGTGAGGCACCACTTTGAGAAGATCAAGTCGGAGGGGACGTGTCTGCACAGGCTGGACGAGGAGCTGATCAAACGACGCAGAGAAGAACTCAGGTTAGCCAAGAAATGGGATTAAGGGCGCGTAAAGAGGATGGACACCTTGAAATATAGAACGTGGGAAAGCCAGTTATTGAGAAAAGAGCAGATGCAGTTACGGTAGTAGCAGATAAATGCGCGCGTCTGCGTATTAATGTCCCTCTCCTCACTCTCCTCTCCACACAGACATGCACTGGACATCCGGGAGCACTATGAGAGGAAACTGGAGAGAGCCAACAATCTCTACATGGAGCTCAATGCTATCATGCTGCAGCTGGAGATCAAAGAGAAAGAACTGCTCAAGTATGAAAACACTGACACTGATTTGTACTTGCATGACTTTCAAAGTAACAGACAAATTCAGTAATGGTTAGAAATCAAGGAGACCTAGGGCAGTATATTGTATTAAAGTCCTAGTTACAGCAAAATTGTAATATTACAGCTGTAACATTAGGAAAACTAGGGTTTTACTTATTCAAATACCTTGCACTATCAGTAGTGTATTTACTTATGGAAAGGCATGGAAAAGTTTGCCCATAATGTGAAGCAAATGGCCATTACATCCAGTCATACAGGGCCATTGCATGTAACTAAGTGCTCTCGCATGCTTTGCTGATTACCCATCAACATCCATTAAGTGAATATCGGTTTTGTGTTTAAACAGGAGGGAGCAGTCACTGGACAAGAAGTACCCGGGCTGCTTCAAGCACCACAGTTCCAGACAGTCCGCCTCCTCCAACTCGATGGAGAAACTGATGAAGAAACGCAACGTACCTCAGAAACTGCCCTCACACAGCAAGAGGTGAGACAGGAAGCAAATTGTTCCCATTTGCAAGGCTATGCTAAGTGATGCAGTGAAAAATAGAGCAGAAAATCCATCAATCAGCTATTAAAGAATTTAATCTTTTGATGTATTTTATTTTTTAAATTAATACCTTCCCTTTCTTTTCCAGGCCAGACTTACTAAAGTCAGAGGTTATCCTCCCCAAACTGGACTCGTCCATGACCCAGGTCACAATACCCAACAAAGGCTCTACCTCCCCGGGCCGCTCACGCCGAGGAAAACCCCGCTACAGGAAGGCTGGAAAAGGCAGCAGTGGGGATTTGGCTCAGCTAAAAGCCACTCTCTCTTCGTCTTTAGCAATTGTCAATGCCACCTCATCTGTTCCAAGTTGCAAGCACCATCTAGACCCCAGTGCAGCCCTCAGGGGCCTGCAGCATGACCTGCTGCTCAAGAAGATGTCCTCCTCCAGCCCCGATCTCATTTCAACCACCCTGGAGGCTGAAGGCCGGAGGAAGGGGCAGGTCAGGCCTGGCCTGGACAGAGCCGGCAGTCAGAGCGCCTCAGCCGGTCTGGGGGAGAGCAGAATGACTGGAGGGCCGCAGGAAGGGCACGATGTCGGTGTGGGTACTGACGAACTGGCAGAAACACCTCCACGCAGTGACACGCCCAGCGAAGACGCAGCTTCTATTCCGTTCTCCAGCAGCCCCGATTCACCGTGTGGCAGGGGAGCTGCTGCAGGCAGAGCGTCTGTGCTCGGGAGCACCCGTGTTCCCCACGAGGGTGAGGAGAAGGAGGATGGAACGGTTATCACGCGCTCACCCCGAAGTCAACGCCTCACACCTGCAGCGCTGCTCTACAGGGCAGCAGTGACACGCAGTCAGGTGAGACTTAAGCTGCAATGAAAAATGATGCGTACTAAAACTAGCCCAGTGGCACTAAATCATTTTGACTTCTGCCTTGAAAGGGAGCAAAGATGAATTGGCACTGAGATGCTTTGCGGAAAAGAAACCCATGTAATTTCGTTTGTTGCCCGTTTCATTTGAGCCTCTGCAACAGTGGTATGTATCCAGGGTGTCATCAGGGTCACATCTCACCAGATGGCTCAGAAATCTTTGCAGGATGGTGGGCTATTAGTCTGCAGTGAAACAGGTCAACGCTGATGTTTCATGCCTACTGTAAATATTCTCCACAGAGACGCGGAGTGTCCTCAGAGGAGGAAGAAGGAGAAGTGGACAGTGAAGTGGAGTTGCCGAGAAGACGGTAATAGTTTTTAAAGACATTAGATGAAATTATTGAATACATATTGTATTAACATTTAAATCTTTGCATCCATGCAAAATGTTTATCTTCTTAACACACTTGCAAATGACATTCTAAAGCCCCCACACACTGTTGGTGGTGTTTTTGATTTATTTTGCCGGATTAGACCTCTTCTCAGATATCACCTGAAGTCTCCTGTTGGTTTGTTGCACCTGTAAGGGTGAGACAGATTAGACTTCTGTTATTCTTTTTAGTAAATGGAGTTTGGTGACCTCCGTTGCATGAATTCCCCAAATAGCTTCGCCGAACTTGATTAACTGCTGCATGTTGGGCTTGAATATGCCTGTGGCTCTTTTTCTCTCTACTGAGAAGCACTAATAAATCCATTAATGCCATGAAATTATGTAGAAATTATTCCATGAATATATCGCCTCTCTCCTAATGTCTTGCCCCTTAGGCGTCCCGTGAGCATGAGCAAATGCCAGTCCCTGTCAACGTTTAGCTCAGAGAACTTGTCGGTCTCGGACGGCGAGGAGGGAAACACCAGTGACCACTCCCACAGCGGCACACCGGACGTGGTCAGCACCAACACCGATGAGCGTCTGGACGACAAGAGCGATGACCTGCTGTCTCAGGGCTCAGAGATTCCCGCCGACCCGTCTGACCCGACCCAGCTGGGCTCCGATGGACTGTCTGAGAAGGAAGCTATTCTACGACAAGTCAAGACCCACCTCACTTCAAGTGACCATAATTATGAGGTAAGCAAAAAAAAGGGCAGGTGAACAGAAAGTGACAAAATGGTAGTCAGATATACAGTATAGAAACATGCAGATATAGCTGACAGATGCTAAGGTGCGTACCATGACAATACTTCATCAAGATCAATGATGATCAATCTGTTGCTGTTCTAACTCAAATAATTCATGTTTTTGCTCCACACCAGGGCCAGTATGATGACTCGGACTGTGACAGTGCAGAGCTGGACCATTCAGGCAGTGCAGAGCCCAGCCAACCTCCAACCAACTGGTGAAAACCCAACGTCTCAACCCACTCAGACACGCGCAGATCTGGCCTCCGAATGCCTCTTTCGCTCTCACAGACCTTAGAAAACACTGAGTCATGATCAGGGATATAGCGGAGGGGGCAGGAAATGAAGGCCTGTCTCCTTCAATCACAAGCAGCAACACAAAACAAATCCTTGTTGAGTGGGATCAAAAACCTGGAAATATCCTGGGGGAAAAAAAAAAAAGAAAAAATCCCACTCTGTTTGAGATAAATGCATCACAGGGATGTGAAAGTGGAGTGGGGCACTAGCCAAGCTGACGGAGCAGCTCTGTTCCCTCCATAGCAACTGGCCGAAGATCAGCCTTGCAAAAACACATCGAATGACACCTCAGCGACAGAGGCCTCAGTCAAAAGAGGCCATCTACACGACCGTCTGTTCACGTCTCTTGTCATCTTCCATGTCAGTGTGTATTTTTATCTCCGTCATGAAAATGTGTGTCGTGTTATTTCATGTCGTGTCATATGAGAACATGTTAATGAAATCCTATCAGGGCTTCTATTATATGTTAACGTTTCAATTGTCAGCATTACTGGGACACCCACTGATGTTGCTACTTGCACTTAATTTATGAAATGTTCTGATGTCGTTGTAATCATTGTGTCATATCCTCTCAAAAGATTATGCACTGACTAATTTATTGTTAATTTACAGTGAATTCATTGACATTTTAAAAAAAACAGTTTACATTTTTCATTTGTGTTGTTTACATTTTTTATTTACATTTGTAAGATGGATTATGTTGCCATTTTCTACTTCTGTGTTTTAATATCGATGTAAATATGAGATGTTGTACAATGAACAAATTTTTAAAATGTGAGATTGTATAATTTAAAGGTGCTGATGTTTTTAATTAGGTGGAGCTACTCTATTTGAACCTCAAAAAGCTTATGGTAGTAGAATGTACTGTAGCTGCTGTTCATGTCTGAGCGTCGAAACACAGAGAAAAGAGGAACAACAGGTGAACAAAGAAAAAGCAATATGTCTGCTCTGGTACAGTATGTCCTGTCATATCACAGGTTAAAGGAACCACATCTGGGTTCATTCGGGGCAGACGGGCTTTTTTATTAGTATTGCAGTGTTTGTTGTATTAAAACGCAATACCAGTTCGAAAATCCTTTTCTGAGCATCTAGGTGTGTATACAGCATCAAAAAAGCACGCCTGCGAAAAGGTATGGGTAGCCCATTGGATATTTATGAAGCGAAAACTGTCACTGTTTGCTACTTAGATCAAAATGAAAAATCGGACCCATCCTATGAGGAAAAATGCAACGAAAGGAAGACTATTTATTCATGGCAGGCATCTAAAGACAAGTTTAATGACTGAAGTCATATGGATGACAGGGACACGAAAAACCGAAATACATCTCAGAATAACTGAAAAGCATGATTGCATTAATGGTTTATGGCCCCAGCTCAGCTCTAGCATTGCCAGACCAGTAGCCACACTGTGTTTGCACTGTGCTTATATCATTTTGGGAAAACGTAATAATGGGGCTCATTGATGCAGGTTTAAGTACATAAATCACAGAGAAATGACCTTTGGCTTACTCAACATCAGGGGGTGACAATACTGAACATTTTGGATCTCAACTTTGCAGTTTTACTGCTCATTCATAAAACCAGTGTACACCTAAAAATGCCCTTCTATACCACAATTTGTCCATTTTTAGATATTGCCTACCCCTTACATAGCAGATTACCATGGATGCTGAATCTTTACAAGCCCACATTGTGGTTCATCGGTTCAGAGAAAGATCACTCTGACATTGTCCTCACCAGCTGAAATTTCGGTCAACAGATGGCCTTTTTTTCACAAATTTGCAAGGGCTCCTTCATAATTAACATTACGATACATACAACTGTGGTTCTGATGTACTTGTGTCCCTTGACAAGCCTTTGTCTACATGTGGTTCAATCTGACTGTACAACAGCACATTACATCCTGTTGCATTAATCCATGACTGATCAGGTCAAACTCAATAAGCTAGAAACGGCAGCTTGTTTTTTTTTTTAATATGGTGTTAAGTTTTAAAGATTAAATTTATAGAGGGTTTTAAACTGATCGAGCCCCCAAGGTTTAAAGCTAAAAATCCTCACGCAGGATAAAATGTTGCCAAAAAGCAAAACTACTGCCCTCTAGTGTCTCAACTGTGGAGGTACTTGTGTTTCCCCTGATGCTGATTGAAACAACCTGGTATGAACTGAAATGTTTGCTTTTTATACTGCATTATTGTAACTGTACAATAAATATATTTAAGAAACAATTTAAAATAAAAATCAAACCTGTAAAAACTCAACTTGTGTGCTCAGTATACTTTAACCAGTGACAGAATACTCAAGACAATTTGTGGTTTGAGCATTTCACATCTTTATTTCTGTATTTTTTAAACAATGTTGTGGCACCCGGGTCTACAGTCTCAAAAACGTGCACAAAAGTTTTCTTTCCTGCAAATAAAAAATAAAATAAATTCTGACTTGAGCAAAGCAAAGAGCAGGAAACTAGTGTTAACTCACAACCCTTTCTTTGTCTAGTTCCAGAGCTTCAATGATTTCAGTTCTCAGTCTCATCACATTTAATAGATCAGTCAGTGTCCAGGAGTTAATCCCCCTTTGGTAGTTTAAAAAAAATATTTCCTCCTTTTAAAACAAATATTCCAACTTTTTTTTTTATTTTTTATTTTTAGTATATATCAGTCTTTACAAAAAAGGCGAGGAGAACCCTCTGCGTCCGATCCCTTGAGCCGAGCCCAAACCCCAAAAACCTCCCATCCCAGCAAAATATCAACACATGATCTCAGGACCGGGAGAGGGGAAACAAAACAGGAATGACGTGGGGGGTGACTGACATGCGTAGTAATACACATTTTAAATAATCTGGATAAATTCAACTCTGAAGTGAATGTTAGAACATTGTTGTTTTAACCAAATATAATCAGTGACAGTTCATGTACAGCGATGTATTCTCCTCAGTGACGTGAGTGTAATCCATGTTACAAGCTCTTCAATTGAAAAGGTGACGAAGGGGGAGAATGCTGTGTATATTCAAAGCAAGTGAGTGTGGACATAAAATGGACAGACCGACTTGTGGAAGTGGGTGAGAAAAAGGGGTTGTATTTAAACACAGAATGAAACAGTCACTCTATTCTTATTTTTGATACTTTTTTTTTTTATTTTTCCTTTTTTGTCTTTTCCTTTTTAAAGAAAAAAACTGACTGTACAGAACTAAATCTATATGCCTATTCAGAGTTTTCCAACTCTACTCATCTGTGATGGCAAAGAAAGAAAAGGGAAGAGAGCGAGGGATCCATCCAAGAAAAAAAAAAAAAAAGTAATAAATCATTAAAACCTCCAACTCGACTCAAAAATGGAATTAAAAACCTAATTGTTTGCTTCCTTTGACTAAAACCAAAACAAAGAAAAATAAATAATCAACTCAGCGGATCAAATCAGTGGCGGTTGACATGATTTCAAATGAGGAAGAGGCAGTATAATATATAAACTCTTAAGTTGGATAGTTGCATTGACTGCTTTATGGTAGCCGATGATATAAAAGTGAGATTTAGTGCAGATGCAGTGTCTTATCAGTTGGCTGCCAGTCCTGTGGCCTCAGAGGAAAGCCTGGAGAAACAGACAGAGAGACACCCGGAGACCAGGGAGGGAGAGAGAATAAGGCATGCAATCAGACAGACAAGATAAATGTCGACTTCATTAACTGTACATTACATTATTATAATAATATTTTGTATAACAGACATAGGAAAAAAAAGAAAAAAAAAAGGAAAAAAAAAATCACTAGGTGTCCAGTTTGGCTGCTCCTGCTCTCAACAGCTAATCAGTCAGATCTCAATCTGACACTTAATGGAGCTGTGTTAAAGAAAGAGTTCAAGATCTTGGAATGTGCAGTTATTTGCTTTCTTGCCTGGAGTTGGATAAGAAGTTCAACCACTCATGTCTATACGCTGGCTGTAGCTTAGTATGTATCAAGACTGGAAACAAGGGGAAACAGCTAGCCTAGCGCTGTAACAAAATCCATCTACCAGTATCTCTGGTGCTCATGGATTTAAAATGTTGTATCTTATTTGTTTAATTAATATATAAACCAAAGTGTTAAAAAATAAACAAAAAAAACCACACACACTTCTACAGGAGTTTATGAGTTGAACTATTTCTTGACTGGGCAAAGTAGGTTTGCGAGGTCTTGTCACTCAGGGAACTGACTGCGCCAGGAAATAGCCTAGCAATCAACCTCCATAACATGTTGTTTTCTACACTATGGATTTTGCACTGAATAAACAAATGCAGCATAATATGATAATCAGTGTACTTAAAAGGTGGTGTGTGGATTTTGTTATCTTTGGACAGAGCCAGGCTAGCTGTTTCCCAGTTTATGCTAAGCTAAGCTGACCAGCTTCTAGCTCCTGCTACACATTTACTGTACAGACATGACAGTGGTATCAATCTTCTTTAACTCTGCAAAAAAAGCGAGTAAGCGCACTTCCTGAAATGTTTAACTATTTGTTTACGCTGAAGCTAAACTAGTATTTTTCATATCAACAACATGACCTAAAGGATGATTTGGCGCCTTTGATACCTGAGGGCAGTTTAAGTTGGATTTGAAATTACAATAGTTTCTTACACAAGCAAAAGAAATTGATATATATACTTTCCATTATGACAGCTAGCATAAGTCGCTTAAAATTCACTACAGGAAAAACTATTACCATAAATACAATTTGACATCTTAAAGAGAGCCGCTACCTGAGCAGAGCTTACACAAAGAGAGAAATGCTTCAGTAAATCAGTGAAATAATTCACTGTCCATGCTAAGTTCAAAGTCATTTAAAAATATAATGCACTCAACATGTCAACTCTTTAGGAGGCAGGCCAAATCAAGCTACAGGTATCTATTTTATAAATATGGCAGCAACACATCTTACTTGTGTGCATTTGTTTTCTGTAGTAAGCGTGGCATGGCACAGCCAGATACAAAAGCAAGTGCAGGTACAGACAACAAAGAGCATTGTCGGTACTTTAGTAGTAGATGACTTATGTTTCCTCGTTAGTAAGGAGAGAGCCTTCGCCTTTTAGACTTGGAGCCGAGCTCTGGGGCAATTTTGGGCTCAGTGGGGATTGGGTGTGCGGGGTTACTGGCCCCGCTCACAACATGGAGGGCCAGGAGAGGGAGGGGCTTGAGACTGAGGAGACTTGACACACAGGCAGGAGAGCTGGGGAGCAGGGAATCAGTGGAGGAGGAAGAGGAGGAGGAAGAGGAGGGAGGAGGCGGCCCTGGAGCCAACAAGGACAGAGGGATGGAGGCTGAGGGGGGCACCACACAGGAGGAAGAGGAGGAGGAGGAAGAGAAGGAGGAGGTAGCAGCAGAGGAGGTGGTGGTAGTAGTAGTAGTAGTAGTGGTAGTAGTAGTAGTAGTAGTAGAGGTGGAGGGAGGGCACAGGCTGGTCTGTTCAGGGTTCAAGGAGGAGGAGGAGGGAGGAGGTTTAGAGGACTCTACACTGTGGAAAGAGAGACAAGGAGAGAGGGACAACACAGTCGGGATGGGTCACAGGGCAGGCTGGTGAGCAATGGTTTGGGGGAAGTTAGGGGCAGGAGGAGTGGTTGGGTGTGGGGGAATCACTCAGGGATGTGACCAAAACACAGGACAAAAAGCTTCATTAGAAATAAATGTGTCACT
The DNA here is from genome assembly GCF_016859285.1 of Xiphias gladius. Classification (NCBI taxonomy): domain Eukaryota; kingdom Metazoa; phylum Chordata; class Actinopteri; order Istiophoriformes; family Xiphiidae; genus Xiphias; species Xiphias gladius. The sequence continues at coordinate 12,465,625 of NC_053420.1, read as the reverse complement.
TAAAAGAAAACCAAAAAGAAAGGAAAAAAAAAAAAAAAAAAAAAAAAAAAATCACATCTCTTGTGATGGATCAATGTGGGGCCAAGTTAGAGGCAGAAAAAGGAAATAAACACAAACGTAGAAATATCCAAACTAGAAAAATTGTTGCATCGCACACATAAGCAGGTAGGCCAGTTTTGTATTAGCACATGATATAAGGAACATAAAATATTTTATTCTTTTATGGATTACTGTAGTATTGACACATTAGAAGAAAAGAAATGTGACAACCCAGCACAACAGCAAATTCAGAAAAACGATTGAAGAAAGAAAGAAAAAAAAAGAAAAAAGAAAAAATAATCAGGTAGGCCCAAGTAATTTTTTTTAAACTAAATTTATATTTAACTTTATGTAACAACTAACGCAACATTTTGATTTATTAAAGCCTGCGACTGAATGAATCCCGTCCATAGTTCACATATCATATACCCGATTATCTCACCTGGCGTTGATGAGGTACTCTGCCAGACTGATGCTGGCAGGTGAGCCTGTGATGGTGACCTGGCGGTCAGTCGATCCGTCCACTGGATTCGCAATCTTGATCTGGGCGCCCGACATTTGCCTGATCTCATTGATTTTGGCTCCCTGGCGGCCGATGATGCACCCAATAAGCTACAGTGGAGACGAGCAGGAAAGTGAATACCATAATGAACACGTGCCTCACATAAAGTTAGCAACCTGGAATTAACTTGAATAAGAATTTTATATATTAAAAGGTGGTCAAACACTTGGGTTTGTTTTGTTTTTTTGGCTTAATGAATTGAGTAGATGAGACAACATGCCTTAACTTTAACTGTATAACAGTGATAAAAATGTACTTTTGCACTTACATCATTTGGAATGGTCATCTCATGTGAACTGGTTTGAGCAGAAGCATCTATCCCTGAAATATAAATGAAGAAAATGAAAATCAAGGAAGGTACTGATGCCTCGAAAAAGCCCCAAAGTCCATCAGGAGGGTTGTGAAACTTAAAATTTTTGAAGCCCCAGATATGGATTTGCCATGCACTGAGTGACAGTGAACAGAAAATGCAAATTAACATTAAACTGTATTGATTATACATGGGGCCCTCAAACAGTCGATGTATTTCAGTAAGACTTGGACTCATTCGATTTTTACAATGTTGTCAATGGTCCAAGTTTAAGATTTATCCTCTAGTTTATTGTGTTGTTTTTAAAAAAAACTGGATTCCATTATAATGAATAACATGTCAAAAAAATTGGCAAAAATAGTAGGAACACCTTTCAACATAATGCAGTCTAATACAACACTTAAAAGAGCAGCCTAAAATATCCCCAAATGAATGCCTGTGACAGTGTCAAAAACTAACTTTTATACTTTTCTTTGTTGGCTTGCTTTCCAGTGGAGTGTCTTTTTTCTGGTTATTCAGAGTATTTTTAAAATGATTATAGCAAATATGTTTGAGGAACCAAAACAATCGATATGGTTTTTTTGCTTGTGTCCTCTTTGGACACAAGCACAAAAAAGAAGAGTCGGACAAAAAGGTCTGCCTTTTGATGCAAACAAGTTAATAAAGTGTTGCATCGACAGGCGTTGGATCATGTCACATGCTGCATACCAGTGAATCCCTGGTTGCTTGGTGCGATGGGGAAGGGGCTCTGCTGCATAGCCAGCTGGTGAAGCTTGGTGAGCTGTGGAGAGATAGCAGCAGAGGAAGACTGTGAGAGTGAGAGAGGAGGCAGGGAGAGAAGTTGAGGAAATGGAAAACACAGGAAGAGGGAAAAACAGAACAAAAAGTCAGTACAGACAGCTACACAAAAGACCTCCAAAGAAAAAAAAAAAAAAAAAGATTTCACACACATCTGTTAATATAGTAGTGTGTAGAAAGATCCTTTCAAAAAAAGCTCTACATGGATCACTGATGTCTGACAATCATTGTGTTTTAGGACTTTAGGTCTATGTAGAGTACCCCATAGGTATTCCTCCAAAGTGCAGGCTGCATCTCTTGGTAATGCTTTCTTGCAGTCTTCAGGGTCAGGGGAAAGTCACAATACACAAGGGAGGGAGCTCTCAATATGCAGGGGATTTCCTAACCAACGCCAATAAAGGACCCAAGCATGAACTGAGAAAGTCTAAACTTAGATTAACACTGTACCATTTATCACCACTTTATCTGGAAGGGAAGATTTAAGGAAGAGATGAGGTCTCTGTGTCTCTTTAATAAACAAATTTTAGTTTTACTAAACAAAAACTGCTCTAAGCAATGACAAACTGATCACATAAAAGTAATCACATGACCTACGGATCTTAAAAAAAAAAAAAAAAAAAAAGATACGCTGACAAATCTTAAACTGTATACATTTTACCATATAACATCTTATATCTGTGTTGCACTTCCTTACTCCGTTGCTAATAATCAGTGACAGGTAAGACTAATAATATCTGGTCTAACACAACCAATACTCTTGAAGGGATATCTAAAGCTCATAAAAAAAAGAGAGAGAGAAAGATTAATTGAATAAAAGAGACAAATGGGCAGAGCACAACATAATAATGTAAGATTAATAGAGAGGGGGATAAAACAAAATGTTTATTTGGGACAGACTAATGAACATAACATGTAAAACAAGACAGGACAAAAAGGGAAAACAGAATAGAGTGAGCAGCAGGAACAGATAATTATTCATGGAACAGTGGAGAGTCTGGACAAACACAAACAACAAATGTCAGTTTAATTAACAACTGACTGCCAGTCAACTGTGGAACTGTACGAACATGAAGTACTAACAGTGCTGCTCTATAAATTGTCACAAAAATCTGATAATAGTAGATCGAAGGGAAGCACAGTAAAATAAAATTAGGGGGCAAGTTCTTCTACAGTTATAGGCTGTAAAACAAGGTGTGGGCGGGTGGGCAGTTGTACATTTTGGAAGAGGACAGTTGTAATTATGGTTGGGAGTGGTGGGGGGGTCATGATAAATTACTACTGCACTTACATCTGGCTGTGGAATCGCGTGCTGTCCTTGTACGGCATATGCCTGAAAAAAATGAAAACAAAGCTTTCATAGGCCTCTCATCTGATTTTATCGGACAAGTTACTGCTCCAGCTAAATCCTCCTAATATCTAAATATCCATTTGAGGCTTCAACTCACCAAAGCTTGTCTAAATTAAAAAAATATCATTTAAAAATATCAACACGAATGTCTTGTCCAAAGTCTCCACATTTCTGGGAAAAGAGAAATCTTTAGAGACATTGCAGTAGAATTAAGGAACCAGGAGGAGAGATTTCTTTTCAAAGAATAAAAAAGGTATTTAGTAAGATAAAAGTCCTTGTAATGTTAGGCCAACTAGCACCAGAAAGCGTTTTGGTTCAGACAAATAGCAAGAAATAGGCCACCTCACTTTTGAAACCTAAAGTTTAAAAAATAAACCAGACTCTGGGGGGGCAATAAAACAAATAGAAGGCCCTGTAACAAACTGCCTTCCTGGGCGAATTTTTTATTATCATCAGACTACTAAAATTGCTGATACCCTTTTCAAACAATTAGCACAAGCGGCTATGGTTACAACTTCTCTCTAAAAATTTAAAAATACCTTCAACAGCTACTCTTTAAACTGACTATTAGGCACTCGCCTAATCGTATACGAGTATCAAAACTAGATTTGTCATTCGAGATGTTAATCTTATTTTGAGTTAAGTACATTCAGAGCCTTTCGCCACACATCAGGATTTCCAGGTATATTATATTCTGCTCAAAAATGCATCCCAGACTCATTGCAACCCAAATTACAGACAACTGCGGTGATAAATACCCCCCAAAAACATCCCGAATAAACATGTGGGATCCTGTGTCGCTCTGACGTGTTGTATATACCTGTCCGCCTGCAAAGATGACGGGGGATCCTGAAGGCTTGGGTCGGTAGGGGATAGTAACCCCCTTAGGGGGAGACTGTACAGAAGACAAAGAATGCGTCATAACATTAGTACCCATGTCATCAAACAGTACAATTGCTGGAATAATCCTAAATCACGCTACGCGTCAATTACGTTTCACTGGTTTTTACACCGAAATAGTAGTACATTATTGCTTGTATTAGTAATATTACAGGTATATTACACAGTATAGCAACGTGAAGCCTTAAAAATCTCATCGGATGCTAGGGATGTCGTGATTGATTTTTGCCTCGTCCTTCGATCATCTGTCTTAATAGGATGTTTATATTTTCCCAAATAAGACAGCTGCATTGAGTTCACTTAGCCTAACATTCTTGCAGGGAAATAAGTGAAGCAATTACAGTATATTAACCACTTAACATTTTTGCTTAAGGAAAATATAGCCAGTACTAAACGTTTTCTTCAAAAATTACCTGTAATATTTTGTAGTGGATTATATTATTTTTTATATATTGCCATATATTGCTTTAACAATATCTTTAAAAACACTACAGCATCTGCCCTGATCTTGTCGACCAGCTCAAGACATCCCCAGTCCAAACCCAGCACACAACAGCCAAAAGCTCAGAGATCACAGTATTTCACATCATTAATTTACAGGTCAACAGCTACCACTTCATTTGCTTCATTGCTTTCATGAGTCCACTTACCTCAAGCATGACCACACAGATCTGCTTCACACACTCAATTATCGACTGGGGCGTGCCAGCGATGGTGATGGCACGCTCCGTCGAGTTGGGGAGCATGTCTCCTGCCACTTGTACCTGAGCACCGGTTGACTGTAGCATACAAATGGAGGGAAATGAGATAAGAATTTAAAACCTGCTGTGTATAATCAGTGGGTGATGTACTGAATTCCACAGGTAGAAAGGTGGCGGTCAGCTAATGCTGAGGGGATTGGAGCATACGGGTTTTTGTTTAATAGGTTTTGTATTACATGCTCTCGTCTCTGCATACCTCTCGAATTTCCTTGATTTTACAGCCGCCTTTCCCGATGAGGGAGCCACATTGGCTGGCAGGCACCACAATGCGTAGGGTCACTGGGGGCTTGCTGGTAGCTGTGCTGTTTGTCATTGAGCTGCTTATGTCCTGGCAAAGATGTGAAGACGAAGGTTAATCCTTTGTGTTTAGGCTGGTTACTGCTGACCTGTGAATCCATTAGAAGGTATAAATTGTGGCCTACCTCTTCCAGCTTTTCAATGATCATGGAGAATGCTTTAAAGATGGCGGTAGTTGGACCCGCCAATGTAATGATCCTCTCAGGACAATTGCCCTCAGAGATGTTGATGCGAGCCCCACTCTACGGACAAAAAGAAAAGCAAGAAATTGAAAGACTTCTGATAGTAAAAACAAACTGTGTAAATCTGCCAACTATGGCTTCTTGGTAATTATAACATTACAGCCCAATGAACTGTACCATAGAGAAATGGGAAGAAAAGACCTCACCTCTTCTCTCATCTTCTTCACAGATTCACCTTTCTATTAGCAGAAGATCACACCAAAGTCAAATTCATTATCACTTTAAACACACAGATCTTGAAATAATAATTGGCAATCAAAATTTCAATCATATCAAGCTGCAGCTTACCTTTCCAATAATACTTCCAACTTCCTAAAACAGGAAAAGAGATACTGTTGTATTAGGCTGATAATTCATCTTTTCACACTTGTCACTTTTTAAATACCACAGAGTAGGACACACTAACTTCTCTAGCTATGGCTTGCTTTGTTTATCTGGCAATGAAAAACCTTCAATGCATAAGGCTTTATAGTTTCCCAAAACTTGGACAAGAATAAGAAGTCAAGGATGCTTCCGCTGATAAGCTGCAAGATCTCTACCACAGACAGTTTCTGTTTCTGTCTCATCCCACACAGACTTAACATGGCACTGTTGATACAGTGAGACCCAGGATGTGGTCAAGCACACAGTATCTGTAGGCTGATAATGCATAGCCAGAGCTGGGGCCTGTTTTGGAAAATCTTTTTTTTGGGATCTATCACAGTTTGGTTTGATGGCAGTATAAGCTGACGTGTCACAGACTTTGAGCAGCCACTTCTTGCCACATGGAATCTCAGCATTTGAAACCACAACAACAACAGGTCACTGTGGAACTCGAGATGCAACAATAGTGTGGCTGTGGCGCTATTACGAGAGTCAAATGGAGTAGTGACAATGGCAAATGCAATGTCAGGCCTCCTGGTTTTAAATTTTACAAAGTGTTTGATAGTGATGTATCAATGGCTGCTTGTAATATTATTTGATCTTTCAAGCAGTTCTATCATAACTTAGATAGAAAGGCAGGGGAAGAAGACATCTCTAAAATTTTTAAGGTATAATTGATACAACAGCTGATTTGAGAAATTGACGAGAATAACTCTACTCTCAGTAAAATAGCCTTGCCCCTGTTGCCAAGTGCTTGCTCGTGGGGGAATGTTGGCTCTCCATAAATAATATTATACAAGAGTCGATCTAGAGCTGCTGTATATATGAAAAGTGTCCTGAGATAACCTCTGTTATGATTTGGTGCTGTATAAATAAAATTGACTTGACCTAATATTTTAGCACAGTGAGTCCAGCTTGGGAAGTAAAACATTTAGACATGAGGCAAACACAGTCTCTTATGTGGGAGCCCCACCAGAGTAACACGCCAAAAAAACCATTCCGCTTTTCTTTGAGATACAGGATCCCATCACCAAGTCAATACCCTTACTCGTCACGTCAGAGTCCCTGCCCTTTAACATTCATAACAGACTCCATTTCCATGAATATAATGTCATAGGCTATTAGAGTGCCGACACAAGCAGCTGATGGGTGACCTCACCTTGCCATGCATGAGCAGCCTAATGGTAAGGGTGACATTGAGCCCTCCTTCAATCACACCGGAGTCCATAACTGCAACTGCAACCTAGCCGTCCGTATAGAACTAGGGTCTTTGGTCACCGAGATGGGTCTAAAGGGACAAACGCACATAACAGACAAGAAATGATACACCAAGGATGATCATGTGACCTGACTGAATCGCGGCAGAGTAAAGAAAAAACACACAACGTGAATGCAGATTAGGAGTAACAAAAGTAAGACAAGTGGTGTGCTTGTATCCCATGTATGAAAGTAGTCTGTTAAAAAATGACTTACACATGATAAATAAAGTGGTTAACACTGAAGGTCTGTCTCTGTAGCATAAAGTTGCAGCAACATTCATACCCATGGTGAGTTGATAGTTATATATTAGCCAGTGCTAGGTTGTACTATCTGACCAATTGGGTTTTCATAATTCATGAGAATACAGATATAATGTTATTTCCTAGTCACAGATTTAAATGGAATGATTAGGCAAAGTATTTTAAGGTCCCTTTCTTGCTAATTATTTGACAAAGTAAAACATTCAGTTCAGTCACAGCAGACCATGTCACATCCTTTGGCTACATGTGCTAAATTGGATGAAAAATTTAGAAACATACTATGTTATATATGTTGGTTTTCCAGAAGACTAATTTGGCCTTCAGAAATAAATATGGGCCCATCCAAAAAGTATATGATAAATCTATGTCACAGCCTATGCTAACGTTAACGCTTATGAAAACTGATGCGTACTACGATGAAACAGAAACAAAATGGCTAAGTGCGGACTTTTGCTGTGCCAAGTACATGCTGCCAGTTGGGTGCATTTTATTTTCAAACATCTGAATGCTACTCCAACCCAAGTTACCTGACTCCAAACAAGTAAATTAGCGCTGAATCCATCTCAATGCTATGTGAATAACATATGGTTTGAGTGCTAACGATGCCTTCCTCATTAGCTACGAATCAAGTTTATCAACAAATGTACGGACAATTACCCCCCTCATCACCACAATTAGAGCTATATTTCGAAAAATACATTCATGTGTATGTTCGGTATGAAAAGAAAATATAATAATTGCTGACTACGGTTTGGTTTAAAATAAGTCCATTTAACTATTACGTTTGCTGTAAGTCTGTTAGCCGTTTAGCATTTTGGTTGCTCGCCGTGTTGGGGAAATGAATGGAGCATGCGTGCGCTACTTAGCAAAGCTAGCTACTTCGCTTAATTACTCAACGTTATTAATAGCTGGCCAAATATCGGCGCCCTTCATGGTATGGTAGTTGGGTCCGCTTTTGATCTAGTACAAGCGCCAAACAGCAGGCAGCAGTTTTTAAACGCGACCTTAAAATCAAACTTCCCCGTGCTGAGACTGCGTGCTCATCGCCGTGCGGCCTGTTAGCACGCTGTACGAGCAGCCGCTAGCTGCTGGGCGCGATTTCTTTCCGCTACTTCTGATCATAACAACTAATATAAAAGCACCAAACATTTCTTTAAAACTCACCTGACTCCTGCGCTGGCAAGTGACCGGGGGGAGGGTTGGGGTTGTAAGGGTAGAAGGGGAGAGGTTCGGGAGGGTAGAAACCCGGGGGAGAGTTTAGAGAGGACTCGGGGAAGAGGGAAGAGTGATGTGAGATCGAGCTCCACTCCTTTACACAAAGACAACAAAATTATCACCCCTGAACTTTCCCCTTTCACCCAACCCTGTCCCCCATGCCGAGTCTGACCTGAGGACGCCTCAAAATCACGTCCCAAAAAAGTTATAGCAGCACATTTGTGGGACATTATGCTACAATATGGCAGGTTAAATGCAAGGATGTCATAAAAAATAAAGAGTTATTGCGTGCAATAGAGACAAAGTTGCATTGTTTTAAAACAGCAAGGGTCTGCTGTCGGAAATAGCCAATGGCCCACGTTTTTCATGTATTTAAACATTATTTATCAAAAAGGCGTATGCTTTACAAGTGTTTGTAATAGGTTTATAGTTACAAACTTTAAAAATAATAATAATAATAATAGGGCCACTGGTGGGCGTAAAGTGTATTGCAACTGTTTATGACAGGCATCTGAGACTGCTTATTTACATTTATTTATTAAGCAGAATTAATTGAAGGTCCTTTATATATAACTACAATTAGTGCAGATACAAAGAAATGAAAAATAACGGTGTTCAGCAGACATGTACAATAATGATAAAAAACTTAGGAGAAAAAAAAGTCTCAATGAAGACACTCAATACCACATCTCCCCCTCTAGGTTAATCCTTCTGAGAATATAAAAAAATTATTAAATTTTCTTTTTTTTTTTGTACTGAATCACAAAGCTAGATTTTCTCAAAAATCTAAAGATTAAGCTGTCCATAAGAAAGTTGTCTGCACATTGCGGAAGTCCCTCTTCAAAATATTTCAATATGTTTGCATACTAGTGTATATATTTTTACTGTTGGACAGAAATCATGACTACAGAAAATCTGACATAAACACCACAAAAAACAAAAAAAAACTTGGAATGCCAATAGAGACTAATGCTGTGTAGATGCCCACATCCTATGCATACACTTCTAGTGTTATAAACAGCCCATAGTAGATATGATAAAATACTGCATTTTTCCAGAAATCCTGTTTCATTCAGGGATTAGAATGGCATTCAGGGATTAGAATGACTCTTGTGTGTTCATGATTAATAGTAAGGTTGCCCTTTTTCTAAAGCAGCATTTCTTTGCAAGCTTTGTCTTGAACCGGTGGCCTCAGTCTGAGTCACTGCTACTGCTGCTGCTACTGCTGCTGCTGGAGGACTGTGAAAGGAAGAAAAAAAAAAATGATATACGTTTAATTTCATTTGAGTTGCATTTTAGAAATGCAAAATCTGCAATAAAATTTTAATAAACTAGGTTAAAAGTTGAGAATAATCTTCCATTTTTCAGAAAGTATACAGGGTTATTTGAGTCATTTGATGGTCAAGTCGAAGGAATGCTATTATCATCTAACTTTTTTTCAAGGCTAAGTGATTACAAATCAGTATCCATCAGTAATTCAGTATCCATCAGTAATTATAGTGGATCGTGGATTTTCCTTTTCAACTTGCATACGATCTTCTCAGAAGATCAAAAAGACGTGCTCAAATTATGAGGTATTAATCTGTATATTCTCATTTTAGTTTGTCGTTTTTTTTACCTGTATTATTCTCATTATACTATGGCTATATAATAAACTTTTACTCTAGGAAAAAGGTGAATCTAACATCTGTTGCTAGATCCACTCTATTACATTACAGTACAATAACTGGGCAGATGCTTTTGTCGAAATGAGGGCATCTAAACTCGATAGGAACAATACAGCTAAATGTTATTTTGCTGTTGTCAGACAACTCATAGCGTGTTCAGAGTGTTACAGTATAAGACCTTTGGGTTTTTCTTTGAAGGATTGAGATGTATGTATGTTCTTGCATAGGGTGTCAACATGTAGTCTGAAAAGCCACTCCCACCCAGATAACTGTCCCTGTTCAGGCTCAACTACATTCTACATGTAGGCTTCCTCTTTGATGTATAGTAGTTTCATGTTGACTCTTCTTTCTCAGTTTCCTTCTGTAAATATTTACTCAAAGCAGAGATAGCTAAGTAGAGCTGAAACAGTTAATCAATTAGCTAAATTCTGACAAATCAAGTCTTTAAACATAAATCATGTTGACTCTCAACAGTACTGTGTTTCACTGGCTGTGATGCACTTTTCACTTGCTGAGTCGTGACTGCAATTATATTGTTTGGTGATGGTGTTTGTTTGCAGACTGAAATGAAGTTGAAGGCCTGAGGCCAAGGGGCGTACGCAGGTTCAAGTTTAATCTTTTTATCTAGTATTGGCATTTATGTTTCACCTGCTGGAGGGGCCATTTTAAACAACTCTTATATGATGTACCTTTAAACCCAATCTCACCTTGCCATGTTTGTAGTGCCCATGCTTGTGCCCCTTTTTTGCTTTCTTCATCTTCTTCTTCATCTTTTTGTGGGCTTTGTGTCCAACCATCCCCACCCCCATTCCTGCCAATCCTCCAGCTAACGCTCCAGTCATGGGATTAATCCCTCCATGATGATGACCTTTATGGTGACCTCCTTTTGGAGAATGTGGGTATGGACCTGGGTGAACACCTGCAGGAGGGACCAATGGATATCCACCTGGAGCTAGGGGATTAGGATGAGGTCCTGGAGGTCCATAAGGCATTGGCCCTGGATGTGCATTTGGTACCATAGCCGGGTTCATACCAGCTGGGTATTGGCCAGGTGGGTACGCTGGATTTGGAGGCTGGGGGAAGACTCCTGGAGGAGGTGCAGAAGGATATGCAGGGTTGTAGCCAGGAGGGTAGGCAGGATTTGGTGGGCCCACTGGAACGGGAGGTCCTGATACACAGAAAAGGACAGACACCTTATTGTTCACAACACCTTTATTATAAAAAAGGTATAAACAAGTCATAAAATATTATAATTATACACTGGTTAAGTTTGATATCGCACCTTGATTTGGCCACATGGTTATGTTTTTTGACCTGACGGGTCAAACACTACAGGGGGAAACCTGGGGAAAGAGAAATTAAATGCAATGAACATTTACTAAAATTACATGTAAAAAGCAACTTTTATCAATGGTGTAATTAAACTGTATCTTATAAAATTAAGTATCTGGGTTTTGATTCAACCCAATTCAAATAAAATCAACACACATTTCTTCAAAACAATGCAGGTCTGTGGTTGCTGATCTGACACCTTTTGTATTTGTCAGTACATCTGTTTGTTATATACTGTATATCTGCTACATTTTGCTAACAATACTTTTACTTAAGTAACAGTCTGAAAGACTTTTACTTGTAACAGAGTATTTTTGTATTGTAATCTTGCTATTTTTAAAAACTTTTTTTTTTAACTTAAAGATCTGAATACATTTTGAACCACTGCATTGACTAATTATAGGACTGTCTTACTAGACTACATTAGCTTTAGCTTGGTGCATCTATAAACTGCCAACCAACTGTCGGTCTGCTGTAGGTTCTGAGTTTACTTGTTGTAAAGCTTTAATACAACAACTAAGAAAATACTTGAGTCACAACATATACCTCTTGCTCGGATTACTTAGTAATTGTCAAACACATTACATAAATACACTTATCACGGTTCATGAGGTCACAAAATCAGGTCTAAATTGTGCTCTAATCCCTCAAAAAAACACCTGTACTTTCGCAGCACTTTCTCCATTTAACTCTGTACTGCACGTATGATATGACAGAAATCACAAAAAATAAATAAATAAATAAATAGGTCTTAGTCATGTGACTGTTGTAGTTTCAGGTTGTTTTGTACCATACACGCTAGTTAATAATCACTGTTTGCCACTGGCCAGATTTCATAGGCTTACCTGAGAAACTTGCCTCGGGTCTGGGTGAGTTTGTCCCGAATTCGGACTTAGCTCCGACCGTGTTCGACTTCCGCATTCAACTGCGCCATCAGGAAGCCACGCCCGTTGTTAAAGGCTACGCACGTTATTCGCGCAATGGCAACGTTCCTGCTGGCTCTGGATGAGAGGCTGACCTACTAGTTTCTGCGGTACAAAAGACAATGATAATGGAGTGATGATGTTTACTCCCAACCGTAGTCAGTGATATTTTATACACACACACACACACACACGCACGCACACACACACACACACACACACACACACACACACACACCTGACTTGAAATTATTGCTAACACCTATGACTCATACTCCATAGTCGCCCTCATACATCCAATGCGTCATAGATCAGCGGTTAAGTTTACAGTTCAGCTTACAACACGAGGCTTTCTGTTGGTTTAATGATTTCATCATTATTTCAAAATGTCGTCTGTGAAAAGGCCTATTACTTCAAGTGTAACTAGTAGTTGTAAGTATTTTTTTTTTTTTTAAATTGTTATAATTTAAATACAAAACCTAAATGATATATCACGGTTACATAAAATTAGGCAAACAATACAAACAAACAGACCCATTGCTGAGAATGAAGGAATAACATTCCTTTTCTTTCCCTCTAAAAAACAATTATTTACATTATGACATTACGGACATTTTTTTAAAAACATTTTATTTATTTTTTTACATTTTTCTGTAATGTACTTGGATTAAAATTTACTAACAATGTTGTAAGTAGCTAATAGCAAGAAAGAGAGTAATGCAAAGTCAAGGGGTTTACCTAGAGAGTTCAACCTGAATTAAAAACACTGAAACGCTAAACAGTAGTGACATGAAGAACAGTGCAAATGCTTGATCTGTAAACTACAGCAAGTCAATCTGGCAACAAAAAAAAAAATTAATAAAGTCATGGAGAGAAACAAGACTGAAGAGAGACTAATCTGTCTACAACACACTGAGCTGTCAGTCGGGCATCCGGGTCATAGTCCCAGCAGTCTGTCAGGAGCTCCTGCAGTGCAGGTCCCTGAAAGTTTTAAACATTCAGTTATTACATTCACAAACTCAGCTCAGTGTTGCTACCGAGCCAACGCAAGAAGTGTATGTCTGAGAAAGAAGCACCGGTGTAAGAGTACCTGTGGTAGCAGCTCCCAGTGTTTTGGTATGGAGGGTCGCTTGTCCTTCTTAAACATGTACATGATGAGGCTTTCCAGTGTTACATTGCCTTCCAACTCAGATTCATATGGCAGCAGATGCTGTGGAACAATACTGCCTGCAGATGGAGACATCTGCATGAATTTTAACATCCTCATCGTCATACTGTAGATAAAAGTATATCCAAGCAGTGCACAGAGATACGGCTGATTACACAGATCAACCTCAAAAGAAACTTAAAGCAGAAATTACGTAAATCTGATAGGACAGACTGATGTTATGACCGAGATGACCGAGATGAGAGCACCGAAAGGTTCCTTGTATTTACTTCATGTGGAATTGATTAATTTAATTGAAGGACTTTCCCTCTGTAGTCTTTTTGGATGGGATAGTTATCGGAAAATTTGCTTTTATCAATTAGTACGATGCATGGTGTTCTTGAGCTTTACAAGACACCTGATTAAATGCCCATAGCTGACTAGAATAGCAGTTTTTTGAAAGTGCCAAGACAAGAAAATTCTGAATGGTTAGATCTAAAAGAGATGCAGAATAACAGTGAATTACAATAGCATGTTTAAGGGTGAAGAGAACGGACACTTATCTCAGTTACTGATTTTTTTTTCATGATTATTCACGATACCTGTTTTTTTTTTTTTTCAAGAGACTGAAAAGGAAGTTAACCTTCAAATAAATCAGAGCAGCGCATCCAGATCTCCCATAGCAGCAGTCCCAAAGCATAGATGTCCCCCTGCATGAGACACCAGCTGCTGCTTAGGTTTACAGAGCCTTCCAGGATCTCGGGGGACATGTAGTGCAGTGTGCCCACCTGGCGATGGCCCTGTGGATGGACAGAAATGTGAGAATCTCTATCTTCAGTATTTCTCGGGTGAGCTGACACTTCCCTTTCCATGATTTCTCTGTACCATTAATTAACAATAGTAGGTTGCAGCTCCGCCTACGTCTCACCTTCATGTTTGTTGTGTGGCTCTGCCAGCTGTGATGTCCTGAACAAGCACGCAGGATGGTGGAGCATCCAAAATCACACAGGACGCAGGTACCGTCAGCTCTCACAAGCACATTGGAGCTGCTGAGGTCTCTGTGGGCCACGGGAGGTTTATGCACATCTGCAAGAAAAGACACACATCTGTGGTTGTAAAAAGTTTTGGATTTATTTGAACATGTAACTGCAGAGGATTTTATGGATCAAGAAAGACTCACACTTCATTCATTAGGCCTATCAACGTCCAAATGGCTGGCAAGAGGTGCAGCCACTGCACATGCCAGAAAACACACTGAACCAATAGGTAGGCCTTAAGGCACAGACACACACATTTGTTCACCGTAATATCCTGGTCAATACCATATCTGTGAAGGTCAGAGTGGAGATAGGAAAGTCCCTGTGATAAAGACTGGCACAACTTCAGTGACAGCATCCAGTTGGTGGTGTGTTTACACAGAAAAGAATGGAGAGAACCCTGAAATCAAAGGGACACCAATTATTCATGCCCATGAGCGTGAACATTAAAGACTATGGCAACATTGGCTTCAGGTATACAATAAAGATATGAGTGTGAGAGGATTTGGTAAGATAGACTGTAAATGATGAGCTAGGTTCAAGATGTATGTAATCATGTGTGCATCCAACTCGTCTCAGTGGGCAATGACGACACTCTAAATCCAGCTCTCAACAGAAGAAATGCTCGTTATCCTGATCAGAACAAATCAATGGGAACACACTGGTCCATAGATATGAAGCGAATGCAAAGTTGCGTGCCCTTAATATGGAAGCAAAGAAAGGCCATAACAATTTACATTTTTGTAAACAACTGATTTTTCAATTTGAATGCTGGTGTCTGAATTTCACCATTTGTGGAACTTATGTAGTGTTGTGAATTGACTTGAATTTTTTGATCCGAAAATGCCAGATAGAATCTGAGCACCTTGAAAATAGTTAACATTAATACACGACATCAAGTTTTTGAAATTGAACAACTTGCAATTGTCTACTAGAAAAATTTCAAAAGGGGGGAATTCAAACAACTTAAATTCAGATAGATGTTTTTCTCAGATTAAAATATTTCAGTGCTATAAATTCAGTGGTATTCAAATTTCAACATTAAGCATTCAAGATTATGTATTCACTTTCTTATAAAAGTCAAATACTTGTGCCCTTTTTTTGCTTCCTTACCCTAACTCCTTTTCTTGTTGCATCTCCCTTTTTCTCGAATAACTTTTGATCTCTTAGAAAATGGTTAAAACGCACAATTAATTTTCCACAAATGAATGGTTGCCACTTACATATTCGGCAAATTGCAGAACAATGAGCAAATTGCTACCATCCAGTTTCCTCCCAGTGCCCAGGAAGTGGAGAATCCCAGCATGCTTCATCAGTGGTAGCTCATAAACCTCCTTCTCTGCAGTAAATCTATGCTTACAGCCTGCAGGGAAAACTTTCACAGCCACCGTGGATCCTTGGTATTTCCCCTGCCAGACAGTTGCAAAATATCCACGGCCCAAAATCTGAAAAAGATACGAACATATGGGTAAAAGAACATTGTGAGATATATCACTTAAATGTCTCATTTACCAATATTTTGCACACTGAAAATCATACAATATAAATCCATTTGATGGCTAGGTTTACCCGCTGTAGTTCAATTTCAGCTGTGTCAATCTCAGAGGTCTTTGTTGCTTGGCAGGAACACAGTGTTGAGACATTATAATCACGAGAGCAGGCTTGTAGATTCTGCTCTAAAGTAATGAAAGTGGACAAGTCTTGTAATTAACACACTCTCACTGAAGGATATGTAACTCTGCAATAAAGTCATGAATCATTTTAAAACAGCTAGACTGAATAGCCCGACGAGACAGAGAAATGTGATTGAAGAGTAACAAAGAAAGGACACAGGTAAAAGGGAGTATTATAGCAGAGATAAACACCAAGGTCAGTCCAGCAGAAAGAATGAAACAGTTCCAAGGTCAAACAAAGACATGAGAACATGAGAACTGAGAATCTGGGTTTGAAAGACGTGGCTGAAGAGTTTTTTTTCTCTAATCCTTGAGAAGCAGAGAGGGTATTTGATACAAAACAACCCTATTTAACCTATAAAGAGAAACAGCCATATAGCCAGAACTGAACCAAGTTCCAGGCCAGTAACGGTGAGTATTCAGGAGCTGTTGAGGAGATGTTAAGACATACTGCTACAATAATTCATACTGCAATTAGGACAGTCAAATTCATCTGAATACCCAATGTCGTCCACTAAAGTAGACAGTTAAATTGAAAAATGGAAACAAATTGAAACTCATATTCAGGTGAAAATAATTTAATTGAATACAAAAAGGACCTTACTTTTGTCATTGGAGAGGCTTCTCCATTTGGCTGCAACGATCATGAAGCACAGGACGAGCAAAGTTCCAATCAGAATGATAACAGCAGCTTCCATGATTTCATCTACGAAGAAAAAAACCAAAAAGCATAAGTTAATATTTTCTGTGAATGATGAATAACACCCATTTTAATTCAGTCCGTTTATCAATTAAATGTTCAACTGTGTTAGAGGAAACATGTTTAATTTACAGTGCGTGCAATCCGATAGGAAAAGTTTAAGTCTTAATTTGTATTAATTAAGTGAGTATAGCATGTTAAAAATAATATGAAATGAAACACGGCATTAGCTGTTAAATCGTTTTTCAGCTTAATCTGCCAAGTGTCAGATTTTCAAAATAAACAAGAGTGGTTTGATAATTATCATACCTACAGAATAAGAGTAGGTGAGTTGAGGCTGTTCTGAGTTTGGAGTCCAAGTGATGTTTCTGTTGCAGAGGTCTGTGTTGCATACACATTTAATGAGGTGACCTTTAAACCGCATTTGTGTCCTGCAGGTTGCGTCTGGGCAAAACTTTTCAGCCACGTCACAAGCTGCAACAGAAAAAATCAGGAACAAAATAGACGATTTAAAGAAAACATAGAACAGAGCACTACACTTCGCCTGTAGACTCATGTATATTTATTATATATTACATAATATACATTATAATAAATACACCAGTATCAGCGAAGGGGTCAGTCAGGGGTGCCCTGACATGAACTGGCTTTGAGGCTTCAATTAGATGAGATTTTTTTTTGAGTTTTAAGGCTTTCTTACCAAGAAGGTCGGCCTCTGGCCGGCCATTGATGATCAGAAAATATCCCACACAGCAGCGGGTGTTCTCGCAGACCTGCACCGACCCACTCACATTGCCAGCCGTCTTGTATTTGTTGTTCTGTGGCGTCACTTGGAATACACACTGTCTCTTCTGCTGTAAATACTGGCTGGAGACACATATAAAGATGCATTCTGGGGAGAGGAAGAGGACAAACAGCTGCTGTAGATGCGGTGTAACTGGGTGAACTAACAATTTCTCTCTGGTTGTAACAGTATGGTTCGTGATCTAGGCTTTGTGGTGGCTCTAGTACTTTATATTGATAGAAAACTAAGAATCTTTATCTTTTTGTCAACTATTGCACTCACAGTTTGTCTTTCTGGCAAACAGCGTTGTCTAAATGCCTCTTTAACCAAATATTATTACAAGACGATTTACCGGAGACAATATCAGTTATTATATTATTACAATTCTATTGTTTTGTATTTGTATTGTATTTATTTACACAGACAATCAACTTCAGGTGTACTGAGCTGAAACAACTACACTTGCTGTATAGACAAAGTGCACATCTATATCAAAGTGTAACCACTTTAGCTCAATCTGAAGTTTGCCTGTAGATTTAATATTGTAACTTGGTCCTGGGTGGTTTTTTATGTGGGTAAGTCAAGAAGAGACCCAGATTTGCATCTTATCAGGAGCCTCAATATTCCTAGAAACACCCGTACACACACTACTTTACTGCTCTTACACTGTCCCTGATGCTGGAATTTCCTCAAAAATAATTTCAGCAAATTGCTTTTCAAATAATCTGTTCTAGTCTAGTGTTTCATCACACTTGTTGATGCCGGTGATATGATCCACTGAAGAAACTGGAACATTTTACGCTGGTAGGCTATTTCTATAGGAAAAATAAGACTCAGTGAAGGTACCACAATTTCTGTCCAAAAAAACTTAAATATTTCATTTCTTAAATTCAAAATTTTCATCACCCAATACAGTTTTGTGAGGTGATGATGGTGTTAAAATGAAATTTAGAAGTCGCATAAGACAAACTCCTACTGCTAATGCCTACACTTAACATTAGACAATACAATGCTTCAGCGACATGGCAGCTAAATACTATCAGCTATCAAAATGCAAATTGGAAATCATCAGTCAATCAAAAATACATAAAAACAGAAAGAAAAACGTACACAAACAGCTAAAGAGCTCCAAAGGAAGGAGAGTTGTTGTTGTGTGTTTTTTTTTTTAAATAGCGAGTGCACTTACCCACAGCCAAAATCACCCACCACTGTTGCAGGATCATGGTCACTCTGAGACCAGAGCAGCCAAGCAGGGAGTGACTATTTGTCAGTCCTGGGAATGTGAGAGGAGTTTCCCACGTTTCACAGCATCACTCCCACTGCCACACATCTGCATGTGCTGCATGTACCTTTGGGTCGGCTATAACCATACTTCAATAACAACATCAATGATTGTTTTTGTCTCCCCATTTTATTGTACTCCATAGACCAAAGATGGAATTTGGGTTTGGGACTTTGCACCAAGATAGGAATAGAAATGTTAGGAGTGACAATATTAAAAATACTCATGGTAAATCAAAATAATGGCTTAGAATCTCATAATTTTGATTTACAAAGTATAAGATTAAGAAATTAAGTCACAGTTATGTGATAATAAATCAAACTTATGACTTTAAATTGAAATTACAATATCTTATGTCAAATTTATGAGATATAGACTATACGGAAAATATGATATATTTATAGTCAAAATTTAGAGGCAGTAATCCAAGATTTGCCCTTACCAAGTCAAAATTATGAGAATATTTCACCGTAAATCAAATGTTTTGCCGCACATTAGTGACTTGGTTCTAGGGACAACTGGACTGGTTGCCATGAAATTCTGTACAGACATTCATGGTCCCCAGAGGATGAATCCCGCTGACTTTGGTGATCCCCTGACTTTTATTCTAGCGCCATCGTCAGGTCAAAATTGGATGTGTACTTGGTTTATGATCAAGTACCTGCATAACTGATGACAATTCCGTCAGCCTCACTTATACTTGTGTTTTAATAATACAATAAAGATAATAATTTTGTCTTAAAAAGTCAGAATTTTGACTTAACCAGTTCTAACTTGAATGCAAAATGTTTTAAATTTCTAATTTATTTTAACTTAGAGTCCCATAATTTTCACTTAACCATGAGTAAATTTAACCCAACTTTTCAGCCACTTTTTCTTCCTTTTTTCCCGGCAGAAATGGGTCTCCATTCACATTAACTCCTTCGCTTTCACAAAGTCACCTTTGCTGAGACTCTATTAAGGTGCGTTTAAAAAAAAATCTTAGATACACTCTTTAATCCACGTAATTTCCAAGGTTAACCGACAATGTAACGAAATCTAAAGACTAGAATGGCACTCAGTAGAGCGAATACTTCCACCAAGGTCAGTGTCAAACAGTATGCACCAGACTTCATAGAAAAAAAACTAAAACATTTCAAATTCTGGGGCAGATGGTACGGATCTGTCCCAAAATCTACATGATTCTTTCCTGACCCATGCCACATCCCTCCACCAAGTTCGGTGTAAATCGGTTCAGTACTTTTTGCGTAGTCCTGCTGACAAATAGACAGACGCGGGCGAAAACCATAAACATAACCTCTTTGGCAGAGGTCGTAAGGTTGCGCGTTTAGGCATTCAGGTCACCCCTTGAGGGCGGAGTTTAAAAAAACGATATTGAAACATGCTAATTCGGCGCCCTGTGCGCTAGCCTAATGTTGAAAACAAGCGCATCCAATTTGCAATCAGAATAATTGGACAGGTACCTTAGGGCGGGCGGGCCGAAACCGAAACTCGGAAGCTAACTGTCGACCACAGTCTACGCTAATAAAATGGTAAAGTAATGTTGTATTTCTTATTTGTTATGCTAAATATTCAATACACAGCAACATAATGTTTTAACCTCATTTTGTTGATGTGTCTGTCTTCAGGCAGGAGGATTGGTTGATGTGTTTGCGGAGGACTCTGAAAGTGATGTAACATTTTACGGGTTTTCTGACACGGAACTAAGCGATAAGGTACTTTTTTTTTTTTTTTGGCTTCAGTTGGGACCTACACATCCATAGATACAGCATTCAACATGAGAGGGAAACAGTGAGACTCAGACTCAAGTTTAATGGGCATTTAGTTGGGTTGTTTTTATGATATAACGCTGCCAAATCATGAATACTACCCTGTAATGATTTGTCATGGGTAGCACATCCATTGTCACATCAATGCAGCTGAGAGACCCTGCTTTTTATTTTTCCGCCATAACAAGGCAAGAACGGATCAGTTCTGCTGTGAAAACTATGGTGTAACGCTAAGAGTTGTGTCACCAGCTAAATGAGAAATCTCCTCTATATCCACCAGGATTCAAATTTTGAGGATGAAGATGAAGCCCAGCCTGACCTTTCCCCCAAGAAGCAGGAAGCCACATCTAAACCAGCTGCTGGTGCCAAGCCCTTCAGGCTGAGGGTGGTACTCCGCTCCACTCCCTCTACCCAGCAGTCCAAAGACGATGAGGAGGCAGCGGAGGAAGAGGAGAGGACGGAAGAGAGAGCGGCGGGAAAGACCAGTCAGGCAAAGAAGGAGAGACGTGTTAAGTTTGAGGATGAAGAGACAGCAGTGGCTCGGCCATCGCACTGCGAGGAGCCTGGATCTGATTCAGCAGAAGATGTGTTGGATTCTTTCCTGGCCAAGAGAGAGCAGAACATCAAGGCCAACAAAGCAATGGTAAACCAGAAACGCAGAAACCGCGTACACTTTGGTAGTATTTGGAAACGGGCAGATTGATGTAACAAAGAGGGTGTATTGAAAGATCAGGTTCCCGATCTAGTGCCCTAGAATACCCAGGTTGATTTGGAAAAACATCATCGGGGTCCCCGACAAAATTACGTTTCAGACCCACTGTAAATTCATTACATGTTACTGCACAGAGAGATCTGTTGCTCAACTTACTCCCTCACTCCGTTTGCTTACAGGAGATGCTTTTGTTGATGCGGGACACATTTCTGACACTTTTACTTGAGTCAGACTTGAGGCATGAATGTCATGACTTTAGATTTGACTTGACAAAATGGAAAAAAAAGACAAGTCAACTTTTACACCAGTGGCCCCCTTGATGGGAAATTGCCTCAGATCTTCACATTAAGATGTAAAGACTGCCGTGGACAGCCAATAGCCGAAACTGTACAAATTAAGGGCAGGAACTTGTTTTACCGGTGTAGAGCGAAAATACTTTTAAGTTCAAGTGCTATCATATTTCCCCAATGACTCGAGATGTTTGTCGGCTGCTATGTCTTTAATGCTTTTTAATCTTCTCTGTTTTCTAACAGCTGGCTCAGCTGATGGCAGACCTGCAGAAAATGCCAGGGGGCGCGGGTTTATTGAAAAAACAAGCAGGCAAACAGAAGACAAAAGAGAGAAGCTCTGTGAGTAGAAGATGATGGGAAAATGGGAGATTTGTAATATTTAATATGACAAAAAGTGAGCAGAGGTGTAGACCCCCACCCCATATTTTGCTAAAAGTCTACAGTAAAAAAAAAAAGTTGATTCAACATATGAGGCTAACAAATTTCTCTTCCTAATTCAGTCAGTAAAGCTCTCATATCAGTATTTCTTGGCAGACCCATGTACTGTAGTGATTTTATCCAACCCCACCTGCAGCGTCCACCACGCTCTGGTGCAGCCCGAGGAGAGTCCAGGAGGAACCCAGAGCGGCCGTCCCGCAGACAGACCCGCTCGATGGGGGGAAGTGAGGATCCTTCGGCCCCCCAGGAGGAAGAACTTGAGCTCAGCTTAGAGGAGGAGCTGCTGGAGGTCAGTTCTGTCATTTATCAAGGACCAGGTAAAAAAATTCCAGAAAAGGACTGGGAGCACCTGCACCTAATTTTTTTTCTCATCCATTTTGTATTTGTGCAATGTATGATGGGGAGAGATAAAAACGTGTTAGGCTTTGCATAGGTCTGTGTTTAGCTAACTGTATCTTGCCGGTTTATATGTACAAACCTCAAGCTATAGATATCATACTTTTTTCGCCTCTCATTTTCAGGTACGCCGAGCGCCACAGCGCCGTGGCAACCCGCGGCCTAATCAGTGCAAACCTCACTTTATCCGTCCTGTCGATGACATCACAGAGGATGAGCTCCAGCTGGTCGCAGACAACATGACTGATAAAGTCTACAACAGGGCCACAGTGAGTTCACAGCCAGACCCTACCTGCAGCTCTTTTTCAGTGAGATGTATGAGAATGATATAATATATATTGAGAGACTTGTGCCGTTATCTGGTTAGTTTAAAGCCAAATCAGTGATCCCAGGGACCGCTGACTTAAATCACTGTGGCAGCTTTGGTTCGGAGCACTGATATTTTAAGAAAAGCTGAGGAAGTCACCGTGTCACCAGCAGGTGGCAATCTCTCCATTACTGAAGCCTAAAAATCGCGTTCCCCCTCTGCATGACAGAATATATAGATGGTGGGATTTGACAGGAGACGTTCTAAAGTGTAATAAAACTGTCTGTGTACCGTTCCGCCATCTCTGTTGTTGACGTTTCCTTGTGTATTTTCAGGGCTCGACGTGTCACCAGTGCCGCCAGAAAACTGTTGACACCAAGACGTGCTGCCGTAGTGAGGACTGTCGTGGGATTCAGGGTCAGTTCTGTGGGCCGTGCCTGAGGAACAGATATGGAGAGGACGTCAAGAAGGCGCTGCTCGATCCGGTCAGGCTGCTGATACACCAACACACACTCCAGATGCACTGTATCAGTATTTACTTTTACCAAGTGTTGAGGTCTGCATAGCTCATTAGCAAAGTGTAGAGAGATTGTGAGGCCAGGGGTTACAAACACAGTTTATATATAAAGGTCGGGTGAAAACATGTATAGTGATATGATCACTTAAAACGAGGTCTGAAGACTGCAGTACACTTCCTCTTTTCATGCAGTTTGAGACTTGACTTTAAAGGTTGGATCTTATGGGATCACAATACTGTTTCTCCGGACTTGGGCCTGATAACGTATTAGGCCTTTCCCTGAGAATTTATATTAAAACCAGTAGAACCATAACTGATTTCTTGCTTTTCAATGTGAATCTTCAGTCTTTCAGTTTGGCCAAACTGAGCTCACACTTGGTAGACTGGAGCAGAATGTAAACCCGCCAGCTTCTTTTGGCTTGAAAACTTTTTTTCTGGCTTTTTTCGCTTTTGTTACATACTTTTGGCAGTGGGGAGACGGAGCAGATACATAGGGTGAGATCCGGACACGTTGTTGAAACTGTACATGGTGTGTGACTTAACCACTTTGTTACCCAAGCGTGACAACTTCTGCTGATGGACTAAAATATCCTTACAGATATTAATAACTCTGCAACCAGAACACACAAAATAGATCCTGTGTTCATGTAACATGATCTAATGCTCATGTTTCCTCATGATGCTTGTGGGATCCTCTCTCGTTTCAAATATCAAGTTTTTCTCAGTAACATTCAATACCAATGACTAAATGAGCAACAATAAAAATTCAACTTTTGAAGGCATCCTTTGTTTGGAGTTTATCATTCAAAAACTCATTCTGCTTCAGTAGGACTGTTTGGCAGCAACATCATCAAACAGCCATCATGCCACCATCACCAGCGACTGTAAGTAGATGCTAAATCCTGATTAGTGAAAAAAAAAAAAAGTTTGTGACTTCACCATTTTCCAACCAAACCCTACTCACTTCAAACAAGTGAGACGAGCCCAAACAAAAACAGGAATACAGGAAAACAGGAAGCTGACTGAGAAAACAAAAATTTGTACGTCACTTTGGACAAAAGCATCTGCCAACTGATTAAATGCATATGTTTTATTAAGCAATCCTTGGGAAAACATCTCCAAGTAGCAGCACTTGTACTGTAAAGCTAAATCCTGTTTGTTTTTGTGTTTAACACGGCATCTGCACATCCTGAAAAGTCTTAAAAAGCTTTAAATTCAGTTCCCTCTAACAAGGCCTTAAAAGTCTTGAATATGTCTTCTCAGTCTTCCGTAGGCAGTAAGGACAGTAGCTAGGAAGCTCATTGACTCAGAGATTTCAGCAAAAGTTTTAAATTGATAAATTTGTTTACTTTTTAAATGGTTAATTCATCCATCAGTTTTCTGCCACTTATCTGAGTCCAGGTATGGATTATGAGACAATGGGCCCCTGGGCATAGACAAGTAAAAGGCCCCCCACCAATCCTATATAGGAGACCCAAACTTAAAGTTGCGCGTGTTGTGGTCATTTTGTGTCTCTTTGGGATAGTCGTGCCTGTCTTTGTAGTCTTTTAACCGAGCTCTGTGGCGTTCAAACGATAATTGTCAACAGTCACTTCATACTGAGTCTCTGGGCAAGGGGTCCACTGACCTCTCAGGCCCCTGGGCCCAATACATGGGTCCAGGTCACGTTAATTGACTAATTATATTAATAAGAATTGATATAAAATTTTAAAAAATGTGTGTACTTAATTATATGCCTTATTGTTTTTCTGTCATTCTTTGAACGGTATGACCGTGAAATAACTATTACGTTTACTTTTTTTTTTTTTTTTTTCCTACTGAAAAGGTCTTAAATTTAATTTGGTGAACACCGCAGAAACCCCAGTTTAACTACTTGGTAATTTTTTTTTTCAGGAGTGGAAGTGCCCTCCCTGTCGAGGCATTTGCAACTGCAGCTTCTGCCGCCAACGTGATGGCCGCTGCCCAACTGGCATCCTGTTCCCCCTGGCTCAATACCACGGCTTCTCTGACGTCCACTCCTACCTCACCAGGTGGGGTACTGCAACATAAAACTTTTATCTGATAAATTAAGGTGTTCTCAGATTGCTGACAATTTAAACAGGAACAAAGAATTTAAATAATCCCTTTTTTTTACATTGGAAAATATGTATATTTACATGGAGATCCTCCAGGTGCAACAAAGTGGTCCAGGGTGGGTCCTTGCAAAAAGGTCTTATTTATTCATTCGGGCCAGGGATTGTACCAAATAAGATGTAGCACAAGCCTGGTTATAATGCTGCTAAACTAAAGTGTAATAACCTGACAAAATATCTAAAATCCGTTGTTTCTCTCTTTACAGCCTCCGTAACAAACTGAAGAGTGAGGACGATGTAGAGATGTGATTTCAACAGTACGGGGACCGATTGTTCAAACTGTTTTTAGTTCTAGTAGAACATAACACAACCTGTGATTTTAAACAAATAAAGTATTTTTGGGCAGCTGATTGTTCAACTTGTCAGATTGAGACACAAATTTGGAAAGAAATGAGACAAACTATATTCATGATTTTAATCCAGCTGTTGGCTTTTGCAGTAGTTGTATACACACAATATAAAATCCCTTATTTAAAACTGGGCAAAAAAAAAAAAAAAGTAAGAGCACTTGTCTGATGAACTTAGTCTACACAGTTCAAAGGATAGTTTTTAAACATACTGTACACAAGTTACAATTTAGTTATGTCAAATGAAGCAGAAAACAGTGGTGAGAAGCACATCTTTTCAGAAAAACTGAAGCAAGCACTAGGTCACCTTAATACGTTTTGCAACTTATTTATTTGAACAACAAAGGGATGTGTGTCCGAGGTTTGCCTCAAGCTGGATCTTTTCCAGTTAGAACTTTAACATATGCATATCAAGAGTAAAAATGATTAGAAAGTTTGTGGACCAAAGAAGGATTTCCTAGTTTTTCTTATAAAATGAGTATGAACCTTTGGTTTTGAGCTTACATATTTATGCTGTCTGGACATTATTGCAAAATACTTCACTATGACCAGATGTGACTAAACATACTTTTTCAAAGGAAAGAAAATAGAAACGGACATAAATGCAAGGCAAAGTCTCAGATAAGTGTACCACAGAAAAAGAAGTACTGGGAAGATCTGGACTGTATAGAATACATTATTCTATGACAGAAAGGCTCTCAAGTTTACACATTTCATCTACATATATATATAAAAGTAATAACATAAGATCAACATTGATTGTGCATGAGAGGTTCATACAACTGAAAGGCATTTTTGTAATCATGTAAGATGATGTTGCCTATGCTAAGGATTTCTGTAGCCTTTACCAAAAATATATATATGTACATAAAAAAAAAAATCATTTTTTTTGCTATGATAAACATATCAAAGCATGATGGCTTGAATGTGTGCACCTACATAAGAGGTTAAAGAGTTATTGTCAGGATTTCAGTGCCCTGACACACCTACATCCTCACACTGATTAATGCTTCTGGCTCTGACCTGGTCGTGACCTCATGTATTCCAGCCCTCTTCTAAACGGTACACCTTAAAACACTTTGCATATTATTCCTATGAAACTGGGGTTGCTAGTTTGTGAACACATCCAGTTCTCCCAGAACACAGAAATCTGAGAAGCACATATTTGCTGCTCAAGATCGTCAGAATTTCAGTTTTAGGGGGGAATTGAGCGTTATGGGCTGATGTGGGCCAGTCAGCCTGAGGGGCATGCCTGATACAGCAGCCCAGTTTGAGAGGGCAGGAAACACCTGAGATGAAGAGGGACGAGTAGCAAAGCTCAGAGCCTTGGACAAAAGTGTGAGAGTCTGACTTAGTAGTGTCATCTCTTTACTAAAGAAGCTTGTAGAGAGAATATTACTAGCTACCAATTCAACATCAAGTGTGCTGGTCTTTATTGCAATCCTACCGTCAAGTAAGATTGAGTCTTTGTGTGGGACAAATGTTAGTGTAGTGCCATTTCCATTCAGGGGAGATAACATTTCATGATGACTTCTCTAATCTAACATTTTAATCCAACTCATCCACCTCTGACCCTTAAATGCCACAGGTATCTAAATGTAAAGATGGAAATCAGTCCTGCCTCAGTTTTCGAATTCAATAGCATCTGTTGAGTTGCATCTGTGACCACCTCTCCTGTCCAACGCCTCTGAGAGGTTCTGCGTGTGCAGTCAGATGTGCCCTTTTTAACCCCAAAAGTCCGAATGCAACATCCATCAAGACCATCCTCCTGCTCCCCCACTGCCCTTAGTAGCTGTTGCCGTTAATCTGGTGAAGATCCACCTGCATCATGTTGATCCCACTGCTAGCTAATCGAGCTATGCTCTCCGCAGATAAGGTTTCCATGGTAACGATGGTGTGCTGGTCATTGGCTGACACCGCTCCGGTGCCGGCTTCTGTGCCTGCTGCAGGGGAAGCAGCGTCAGCTGAGACTGTGGTGCTGCTGGTGGTGGCGGCTGCTGCTTTTTTGTTCAAATGGGTCTTGACGTGCTTTGAGAGGTGATCGCTGCGCATAAAGCGTTTGGGACACTCTGGGCAAACAAACTTTTTCTCACCTGAAAAGGGAGGAGTAACAAAAATCAGTGTAAAATATCTGCAGCTGGCACTCTCAGACTATGACAGACCCCTGACTACACTGTTAAAATTGTCCATTGATTAAGAAGTAATGCACTGTACTACAATAGAAAATAATAATTAAGGTGATGTATGATTAAATATTGTTAGTCACATTGAAAAAAATGATTCCCTCATGATGTCATGGCAAAACATGCATCTATCACATGCTGACATATGCACACAGTTGTGCTGTACTCCTTTTACATTAAGGTACACAATAGGGATTTTTCATAGCAGATGCTGACTTGTCAGGACGAAATCATAGCTGTTACTAATAACAGGAACAATGGCTCCGTGTGAACCAACATGCACAACACCAGAACCTTACAAAACAACTTGTAAAAATACATTGTGGACTTAGTGTCATCTTTGTTGTTGTGAGCGATTCAATGTCCTTCTCACAACGCAACTAGACTTCATTTGTACCTGTGTGCGTCCTCTTATGGCGCTGAAGCTCGTCTGAACGGGTGAATCGTTTGCCACAGAAAGACCAGCTGCAGACGAATGGTCGCTCTCCTGTGTGCCAGCGGAGGTGGGCCCTCAGGTGGGATGTCTTGCCGTAGATCTTCCCACAGCCAGTGATGTGACAAATGTGCTGCTTCTTTTTAGTTGGGTCACTGTTTGATGTAAAAAACACATCAGAGCTAGAGAGATAGTGATCTTTCCATGTGATATTCTGAGGCTTCTCTGTGAGGAGACTGTACAATCAGGTGGAATGGAAAAAAGCGTTTTTCTCGTAATAATGTCAAAAGTAAAATAACTTGATCTTTCCCTAAGATTTTCTTAATAAAAATTCTGGTTTATTTTTGTAGCTCTGGACAGCAATTCTAATAAACTGCTTTCCCTTTAAGTACGAACATTAATCATAAAGCTCTTTAATGACAATGAACTACAACACCATATTGTAAGAATATCAGAATGACGTGATAAAAGAAGTTACATTCTGAAAACAATTAAGAAGCCAAATTAAATCTTCTAAACAGGTACAACACAGACATGATATTTGGCCAAGAAAGCAGTTATAATATGCTTCAGTGACATACCGTCCTTCTCCATCCTTGCAGAAGGGGCAGGTACAGGCTTCCCTCCGGTTACGTCGACCTTGAGGTGGTGGGCTTATATCCTCCTCATCCATAGCTGTGCTATCATCCAAACTTTCTCCGCCTGTATGTAACGCCTGCTCTCCTGTAGTGATGGAGGAGGAAATATTCAAGTGAAAGATAATTAATACACTGGTCTGAGATCTTTTTGGTTTATACACATTTCGTTTATCCAGGTCAGAACACACCAACTATTTCATTCATACATAAAGTCTTTCAGCAATTTTTCCTGCAGGAAAATCCATTCATCAGAGAGATTACAGCTCGCCTGTATTTAAGAACCTGTTAAAATGTCAACACTCAGATGCTAAATTTAAATCTAATTAGAGCTTTTATAAAAAGCTCACAATATAAATGTGTGCTAGCCTCAACTGTATAGTGCCTACGGCCTGCAACTAAAAGATCTAGGTAATTTCTGATAAGATCCACCGTAATTTTTTGCAGTGAATTGGACCTATTACTTTCTGATATTTTCTCACTTAGGGGTATTTAAAATATGTTTATTCAACAATGCTTAAAATCCAGTAATACTAATTCCAGGGTTTTCAGAAAGGTTTGACTAGCAGCTAAAAGTACTGGTAAGATGTACTATTTGAATTTGATATATTAGAAGTAAAACGTGAAAATACAGTCAAATCCAAGATAGCCTGAGCCGTAAAGGCTTTAACTACAGTGCTTAAGTAAATGTTAGTTTAATGTCGGCGTTGACACTGATGCATATAAAAAAAAAGAAAAAGAAAAAGAAAAGAAAGAAAAAAAGAAAAAGAAAAAAAATCTGCCATTCAATGCTGCTGTAGTCCAAACAAAGCCTGCTACATACGTAGCTGATCAGAAGTACATGATTTCATAACTAGGATGACAAATACAATTATTTCTCACAAATGTTAGTATTTGATAAAAAAGTAGACTAGAAATCAAATAAATATGATGGGAGGGATTGCCAGTGACTGAACTGAAGAAGGGTTTGGACACGATAAAAGGTTCGTATAAGACGGGAGGGGTCAAGTAACATCCTTACAATGACAAAAAAGCTGAGGCCAACTCACAACTTTGTAACGTGACCATCATCTGAACAGATGCAATGTCACCGAGAAAAGGAAAAAAGAAAAAATTTAAACATGAAAACAAACACATGCAGTGCGGGAAAGAGCTCAGGGAAACACCAGGCCAGCTGAACTGGTTAAACCAGTATAGTGCATTTGGCACAAAGACCAAGAGATCAAATCCAGAGATACAAGATAGTTTGAATTTCAGAACAAAAATCTAGGGAAAAAAACAAAGTAATTAAAATTAATTTTCTATACTACTTAAAATATTTACTCAGCCCAACAGTCAGTCGGTCTACTGCTATACAAATACAATAGCTGAACTTATCCGTCTTGTCTAAAATAACAAATCTAACCACAATTACAGGTTAATTAAAAAGGTTAATCACAGCCTCTGCTATTTTGATCCAAGCCAAAATAAATGGAAAGAACACTTCTGAAAAGTAATGACTACAAATGGCAAAGTCAAATAACATACAAACCATTTACTACAAATAAGAGTGACTGACCTGCTGTGCTGGCGATGGTGATGGGAACACCCTGCAGCTGGTGCATCTGTAACCCGGAGCCTCCAAGTGTGTTGAGATTTATGGTCTGGATGCCTGGGATTTGCACTGTGTTGACAGATACTCCTCCAGCTGCAGCAGCTCCCTGAGCCTGGCCGAGTTGGGGGAGAGACTGCACTGGGGCCAGCGTGATCTGTGCTCCCGCCGGACTCTGGATCTGAATGGTCTGCCAGCTCACCTGGCCATTTGGGCCTACAGTGCGCAGGAGGATGGGGCCTGTGTTTGGCATAATTTGAAGATTTTGAAGCCCTTCCTGGCTGAGTGTCGGAGCCGCAAATACCTGACCGCCTGCGGTCGTGACAGTACCAGCCTGAATGGTCTGGAGGGGTGCTCCACCTTGGATAACTTGCTGAGGCTGGAGAAGGATCTGCTGTGGCTGCTGCCCATCTCTGTTGTCTGGTTGGATCGGGACCCCCAGGGAAGATGCTGTGTTCTGCTGGAATGTCCCTGTCACTGCTCCATTAGTGTTCTGTGTTTGGGTCATTCCATAGGAAGAGGAGGTCTGCGTGGTGACAGTGGATACACTTGTCATGTAACTTGCCCCGCTGTTGGAAGACACCGGCTGTTGCGATTGCTGTTGTATAAGCTGGTTTCCCCCTGTATCCCCTCCACCATTTGCCTCTCCTGTACCACTTGTTCCAGTACTGACAGGCAACAAAGTGATGTTTCCATTTAGTGACACGGGCATATTTGCCAGGAACTGGGGCTGGTTTTGTAACACTCCATTGCCTAAGCTTATATTTTGTATGGGGATGGCTCCCTGAAGGAGACTGGGCATCGTTATGATGTTTCCTGCTGGACCAGCTCTGTTGGTTGCAGCTATGAGCTGCTGGCCATTAGGAGAGGACACTATCTGAAACTGTTGCCCTGGTCCTGCTGCAGCAGGTACAGCAGAGTCCTGCTGAGTGTGTGCGAACTGCAGTGGCTGGCCATCTACTGTCTGAAACTGGGGAATAACCTGGTACTGAATGTTGGGCACCACACCTGATATGGTGGTAAGCACCTGCTGACCCTGCATCGATGGAGCCTGAGCTACTACATACTGCTGTGGCTGCTGCTGCTGTCCCTGAGTGCTCGCGGCAGCTGCTGGTGGTGACAGCACCTGTCTGCTCTTGCCTGGGTCTACTCCTGTCATCACCCCTGAAGTGTCAGTGGTGACTGTGTTAGTGCCTGCGGACGCTTGGCTGCTGAGAGGGATAACCTGCCAGCCGTTGGCACTGGAGGTGAAAACACCCTGGTTTAGGTCAAGCTGTTGCTGCTGGTTTTGTTGTTGGTCTGTGGCTGAATCGTTCTCTCCTGGGGTGTCAATGCGACTGCATGTGGCTGCCAACAGGGCGAGAGGAGATGGTTGCTGTGAGTCCTAGAAAGAGAATAAATGAAAGGAAAAGAGAAGAGAAAATTAAAAGAAAGTAAAAATACAATGTAACTATCTACCATACATGCTAATGCTGAAGTTGAGACAAAAATTTTAAGCAATTTTAAACTTACTGAAGCAGTTTCAATTTGTATACTAAAGAGGAATACAATTTTTTTCAGTCTGTGCACGCAACGACCATGCGTGCAGTCTGCTTCAGTTGCTCTGGTTCGTTTCTTATTTTTACAACTTTTTAGCTGTCTTCTTTTGTAATACTTGCTTAAACTTTTACTCGTAACTTATTTAAGCTGCGTCCTCTCTAAACATGCTAGCAGAGAGAGGTCTGGTCTTTTTTTTTTTCACTGTGGAATTACTTTTCATTCAGCTCTCTTTTAATGCTATCATTCAGCTGCGCTACCGTTGCGCAGCAACTCCGTGGTTGCATTGTTTACACCAGGGACCAGCTGATCGTGTTAAAGCCGGTTGGTATGGCGACCAGAACAACGGATATCCCTGCAGAAATCAGGAGGACGACACAATGAGGATGCAGGGGAGGAACAAAGTGACGAGGGAAGAGAGGTGGATCCAGACAACAGAGACTGATGGAGAAGAAAGTATCTCCCTTCTATCATCGTGGGTAATTTGAGTTCACTGGACAATAAGATGGATGAGCTAGTGGCTCTAGTGAGGAATTGGAGCGACTTCTGTGAGTGTAGAGTTGTGTGTTTCGCAAACAAAGACTACAGGTAAATACTATGGAGCCCATCGCTACCATCGACAGCTTTCAGATGATTTGCGTGGACAGGATTGAATGTTCTTAAGCCCAGACGTTGAACTGTTAGCTGTGGGGTTATGTCCATACAGTCTTGGTTTTTGTTTACATCCTCCCTCCACTAACCCGGCATCCGCGTGTTACGTCACCCACTCGGTTACTGCAAGACTCCAGACTCGGCACCCCAGGACTTTCTTTGTGATCTCTGCAGGACTTCAACTGGACAAGACTCTTCCCACTTTCACTCAGTTTGTGGACTGCATTACCAGAGGAGATGGGACCCTGGACCTGCTGTATGCTTGTTTTAAAGAGGCCTGGTGATTCTACCTCGCACATCACTTTTTGTACATTTGCATTTGTACATTTTTTCTATTCATTTACTGTGAATTTCTTATTATTACTATTTTATAGTTGTTTTTACTTTTTTACTTATTTACGTCCTCTTTCCTAACTGCGTGTTGTGCAATTGTAACAAAGCAGTTTCTCTATGGGGATCAGTAACGTTTTTCTAATTCTGATAAAAGTAAATAATAATACCAATATATTTATGCTAACAATAATTCATGAGATAAGCAAACTTACAAAGTGCTTAGAAAGAAAAACAGCTGAGGAAATTTTATTAAGATAAATAAAGCAGGATAATCATACAAGTTATAAAAAAACTCATCAAAAGCAAGGACATAGCTATAGTAAAATATCCATAATTCAAAGTGGACCTGATAAAACTAGGACAAAATAAAAGAGGGTTTTAGGAATTGATTTAAAAATTTAACTTTAGGAGCCTGGACTGAAATAGCAAAAGGAAACTTTAAATATATAATAAATTGACTTTAAAATAAACTGTATTGCAAATCACGTGATGGGTTTAGATTCTGATTTAAAAATGTAAAATAAACTGTCTGACTTGCTTTGTAAAATCTAAAAATGCAACACTCCCAAAACTCCATTCATAATAATAAACACTTTTTTGTCATGAAATTCTCTTTCCAGCAATTCACGAGAGTGGGCTGGAGTGTGAAGTCGCCCCGGGGGGAAGCAGGGTGGGAGAGTATGGGAGGGACCACAATTTTTCCAGAGCAGCGGCGGGCTCGGCTTCCCCTCCCCCCAAACCCACCCATCTCCCTCCCACACTTTATTTTGCCCTATAAACTGACACACTCCTCTAGCCACCCCCTCCAAGGCCAGCCAAATGGGCCGAGCGAAATGCACACGAAGTGCCGGGGTTTGACGGGAACACCCCGTGTGGGCGAAATTTACCTGCCCATTCCCCACCCCAGTGACATGTGCTCTGGAGAGAAAAATCAACAACCCCGTACAGGTCCCGACATAGATGAGTTACAGACCCAATCAAACAAAAAGGAAATAAATATGTCGTTCAATGAGTTTGACTGGGCAGCATAACTAAAGTCCATCACCTGATTTGGCAATAGCGAAAGTGAATACGTCCAATTAACCTACTTGAGAGTTTGTGTTTCTCTTTTGACTGAAGCCTCCACCGCTCCCCACAGCGGCCATTTCACCCTGTTGCTGATCTGCGGAAGAAGAGTTTGTAAGATCAGTCCTCAGAAAAGTAGCTTGTCACTTTGAATCAGCAGCCTATTGAACTAAGTTAACGTTGCACCCACCAACGAGGGAAAATCCCACAATATACGCATGGCTGACCTCGCAAAACTAAACTTTTCTGTAGTTAACGTTAAGAAATGCAGCAAAGAAATGCAAGGAAATCCATGCCACAAGTGCCCGAAGGGCCAGCTAGCCTGTTAGCTAAGCTAACACGAACTCACCACAACAACTAGTGTTAAGAAAAAGTGCTAAGTATTAGCTAAAGAGTTTCAGTTGCACTACTTAACATAACTACTTAGCTAGCTCAAGGAAACTGGACTAAGTTAAACTGTTGTGTAAGCAGGCAGTGTCATTAAAAAACAAAAGTTACGTTAATGTTAACCAGTTAGCCAGCTTTTCTTGGCTGGCTAAATGTTGTTAGCTAAGTACCGTCAATTAGCAGTTAAGTAGCTGGTACTTTTAAACTGCTTCAGACGCTAGCTGGAAAACAATAAAACATCACATTTACAACAGTGAGCGCACTTAAAACACTGTACTTTGATTTGACTTCGAAGTGTTAACTCAATGCTTGGTTCACAACACGCCACTGACTTTAAAAAGTTCACTTACTGCTCATAATTTGAAGACGGGAGGAGTTTCTCTGCTCTTTTCTCTGGTTGACAACTTTTCACAACTTCACACTAACTTGACGGGCCGCCCGCTATGAAGGAGAAAAACACGGGTTCGTTCGATTTACTCACGCGTGCAGCCCGCCAGCGTCGCTGTGCACGCCCATCGACCAGCAAACGGCCCTTTTACAGTACAGTTTCATATCAAACGTTAACATTATAGACTGTCAAAATAAGTAGCTCATTTTGGCTTTGATTTAGCATTTTCAGACGTTTCAAGTTGATATCCAGTTGAGGTTAATACCTGCGACTGATGTACTCAAAACTGGACTCAAAACTTTGAGAAGGTAGTTATAACACCAACCAGATTAAAAACGATGCGGAAAAGAAAAGCATCCAATTCTCACAATTGAGAAGATATAAACAGCAAACAGTTGATGTTTTTGCCTTTAAAAAAAGAGGACTAAAATCATTAGTCAATTCTCAAAATAGTTGTTGTTGATTGATTTTCTGTCATTCGACCAATCAATTAATCGTTTTAGGTGTACTGACGATTAGACTTAAACACATTTTATTCAGAAGTAATGAGGTAACGCTAGTCAGAAATTCTGCCAGTCAGAGAGGTAAACAACATGCCCAAACCACATCACATTCAGTGGTAGTATAAAACGACGGGACGTGTGTTGTGTTTCAAATTCATCTTATTTCTTTTGGCACCTGGTGACTGTGATATGTTTTTTCTTTCGATTTCTAACTCCTCTTCTATATTATACTACATTCCCTGAAGACGTGTGTTATGATTACAAAATGTATATTTAAAAAAAAACATTCTCATTAAAAGTTTTGTTTTTTTTAAATTGCGGTATCATCGCACCATCCCCATAGTTAAAAGAAACACACCCCTCTGAGAGCGTCTTGTGAAGGATTGCTGCTCTTCTCCAATGGAAAACGTTGTTTCTGCCTACGAGTATCTAGCAGCCAATGTCATCGCGCCAAAGGCGGAGAATGGGGCAGGACCTAGCAAGGTAGGCTGTAGCCCTGAGTATGATTGACGTTGGGTTATCTGTCTTCCGCTTAAAAGGCGCCGTGAGTGAACACGTTCGCATAAATATTGACATTTCCCTTTGCTTAATCTGCGATATTGTTTTATCATTCAGCCGTGAAAGGAGAGAGAGCCTCGTCTCTTGCTCTGAACACGGAGGTGAGGAAGGAGGAAGGCGGACTGGGTATTTAAGTCTTGCCTCCGTGGCCACTGGCCACTCCCTGGTGGCGCCTTGTGGGTTGGGAAACAGCGGGGAGGCGGGAGGAGTCGCCCAGGGTGGAGGAGAGGAGACCCCAACACAGTCACACACTGGCTGTAACCGCGCTGGGAGGAGAAAATGTCTCGCTTGTGGGAGGGCTTTTATTATTGGGATGTGTGAGGGGGCTGTCAGTGAGGCAGCACATGTG
This sequence comes from Xiphias gladius, assembly GCF_016859285.1. Taxonomy (NCBI): domain Eukaryota; kingdom Metazoa; phylum Chordata; class Actinopteri; order Istiophoriformes; family Xiphiidae; genus Xiphias; species Xiphias gladius. The sequence goes on along the minus strand of NC_053420.1, from coordinate 12,429,205 downwards.
TCCATGTAAACAGGACGGAGGGTGGAGTCCGTCCTCAGGCCAGGCCTGCGTCCACCCAACCCTGTCTGCAGTCGATCGATCTGATCCGTTTCCTCAAGTCTGTTTCTCCTCAAGCGATTAATCCTCTTCATTCCCAACACCGCCACTACACAGTCCGGACTAACAGTATAATGTTCAATCATAGAGTCCTTGGATCCCAGTGTACCATGCTCTAACTTCCTTTAACAGTGTGGGGGGGGGATTCATTCAGATCATTTATTTATGCGTGTCCCTGGAAGAGGCATCCCTCCTCTGCTGCACTTCCTGAGTTAAGTAAAAGCAGCAATGTTACAATCTGAAGATGCTCCATTGCAAGTCCTGCACTGAAAAGGTCACTCAAGTTTAGTATTATTAACAAATCTCGTAATTCAGAAAAAGGGCCCATGTGACGGTGGCACTATTAAATATCATAACAGTGGTTGATTGGTAGCCTTCTACTGTATTAGTAGTAGTAGCTGGTCAAAGAAAGAGCTCATTTTAATTGTTCTATAATTCTGTTGGACAGTTCTTACCTGTAACAGTGCATCATAGCTGATAAGCTCATCGTTTGTGGAGTAACTAGTAAATAAAGCTGCCATATGAGTACAGTGGAGTAAAAAAAAAGAATATTTTATTTAAAAGTATATAACATTTCCTCTCTGAATGGTAGCAGAGTAGGAGTGTTAAGTGTGGAGGACTGAGTGCTGGTCTTTGGGGAACCATCAGAAATGCTCCATTTACTCTCAGCTGACCGGAGGGTCTGTGTTTGACTGACTGATTATCAGCAAAATGTGGTAAAAGTATTAAAAGTAAAAGTAGTCATCATGCAGCAGAATGGTCCATGTTAGTATTACATTATTACATATTATATCATTGCATTATTATCCATGGATTAGTATGTAACCATATTATGACAAGGTGCAGCAGATTTTCAACCACTTCGTTTACCACCGGGTAGTCGAATCCATGATGCTCCCCACAGGTTTTGCGTTTACAGTCTTAACCTGCAAACTAACCAGTAACTACAACTGTCAAATGCGTGGCGGAATAAAAAGTGCTGTAATTCCCTTTTGAAACGTGGTGAAGTGGAGGCCGAAAAATAGCATAACACAGAAATGCTCAAGCAAAAATCTACAATCTTCATGCTGAACTTCAGGGAGGCAAATGCCAGCCAACCCCCAAAGCAGCTATTATGGGTGACTTTTAACTGATCTCTATAGGCTTGACGATTTATTGACCATTAATAAACCCGTTGGTTCCAACCGATAAACCCCGTATAAAGGGTGACTTATTAGAAAGAGGCAGTGAGACGTTCGTCTGAAAGTTTACGGTGTATCAACTGCTTGACATACAAAAGCAGCAGAGGAGTGATCGCCAGCCGCAGGGTGTGTGATGGAGCCCAAGGAGGGCGGCAGGGTTTCAGTCAGATGATTTTAATGTTTCTGGGGGGGGTTACATTAAATAAGACGAGATAATTACATGTTGTAAAGGAGATACCCCGAATCCAGATGTTGCAGGTTCATGAAAACAGGGCACTGAATGGACTGTGAATACAAAAAATGAATAGGGTTTTTTTTTTTTTTTGAAAATTATAATTCACGTAACCGGGGAGGTCATAGTTTGCCTATCTCATAAAGTACATTATTCTTATTAAGATTACCATCATTTCTGATGTGCAGTCAAATTGACGTCTGACATTTCCAGCAACATGTCTCACGTCTGACAGCTCTTGTTTTTGCAGGATGTGTCGCAGCTGCGTCCCACGCTGATAAAACTCGTGTATCTCGGGTGAGATGCAAAGTCACTTCCTACAGTCTGCTCGAACCTCCCCCCCCCTGCGGTCGTCCGCTTCCACCAGGCACACAGCTGCCACGGCTTCGGAGCAAATTGCCCGAAGCTCGGAATCGCGCCACTGGAGGGGGGGGGGGGGTACCGGAGCAGCGCTGGACGAGTTTGCTGAAGACCTGCAGCGAAGTTTCAGAAAACTCAGCCTTCGACAACAGGAAACGAGAGAGAGAGAGGAGAGAGAGAGAGAGAGAGAGAGAGAGAGAGAGACAGCGAGAGCGCCACCGACGCAGAACTGAAACCTGCGCCCCTGAGAAGGTAACGCAGCTTTTCTCTCCTCTCGGCCTCGTTCGCTAGTCTGCTTTTCACAGCATCACAGCTTCAGTCCGCCAAAAACCGCCACTCGACAGTTGGCATGGAGAGGATCTTATTTCGTATGTATATGGATGGTATTATACAGCGGAGGACTTTTCTAAACGAAAGAAAATCGGTGAAACTTTCGTCTGTGTTTTCAGAAAGGTACATTCTCTTCGTAATCATAATCAGTATAAATCGTTTATATCCTATACATGACGCGTGTTTTCTACTTAAAATTGTATTTGTCTGAACCAACCTGTTGTTTGACTGGGCTCAAATATTAGAATTACAGTTATCAGGACTTTTACTTAGCCATTACTTCCAACGATATAATATTCATCCTTTGCAAGTTTTTATGTCAGTGGATTTTCATAGATCTGTCTCTCAGTGTTTGTGTCTGTTTTAACCCCCCCCCCCCCCTTTACATCATTTACCTTTTTCAGCTACTATCCAAGTACTGTTTAAATGTTTTATGTCCACTCTGCTCTACACTCAGATACTTTATTGTCGCTAGGGTTTTCATTCCCATGTACATGTTTTGTGTTTTCAACATAATGCGTCTATGTTTTGTGTCTCATCAGTGAATGACATCCATTGTAAAATGTCTGTATGAAAAGGAGTTTTAGCGTGTTTTGTTCACTTAAAATGAGTAATGAGGAGACTACAGTCGTGGTGGTGGCTGCTAGTCCACGCAGACCGATGCCATTAATCTGTCAGTGGAGAGTTTTAATGTCACACTAAGTTGTTTTCCAACTTGTCAAGTAACACAGCTTATGAGGAAGCACAGCACCCTGGTAACAATCTATGACAGGTTAAATGTCAAAAAATCTTGGCAAAATACACCAGGACAAAATACTAACCATCATGGACATCAATGCGAAGATGGTATTGGTCTCGGCCTTTTTGAACCGAACATCAGCGACAAGCTAAGACATACTGTCTGTATTTCAGGTCGGGCCCGGTCCTCGTGTCTCTGTAGCTCCAGTCCCACCATGTCGCCCGGCTGTCTGTGAGCTGAGGCAATGGAGAGCCCGTCCTCCACAGTGAGGCGGCGAGCCTGGATCAACAGCAGCCGGCAGTGGCCCACTCTGGACCCCGAAGGGCCGCTGTGCAGCCTCCCATCTGCCTCTATAGCAGACGACGATGTCTTCTCTGATGGCAAGTGCAAACTCGGGAGTGTGTGTGAGATCCGATCACAGATCTGTCCAGTATCTACAGTTTGGGTAACAAATGATTAATCTAGCCCGAGGAAGGAAGTGAGGGACTTTTTATGACCAGTGTATCAACACTGTAAATTTTCTTTTTATTACAAATACATATAGTTAAAGAAATTGCCCAAATGACAAATAATTAGATGACTTCTTCTTTTGGAAATAGCATATTTTACAGGATTTCTTAAATCCAATCAGAGGTTCCACTTTTTCAGAAAGCAGAATATGTCCAAAGTTATAATAGACAGTATGAATGTTTGTTAAAAAACTGTGACATAGAGTAATAGAAGCTGCGGAGTTGTTTATTTAACTAGGATTACTCATAAAGCTAAGTGTTGTACATGTATGATTTCCACAGGATGCTTCACAGGAAAGATTGAGAGCTGGCTCCTGGGTTGTGGGTGAGTCTGCTTACTCTACTCGTTGATGATATTTTCTCAGCCCAGACTATTACGGACACAGTGTCAGGAAACTGGTTTTACAAAACAACAGCAGGTTGAAAGTGGAAACTCTCTGAGGTCAGCTGTTCCAGGAAGATGGCGCAGGAAGGTAGCCACAATATTGTTTTCACCACAAAATAGCCTTAGATTTTACGGTTACAATGGAAAAATAAGCTTCTTTTATTTCTTAAAGTCCATAATTTAAGACTACGCTGAACTGACTTTGGCTGGACTGGCAAAGTGTGTCCTCAGGAGATCTGCCAGTGTTCAAAGATCGCTGTCTAGGCCATGACATGCATACAGACGGCTTTTTAAGCTAATGTTGAACATGTTGAAAAGGTTACTCTCAGGATATAGATGCACACATTTCACCGCGTCTTCCTGCCCTGAGGCTCTTTCACCAAGAAAGAACACAACCTAAGCCCTTTGCCTTCTTTCAAGATTTCCTTGTGGTTAAGAGTAAAATCAGGATATAACTAGAGGGAGATAACAGTTCCCTTTTCCTGTAATGAAAATGACTGAGGGAAGGAGGTGAGCACACAGAGACATAATTTAATGTCTCTTATATCGGTCATTGAAAATGAAGCTGCCAGTGAGGTACCACAGACAGTGTGTCAGCATCAAAATGGCTCCTGACACAAAGAAATAGTACAGTAAAGGGCGAAGTGTGATGGTTTATGCGTTCTGAGGACTTGACATGAAAATGACCGGACGGGTTTGGAGGTGTCGGGAACATTTTCTACAAGAGGAAGTTGACAGACTTCAGCAGGCTGTTAAGAAAAAGTAGAGCTGAGTGTTTCTCAGAAGTGTTTACTGTAGATAAGCTGCTATCGTATGCACACGCATTCACTTATATGATAGAAGACACATGCAGCAGATTACACTGACCGCATATATGTGTGTGTGTGCGTGTGTGTGCGTGTGTGTGTGCGTGTGTGTGTGTGTGTGTGTGTGTATTTGTGGGTTAAATATTGGAATATGTCTTACAGGTCAGAGGCCTGCTCAGAGAACACCGGCCACCTGAGTTTTGGTGAGCAGGAGCTGAAATAAAGCCTTTTCATGAATAACAATGTGTCATTTACCATATGTCATTTTTGAGACATGTTTTAGTCACTAAATGTTTTAGTAAATGCAAATCAAATGTTTACAATAAACGTTTCTGAGTGTAAAAATGTAAGTGTAAAGTAACCAGTAAATAAAGCTGTCATATGAATATGGTGGAATAAAAAGTGCAATATATCCCTCTGAATTGTAGTGGAGGGGACGTATTAAGTAGCATGGAATGGAAATACTCAAGTAAAGTACAAGTACCTGAAGCTTGTACTTACGTACAGTACTATGTGTGAAGGCATTTAAATCAATGACTGTGTGTCCTCTCTTCAGAGTCTGTGCTCAAAGCCAACAACCCTGATGATGACCTGAGTCTTGGTGCTGATGGTAAGTACACACACACACACACACACACACACACACACACATGTACACACAAGCAGGCACACATACAAAGGGAACTAACAAAGCAGGAAATGTTCTTATAGGAAAATGAAGTATGCATCATGAATGTTTTTTTATTCCCACTTGTTCCCACTTGCATTTTGTAATAGTGACGGTGACACTGACCCATCTATGCATATCAACCGTAGTACCTCAAGGGAACTTCCATTGCTACACGGTGTTACTGTATCTCTGTCAAGGAGGAGGGTTTTTGTGAGAGTGTGGGGTAGAGAGTACTTTTCTGTTAACACCTCAAAAGTTAATAATCCATGAAAGATTTTGTTTTTTTTAAAATATGAAATGTTACTACACCTAGGAATATAAAACCACATCAGGGCCACACACGCAGTGTTTGCATTAGAAAAGAAAGTTCTTATTGCAAGGTCAAAACATTGATTTATCTCACAAAATAAGTGGTACTTTGTGTAATATTACACCCTCTGCATCAGTTTAACTTTACTGAACGTGACTTATAAATTCATCTTTGAGTGACATCCTGGTTCAAGTTTTGCATTACACCTGCAGCCTCTGTCAACACGACTGGGCGCAAGATGGTAATGAATGCACACCTGGAAGTGCTGTGGTGTTAATCCAAATTTCACCAGGGCAACCCACCCAACGCATACACCCAGGCAAATATGTGAATGGGCAGGGGTTTGCAAATGAACTGTGAGGCCAGCATTCAGATGCATGTCTACACGCTGTATTCCTCTTTCATTCCTTTGTTTCAGCTTCTCTGTTAAATGATGGAGAAATTTCAAGTGAAGCTGGGTGAGTAGCAACTGTAATGTTACAGTAATAGTGAAAATTGAACAGCAAACCACAAGAAAGAAGGACCCTAGTACTATTGAATTAGTGAATATTACTTTATATGAATCCATTTAGCTTTAATCATTACACTGACACAGGCCATTCCGTATTTTTCACTCCATCTCCTATTTTCCGCACAAGAACACAATTTACTTAGGAGAGAAATGAGCTGTTTCTCATGTTTTAGACAGAACTAGAGGAATAGGAACAGGTCTCCTCACTGATTTTTTTCATTTCTTGGTTACAACTCTGCAAACTGAGACTGTTTCTATTGAAATGGTTCAGAAGTGTGAACTCACTTGAATGTAGGCTAAAATATGGTCCATCTTATGCACTTCTTTAGTTTTGAAAGAATATGTGAAGACATGGGACTTTCTGAATTTACTACATCCACAGTAAAAAAACTTGAAAGAATGGACTGTTGTTATTTTTTCTTCTTTTTCTCACTCATGAAGCCCACCACAGCATCCTGCCCCGATACGACGACACAGCAGACTCACCAGCAGGTCAGTAGCCAACCTCTTCCACCAAAGTCAACAGATCAGATCATCATATTTTTGGAAATGTAAATCGAAAACAAAGTGAGGCTTTGTGTTTGCTTTTCAGCTGACTCCACTTTGATTACATTCTGAGGCATAACTATTTTGTAACTATTTTATTAACCTAATTTAATGTAACTCTCACTTGTCTGTAGCACCCCTCATCCTGGACTATGTCTGCCGTCAATGAACCTGGGCCACAGCATGGCCTCCAGCTGCCTCTCCTCCTCCACCTGTAAAACTACATCAAGGTGAGGCTGCAACACTTTCAAAAGACTCATTACTCTGTAGGTATGCAGACTGATAACCAGGCTCTTTGCTCTTAACATTTTTCTTTTCCTTACTTTTACCTGAATTATACAGTACATACAATATTTATCCTCTTTATTCTATTGTCTTCTATTCCCATGTTTCATTATTATGTAAAGTGCTTTGTATCTTTTTTTCATAAGTGCCCTACATGCTTGAACACAACATTTTCTCTCCCTACTCTCACACATATACTAGTGTTTCAGAGGTCCTGCAGATGTGTACTGAAGATGCAGAGGAGACGTTGTATGAGCTGGGTTTCGGCTGCGACGAGCCACAGGTCACTGTTCGCATCCCTCCTCGCTTCTTCACCTTCCCCTCTCAGGCTCAGGGCATCAACTTCCGCCTCTTCCTGGACTCACAGCTACGGCGGATACGAGAGGAGGACCCCAGCCTCTCTCTTGCTAGTAAGACTATGGATTTACTAAGTCACTCTGCTGTCAGCTATCGTTGTCATATGATAAGGTGAAATAATTCTGAGATGTAGTAAATTAGATCCATATTTCTTGAATTAATTTAGATTTTATACTTCCCACAGGTCGTTTCAGGCAAGTCCAGGTGCTCACAGCAATGGCCAATGCTTTTTACTCCCTCTACTCCCACGTGTCCCGCACCCCACTTCAGAAACTGGCCACGCCAGAGTTTACCTTCTCGTCTCCCGTGGAGAGGATCGAACGCTTTAGGAGCAGCGTTCGCAGTGAGCCGCGTTCTCCGGTGGAGAGGCTGAAGGACACCGTGTCCAAGATGTGCCTCTACACAGGCTCTCCTCGAGGTTCAGACTCCACCTCTCCTCAGCCCTCACCCAGTAAAAAGTCCAGCCTCACTGATGTTGTGGATATAGTCCTGGTGAAATTCAAGAATGGGGCTTCCAAGAAACTGGATTTGGGGGAATATAATAGGAGTAATTCAGCTGTGGATGTTAGACTTGTCATGGATGATGATAGATCCTGGAACACTGGGAAAGAAGAGCAAACACAGCATACTGCAATGAACATAGACATTGTTCAGGTTGAAAATAAAATCTGTCATAAGGAGATGCAGAGCAGTAAACAAAGAGATAATACTGATGAAAACAGCGTCCAACCAACAGACCCTGACAGCAGCACTCACAGTATAAGAACATCTCTAGCATCATCATTATCAGGAGAAACTGTGATAGAAACAGATCATCGGTTTCTTTCATGTCAGGCAGAGCAGGACTCATGTTCGACTCAAAGTGACACAAGTACAGCTGAGCCAAAGCCTGTTGCCAAGGTTACATATGATGTAATCTGCCCGCAGATAGTCGAGAGCATACACCAGGCACTGTTCTGCTGTCAATGCACACACAGTCCAAAAACAAATACCTTACCTCTTATCTCCTCTGAGACAGAAAGCACAGATAGATCATGTCCTGGATCATATAAACCCCATAAACAAACCTCTATCTCTGAGCCTGATGAGGACTCCCACACAGGTCATGTTGCCTGTTCGGGAGAAAACAGGCAGGCTGGCAGATCACTTCCTGTCCTGGCCTCCAATGGCAGCTATACCCATTACTGCATCACTGTGACTGGCTGGGAGGGGGGTGATACTTGTTCCTGTTCCTTGAACGCAGCAGATTCCAGTCAAACTTCGGCTGTGCCGCCTGCCCAGACACGTGAGGAGTCATTTAACGAGGGGAAAAGCCGGTACCTGAATCCACCGATGCATCAGGGCCTGGAGCACTTCCCCAATAACCTACAACAGGTCAACTCTTTTGAGATGGAGGAGGTACAGTAATGAAACAACAGTACTGTACATGTACAGGGATGTAAGGCTGAACACAGGTGGAAAAAAAAAACCTTGAAATATTTTTGTTTTCACAAATTGCGATGGTTTAAAGGAAAAATACGCAATTTTTCCAGATATAATTACAAAATTTACTTACTCTTTAGGAGAAAATGGACAACTCATATTGATATTGTTCAGTTCAAACTACCATCCTAGTCATAGACTCTTTCCCCAGTGGATGGGTTTTGGTTCTGGCTACTGACTCATCATACATGGCTGTCTGGTGTGGTGTTAATGGGTAACTGTCAAATAAATTAATCAAGTTGCCCTGCGTTGTGCCAACAGTTGCAAAGCGCTGTCAACTCAGTGCCTGTTATTGCGCCACCACATTTTTATTAAATCCCAATTTTCTTTTTTCAACAGTTTGTTCTATCGTTTTTAAGTTCTCAGAATGATCTCGCTTCATCCGTCAAGCAAGCAAAGCACGATTTTCAAAACCAGTAAACAAAATGTAATGAGATCAGGCTAAATAACGGTATGTTATTTATCAGATGGATTGGACCATTTACCTTTAATATTAAAAAGGAAAAAATTAACAACTGATACCACTGAACCTCTGATATACTCTCAGTAAACAGGTTTACATAGTGTACCACGATGGGCCTAGTGTAGATGATCACATAGCATCCTTTGTGATTACATAAAAGTGTAAAATGTGATGATGATAAAACAACGTATTGTTCAGGCCGAATGGTTTACAGATTTTCTTGATATTGTTTCCTAAATATTCAAGAGTCAAAGCAGACGTACAGTGTATAAAATATGCTTTATACTTTTCTTCTCAATAGGTGCATAGTGCAGGAGAGGAAGATTTTGTGCAGTCAGATACAAGAACAACAACTTCACTGTTGTCCACGAAACATCAATGCAAAGGTACAGTATAGTTAATATTTTCTTTGTGTGTGACTGACATTTTCTGCATGAACATAGAAGGTCGAAGTCGGTCGTTACAACTGTAACTTTGGTTTGCTGTATTCGAGGTTTTACAGAAACATGACTTGTCATAATTTCAAAATAGCTGTTTTTAACACACCGGTCGGCGGTTTGTGTGTCTGTCAAATTCACAGCAAAAGCAGCCTGTTTAAACAATAAGAAGCGAAGTCGAGTGAAGAAAAGCATGTTGTCAGTTTACACTGTAACAGCTACTGTTACCAGAGTGCTGCACACTTTCCCTGAGGGTTTTACACAAGGTTGTTTGTAGAAATACAGATTTTTGTGAGCATAAAATTTCTTACTTAACTTGAATATTTCACTTTGGCCCTAGCTTGACATGAGGAATTGAATAGTTTAGACAGATTTATGTAGAAAAGGGTGTATGTTGTGAGCGTGGAAATGAATTTATCAGGTAAGGGAGGTTTCTAACTGAGTGGCACAAGTTTATGCAGGTTACTTTGCAGGTGTATTTGTCACTGGGAACATACCGAATGTGCCTTTGTGTATGTATTCAGGTCAGACGGCAGCTGCATCTGTACAATGGTATATAGTGCCTGGAGTTGTTAGCTGACTGTGTTTGTGTCCTTGTCTAGGTGAAGTTGTCCGGGGCGACAGCATGCAGTCAGACAGCAGCGGCTATGCAGACGAAGAAGTCAGTCCCTCAACAGACAGACATGGTAGATGACAGGAAACACAGAGCTCCATGTAACACGACGTTCAAAGGAGTATTTTCTCACCTGTGGACTTTACCCTGCACTGAAAATTTCAGTTTCTACAACTCATGATTTGGAAAGTGCGTCCAAGCGAGGGCCTGCAGTCAAACAGGCCCAAAAGATTAAAATGTCATGGTTCTGTAAGAGACTGATACACATGCGAAGCTTTCAGAGGAGAAAAAAAGACGCTTTCTTTCCATTAGGAATGGTTTGGGACATACAGAACATTCACCCCCCCCCCATTGCATATACTCAATACAGAATATTGTAAATAAGTAAACATAAAGTTGTTGAAAAGCTTTGATGAATACTGTGTGCAATATATTTGAATAGAATGGTTAGTAAATCTGGAATTACAGCAGGTTCAATTTATTACAACAGTTTGCAGTAAATGTACAGAAAATCTTTTATTGGAAACAAAGTCAATTTCACATGGAGCTCACACTTCAGTGACAGTTTAACTATTTTTTTTTGTTTTAAATTGGACATTTTGTACTATGACAAATATGTCTATCTCAAACTTAATAACATCAGCAGCGATGTCAATTGTGTCAGCACCTAAAATTCACTAAAAACCAGCAGTTAACTTCCTTATTTCGATAATCGGAGAACCAATACGCAGATCTGCCTTTCCGGAGAAACTGAGGTCAGTGTTACATCAAACACGCTGCTACACTTGACACCAGACAGGGTTGATGTACAGAAACGTGGTCAGCCCACGTTGTGCAAAGGACATTATCTTTTCAAGTAGTGCAAACTGCTTAATATTTTCAACACTTAGTTCAGCAGAGTGCAAGGCAATATATTAACAGATACACAACTACAGTAAGAAAGCTGGTAATGAAACCTTACACCAGGAAAACAAGCAGTCTGATAATATCTGGAAAATCATCTGTTTTCAAATGTCATTACAGGAATCATAGTCACACTGACAGAAAACAAAAAACAAAATCACGGTTTCAAATTAAAAATGAAACAATACTGGCATAAAAAACACTTAAACATTCTTTAGTTTATAACTTTGAAACTCCACATTAGAATATGTGGTAGCTTTATTTGTCTGGTCTATGATATTGCAAATAAAAGGTTAAGGTTTTGTTTCATGACCCATTAGTTATCAGAAGAGTCAGTACTTTTGAAGCCCTTTTGTTTTACACAGAAATTGATTTACAAAAGGTCCTAATGCAAAGATCTCAAACTAAAATAAGGGTAATAGAGAAAATGGTAAATTTTGATGCATTGATACTTGCAGTTTGCGTTGTTTTCACATTCAGGAGTGAAATGAAGCAATAAGTAAATTTTAAATTGAATTGTTATGTTATTTCAACTATCCTCACAATTAAAAGACATAGTATGATTATTTCCTCTCGTAGTGTTCATATGTTTAAAAGCTTCTGATGATTGTGTTGAGAGTTCCTAAAATGATCTGAAAGCCATCAATTTATATCTTGCAAGGAATTCTATACAGGGCAAAATTACAGGGCAATTCATATTTTAGATCTCCTGAGTCAACTGATCTACCTCACAATTGTACTTCAGTAAATGCCAAAGAGTAACATGATTAGAAAAAGTTCATTTCAAATAAACCTAATGAGTTCAAAATGTGTGTTAGATACAGATCAGTTTTAAAGTGAGAGGGAAAAATGTCCAAAATTCAATTCTTTAAGTACGTCTGTGAAGATTCTCAAATTTTTAAGGCCAAAAATTAAGAACATCACAGAGACAGTTTGAGTATCAGGGGTTCAAATGAATATACAAGAAAAGCCACATTTTTCAAGACTCATACAAACTCATCTGTAAAAGGGGCAGTCTTTAAAATAATTATCCTCTGATATTTATTCAGCAGAGTCTCTTTCTCCATGTTTCAGCAGCATGGTGTAATTTTTGTTTGTTTAAATGTCCATCCATGAGACTGGCAATTCCACAGCCCAATTTCTACAAACCTCTTTGACCTTTTGCACTTTTTTTGTTGCACCAGATTTTCTGTCACCATTTTTTTGGGAACTCACTGCAAAAGCACTGTTTAAAATTTCAGATAGAGACTTTTACAATTTTAGATTTAAGTAAACACAGCTCTAAATGGATGGGAAGCGAAAACTAAAAATACTAAAAATGAATTTTGAAATTATCTGTGACAAATATCCAAAATGTCAAGGAGAGGAGTATAGAAGAGTGTTTGGGCAACTAAATGTTCAGTGGTGACAATTAGAAATCAAAGCAATCAAAGAGGGGCTCCAGGAGTTAATTTTGGGACAGAAAAAGTCTCGATTTCCAAATTTGAGGTAATTCATGGAATTTGAACTCGTCACAAAAGAGCTTCCGTCGTCCAAAGTGGAAACTTATCCTGTCAATGTGTGGTTGCAAGTTCGAGTCTGTCAGGAGGAAGATGACATCACTTTCCTCCAGCCATGATTTTGAGGTACTGCAGTGCATTGTGGGCTGCGTTGGCTCGGGCGGCGTCTATACTCGGAGCAAAGCCGTGGCACACTGTGATTGGCTGTGTGGACAGCTCCACTAGACACTGGCAAAGGCCGCTCAGACTGCGCTCCTCTGAAACGAGAAAGAACAAGATGTTGAAAATCATCAACATCGAATAAATTCTAATAATAAAAATAATAAGCAATGTTTCTACGCAAAGTTATGTGATAAGCAGCAGGAAATCAGCAATGTGTAGTATACTAGACACCATATATAGTGGAGTATGACAGAGGATCAAGAGATATTATATTACATCTATTATAGTGTATATACTGTATAATGTAATATAATATTGTATTTATATGTAAGCATAAGAGCAATATGATAGAAACTAATATAGCAGTGTACACCAGAATACAGTATAATATGATAATAAGTAATAAGTATATTAATATAATACTACTACTACTACTGCTACTACTATTACTACTACTACTGCTACTACTACTACTACTTATTTCTATAAAACTAATTAATTTCTTAAGAAAAGTATTCAGCTGCAACTACTAGTTATTATCTTATCTATTAATATATTTTGAATCATTGGATTATTAATATTTTCTGTAGAATTTAAAGTAATGACAGATCCAATGCTACAAAACTGAGAAAACCAAGCAAATCTGTGATTCTGAAACCCACAAATGTTTGGTCTTTGTACTTGATAAAATTGGTATTAATTCGTTTTTGGTTAAAAGATAAATCATATGAACTTTTGAGTGTTAATCTCATAAGGTTTATATCAGGGTACTGGTTCCTTGAGAACACCCAGCACAAATATTTTAACAAATTTTTAAAAACTGATTATTTAATGGTCAATAAATGAACTTCAGCACTAAATTAGTCCCAAGCTGTAGCACAACCGAAAATTCTTGTGCATCTGTGAGGTGCTGTCCACAAACGAAATGGTTCACCTGCACTGAACTGTGACAACATGCAGCTGAGAGCTACTTCCTCCATATCTGATGACAGTAATAGTAACCACACAGCATCCTATTTGTTTTTTGGCATGCTGCCATCAAAATATGCCCATGATGCTCTGCAAGTCTTAGTTTGTGCAGCTGTCGTAAACCAGATGTGATAGCAGTAGGAGGCTCTGAAACCAAACAAGAATCCGTACACAGATGCACAGTGGAAGCTCAACTAATTCACAATATTTGCATGCTCCTAAGTGAAATGCAGCTCTTCATGCATGTAGACACATAGCCGGTTATGCCCATTCGATGACAACTCAACTCCTCTTAACCTTTCGATGTAGTCAGAATGTTGTGCTCAGCAGAAGCGAATGTAACTGTAATTTGCTCGTTTGCGAACTCACCTAGATCCAGATAACTGACGTCAAAGCGCTGCTCGGCAGACAGGTCACTCAGCAAGGAGCAGAAGTTGGAGTCGGAGGGCATGCCGAGAGGGTGGCTGCGGAGCTGGAGGATCTTCTCTCCAGCAGAGTTACGCAGAGAGTCCCATGTGCAGCTGAAGCCTTTACTTTTGCCCGACTCGGCTCTGCTCCCCATGTGCTGGGTGTGCAGGAGAGATGAAATAAGGTGCAGTTAAAAAAACACTATTATTATCTGCCAGCAAGATTTATGAGTAAGAAAAGGGGTGATGGGGTGACGGGGTGACAGGGCGACAGGTGCATATTTGAAGGACAAACAATTGGCAGTAGCCGACATTATAAAGCACTATGTAATGCAAATATCTGCATGCTATTAGGGGGAAATAATTGAGAATTTAGTAAGTACTTGGGTTTTAGTCATTTACGATGCAGCGGTGTGCATCCTCTTCTGTAATGTGCCGAATAATTTACCATGCAGGATTTCCTTAAGCTTTGTCAACGTTTGCACAGAGAAGGTCCGTTTCTGTTTGTTTCTCACCATGGTGAACGTGTCATCTTCCGTGTCAGCATCGTTGCTGGTCCTCAAGTCTACTGGGACGTCGTGTATACGCGATAACATCTTAGCTGCTGCGTTTCTCTTGGCTAGCTTCTTGGACGTACCACTTCCTAGAGACAAACTGGAAATCATGAGTAATGTTGCACAAGCAAATGGCCGCTGATTGATAACTGGTCTGACTACATCACAGTAAGAGCTTATAAGCAACCAAAGAGTTTGCTCGTATACCTTGTAAACACACACAACACGCACACTCACAGAATTAAACATTATGAAGTTTACCGATTTCCACAAATCTCTCGACTCTGCAGGTCATGGTGAACTCTTTGCGATGCGCTGGACCAGACTCCTGGGTGACCGTGTACTCTGGCAAGCGCCATCCTTTCTGCACCACCAGTTCCTGGCAGAGGCACACAGACAAATAGTAAAAATAAAAGACACAAAAAGGCATGAAACTGAAAACTATTCAGATATTGTTAATGACACAAACTGGGAAGGACTGATGAAACAATGACAGTATTCATTAGAAGAAAGTCAAACAACAAATTCAAACTTTAACTACAGCAGTTTTCTTCACCTGCAGAGCCCCTACAGGGTTACATTCAGACTGCTGAGAGCTGCCTGAGGTCTTCATCTCTGACTGGGACCTGCACAAAATATGAAATATAACAGCTCAGAAGAGGAAGTAGTAAAACCACACAGACCTCAATCTTGCATTTGTTCAGTGTTAAAACATTCTACATATCAGGCAGATGACAACCCATCAGATATACAGAGCATACTGAGATGTTATTTTGACAGCTGATGTTCTGATTCTGGAACCACACATTTTTTCCCCCCATTATATGTATCTTTTTTAACAGTAGAGCCAGTGGAAAGAAATGAAAAAAAAAAAAAAAATAGGAAACTGACCCGTCTCCATCAGTAGACACGTCAACCCCAATAAACCCGTCTACTCCAACTCCAACTCCAACACCAACCCCGGTGGGACCTCCGAGACCTCCTTTGAGCATCTTCAGAGCAGCCTCAGCTGCTTTGTGCTTGGCTGCCTTCTTGCTGGGCCCTTGGCCGGTGCAGCTGATCTCTCCGACGGAGACGCGGAAAGTGAAGTTGGGCTGGTGGGCCTGTCCCTCGGCCTTCAGCAGGTCATACACTGGGGTCTTGCCTATCCGCGTTCCATACTCCTGCAGCAGACTGATGGGCGTCTTCCCGGGATTCACAGCCAGCATTTGCTCAATACTAAATAAAAGAAAAACCCAATGCATGAGATGGACTGTTGACTGCAGCATGTCAGAGGAAATTAGGCCACGCAGTGCGTTTTTGTCCTTTTGACTGTATCTTTTACATTTTTTTCTAATGCTAAAATGTATGCACCCACCTAAATTACAGAAGGAGGCACCTGTTTCTGAGAGACTTCTCCCAACACCTCAATACAACAGAGTTGAAGGGAGTTTTAGTAGTACTCCCAAATTGTGCCTCTCCAGAAACAATATCCTGGCTATACAAATCCAGAAAGGCTCACTGTGAAGTCGAACCATTCTTCAAATAACCATAATCTAAAATTCCACATATCTCCTCTTTATTGTGGTGACAGAAATTTAAGCAGCGGAAATGAACCTGAATATATCCACGTGGGCTAGATACCCAGAGATGACTGAGAAAAAAAAAAACTTTATTGTGATCTTAGGTGAAATGACTCTCTAAGGGAATAATTCCATACACAAAAGCAAATATATGTATAAGGACAAACAATCCTATAGGGGAAAATGGCTTACAAAAATCTGAAAATGCAGGTTTCCAAGTCTGTGCACTGATATCTGTATGTTAGAACACACTGAATTAGCATTACAGATTGCTATCTACAACCAGAGCAGTTAATTGCTTAGAGTTTTTGCTCTGTCTTGATCTCTTTATCGGCCTGAAGACACTGCTACAGGTTATTAGTACAGTTACATATTGTGCTACAGGTGTCTAATAGCACTTGCGGGTCTCTGGGTCTCTCTGGATCCAGTAATTCAGCAACCACACAGTAACCAACAGGTCCAGCTTCCACGGACTTAATAATCATCAATCAGCACGACTACAGTTACCCTCGTCAGTCACACTCAGACACATATCTGGCACCTTATTTTGTACGTAGCCGAGTAGAGTTTGTACTGTCTAAATTACGGCATGTTCGTAAGAATTCAGAGCACTAGTTCAATAGTAGCAGCAATTCGGAAAAACCCACTAATAAAGGGCTCTAATGGTCAGTGCTATGTTAGCTTAGCCTCTGTGCATCTTCACCTGGAGCACCCGGAGTTTCTCTTCCAGCTGTCCGATGCTGTCTCGTCGTTCATTCCCTATTTCACGCAGACGATCGGTTTCGGATGGCAAATCCCCCCACCAATACAGACACTTCGCTTTTCATTAGACGGTATTTTCCCAGACAGTTGGTGAGGCAGCGGCATGTGAAGAGCAGACGAAGCGCCCTCAGCTCCGATAGAAAACAGATATGACGCATGACGTCTGCCGGCGAAACGCGAACTCTCATTGGTCCGAAGAAACTTTGGCTTAGTTCGTTTTGCGCACCGGGAGGTACCGACGGAGAATGCACAATACAAGGCAAAAGGTACGAGCAGGCACTCGTGCAGCGACTACTGGACGATTGTTCCTTTACACCAACAGAAGCAAGTGAATTAAAAAGAAGTACAGAGGTATCTCTGTCACTAAAATATTAATATATAAAAATATTCATTCGAAAGTAGAACTCGCCCATTTGAAAATGTGTATACCTTAATCTACAAACCTAGCTACTTACCTAGCGTTAGCTAGTACAGTAAAATGAACTATAACGTAAATAAGGTGCCGAAGGGAAGGAAAAATATCTCGGTAAATTTTCACTTTCATGGTTTTTAATTATTAACGTAAGTGCAGGAACTGTTGCATTCCAAAATAAAAACACAAAAAAAAAAACCCCAACAACTTTATGAGCCAACTAAAATCTTCAAAATCCTGTTGTCAAAAAACTGCATCGGATGAAAAAGTACCACAGAATGTAAGTATTCAAGTACAAATATACTTGAGTAAATGTTAGTTGTTGGTACCTCGTTTCGTAGGCCAGTTTTGGTTTTGTACAGCGTGTGAGCAAGTAATTATCCCACAATTTATGTTTTCTCTCCTCGGGGTAGCTTGTTGGACTGTAAGTTATTTGTTTTGTTTTTGTTTAAGGTTTGCACTTAATTATAGGCTACAGCAATAAAAAAAAGTATTTGCTGTGCTGAACAAGTTTTATTGCACCCTGTCTCTCTCTGCAATCATTTGTTACGACTAAAGTGGACCAGAAGAGGGCGACAGTCAGTCACTGATCTGCCCGGCTGACAGGCCTCTCTGTCGGGGCTTTGTTAGAGCTGTGGGGCCCCTGGTTCGCCTGGCACCTGTTATCTCCACTATAGACCAACAAGGAGACACGGGAAATTTCATTGGTTTAGTAGACGGACCATTCTTAAGCTAAAACTGAGAGTTTGGGCTCAGGCCCGCTGCAGTGTCTCAACTCAAAAGACCTTAAAGAGATACATCTCTACATAAATAACAGTAGTGACACACTTTACTTATATACCATCCATCTAAAGAAAGTTAAGAGGCGTTTTACATGGGAGAACCTTTTGGCGCTACAATTTAATATAGTGAAGGAATTAAAAGTACAAAAAAATGAAATAGAAAAGTTTCCCAGTAGTCTAAACAACAGTCCTTCACAAATCAAAGTGGTGCAGAGCAGTATAAAAACAAAATACGATACAAGAAAATAAAAGCGTAGCCTAGTAGATAACATGTTTAACAGACAACAGTCCTATCTAGTCTACCTGGCCTGACCAAACTTTGAATTCAAGTCTGTGTGTTGTGTGTAGAGGGGTAGGAAGATTGCATTTATTTATAATTTAGGCAAGCAAAAAGTGATGGCGTCAACAATACTAATTTAGGTCCCTGTTTCTCTTTTTAGTTTAAATCAATGCCTTGGTGAACACCCAGAGGAATCAAGCAGGGCCTTTTAATCTTTTGGACCCACTAGTTCAGGACCTTCTGCCCAACTAATGTAGCAGCACTTCCATAAAATATTTCAGTACATTTTCCACCTTTCCATCATTTCCTTTATTTCTGTGGCTCGTCAATTAACCCCATGATGGTTTGCTCATAAACCTCTGCTGGCCACCGTTGAAACAGAGCTCGGATTCTGATGTCTTCATTCACTGGCATCAGTGTGTCAATGTGGATAAGCACATTTTGCCAAATGCAACACAAAGCGAACTGGCCATGACAATGAGTAAAGTTGTCTCCCATTTGAACCCCCAAACCTACAATCAAAGCACCATGATTTATCTGTGACCCTCCTACTCATTATTCATACTTGCAGTGTTAATTAGCCTTGTTCACCAGGCCTTCATTTGTTGGTTGAAGGCCTTATTTTATTGACTTATAACGTGATAATGTAAGTGTTTTTATTGAGCTAGTGGTTAAAACACTGAGCGAATGAGATCAGAAATTAATACTGTCTTAGCAGTGACAATATACCTCATCCAAAATGTATGCACACATAGACGCACACATCCACAAACAAACTTTCCCTTTCCCTGTCTTGGACTAGCGCATTAGTATGTGCGGTTCTCTGGTTGCCAAAATCATCAGTAGATATCTTCAAGCATGGAGCTGTATGAATGCTCTTTTTCCCTCCATCCACAATATGATGTGTTTCCTTTTTTGTGTGTGTTTTGATCCCTCTCTTGCGGCCAAGCTGTGCTGTGGTGAGGCGCGGGTTCGAGTGGCGCTCCTGTGTTATTTTTGGCAGCAGCAATGGTTGGTGGCTGTTGAGGAGAGAAGAGACAGAAGGGGGATAGCGTGAAGCCCGAAACCGAGGCTGTTTAAGGGATTTCTGTCTGAAGGAATTGCTTTGTAATGATCAGAGACTCATTATGGATGTGTGCATGTGTGCTCTCAACCATGAATACACACACACACACACACACACACAGAAAAAGGCTGGCATGCACATTTGTACATTTAACACTTCACAAACACCTCATATACATGTGCTCATTTACAGACCACACACTCAAAGTCGCTAAATTGCTTAACATGTTGAATGCTTACGTTTTCATAGAATCAATACCGTCCATGTACAATGAAACCTACTTTAAGATTTACCAACAAATTGAAATATTTGTCCTGATTTATTTTTCACAGTTAGTCTTTTCCTGTCACATGGGAACTATTTCTTGTTTGTCAACCACTTTGTTAATGCTCTCTCTCCTTTGTGGGAGTCAGTCTGAGACATGCTGCCTGCTCAGGCAACATGCAGTGTCAGACATTCACGCTCCTCCCGCTACGCTTCTGAAAACACCATTTGAAAAAGATTTTCTCCAACTCTATTCTTGGCCACAGATCAAGAGAACGTTATTACTCTACTTTATTTATTTATATATTGTGGTGGCAATGTGTTTGAACGTATGCGTGCTTGTATGTATGTGTGTAAGTGTGTGTGTGTGTGCGGGTGAGTGATATGTAATTGTGTATGTATGCGAGTTAACCCACAAAGATATTTCAATTTCTTCAGAATATTAAATAAACATGGAGCAGCAGCAACAGCTTCAGTGAAGCGCTGCCTGCCAGTGGGTTTTGGGTTGGATGGGTGGCGGTGCTGGTGGTGAAGGGGGAGAGGGGGTTTGTGGCCGTGGCTCTGGGGGGGTGAGGCAGCTCATGGTCAGGGCCCCCGCCGGACACACTGGCGCCTCGCGCTGGAGGACTTCTGAACCACCACACTCCTCCACCAAAACCCTGCCAACCCTGGCTCCATGCTCCCGCTTCCAACCCAAATCACTCAGTTCTCTTTCTGCATTTTGACTCTCTCTCTCTCTCTCTCTCTCTCTCTCTCTCTCTCTCTCTCTCTCTCTCTTTGTCTGTCTCACTGTCTCTCTCCCTTATCCCTCCTTCCTCCCTGACTCTCTTTCCTTCTACAGTTTCCCCATTCAGTTGATCCACGTCCAGATTCATTTGCTATTTGGCTGCCTTTCTTCTCTCACTTACCGCTTTACTTTTAGTGGCAGGTCTCTCTGATTGTGTTTTCTCTACCTTTTCTCATTTGGGTTTTGTGTATTTACATATCCACCAGCCTTTCTCTTAACTGTCTCTCTTAAATCCCTTCATTTTAAATGTTCCAGGGAAGTATTTAGTGGCTTGAACTTAAAAAAAAAAGAAAAGAAAACAAGAATGGTTTGGGCTGTGTGTCAGTCAAAATACCATCAAGATAGTAAGAATTTTGAAAAGGAAAGAACAGTTTATGGGTGTTCTAGATATTTGTAAGGGTATTAGGTTATAATGGGCCATCAATTTTCTAAGTGTTTTTCCAACCATCTCCAAAAGATATAGGGCTATTCTTCTTGTCAATGGGAAAACAAACTTTCCTTTGAGGTCAAAGACAAGTAAGCCATGCCACCCTTACTATATGAGGTTTAGTGTACATTGATGTTACATAATGAAAAATATTTAAGATAACTGATAAAGAGCTAAAGCATGAACTTTATTCTGGCATCTTGGGTATATGTAGTTTTTCAAAAAAAACCCTCACTGCACCTAGCTTACTGCTGTGCATAATTGAATTATGGATGTCAAACATCTTAGGCAGAGTGGATATGTCTTTACGTGTCACACATGCAATTTTCTTAACTTAATTTTCCCCTGGAAGCAATTTGTCATCCGGAGGCCATTAAATGGGAAGGATATTATCTTTTTAAAGGGGCACAGAGTCACCCACAACCCTCCCACAGCTCCTATAAACAAAATGGCCTCATTTAGTGGTGCATTTGGTGCTTTGGGCAGCAAGGGAGGACTCCCTTTAAACTTTAAAGGCATTTCTAAGGCTAGGAAAGGCTGTGACATTGTACGATGAGAAGCACTCCAAGTTTGATGATGCAAGGCACACAGGCTGCTGTTTGTTTTGTCAGAAGTGAGGGTCATCTAACCTCCATTATCAGTGTGTAATAATGATTCATAAAGTGCCAGGAGAAGAGATAGGAAGTAGTGCCGCAAGATACAGCATTGTTGCATCAGCTGGACTCAAAGGCATGTTGCCACAATGGGAACTGAATTTACTGCATGAATGAAGAAAAGCACATGAGGACACCTGACTGACTGAGGCACATCCTTTGTACTTCTTTGTAACACAATGCTGCTTCCTCTCCTGACATGTAAATGATGGCTTAAAATGATAAGCAAAGTAGACATAAAGTACATCTGCAAGATAGCATGACCTTTTTACCTCCTGCCCTCTCTTATCTGGTATGATTTCCTCTTTAACCCCTGTTTTATTTAGCCTGACCTCTTCTGCTCTCCAGGTCATGTTATGGTTCACTCAGGTCAGTTTGCCTTTCCCCTTTGCCAAAAACTCTTATCTTGTTTTTATTTATGGCCCGTTAGCTGAGCCTCTGGGCGTGCTGACATTCTTTCCCCTTTCTCCCCCCACACTGTCACAGAGACCCTGCCACACCTGCAGACACCTGTGCTTTTGTCCTGCCTCGTGCCCCCACTGCTCCCTGCGTACACTGGTAGTGAGCAGTAGGCACCTGTGCCTGTGGCTATGTCAGAGCACAGTCCATTGTTTTACTTGACTACTCAGTTTGGACAAGATAACAGCATGAAAAGTAGGTTCATTAGCATTTTTTTTTTGGTTCTCTCATTGTAAAGAGGTGGCGTCTGAGTCTCTCAGAAAGTTGAAGCTCCCTTTAGTAATTCATTAAGTGTAAGTTCGTCTAACTCATGTAGACTCACCTAAACACTGCTTGAGTGAATGTTTTAAAATTACCTCTTTGTGTTAGTTCGGTCGGAAATGGGCTGTGTGATGGCTTAAACAGGTGTGTCTGGGATCCTCTGGAATAACCTGCAGTCTGCAGTGACTTTGTAAATGGAGTGCAGGGGCATGAGTGGGTAAACCATATGGAACAGATTGTCCAGCTTCTGCTGCCATGTGTCACTGCATGTATATTTTCTTTTTATGACCTTATTTGAAGCAACACTTGATGTTTCCTGGATTTCTAAATAAGAGAAGTAAAAATAACATTAAGGCTACAGTATGCCACCACCACTGCTGAGGGAGTGTATTTTAAAAAGGCAAAAAATACCAGTAGCTGCAGAAGTTTTAAAAGCCACTGACCGTCTTCCTAACCCCCCACCCTTACTTGCTGGCCTGACACACCCTGCCCATACCCCATTCTCCCTGTTTGCCTTTTATGTTGTGGACTCGACCGTGCGCCCACTTCAGACCACCGTAAACATGTCGGTCCCTGATGACAGAGTCGGCCCCGGGACGTTTTATATAAATTGACCTCAACTACAGCTCATTAGAAGCCCTAAATTGGAACCATGCAGCCAGCGAAGTGTAAATGTTACAACAGGAGAGTCAGTAGCTTCATGGGGGTTCTAGCTGCACAGGTCATCACTTCTGTGATGAAAATCCTTACTTATATATAGCAGATGTTTGGTTTCCCGTAGCTTTTTTTTTTTTGATTAAGTAAATCATTTTTCCACCAGAGTAGGGAAGGATTTTAACACATCTCTAAATTTGTTTAATGTGCTTATCATTCTTTAAAAACATCACCCGTTACCAGTATGGTTATTAACATGTCATAAAGATTAACTCCTTCTATAATTCTTTGTCTGGCGCTACTTCAGAGCAGAGCACATCTTTTGCAGGCTTCATTTAGTCTTCCCTGAGGCTATCTCTCCTTTAATGCAGAGTGGAGAGTCCACCCACCTCAAGTATTTTTATTAGTCTGCAATATAGCCTTAATGACCTGACAGAAAACTGGACAGAGAGATGCACAAGTGCCACTTGTGACTTAAACTCTTGCACAAACGCAAGAAAGCGCCATGTACAGCGGCAGCAGAATCTCAAATTGGAGGTTTTTGATAGATTGTATAATATACTTGATGGTCAGCCCAGCTTCTTCTCTGCATTCGTATCTCCGCATCATGCCTTTCGTCCAGCATCCTGCCTTAATTGGAGCCCTTTGTTTGACCATCTCCCTCAATGAACAATACAGCCACAGCTCCCCTGTCCTAATCCCCTCTTCTCCTCTCGCCTCACTCTGCTGGAGCATCGCTCGCCGTAATTACCCCTCACAAACCGGAGAGTGGAGTGATTGTCTTGAGTGTAACTACAGTCCCTCTGAAAGGGGGTCATTGTGGGGAGTTAAGACTTCACATCAGTGGACGGCTTTGTTTGTGCTGCAAAAGATAATGAAAGTATTTGCTTGGCCAGGGTGAGATGGAAATATAGTAAGATATGAGAATTACGAGGAGAGGAGGGGATGAAGTGTGGAAGAGCAGCCTTCATGCTCAAAGAGCAACTGCTTTTCATTGTTTGCAACTGAAAGTCAAGCTGACATACTTGAACGTCCTTGTGTAGGAATAACACCAGCGAAGAAAATGCTTTTGAAATTTCTTTACTTTTTAAAGCACCAAAGTTGTCATGATTCCACACCATAGCTCTTACAACATGTATACCTTTGCCAGGTTTCATGCTTTATCACTATTTACAGTATCTTATACACTCATTTCACAACAAATCAGCAAACATTGGTAGTTCGTCACTACCATAATGAGGAAAATTGTGAACAACAAATTAAGCTCTTACGTTTTGTTTTTTTTTGTTTTTTTAACTGAAGCAACATAGACATCTTTCTCATCATGGAAGTAACACAAAATGTAGAAAATACATAAAAAAGTAGAAAAATAACACACCTAACAATATCTATATATCGTTGTAAATATATAGTATGTACAAACAAGGAGAAGCCCTTATTAATCATTACTTTGCCAGGTGTGGAAGACTTCACAATTAAAAGATTATATAGAAATAGTTTACACGCACATCAAACTTCAAGATCTATAAATAAATCTTTTAAAACATAGCCCCAAACTTCACGTTATAACTAATAAATAAGAAAAAAAAGTATTAATTTAATGCATTTTAATTTCTTTTTGGCCAGCTTCAATCATCTTGCGTTTTTTCAGGCATTATATTTCCTGCAGGGTGCAAGATAATCTTCCATGTGTATAATTTAAGACATAAATTAGATTATTTATGTAAATATGAAATTAAATTAGACATTGTAAGAAGCAAACAGCAAACAAAAGTGAAATGAAAAACCTTTTACATCAAAATGTCTTTGGCAACAAGAAGCAGTAAGTAAGACTGTCCTTTGATTGTTTCAAGAATAATGAATGAGTATCAAAGTACAGCTGTAAATCAGATTTTTCTCTAGGCATGCAATGCTCCATCAACTCCATCATCCTAACCATAAATCTCGTTCTTAAACTACTTTCCTTTTGTGGCTTCAGAGCTCTTTTCCTTCTGCTTTTGCAGATTAAATTTCCCCAGTGGTTTGTCTCATTTGAAAGGCAGAAAATGTGTGTAGGCTATAAAATGTGCGCATGAGCATGTTTACTTGTATGTGTTTGTGTGTATGTGTGTGTGTGTGGCTGTGTGTGTGCTTGCATGTATGTATGCATTATATACGCCTGCACATTTGCTCATAGTTATCTCTGCATGTGTGTGTGTACATCCAACATGCAGGTTATATTTGTGTTCATTTACATCCTGGTTTGGTTGCTCATATTTGTGTGCGCCTGCATACATTTGTGCATTGGTATATGTTTGCAGGCTTGCTCATGTTGTGTGTGTGTGTTGGGTGTGTAGTCCAGACAAAATGAAGTGATTATTACCTGCAACATGCTCAGTCATTTATCATATCAAGTCTTTATAAACTTGGTCTCATGTCCTTTGTATGTCTTGAAACAAAATACTGTCTTTTTTTTATTAAAAGGTGGATTTTTCACCATAAAAACAAACCCATAATGTCTCAAAATAGTACTGAATAGAAGATTTAATGAAGTCAGATCTCCAACAGTCCACTGCTGTTCTCCACTCCATTATGTGTGCCAGTCTTCTCGTCTCCGTTGGTGATTTGGTCAGCGACAGGATTGGTGGGTACAGCGCTGGTGTTGAGCTCTGCGGTCTCTTCACTCCGAGGATCGGTGTCTCCCTCCACAGCTACAGCTTTCCCCTGCATTGCAGAATCTGCATGGGTCTTCTGGTGCTTTGAGAGGTGGTCGCTGCGTGTGAAACGCTTGTTGCACAGTAGACAGGTGAACTTCTTCTCTCGCGTGTGGGTGCGCACATGCCTCTCCAGTTCGTCCGAGCGGGTGAAACGCTTCCCGCAGAACAGCCAGTTGCAAACAAAGGGCCGCTCACCGGTGTGCCAGCGCAGGTGGGCCTTGAGGTGGGAGGCCTTGCCGTAGACCTTCCCACAGCCTGGGATGTGGCAGCTGTGGACCGGCTTCTTCCTCAGGGATGCGGCAGAGGCTCCCAGCCTCTCCAGCTCCTGGCAGTTGGGGCAGTCACACGAGGATCTAGTGGGTGTTGCCCCTCCACTGTAGCCCCCTGATCCCCTAGCAGGCTTTAGGCCCATTGGACTCTCAATCAGCCCTGCACTTGGCACAGGTTTGGGCTTGTACATGTCCTGGGGCAGCATGTGCTGGGAAGGCTGGAGGAGGTGTGAGGAGGAGCCCAGTCCCACAGAAGGGTAAGGTGCTGGGTTGAGGGGCGTAAAGTCGGTGCTGTAACTGGGCAGTTGTGGGCTCAGGGAGGCCTGTGGTGCTACAGGCTGCAGCGAGGCCTGGAGACCTCCGTCAGCCTGGGGCTGCGTTGCTGACAGCCAGTTGGAGTTGGGGTGGACGTCCCACCAGGAGGATGTTGCATTGGCTGGGGCAGCAGTAATGCCAGGATGGATACCAGCTTTATACCAGGAGCCATAGGGGTGTGTCATATCCAGTGAGGTGTAGACACTGGTGAGGCAGTCAGCTGTAGCGTGGGCCTTGGACACTAAAAGAGACGGGTCCTGGGAGACAGAGGTCTGGAAGGAGTGGGAGAAAGGGTTATACTCTGTAGTGTAGCCTCCGGCTGAAGGAGGGGGGCTTCCAGTGGGGGTAAGCAGCCCGCCACCTCCTCCCCCTCCTCCAGCTGTGGTGAAGGAGCCAGTGTAGGAGTCCGCCAGGCCACTGCCGTCTGCGGTCCGTCCGTTCTTAGCTGTCTGAAGGTCAGAGGTCATGGTGTAGGGCTTCTTTACTGGAGTGCTGCTGCCGGTCTTACCAGGTGTAGCCGAATCCCTGACGGGGCTGGTGCTGCCGAACTTGTTACAGGTAGCAGTTAACATAGCCAGAGGACTGGAGCCATAGCGTGCGTCTTCCTGGGGAGGAGGAGACAAGGGAGAAAATGAGACTGTCTGTCTGCAGGAAATGGCTGCTTGCTGCTGCTGCTCCTGTCAGTGTCAACTCTAATAAAAAACTTATGTCTGACTGCCACCGCTGGCTTTTCCCTCTCTCTCTGTTTTCAAAGTGGTCAGGGCAATTTTAAGCAGTGAATGTTTATGCTTGTGAAGGTTCTGCTCTGCTCAGCAAGGGCGGAATTCCCTCGCTCTTTTGTTTCACTTTAACCACTGTCTACAAGCTATTCTTAATTTTGCATTCATGTTTGTTTTAAAGTTTTTCCACCTGTCTCCACAGTCTGCGACATACAAATATATACATTGTGCACGGATTAACTGTAACTGTGTCTCAGTTACAGCAGACAAGGATACCTTGTCAAACATGTTTGTTTTTTTGTTTGTTTTTTTTGCTCTAGTGGTCACCGTGACATTGAAGATGGTTAGACAAGTGTCACAACAGTCTCACCATTGTCCTTTTCTAGTCTTACAGATTTAGATGTAACCATTGTCTGTGTTCATGATCATGTCAGTTGTCAATTTATGTAATGGTATTTCCTGTAAACATTCAGAATCTTCATCAGAATCCTCATCAGCCTGTTTAGGAAACAAAACGTTTTCCATTTTTTTCCCCGTTTTTCCAAGTTACTGGGTATATCTGACTGAAACGCTCCATCGAAGAAACGTCACTTTTCATAAAAATGACCTTATGTGATACTTTCCCTTCTCCATGTGGTAGGTAACTAATGCCATAACACAACATATCAGAGGCCTCTGTCTTTCTACTGTTACTGCTCACTATACATGTGGATACAATTAATCAAATATCAGTATTTTGTTCTCATAATATTTCTATTGAACATCACTGTGATTCTGTAATATGTAATTTGTGATTTATACTGTCTGTGTTGTACTTTGAATTGTTTATCCGCTGTGGCATCAATGTAACACTCTTGTGATAAGGGTGAATAAATACGCTTTAAGGCGCACTACATCTCTTTTTTTAATTCTAGCCCATAACTTTGAATAAGTGTGAATGTAAAACTTGTCAAATATCCCCATCTCTTATAGACATAAACCTCAGTCTTTCAATGCAGACTGACTTCTTATTCAAAGGGGGTTAATGCTTATCTCAGTCTCTTACAACAAGCCCTGGGGTCAGCCCTTTGCATCCTGTTGATTTTGCTCTGTTTTCAGGTTAACGCTGTTCCATCAGTGACTTTTAGGTATTTTACAGCTCCTATAGTCCCTGCCGTCTTCTTAATTTCCATCCACTGCTTGTCAATGTAAAACCTCTTGCGGCCACGTGAGATAACATCTTATTGAATTATCTTCATAATTTTCTGTTTGCGCTGGGGCATAGGATGAATCTGCCTAGAGGAAGTGTAGATCCTAGGCTTAGGCAAAGATGAGCAGAGGGTAAAAGGTGAGTAGTAAAGTTTCATGGTACTGAGCAACTCTGTCAGCAGCTCAACCTTAATTTGCTTTAAATCACTTACCATGAAGAGCTAAGATCTTTCTTCATTAATGCAAATTATAATTTCCCTTATCCTGTTAAGGCACAGATTTATAGTCAGTCATGTATTGTCTTTCACTCGCCAAATTCCTTCAAGTTAAGCTCCTGGGCCGAGTTTCCTCACATCAACTTACTACAAAACAAATTCTAGCTTGAATTTCAGCAATATTCACGTCATAAAAAGTTGGGTTTGTATGAAGAAGAAGAAGAAGAAGAAGAAAAAAACCAAATCTACTTACAATTACATTCCCTACCTCCAGAATAGATGCGGCCATCCCTGAGAAACAAAATCCTAAGGAAGCTGAGGGGAGTGGGAGAAGCTCTGAGTCCCGGGACAGTTTGGAAGAAGTCGGGCACTAACGCGGGGAAGTGTTTTGAGGCACAGGGAGCCCGCCCCCTAATTACAGCCTCCGGGCTCTTTGAAGACTCGGCAAGAAGCAATAAAAATCCAGAGACGGAGGAAAACGGACGGAGATTGGTGGATAGGGAGAGGACATCCCACCTCCCCAAACGGAGAGTGTCGAATCATTTTTCATGATAAACGCATGAATGGGTTACTCATCAATCACCATGTGCACATTATTTCAATTTCACTAGCATTATTTTTTCCACTGGGATTAGTCCAGTGGAGTCTTAGGCAAGAGGCTACACTTAACATGGAGAATTACAGCATCCAGCCGGATTTCTCCATAAAGATAACAGACTTAGACATACTGTAAATGGCATTCATGCCATTAGACACATTACCATGGGAGAACTGTAAATAAAAAGTGGACTAAAGCTCTTTCCCGGTCTCCTCTGAGAGAGGAAAAATAACAAAAGAACATGTAGCCTCGGCCTACGCCACATAAATCAAAGAAGAAGAAAAAAAAATTAAGCTGACCGAGTCTGTGGTTTCCATCCGAGATTTTATTATTCTGGTTTCAACCCTCTCTCTGTTTCCAATATTCTTAAATGCAGTTAACTGCCTTTTTTGACATTAACTGTGATGGTAAAAGAGGCTGAACTACAGAGACAGGCGAAGAAGAAAAGGATCAAGTCATTAAATAAAATAAAGAAGAGATTATCGCATCAAATAAAATGAATTCGTACGGCGAATTGACGAGGGGGAAAAGACTCGCAGGATTGTTTCCTCAAGAGAGACCTGTGATAAAAAGAGGAAGAAGTGAAGGATGAAAGCTAAAAGAGAAAGTTTGAAAAAGAAAAAAAACATGTATCTATATATATAGATATATATATATATATATCCTGCCAAAGACGGTTGCAACGTGGTATTTCAGAATCGTCCAAATATCTGCCAATATCATTATGAATGATCGAGTCTGGAAATAAGATTTTCAGAGGAAAATATGAAAATATGTATTTGCCTTATTTTGCTGACTTACTAGTTTAAAATACTTGTTGTCCCCAAACTGCTTGCATGCATGTAAACTAATGGCAGTGGTGTCTTTTTCTGTTAAACTTTGTGTAAACCCTTTTAAAATCATGACAAAAATCACAAGTCTATATTAATTCATCATTAACTCTAACACTCCAGAGAATTAGTCAACTTTTAATTTTATTTAGAAAGAAAATAATTACATTCAGCAATGCTCTATGACAAACCCACCAAAACTGTAACTTTAGGAGCTTAACTTCTTCTTTAGGAAATTACACTTTTTTTTTAAATTTCATAAATTTACATATAACAAATATTCATACACATCATAGTAGCATAGGCAACTATATGTACAGTTACATTAAAAATATGGTCATGAAACCATTGATTTTAAGCAAATTTGCCCATATATGGTACAACACCAGTGACACAAGACACGAAAGAGAAAGAAGCATCATCTTGATATTTTTTCTCAGAGGAAAATATATTTTAAAAAGACTAATCAGTCCTAATTAGGCTTTATGGATATCTGAAAATTGTATTTAATGAGCCAAATAGACGACAATTTCTTTGGTTTAATGTTATTTTATATGCTCTCCTTACAGCTTGTGATTTATTTGGGCTGAAGATGAATCTCGATAGAAAAGGGGAAAAAAGGCTTTTCATTGAAGCCGTCGTTCACGTTTCTTTGGCCGTGTACATTTTATTGATTTTCATTTACTGGTTGAAAAATTCAAAAACCCAACTTTCAGTCTCGACTAAGACAAGTTCTCAGCGCCTTTTTGTGGGCGTCTCTTTTTCTGAAGGAGAGCACAGAAGATTAAAATTGTTGTCAAAAATAAACATGTAATTTCTGTCCTTATTTTCTCCTCAATTACAGGGCATGGTCAGAGCTGGGCTTGTCGTTCTGGAGAGTCTGGCCCTCACATGAACACGGCGGCTATATTTGGCAGTCTGTTCTCCAACTGACCTTCACTGCTTTATTTTCTTATTCCAGAAGGGGTGTGAGGAGAAGAACAAAGGCTGCTACATGCAATAGTTTACATGGTCACACACTCCTACGGGACTGTACTCGCAGTCACATAAACCTAAAAACCTCACCCCAGACTGAGGGCAAAGTGTCGCAGAAGGCAGACGATGACAACACCTGCTATGTATCTATCTACTGACATCCATAAGGAATATAATCAATGTCGTCTCCCGCGGGCCTACATACAGTCCGCACAGATACATGCGTGATACGTGGCAATCTTTTCACACTTTGTGACGCATTTCCCTGGCCTCTCATTTGACACATGTTCTGTTACTGGCGTTAGTCTTTAAGTGAAGTGTTCCTTTTCTTCCTAGTGTTCATTATTGCTTTACGTTTTACATTCAAGTGAAATGAGAGGGGAGGTAAAAAGCTCCTATACTGCTGAAAAGTAATCCGCAGTGGGCTGCTTTTCCTCATTTTTATAAGACTTGTAGTAATCTAAAACTTTGGCGTGTTCCCATTTACAGTATTCTTCAAAAGAGAGCAAGTGAGATCTATAATTAGAGGATGCGTTAAGCTCTTAACAGCCTCTTCAAAAAGCTTTCTCTGCTCTATTTACTATTTTCTGCCCTGTGTGGTTTAAATTTTTGGGCAAATACAGTAGGCACTGCAGGCTTGATGAACCTCGGGGTGTTGGGTGGGCACGATTATGTTCCCCAGGGCTGATTATATGTTTCGTATGGACAGATATGGTCCATATGACAGCTGTCACATGTATTAGTAGTTCCAGGTTTCTGTAGTATTGCTAGCGCATCAGCGCATGCCTAGTTGAATGCAACAAGTGGCATGTGATTGCTGCATTAAAAAAAAAAAAAAAAAAAAAATGTATTGGACCTGTTTGTATCAACTTCATGGTGGTTTCTATGATTTCGAGGTGATAACGCTTCAACTGGGGAATTGATGACACACATATGACTCCGACAAGTGTGTTGCATCTTTTTCTCTCTGTACAGGCAGCTGCACTCAGAGGATTCTGGGTAAAGACCCCCGTGTGAAGACCTAAGCTTTACAAAGGGTGTTTCAGTGCTGGGACGCCAATTAACCAGATATACCAGTACCTTGGTTTTGATTTGATCGGTGTATTTGATGGTTACGCAGTGGTCTAAATGGATAACATTTAACTTGATGTGTTTTATTCAGATTTTCCACATCGTAGCAAAAAATAACCACACACTGACAATAAAAAAACAAAACAAAGAAAACGTCTAGATGTGACAAAATATTTAAAATTCACATTTTGCACGTGTAATAATTGAATTATTTTTTGTATCTGAGGAGTCACTTCTTTTTTACCTGTGATTAATGGTACAGTGTGATCTTTGTTTAAACTTACCTGACACGACTTCTTCAAAAAGTCTGGATTAAAAAGCTCACATTTTTCAACTTTGCTATAAGCAAAGCAAATCTTAAGACAGTTAGTTCTTGATTACTGTATACAGGTATATACTGTAGGTGTCCTTGTTCAAGATGATTACTTTTCCTTAACTAAATTACTCACATTGACTTTGTTGTAGTCCTTTTTGTGCTTGCAGGCTATTTACCAGTTGCCAGATATACCATATACCAGCCTGTCACAATTTTTCCACAGCCATCAAGAACAGACACAGTTCTAACTCTGTGTATTGGCATATGCTAATTCCTATATTTTTTGAAAAGAAATTATAATGTATTCCATTGCCTTGTGCATTTTAATCGTCGCTGACAGAATTTTTCTCTTTTTTCAGGAAATCTTTCACTTTGGTAAAAAACAGGAAGCAACAAGACTGTTTTTAACATAGACTGTTTCTGTCATGTTCACCAGTGGTCAACTTTTCCGTGCAAATGCTGAAGTCGAGCCGTTTCACTTTGGCGAAACTTGTTCTGGTTGCTCTGCTCCACAGAAAATGAAACCGCTCCGAGTGACAAGTTGATTGAAGCGATGGCAGTGAGTGTGCAGTTTGTTTGCTTACATTCAAGTCTTCTGAGCCGAGATAGAGTCTACTCCTTGATGCCACATGGCTCAAATTGTATTGTTGTCACCACAGAGCTGGACAGCTGAGGAGGAAGGTGGGGAGAGTTAAAATGGCACAAGCTTATTGTCATGTGTGCCAACATGGCTCAAGTGTATGAAAGGGAATAGGAGGACAGAGGTGATGAAGGACGGAAAGGCAAAAGTAACGAATCACATATTGAATCTCAACACTTTCTGAGTGCCACGGTGATTCCGTAGCAATGAGTATTGAAAACTGTTAAGAACAGAAAGCTGGCATTGCAATCTTGGTCGGGTTCTCACTCACGTTTACTTATTTTCTGATCAGATATTCCCAGATTACAGTTAACCTGTAATGAAATGTGCTATATGAATAAAATTGCCTTGCCTGATTGAATAATAATTTTGGATTATTTTTTACTTAAGCAAAGTTCATGTTTTATGTTAAGAGAGAATTAAACACTGATTCATTTGGGAAGTTCGGCTTATTTTGTTGAATAAAAAAAGGTTATGTAGAAAAACCTGTTCATCTTTATACTAAGAAACATTTACCTGAGCTATACTATAGTCATACTTGTACTAACTGTACTGGAGTATTTTATTGAGGTTTTTACTGAAGAGGTGTAGGCAGTGGAAATCACATCCTTTGCAAAGGACAATCTTGTTAGGTCAGTAACTGTGCAAATTTGGGCTGCTCACACAAGAGAAAAGTAATCTCACTTGACTTTGTTTCTGATTTTGTAGTTAAAGATTTTTCCTTGTAAAACAATCTACTCTGAACACTGTCCTCTTAAAATGTGTCCTTATTTCCAACTAGAAAATGTGCTCAGTGGAGCACAGACCTCCTGCCAGGTCTGATGTCAAACAACATGCACCAGACTTCAGAGGGAAAAATTCATATTCATAGTAAATGATCCGGATCTGCCCCAAAACTTAATGGGTTCTTCCCTGGCCCATGCCCCACCCCTCCACCAAGTTCATTGCAAATCAGTTCAGTAGTTTTTGCTTAATCCTGCTGAAAAATAAACACACCAACAAACAAACAGACACAGGGGATCACAAAACCTCCCTGGCAGAGGTAATAGGTATCACAGTAAGTTTTATTACATTTAAAATATAGTAAAATAAATTATAAATTATATCATAAAATACACTGGTAAAATTTAAGACTTTTTTCTTTTCCTTTTTTTTTTTAACCTATAAGAAAATTTAAAATATCAGCAGTAGGAAAATTACTTGAGTAGGAAATTACAGTAGTCTTTGAAGCACTGCAGGCATGCAGTGCTCCCTGTTGCTTCCTTGTGTACACTTAAGTACAAGCAAGTTCATCCAGCAGGCATCTTTCTTGAAATAGTAGTGGAAGTTTTGCCAGATGATTCGTCTGGAGAGAGAGAGAGAGAGAGAGAGAGAGAGAGAGAGAGAGAGAGAGAGAGAGAGAGAGAGAGAGAGAGAGAGAGAGAGAGAGAGAGAGAGAGAGAGAGAGAGAGAGAGAGAGAGACAGAGAGAGAGAGAGAGAGAGAGAGAGAGAGAGAGAGAGAGAGAGTGAGAGAGAGAGAGAGAGAGAGAGAGAGAGAGAGAGAGAGAGAGAGAGAGAGAGAGAGAGAGAGAGAGAGAGAGAGAGAGAGAGAGAGAGAGAGAGAGAGAGAGAGAGAGAGAGAGAGAGAGAGAGAGAGAGAGAGAGAGAGAGAGAGAGAGAGAGAGAGAGAGAGAGAGAGAGAGAGAGAGAGAGAGAGAGAGAGAGAGAGAGAGAGAGAGAGAGAGAGAGAGAGAGAGAGAGAGAGAGAGAGAGAGAGAGAGAGAGAGAGAGAGAGAGAGAGAGAGAGAGAGAGAGAGAGAGAGAGAGAGAGAGAGAGAGAGAGAGAGAGAGAGAGAGAGAGAGAGAGAGAGAGAGAGAGAGAGAGAGAGAGAGAGAGAGAGAGAGAGAGAGAGAGAGAGAGAGAGAGAGAGAGAGAGAGAGAGAGAGAGAGAGAGAGAGAGAGAGAGAGAGAGAGAGAGAGAGAGAGAGAGAGAGAGAGAGAGAGAGAGAGAGAGAGAGAGAGAGAGAGAGAGAGAGAGAGAGAGAGAGAGAGAGAGAGAGAGAGAGAGAGAGAGAGAGAGAGAGAGAGAGAGAGAGAGAGAGAGAGAGAGAGAGAGAGAGAGAGAGAGAGAGAGAGAGAGAGAGAGAGAGAGAGAGAGAGAGAGAGAGAGAGAGAGAGAGAGAGAGAGAGAGAGAGAGAGAGAGAGAGAGAGAGAGAGAGAGAGAGAGAGAGAGAGAGAGAGAGAGAGAGAGAGAGAGAGAGAGAGAGAGAGAGAGAGAGAGAGAGAGAGAGAGAGAGAGAGAGAGAGAGAGAGAGAGAGAGAGAGAGAGAGAGAGAGAGAGAGAGAGAGAGAGAGAGAGAGAGAGAGAGAGAGAGAGAGAGAGAGAGAGAGAGAGAGAGAGAGAGAGAGAGAGAGAGAGAGAGAGAGAGAGAGAGAGAGAGAGAGAGAGAGAGAGAGAGAGAGAGAGAGAGAGAGAGAGAGAGAGAGAGAGAGAGAGAGAGAGAGAGAGAGAGAGAGAGAGAGAGAGAGAGAGAGAGAGAGAGAGAGAGAGAGAGAGAGAGAGAGAGAGAGAGAGAGAGAGAGAGAGAGAGAGAGAGAGAGAGAGAGAGAGAGAGAGAGAGAGAGAGAGAGAGAGAGAGAGAGAGAGAGAGAGAGAGAGAGAGAGAGAGAGAGAGAGAGAGAGAGAGAGAGAGAGAGAGAGAGAGAGAGAGAGAGAGAGAGAGAGAGAGAGAGAGAGAGAGAGAGAGAGAGAGAGAGAGAGAGAGAGAGAGAGAGAGAGAGAGAGAGAGAGAGAGAGAGAGAGAGAGAGAGAGAGAGAGAGAGAGAGAGAGAGAGAGAGAGAGAGAGAGAGACAGATATAAAATATCAGCAGTAGGAAAATTACTTGAGTAGGAAATTACAGTAGTCTTTGAAGCACTGCAGGCATGCAGTGCTCCCTGTTGCTTCCTTGTGTACACTTAAGTACAAGCAAGTTCATCCAGCAGGCATCTTTCTTGAAATAGTAGTGGAAGTTTTGCCAGATGATTCGTCTGGATGGTAACACGAAAGCACAGCAGCAGTACAAACAAGCATGAAACAAACCAGTTGGACTCTTCCAATGTTAGACTCTGTCTATACGTTGACATCACATGCTTGGTTTTTAATGCATCTTCCTTTTGGGGGTGAATAGCCTTCTGTTTTCTACATTGGTTTTAAATTGGTCTCTTGGTATCATTAGGCCATTACGGCAACCAAGTAAGTGTGTATAATGGTGGATCGATGGAATATCTCGCCATAATGCATTTCCCTTGACATTCCCCTCTGGGCTGCAACCCTCAGAAAATTAACAATGTTAATAATACTGCGACAGAGGGGGAAAATTGAAATGATTAGATGTGTTTTACTTCGCTGCTGATGGAAATGTGGTGAGAGGGAATCAGGGTCAGGGATAGACTTGCCTTGCAGCATGACTCCGTGCTATTTTTCCAGGCTGTGTGGTCAAAGTTTCAGAGAGCTTGTCAACGGAAAATGAGAGAGCGAGAGAAGTGGGGGAGAAGCGAGAAAGAGGGAGACGTATAGACAGAGAGACTGGGAGGGAGAGAGAGAGAGAGAGAGAGAGAGAGACAGACAGGGCGGTGGGTTATACAACGTACCAGTGAATATCATGTTCATTTGTACTGCTGTTGATGCTACTGATTATGGCATCAGATGTTAGTCAGTTAGGCCTTTTTGAGTCAGACATGAAAAGCGACAACATGCTTTTAATAAAATGACCTGCCCGGCTCAAGTGGTCTGTCTCTACTTTGGGGCATGTTGGTGGTTTTAAGTAATTCAACCACCAACAGGCTGCATTTCAACCAGTGGACAGGACATGTTTAGTCAAGAGACGTGGTGGTAATCACATATAGCAATGAGGAGAGAGTAATCCTTTCCCTATATGAACATTTTTCCTTTTTGCATATGAGCTTTTGTACAAAGGCAAATAGAAACGAAGCAAAATGTTTCCTGCTGCTTATTACTTTGAATCTTGTTTCTAAAAGAGCAACATAATTTCAGTCTGACATCCCCAACCCCAGCAAAGTCTAGTTTGTTCGCGTCCCGCTGTGATGTCTCAGTGACCACACATGTCAGAAATAATCCCACATGGCACTGGGGAGACATTAATTGTTTTCCTCTATGAAGAATTTTTACTGTTCGCAGAATGACAGAGTTATTATCCCACTTTGGAATTGCAAATGTTGTGTAACGTGCTGAATAAGCTGTTTATCATGCAGGGTATTACATGCAAGTATCAACTCTAGAAACACAGAAGTCCATCTACTCCCAAACAAATCCCAGTCCACCGCCTTCTTGCTGTATACAAGCCGACATCTGGCCTGTAATCTCCCTGTCTGTCGAGGAGACCTGTGGCCACCTAATGACCCCAACAGGCGTCATGCATGTAATTGCTCAGGATGGCGCAATGACAGTCTCTTTCAGTATCTCTTTATACATACTTTGTGAAATGAGAGGGACTTGGAGGAGTACTGGACACTGCAGGTTGAAGCAACATACATGCAGTGTGGCAGGGTTGGACATGTGGGTGATTCTTAATATCTAAAGCAACCTGTACTTCAAGTTACAAAAAGCATTCTATGTATGTGGATGCTAAGCCCCATTAAGACATGGGTTTTTATTAAATTCGACCTTAGATTTGACCTTAAATTTCGTATTTACAGCCTTGGTTGAAATTATTGGCACCACTGAATTTTAAGTACAGAACTTCGAATATCTTCAGAAATTAATGCACATTTACCAATTTTGTAAAATCAAGATATTTTAATAAAATGTCCAAGGTTACTGAACAAAATAAAATAAAAAATAAAAAACTTGCAAAAAAAGTGAAATAATACAAACACAGAATGTACCCCGGAGACAAGTATTGGCAGCCTTTGCTAATATTTGGTTGCAGAACCTTTGGCAACAATGACAGCCACTAAATGTTTCTTGTAGCCTTCTAGAAGCTTCTTCCAACTGTCTGCTGGTAGTTTCTGCCACTCTTCCATTGCTATGCGTTCAAGCTCTTTTAAATTTGGCAGATTTCAGCTCTTTCCAAAGGTTTTCAATGGGATTTAGGTCAGGACTCATCAATGGCCAGTTTAAAACAATCCGTTTTTTCTTTTTCAATCATTCTTATGTGCTGATGGATGTGTGCTTTGGGTCGTTGTCCTGCTGAAAGACCCAAGACCTTCACCTCAAACCTAGTTTTCTGACACTGGGTAACATTTTTCGCTCTGAAATGCCCTGGTGATCTTCTGATTTCATCATACCTTTGATACATTGAATGCCTCCAGCACCAGAGGCAGCAAAGCAGTCCCAGAGCCTCCACCATGTTTTACTGTAGGTATGTTGCTCTTTTCATTATGGGATTCATTTCGTTGCCTATAAACAAACTGATGCACTGCATCCCCAAAGAGCTCTACTTTGGTTTCATCTGTCCATAGAACATTATCCCAGAAAGACTGTGGTTTATCTATGAAAGTTTTTGCAAACATTAGTCTTGCCCATTTTGTGCTGTTCTTTCAGTCGTGGTGTCCTGCTTGGCCTTTGCCCATAGAGCCCAACTTCGTGTAGTTTGGGCATATGGGCATATGGGCTGAAACCACCACTCCAGATTGCTCCAGGTCAGCCTGAAGCTCTTTAGATATCTTGTGTGGTGTTTTTTCCACCATCCGAACCAACCTCCAAAGACTTCTCTTAACAGTTTTATGACTGTGAAACTTCGTGATAACAGTAAGAACTCTGGAAACAGGGATTTCAAGATCTTTGGCGATCGCCCTGTGGCCTTTGTAATTGTTGGTTTGTTGATAATAGCATTTCTGATGCTCTCGGACAGCTCTTTGGTTTTCGCCATTGTGAAAAAGAAACTGGAAATAATCAGCCCCTTTTTATGTAGTTAAAACCATCATTCATTGGTTAATTCAGGTCACGTGAACACTGAAAATTAAGCACAGGTGAATCTTTTTTGTTTTTTTATTTTGTTTGAGGAACTAATTTAAATTCCTCAAAAGGGAGCAAATAATTATGTCAAGTGTAGATTTTATGTCTATTTTTTTTTCACTATATGAAAGCATTATTTGTTGTTGTTGGCTGTTGTTCCGTAATTTCGGACATTTTATTAAATATTCTGGTTATCCAAATTGGTTAATTTACATTTATTTCTGAAGATATTCTAAATTCTGTAATTCGTGGATGCCAATAATTCCAACCAGGACTGTAAAACGCAGCCCAATATCATAATGTTTGTTTGTTTGATGGCTAAATCTTTTTGTAAGAGTATGTTATTTTATGGCAGTGTTGTATACTTTACACTTGAACTCAAGTCAAACCTAGGTCACAGAAATGATGATGTCAGGCTGTACTTGCACTTGACTTACTTCAGACTTTACTTCTTAACGACTTGTTTAGACTTGAGACTCAAAAGCAAAAACTTTCAGCTTTTCTTTTGACCTGGATAAATCCCAGAATAATAAAAAAAAAAAGAGACAGTGTCAGGCATGCTTTGTATAGTCCCAGAGTCACAAATTTAATAATTTGACCTGTGTATTATTGGTCTCAGTTAAAGTCATTATTCACAAAGCTTTGTAAAGAAAATGTTCAAATGTTGTGTCATATTTATGGTCAGCGTTAAGATCTGAAAGACTTGCATTGTGGCTTGCAATCTGATTCTGAAGACTTGTGACTTGATTTAGACTTTGAAGACTTTGTTGAAGGACTTAAAGGTCTCATTATGCTTCGAATAAGGTAGCTGTAAGATCGTCAAACAGCGTCTGAGGGGATGTTCTGACTGAGAACCCCTGCGTTAAAGCGGTGCAGGGGGCTGTGTTGGGTGGGTCGTGCTCCTTCAGGAATCGGTGAGGCATTAAATTCGATCCATGAAGTGCAGTTTGAGGAACAGATCTATGAATCTGAAGGATTCTCAGGTGCCAAAACACTGCTTAAAAGTTTAGAATACTCTTATACAGGATTTTATCACTCTGGAAAATTAGCAGGTGGCGATTGTTTTATCTGTTGTCACGACAATTGCAAGTTAAGCTTTAAAAATACTTTGTTCATGTTACAAGTAATCTACAATGTGAGCGGGACAACTCTGCGATGCAGCACCTTGCCAGATGATGTCATGGCTCTGTGTCAAAAGTTGAGCCAGATTCAACTTTTTTGCCAGACGACCCGGTTGCACACATGGACTGACTCCCTTGAAATGAATGAGAGGGCTGCATTTTTTCCATGAGGGACTAAAGGACAATTGTCGTAACTTTTAGAAACTGACAATTCCACAAGGATGCCTACTGAAAGCAGCAATTTGCCAGGCGTGCAGAGGTTAGAAAGTACGCATAATTTACAATCCTCTCTCAAACTCTCTCTTTCTCGCATATGAACAAGTGTAACACTAGGTATACCTTCAAGGAAAGACTGTCAGCACTATTATTCCCAATTGAATGATTATTGTGCCTGCACAACGTCTTTCCGGAACAGCTATAAACGCTGATGCTTTTAGACGACATTTCATACAAACTAGTCTGTTCAAGCATACCCTGAACTTGACCTGATTCTTGCTCTGAATGACTTGAAAGCAACTCTGCCTTATTATTTTAAAAAGTGAAAAATGTAATGAATTTTGCACCTCCCATATGTATTGTGTGTGGGTGTGTCTGTGTGTTTGGATGCTTTCAAAGGAATCTGAGTTATCAGTTAAGTGTGTTTTCTTGCTGTGATCCCTCAGATCAGCTGCATTTTTCTCTCGGATGTTTACGTCGAACACTGCCGTGTCAGAAGGTACTGAGATGTACTGAACCCCACAGGGCAGATCACCCCCCTCCCCTCTCCCCTGTGCTGGTTTATACATATTTAGTCAGTGCCCCCAGACCCTGACAGCAGCTGGTGCTGAGGTTTGGGTGGGAGCTCATTACTCCTTGGCGGAGCCCTGCCAAAAAGAGGGGAGGGTTTTTAAAGGGAGTAAATTGAGGTTTTCTTTTTTGGGTTACTTTATTTCGTACGGCAAATCCAACTCCATGCGTCGTGTGATCTGTTCCATGTGTCGTGTGTGTGCCACCAGCAGTCTGCTCTGGTCTCCTCACCCTGGAAATAACTTCCGTTCTCCTTCATTTAACAAACTCCCCTCCTGAATGTTCTTATTGTACTGAAATAACCGTTTTTTTTCTCTGTATTTGGGAGATAAATTCAACCCCAGTGTTCCGTAGAGGGTTTTTTTTGTTAGAAATCATATCTATTAATAATTTATAAATAGTTTCTAAAGCAGACTTTTTGCTCAGGTTTTTTTTTAATTACTTAATGTTTTACTACAGTTGCACAATAGTCTTCACAGCCTAAATAAAGTGATAATTTATACATTTTTAATGAATTTCAGAAAATAAAAAACTTGCACATTGTGAGGGCCTCTTGTATAACTATAGCCCTGATTGTTTCTGTATTGCATTTTTCTCTCCTTAATGATATCCACTTCAGCTCTGTGGTCCGCCACTCACAAGACAAAGCCTCCATCTCTCTAGCTCCTTTACTTGTAACAGAGGATCGTTCAAAGCTTTACATTTGATGTCTTAGTGCCATAATGATGTGGTTTGGAGGACTGGAACTATCGTTTATTTATGAAAGACATATTGTGCTGCAGAAGAGGGATAATACCTTCAAGTGGGTCAAAAGAGTGCGTTTGCCTTTATTTTCTAGACGGGTGACCAAGAGTATCAGATGTCCCTGTCTATTGAGTGATTGTGTGGAACAGAAGTGAAGTGTTCTTGACTTGTGTTTCCTCTTTTGCAGAGGAGACTGATGTGGGGACTTCCTGGTGATACTGATCCAGAAGAGAGAGGGGGATCAAGAAGAGCAAAAGCAAGGTTAGAAAGACAGGAGTTGTAGATTGAAGCAGAGTTCAAAACTGTCAAAACTTAGTGCATGACATGATGCAAACGGTGCAGATTTTGAATGTGCAGCAGGCTGGAGCTGGAAAAAGGCTGTAAGTACTGAGAGAAATGGTGAGA
The DNA here is from genome assembly GCF_016859285.1 of Xiphias gladius. Classification (NCBI taxonomy): domain Eukaryota; kingdom Metazoa; phylum Chordata; class Actinopteri; order Istiophoriformes; family Xiphiidae; genus Xiphias; species Xiphias gladius. The sequence continues at coordinate 12,387,202 of NC_053420.1, read as the reverse complement.
AGAGAGGGTAAGGCATACAATACAGAAATAGAATGACATTATAGGTAGGTAAAATAAGCAGGTCGTACCTAAAGGAGACTTTATTACTTATAACCTAAAACCCCTAAAATCAAAACAAAAAGGCCAAGCCGCACCATATGTGTGCAAGAGGAAGCTAAAGTCTTCTCTCCTTTAGACCACCCAACGCTTCACCCACACACTCTACTGAAAAACACTGAGCCTGCGCAGGATTGAATCAACCAAACTACACATATTTCACAAGATCTTGGAACTAAGTTTAATATTTTCAGTTCATCTATTCTTTTATGATTGGGAGAAACACCAAACCACACAAGTAAAACAGACGGATTAAAGGTACTGGGATGTGGAATTTAATTTCTCTTGAATGAAAAGGGCCCTGTTGTTGACTCAACTTTTGTTAAGAAACAAAAGTTGAGTCAACAACAGGGCCCTTAAAAACTTTTTAATCAGGAAACAAGATGGGATTTTTTCTTTTTTTTCAGTTTCATCTAAGAGATAAACAGTTTCTCCACAATGACTGAGTCTACTGGAGTGCAAATGTAGAAATTCTCCCAAAGCCCATGGCGCTTTGACTGAAAATAAAGAAGAAACCTTCCTTCCCCCCACTTGCCTGAAGCCACAGCATGTGGTCTACTCTGTTGCTGCTCTAAAAATGGCAGGCGGGCGGCCTCGGGAGAAGCCCAGAACAGCCTCCACCGTAATGGCCGTGTGGGTGTGGCCCCTCGTAGATGGCTTTTGAGGGGGCCCCTCCCGGACGCCCGCACCCCTTGCCAGCGCCCAAGGGCTCCAGGCTGCCTGACCAGAGACACCGCGATGCGGCCCACGCTGAACCCAGGCCGAGCCGGGCTAGGGTGGGCTGGGCTAGGCCAGGGCCCGGACAGGATCCACAGCTGCATCATGGCAGGTTCCTGCACTCCTGCCCTCTGCTGGGGTCACAGAAGAATAAGACAACACGCAATTATGTGCGAAAAAAGCCATGTATTTCAAACTGAAGGTTTATAAAAAAAACCCCGACATACCCACGCCTAAGAAGCATTCAACAAAAATTTAAATTTCTTTTTGTGTTTTGTGTTTTGTGTTTTTGTTATGTTTGTTTTCATGTATTCATTGATGTATGCATTCCCATGTTAGTATTTATTGGCGGAGTTTTGATACTTAAATAAAAAAATTAAAAAATAGTGATGTTCCTCTCAAAATTAAGGACAAAACATAAAACGCTTTATAACACTTCATAACCTTTTCAAAGACTTGGCTTAATTGGACAATATGACATCTGATCACAACTACATTTGCAACATTGCAGTGGTGGAATGTAAATACATTTACTCATATATCGTACTAAAAGTAAGTATAATTCTGAGGTACTTTTACTTTTCTTGAGTATTTCCATTAAATGCTACCTTATGGTTCAACTCCTCTACATTTTGGAGGAAAATGTTGTGCTTTTTGTTGCACTACATTTGTTTGGCAGCTCTAGTCACTGGTTACTTTGAAGATTTAGAGTTTACATACAAAACTTTTGCCACTATTTTGCCTAAAATACCTCTGTACTTGTGCGCAAGTAATTTTGAATGCAGGACTTTTACTAGTAGTGGAGTGTTACTTTTCACAATACCAGAGAATCTGATCACTAGTTCCACCACTGTAACGTTTGAAGTAGAAACAAAGAGGGGACAGTGCACTTATGCAAAACACAGACAGTATGCGCAGTCAGTAGTAGGTGCCTGGCAAAGACTGACGCCAAAAAATGAGAGAATGAAATGAGCTGGTATGCTATGTGCCACCATTTCCACTGTTTTAATGTGGTGAAGAAAAGGCTTTAATCCTTAAAAGGATCTTTTGGAGGGTCAAACAACAGGGCAATTCCATGTAGGCATCCTGCGGAGGAGTAGCCTGTCATTGAAGGAAACATACAGCAACAAACCCTGAGGAACACTGTCCATCGGACCTGTCCATTTTTCCACATCGTAAAGCCCCGTAATACAGAGACAAGTGAAGTGTTGAATGAAGCTCTGTCATGCAGCGTGACAACGACAGCGTTAATACGTTTCAGCACATTTTATGAGAGTTGCAGCATTTCTTATCACGTTGACTTTTAACAGTGACCATACAGCTGATATGCACTAACCCTGTGTAAAACGTCACTGCACGGGTTAAGTCTCGCATGTTAAACTACACATCTGATGGTAATGCGGCCTGAACAGTGATAGTGAGCAATAGGGTGAAGCCAGCCAGTCACCTTCTGGTTTGAATCAGCGGAAGGGGATTGGAGGGGGTTGATCTCGGTAGGTTGGCTTTTATTGCTTCTCCCCTTTGGTTTTAAACAGATCTGCCTGTTTGTGGAAGTGTGGCTGGCGGTTGGCTCCTCAGCTGGCAAGGCAGCGGTGTTTAATTGCTCTTTGTTGTGGCGGGTATGGGGGGAAGGAGGCTCTGTGGTCACCGCTGCACAATGGCGCTTTGGCCTGCCAGCACACACGCACACACACACACACGCACAAACACACATACACACACACGCAAAGAGACACACATGGATGCACGCACATGCACCTACACACTCACAGAACCGTGCTATGCATACTTGAACACACACATAGATTTTGCATGCAGGCCCGGATGCACATATGTGTACCAAAACAAGTATATTTTTGTTCAAATTCATGTTACCAAATAGCTCCATATTCTTGATACATATAATAGTGCACAGAGAAAACTGCTCTATGGAGTAACAGTGTTGGTTTATAATGGATTAACTAAGTGTTGGAGTAAATAAAGGAGAAATTACAGGGAGAATAAACAGAAGCAGCATGGTTTGTATATTTGTGCTGTTCTGCGAATGGGCAAGCATATAATTATCACATTTACGGGGAAGAGCTGCTGAATAATGGGTCATAGTGGGTGTAGTAGCGGGGCAGTGGTGTATCCTCCCTTATTCAGCCCCTCCCAGTGTTTGTGTGTGTGTGTGTGTGTGTGTGTGTGAGAGAGAGAGAGCGAGAGAGAGAAACCTGAATACATCTGATTTACAGTTGTCTTTCAGGGCTAAGCTGTTCTGTACTTAATCATATGATGAACTAATGTTTGAATACTGTGCGGCAATTACATGTTCCTCTAAACCAGATCACATTGTGATTCTGATACACTTGCCCCACAAATGTGCCTAGAAGCCATTACATTGTGGATCACGCAGTTTAATGCAGTTTTACCTTCCTCCTTCTTGACTTCACCGTCTCCAGTGATGCATTCGTTCCAGCCAAAAATTTCTTTGCCTTGTTTACTTTTCCTGCAGCCCCTGCACGTGTGTTTATCCAAATCTAAAGTATTCTTTTTTCTGTTCCTTCGTCGCGGTGGCTTTTGTGCTCAACTGTGGTGAGTTTTGTGTAGCTTTGTGTAATTTACTCCTACAACTGGAGGAATGATGTGCTCCTCTGCTCTGCCCAGACCCCCCCCCCAGAGAGGTTCTTTTCCGTTGATGCACTTACTGTAAAGTGTTCCCTCTGCCTCCATCGCTGACCACATCAACTTGGCCAATCACTGATGACTCATTATACACACATAAACAGAACAAAGCACAAACAGTCATCACAGAGTAACTGCATACGTTTACACATGCAGCACAGCAGAGTGTCTCTCCGCTCCCTCTTTCTGTTTTTCTTTTTCACCCTCCCCCTCTCATTCTCTCTCTCTCTCTCTTTCTCTCAGTGTCTCTCTCTCTCTCTCTAACGCACACACTGTATGGATGTGGGCAGAATGAACAGAACACTACGCCACTGTAATTTTTGGAAATGAAAATGGAAACTGGCACCAATTAGGGAAACCAATAAAGCAACCTCAGTTCTATACGTCTGCCAAGTGGTAGAGGGGATTCAGCTGGAGAGTATAGACTTACATCCAGACTTTACGTTATCATCCAGATAACATCATCCTGTTTTATACCATGGATGCAGTTACATCTCTGCTGCTACTCTCCTCTCTGCCTTAACAGCAGCAGGACATCATATAGAACAGATTTTGTACTTTCACTTATCTTTTATCACTTGGGATGAGCTTCCTCCTTGTTGTTTTGATGTGTAATTATCTCACATATCACAGTTCTTCTCCACAAGACTCATTCAGCGAGCCTAATAGGCTTTCATTAGGTAAATCAGTGTTTACATCCCCTGACAGCACGGTTAACTAACAGTGAAGCAGTAAGAGGGACATGTTTTGATTTAGTTAAACATTTACTAATTGCGACCCTCATGGCTGCTGCGATTAATTGGTTCCTGCAGAAGGCTGTATATAAGATAGGAGAAGGAAGGAGGCAGATGAGGCAGTTAGTTTAATCCTGCCTCTGGTAGAGACAGAGTAATAGGGTAATGATCCTGTGGCCCTCTGGTGCTGATGTGGTGTTGAGAGAGAGCAAAAGAGAAAGGAAAAGAGAGAGACCTGAGCTTCAGGAGAACCGCTAAATACTGCCACATTCATCCACAGCAGTCATGGCATGCCACACGGCAGTCACATGATCAGACACACAGTCATATACGCACATGTGCTAACAGCCACACTCACACACACACACACACGCACATCTCTCGCTTGCTGAAATACATAGACATCAGTCACATGTATCCGGTGCCAAGAGAAATCAATGCACTGCGGCATAAAAAACACGTACAGCGAGCAAATAACAAAACACAATATGTGCTGCAAATTAATTAAACACAAAGCAAAACCATCAGTTTCACAACAGACTCGTGACATAAAGAAACGTACGGTATATACAGAGAACATGAAGTAAATACAAAAACACTGCAAACCGGCCTTGAGTTGGGATTGCTTTATTTCGTTTATGCCTAATACAGCAAACCTTTCCGGGAAATACTAAAACCTGCACAGACTCACATTTTGCCTAAGTCAACCTCTCGACAGTGATGTTAGAAAATGAGCTCACACTGTTTATTTTAGTTTTAACATTCTAACTGCATTCATCTGATATTATTGGAGATACTGACTATACACGTAGCCTTAGTTTTCACTAATTCTTAGGCTGTTTATCATTTTTCTGATTCCCTCTCACCCTGTTTGTGCAGCTCTTCTGTATTTGCGATATGTTTCTTTAAACCATGTATGTTTTGTCAAACTGGTGACTGTGTTTCCCAGTTTGCTTGTGTTACATTTATTTGCAGTATTTTTTTTCCCTAAATGCCACATATTTGTTGTCAAAGTGGTGAAAATGTTTTCTTCATATTCTTCTGTATTGCCCATCATGTTTGGCAAGCTGCAGTGCACGGAGCTGTCTCAGCTACAATTCACACACATGCATATGTGCATGTGAATATACACGCTGAGACCTTAAGCACATCATGGGAAAGTATACATAGATGCCACACAAATATGCATAAACACAAATGCGGAGACCAGACTCAAGAAAGGTTTTTTCTATACACAGATTCAATCTAATAAAATAGTTTAACTTTTATTGAATTGAACCCACAGATTCACACAAAAGCAAATAATCTCTAACACACAGGAAAAGAAACACAGAGATGTGCAAACATCCAGTTCACAGTAATGCTGTTCTGTGTGATGCAAATATATGCAGTCACACGTATCCCTGTGTGTTTTCTTTTTAAGAATCCTCCCTCACAATGACTCATGTATCCACTCAAATATTTTTGTGTTATGAAAACAGTTTCATTCCAGACAGTAGTTTGTTTTTCAGAAGGAAAAGTCCCAAAACCAGTTCTCTGTGGCGCTTTTTTAGAGGACCATTTAGCCGCATCCTGATGTTGGCTTCCTTTATTGCTCTTTTCTCTCCCCTGGGTTGTCCGTCCTCCTTCACTCCTCCTGTTCTATACATCTACCGTTTCCTGTCTCTTTTCCTGTCTTCCATCCCCTCCCTCGGTTCCCTCTCTCCATCCCTACCACCCCCTCTGTCTCCCTCTCTCAGTCTTTCTGGCCTCTCTGTCTCCCTCTCCCTCTCAGTTGGACTCATGTGGGACTGATTGAGCTTGAGGATCCAGCCCTCATCAAAGGCCGAGTGTGGTTGAATGCGAGCAAGCCACTGAGGCTCCAATCTCGCACTGGTTAATGAGCCCCCTCTCCCCCCACCCTTCCTCCTCCTCCTTCTCCTCTTCCTCACCCCCTCCGCAGCCCCGGCATCCCTCCAGCGGCAAGCTTGTACGACAAAACCTCCCCCCTTCCTCCTCTTTCCTTTTTCTCCTCCTTCCTTCCTCCTTCCCCCAGCCTCTCTACACTTTAGTATTCTCATATAACCCATATAACCTCTCTCCTTTTTGCTACTGCCTCTTTCTGCTCTTTCAGCTCATTCATTGCCAACACAGCTTCCTCCTGTCTTCCATAATTCATCTATTTTTCAGCATTTCAAATCCCAAATTCTCTCCTCATCCTCTTCTCCCTTGTTCCCCAGTCCCTCCGCTCTCTGTCAGCCACAGTCCCTCCTCGGGCGCAGCTCCAAACCAAGGCTGGCGTCTGTCTCTCTGTGTCCGACCCCCCCTCTCCCCTCCCTTCTCTAACCACCGCCACCATCACCGCACTGATGATACATACACTCTCTCACTCTCTCGCTGCGGACCCTGACTTTAATCACTACACGCACTCGGGCACACTCCGGCCACACTTGTGCAAGTGCACAAACTGTGTGCGCACGCATAGGCAACAGCTGTACACAGGTTGGAAACTTGCAAGCTGCTAAATTTATGCACATGTGCTTGTAAACACGCACACATTGGCATAGTTTTGCTTAAGCATACATGAATAATTTATCATTTCCGTCCTCGTTTCCGTCTTACTGTTGTGAAGTAAGAGAAAAATACCACAATAATTGACATGAATTCACAGTCAGTGGTACAAAGGAACCACTTTTGATTCTATTCCAGATGGTAAATGGTTTTTTGGTCATTAAAATTCAACAATTACTTCTAAACTTTACAGGAAACCCGTGAAAAGAGGGTAGAAACCGTCTTTTTAAATATTATTTTAATTAGAAAAATAAATGAATGAGTAAAAATAGATAAATGAAGGGATAGTGCATGAATGATTTCCTTCAGATTATTAAATGATACAACCATTTGAATTAGCAAAAGCAGTTTTACTTGAAGGAATCACGATTGCATGCACTTTACATTTTGAACATTGCAAATGAGTCTCACATTTGTTGCAGGAGATTTTCCATTTGCAAATTGCTGCCAGAGGGAAGAGTTTGGGATGCAAAATATTATATTTCAGTAGATAAACGCAGTTCAGGCCTGCAAGCTCCTCAGTAGCTGTGATGAGCCACTAGATGAAATTATCAATAACATGCAGCTCATTAACATGTTCTACAGTTAACAAGTTCTGCTACATTCATTTTTTTCACTCACTGTAATAGCATGTTGAGAATTTGTTATTTTTGTGTGCATTTCATAATTTTTATGTACGCATTTAACATGTGATTCACCCAATCTTGAAAGCTGTACTGTAATGTGTTCAAAATATAGACAAAAACAGGTACTGTGCTGTTTAAAAATACAGCTATACTTGCAATTTGCAGTATAAAATATGTCCAAACATGAAGTGAAATTACTACGTTAATTTGTCTCTGAATCAGATATTGTCTTGTATTGTAAATCAGATTTACACCAATTGCATATATTATTAGACCTCACAAACACATAGATATCACACTTTGAAGGTGGTTGGAGACATAGGCAGGCTCATATTGCCACAACAGGTGTGTGACCTTAAGCTTCGCACAATCGTAATCAAACTCTCGTCTATTAGAACGAAATAGGAGGAGAATCAGGAATAAGATGGGGCTGCTGTGGCCAGTAATATATGTCCACTTGAGATTAAGAGAATGTTGTATGTTGTTTTGTTGTCCACAGAGTCCACATTTAAATACAGGCCATGTGTGTTTGTGCTGTACGCGTGTTGCAGATTGTGGCTTTAATAATAACTGTCTTTCTGCTACTTTATTCCTTTCATTTGTTAAAACTTGAGCCTTTCTTCTTATTTCCTGTTTTACAACTCACCTTAAATAATCCTCAGAACCTGAGGCTCCAACCTGAATATGAGATCTGAAAAATTCATTAAATATCAGCGACACACTGAAACAAGGCGTGTAGATCCTGTTTCAATTATAAGTTATTATATTACATTACAACATTACAAAAAAATCTTAAAAGTGCAACAGAAAGCATCCTTTAAAACAGGATTCAAATAATAAATCAAATAATACATACATAATAATTTATTGATAATAGTTTCTCATACAAAACTAAAAAGTGAAAAATCTGAAAAGGTGTACAGACTTTCAAAAAACTTGAATTCACTCTGAATCAAATACTATTAAGGATATTTTATACATTACAATTGGAAAACAAGTGCTGGTATTTTACAATGTAAAAAATAATCATACTGTTCATATCAAACACTAAATTAAATTGTTGACAGCTGTTTACTTTTGCTGCTAATAAGCTTAAATATTGGTATTACAATGCTTAAAGTGGAAATTGAAAATTTCATTCATTGTTCATTATCCTTTATTTTTCTGTCAGTAACATTTGACTAGTAGCTAACAAGTTGCCACTGGGGCTGTCCAAGGCCTGTTTAACTTACATCTGCCCCCAATGATGAGTTGTGATCTAACTAAATCAAAATGTGATGTGTCATTTTCTCGCTCAGCTGCGGTTAGATTATTGTTGTCGAGAAAGACCTTTGACTCACCACTCTGTTCGGTTTGGTTTTGGGCAACCAAGACACACAGTCCAGTCTGGTGCTTCTGTCGTTAGGGAACTATCTTTGGCAAAGCACACAAACACATGGTACCATCATCAGCATGCAGAGCACATTTGAAAAAGAGCAAGAGCTTCATTTCGTAATTTGGCCAACTCATCAGATTAATTAGCTACAGCTGAGGAATGCAGTGGCATCAGTTGTCATATCGGCCTTCTAAAAAGGACAAGGCAATCGTTGTATGTGTAAGAGATGTATAAAAGAATATTTTTCATAGTCAAAAGGCACCTTTTAGAGGTTTAGTTACATATACAATCTCAGACACACTGTTTTTTTTGTGTGTGCAACATACATTTACTAACAACTATTATTCCCCTCCATACAATGCTTATTTGGTTTTGTTTGATTTTAGTCCATCATTAAACAGTATGTATACTTACCACACTTGAAAAAATATACACACTAAACAATTCCAAAAACACAACGACAACAACAACACCAAAAAAATCCACTTTTGTATATTACTTATGGCATACTGTGCCAGCTGCATTTGTTTAGCGTTTGTTACGAGTCATCTTTCCTCAATAAAACACAGCCAGTCACTGCCCATGTATCATCACCTTTGAACTCTGCCTCACACCATTTCTGGCCCATCTCCTGTCTTTGTTGTGTGTGGTTGCCTGGATGAGGCAGAGGGGGGGAAGACCAGCAGTCGGACCACTGCATATGTTTCCAATTCCCCCTTGTAGACCTTCCCTCTCCTCTTTTGGCCTCCTCTTGCCCTCCCATCTCTCCCCTCCTCTCCTGTCCTCTCTGTGTGTCTTCCTCCCTCCATGTCCACCAAATTGCCCATTAGACTTTCTATTTGTCTATCTGCCGACCTGCCTGTGGCGTGGCAGCCAGCTAAAACTATCCTCTAGTCCATGCCGGTTACACCATGGGATACCACTCCTAACATTTTATACTACATGGCTGCCAGGAGCCAGCTAGGTCCTCGTTATACACACACACAAACACACACACACACATACTGTTTTTATGGGATAATGCAACATACACATGCTTATGTTTCAATAATTATTGTACAGTCCACAAAATCCACTCCAAACAGAGAAACACCCTGTCTGGTAAACAGATGCTACTTTTTTGTGTTCTGTTTGAGGAATACATGGAAATGACTTTAGCTGATTTGAGCAAAGAAATTTTACATTTGTGGACAGTTTGTTATATGCTCATCATTTAGCTGAACATAAAACTGTAAAAACATAGTTCATCAAGGGATGACATGACATCTGGTTTTACCCAACGGCACATATATGTTCTCAATGCTTTGTTTTTTTTTTAAACATCTCTTTTATGGGACGTTTGAAAAACTGAAAAGTCCTCTGTTCCAAGAAAAACTGACTGATCAACCTCACACATTTCCAGTCCAAGACAGTGACCAAAAGAAGTCAAACGATGCGGTCAAATGCTTAGCTAAACATTGTTATTGCATTCTGTAATAAAGAGAGGAAACCTACAAAACCAAAGGCCCTCTGAGAGAAAGTTATTAATATCCTGTCAGCAGTAAATTAGCTGTACGTGTACATGTCCCTTCTCTCTCTTTGTTATGCCTAGCAGTGGCCTTTCCACCACCACTGCTGGCTGAGTGTGTGTGTCCCCTGTAGCGGTGAGACTGAGACGGCATGGTGATAAAACTGCTGACAGTAATGGAGAACAAATGGAGCCCATTTATAGTACATGTGTTCGTGTGCCTGACTTGTGGAAGGATGATGTATAGTCAGTCAGTACCAGGATGTGTTTCTATGTACTGTGTCTGTGTTAGTGAGAGAAATAAACCAAGGAAGTATTTAGACCAAGGTTGTCATGAGAAATGGTGGATGGATGGAGATGTGGAGAAAGAAACAAACACCGAGAGACAGAAACTTAGTCTGTCCGTGCCAATGGAAATAGTTTCAGAGCAAGCTGAACAAAACGAACGAAGAAAAGGTGCCAATCTATGTATACATGTACCTACAGTATGAACCAATGCCACACACAGTGAAAGGATCCTCTTTGACAGTCAAGGTGAGGTCCCTGCGATGACAGGGGTGTTTGCCTGGCTGTAGTGACTGTACTTCAAAGTAATTAGAGGCAGTCTCCAGTAGGTCACAGTTTAGTCTATAGTGGCCTTACAAGAGACAGAGTGGGCGTGAGTGCACAAAGAAGAAGGTGAGAAGAAGGAATATGGAAACTGGAAAGAAGATGTAATAGAGCTACTTCATCCTGGAGCGGAATTATGTTCTGTAGTGGAGGAAGTATTTAGACCCTTTATTAAAGCTGCTCTAAATCTATATCTTTTACATTAAGAGTCGATTAAATTAATGTGTGTGATGTCAAAGGTATCACACACAGTGATGAACCCACAGAGAAGTATCACCTGACTCTACAGGATTCCTCACCTCTATAGAGGTTTTCATGGTCCAGTGCATTGTTTTGGTTTAGGGGCCCCACCTCTGCTCATATCAACCTCGTTTCAAGCAGGAGCAGGCAGCTGTTTTCAAAACAGCGCTGATAAAGAAAGTCAAGCAACTATCAAGCTGGAGACACATATCTTCCTCAGGAGTTGTTGGTAACCAAAAGAGAGCAAAAAAGAGAGTTAATATTGGATTTACATTTGTTGGGTAGCTCGAGAGACATCTCCAAATAACTGCTGCCAGACGTGTAGATGTGAACTGTTTGCTCAAACATTTGCTGCAGCAAGTTTATTAAGTGATAATATGTCAGATGTTGTGTTTTCGGCTGGTTCTGCTGCCCCCAAGTGGCCAAATAAAATCAAATAATGCCGTCTTAAAGTTTTAATCCGTACCTTTTCCACATTAATATGTCTAAAAACAACTAGACCTATGTTATATATTTTGTTGAGTTGTGTACTTAGGTCATCCCAAATGTTTCTAGCAATTTTCAAACCCAGAGAAATCCGCGATTTTAATCAAGGTGACGGTCCGTTTCATTTGGTTGCCTGTCAATGGCATCATATCCCCTTTGCACGTGTCAGTGTTGTGGAAGCAGTCAAAATTTAATTTTTATCCAGTTTTAAGACAACCAGTTTTTACGATACACTTTTTAGATCTTGGTCAATTATACCTATATATTTTAACCGGATGTAGGATTTTAGTAATTGGATGTCTGGAGCTTAAATTTTCATAGAAACAGGCTAAGCAAATGTTAGCAGCAGCTCGGCTCACAGCCCCGCCGGGACGTCTTGTGTCCGCCAAACAACCGCCTCTTGTTTTGGAGAGGAGGAGACCTCTGCAGATAATTCCGCTCCCAGTAAAAACCTTCTGAGCGTCTGGATCATAAGTTATCAGAGAAACATGCCCAGCAGATGTTCGCAGCAGCTCGGTTTGCAGCCCCTCCGGGATGATTTAACCTGAAACTGATTTATTCTGTGTTTTTACTGGTTTTAACCACCTGCTGCGTTTGTGTTGGAGAGGACGGGACCTCTGCGGCTTATTCGGCTCCCGGTAAAAAACCTCCTGAACGATTTACACTGAAGGAATCCTAACCGGGAGAAGCTGAGTGCAATGAGAGCAATGGTGGTGAAGACAACAACTCCCATGATCCCACGCTACTTCATGACGTCACCAAACTCCATCTTTTCTTATTGATTTGGCTGAGAGACCCTTAGCAGCAGAAAATTAAATATTGTGTGTTTAAATAAAAGTTGACAATACCACATTGTAAAAAGCTAATCTGATCAATACGTATATTAACAATGGATGAAATGACTGTAAATATAAAGCAAAAGATGTATCACTTCATTATTATTGCTGATGTTTTGTGTAGGCAGGATTTTAATGTTGCAGGTTGTCGAGTTGAGGCTAATTTGACTGTTATATACTAATGGGTAGTGTAATGTACTATACAACAATATATAGCATATTAAACTATTAATCTGTAAAGTAATTGGTAACTATAGCTGTCAAATAAATGTAGTGGAGTGAAAGTGCAACATATGCCTCTGGAGTAGAAGAATAAAATAGGATAAAATGGAAAGTACCTGAAAACTCTACTTAAATGCAGTACTTGAGTCAATATATGTAGTCACTTTCCACCACTGTCTGGAAGCATAAAACTGATACTTGACATTTGATAAGCACTAGAAGTCATTAAAGCTGAATGTAAAAAAAACTAGAGAACACAAACCTTTGACTGTCATAATTAATACACAGACATATGCACAGCAAACAGTGTGGCAGAGCAATGCAGCTTTTAGAGGTTTATGTCCCTGGATGTGGCTCAGACTACATCATGCTCTAACTGTCCAACTCGGTTAAAAATTGCGATACATTGGAAGCCATACGACTGAGGAAGTTTACTCTGCATGAGTGCCATCCCTCAGCGCTGGTGTAGGCTCCTGCTGAAGTCTGCATATCCTGCTTGCCGCCTTGTTAACCCAGAATACCCAAATGACTTCCCCTCTCTGGCTGTCGAGCCACACTGTGAATCATCCATGTTTCCATGTAGCCTAAAGCGAGGAGAGAGGAGTGAGGTGGAAAGGAAAGGACAGGAAAGGAAAGGAAACTAGACAGGCTGGAGGACCACTGGTACCACTAATGAGGTGTGCTCTGATGGCATAAATCCTCCTTAGAGAGCGAGGCATCTGAGTGGCTCTGTCCACTAATGAACATCCCACATACATTACACTCATAACCACATATAGAAACCATATCTTGCCTTACTCAGCTGTAATATTTCTCCATTTGTCTACTCTATGCTTCCATATTTCTCCTGACTCCACTTCAAGTGTGGAAAAATAGTTAAAAACCTGATTAGGCTCATTTATTGCTCTTCCTTTGAGGGAAGCACAAAAAAGAGAAGGCGGGAATGAAGCAGCGCTGCTTTTGCAGGCCACAGAAATGTTAGCTGGGTTTTATCGCTCTTTTACTGTCAGCTCATGAAAATTGTTGTTTCAAAACCCTCACAAATGGATGATTCAGGTTTTAGGAACTAAGAAATAAAAATAGTGGCTATCAATTTACAATCGTTGTGACTACACGTTTCACAAACAGTTATTTGCCTAATAGTAACACCGGTAGAAAACAAATCTGTTAACTGATATTAATATATTTATAAAATTCTCATTTTTATTTTCACTATCCTGAAGTTTTCTTTGTGGTACCTATAGAGTCCAAGTACATGATGTAATTGCTTGGAGCTCTCAGTATGGTAATTGAATGTCGCCATCTTGTGGTTGAACAGAACGGTCCCTAAGTTAATGCTGTGATTCATGCACGACACACAAACATCAGCAAGCTTGCAAACACACACGCACACAAAGGCACACAAATGAAAGGAAAAAATACACCAATGCAAACATCCTCGACGGCATCCATATTTGAACAAAAAACCTAAACCTAAACCTGAGTACAAAAATAAAACAAATGAATGGATGTCTGTGCAAACGCGTGCTCAGAAATAGCTGTGAGCAACACAGATATTTTGACTTGTCATGGCAGGAAAAGCACAGGTGTCACTAATAACATCAACAATGGCTACGTTCTATTCAAGAGTCCTAGTAAGCCATGACAAGTGTGACAGTGAGCCAGCAGGAACAATACCAGGAAACTGCAACTGAAATTGGAATTCATCCATGATTAATTTTATTGTTAACAGCTGTGCTTTTCCCGCTGCGACGTGTCAAAATGTCTTCTGCGAAAAAGGCCAGTTGTGCGGACATAAATGCACACACAAGTATGTATGCACAGACACAGGATAAAAGCCAAGTGCTTGTTAGAAGCCTTGAAAATGTATTTCCCCTGCGCATTCTAGAAAAAAAGACCCTATACTGGTGTCACATGGATGTATCACATGTCAGCAGTATAGATGTATTGGAGATAAGGACAGGCTGGCTATAATAAGCAGAAGTCCAACAGAGTGTATAATCTCCATTGTAGGGAACATAGTGAACTGTACATCTGTAAATGAGATTCTGAGTGGGTGGTTAGACTGATTCCCTCGTCCCCAGCAGTCCTCTGTAACTTCCAATCCTGTTTTTGATTTCAGTGACAAGCCCCGTGAGAGCGCTGCTCACACCTGGGCCTTCCAGCTCAGGACAGAAAAAAAAAATGTAACAGCAATTACAACGAGAGCCCAATAAAAGGGGGAGCACCGGCAGTTCATCTCTAATCTGTGACGTTTCTGTGAGTCAGCTACTATCAAGCCAGAAAAACAAGCAATCCCAAAGAAAGCACAGAGAGGTAAAAAAGAGACTACTGTACCTTTATTTTCAAGCCACTCACTACAAGCCCCGATTCCTCTATTACAGTAGGGACGCACGGAAACCTTAATCATAAATCCACACAGTAGAATAGTGTCATCGGACTGGCATGTTTCAACCAAATGAATGTTATCCTGCCAAATGGTTTTGGTGGGTAAGACAGCCTCTCTCGAAGCGTGGGCGAATGCTGCCTTTTGTCAAATTAAATCCGATGAAAATTCTATCTCATTTTTTTAGTATTTTCAGTCATGAAATACAGTTCAAATGCAAAAGCCAAGTTAGCATTTTTAGGTATAATACTGTCTGCCAATTTGAAAAGGATGATGCAAAGTCCCATTCATTTTCATTTTAATAATGATATGGATACACGTCTCAACAAAGTTGCTGCCGCAGTGCCGCATTTTAAAACATGAAAATGAAACTTTTTTTGTTTTGATTTTGTCCCTCGTCATGTGTAGGAAAATGGCAAATGCATAATTATTAGCAGGTTCAATTCTCATTTTATTTGCAGTATTAAAAAAGAAAAGAGACATTGCTGCAGGTTCAGACTGGTTTTCATCATCAGGAGCAGGTGGAGGTTTCAGAAAACAGCAGTCAACCACGTAATAGCAGGTGTGCCAGCTGAGTGCACAGTTGCATTAAAGGACCCGCGTGTAGGAATTACTGGCATCTAGCAGTGAGGTTGCGGATTGTAACCAACTGAATACCCCTCCCCTCACTCCTCCCGTTTCAAGCGTGGAGGAGAAGCTTAGGTGGCCTTCAGGTAACGTAAAAATGCGAAAGGCCCTGTTCAGAGCCGGTATGTAGTTTCTCCGTTCTGGGCTACTGAAGAAACATGGCAGTGCAACATGGTGGGCTCCGTGGAAGAGGACCCGCTCCCTGTGAAGGTATGAAGGGCTCATTATAAGCTAACGAAAAACACAACGATTCTTAGTTTCATGTGATTATACACTGATGAAAACAAAGTTATGAATATTATCTTCCATTTCTGCCTATAAATCCCCCTGATTCCTACACACTGGTCCTTTCATTACCTTTTTATTATTATGTAAACCAGGCCTAAACCAGATGCTTAAAAGTGCAACAAATGCACCTGTCATTTTTAATTTTTTTGGAGTAACTACTCTTTTCAATTTGACCTCTTAAGATGGTTTCATTTCTATGACTGTTATCCAGTGTCATACAGTATTAACAACAACAACAAAACAAAATAAAGATTAGCAAAAACCCTGTGAAATGAAAACAGGTTTGTGTAACGGAACTTGTTTTTCTTAATCATCATTAATCATCTTATGACCCCCATTATGACTCTATGGAGGGTTTCGGAACCCTAGGGACCACCGAACTAAACGACCCTAATTATATATAGAGTACTGACAAATTAACAAACTAAACTAACACTGACCGGCAACAACAGTAGAATACAACTTACACATTAATGCATCAGTATTAATAATCTAATCATGTAATATAATAATAATAATAATAATAATAATAATAATAATAATAATAATAATAATTATTATTATTATTATTATTATTATATCAGCCATAGGGGCCCTTTTTTCTGCAGTGAAAGTAATTTTGATACTTTAAGTGAATTCTACTGATTATACCTGATTGTAACTTCAATCAAAATCCAGGGCTTTTCCTGTGATGGAGCATTTTTAGATGGTTGTGTTGGTACATTCCCTTCAGTTGAGGATCCGAGTGACCGCCTTGTTCCTCCACGGTTTCTATCATACTCTACATAAACCATTTACCCACCTTGCAGGGACCTTTATGAAGGGCGGAGTGAGTGTGCTTTGCTCTGGCGCCCCCTTGCGGTTTGACGTCGTCTGACCCTATTTTCAACACTCTCTATTATCATTGGTTCACAATGCCATGGGTCCCTTTATTGACCAATGGTCACCAATTATTTTGCATTCATGCTCCTCCCTTTTTTGTTACCAACCACACCTCCTCCTCCTCCTCCTCCTGCTGCTCCTCACACACACACACACACACACACATACACACACACACAGACACTAAGCCTGACCCTAACCCCCTGTGATGCCAGCCACTCCATGGCTGGGACTGGGCGGCATGTCTGTCGAGGCGGCATAATCTAAAACCGAACCGGGATATTACGGACCAGTCGATGGGTCGACGGAGATGCGACGGGGCATGAAGACGAAGGTGACTACATTTTGCGGCTTTGCACATTTCATCCTTGCGCTAATATCCATTCGCCCTGCCGTTAGCTGATGGCGCTAACTCTCCTCCCTCTGTGTGATCCCTGCTACATTTGCTACACATTATCCCGTGTGTGTTTTTTATTTATTTTTTTTTTTGTGTGTGTTTTTTCCCTCACAAATAACCCGAACCTGTCCCTCGGTTCCTTCGAAGACAGTCGCTCCCCGGGGACTATGAACTATGATCGGCGATAAACGACCAGAGGAACACGGAGAGAGAAATCTGACTCAACATAATCCATCCGGACGTCGGGGGGGAAGATGAGGACCGCGATGGCTTCGCCCAAAACAGCGTCGCTCCTGTTTCTACACTGGGGTGAGTGCAGCCCGCGTCTGCGTTGTACCTGTCTGCTCTGAGCACGGCGACCGCCATCCGTCGCACGCACACGCGCCTGCGTGATCGCTGCTCCGCGGCCCCGCCGGTCAGACTGTTAGCCCAGACGTCGCCCGCCGCGCGCGCCCCGCCGATTTTTCCACCCCTTTAGTCTCTGCCGTCCTCCATCCGGCGTGCCGAGCCTGCTCATCCGCGTTTCCCTGGGGCCCGCAGGGCCGGTTCACGGGCGGAGGCAAAAAACGCCCTCGCGTACTGTTGGATGGATGCTGAGCCCGTCGTGGCGAAGACACAGGTGTCCGTTTTGCCAATAGAGTGAGTTCCTGGTGTCCCGTCCAGGAAGTCCCCGCAGTTTCAACAACAGGACACTTTAAATGGCGTTTAAACAACTTTAAACCTTGTAGTCATTCCACAGTACAGATACCAACCCATGGGTTGTATCGATTCGTTTATTTTGTTGTTTGACTTTGGTCATTTTTGCGTTTTTACCACTTGTTTTATCTCTCCCTACTAGTCATACCCTGTGTCCTAGAAGTTCCTTGATTTGTTTCACGGGACCTCGCCTAAGCAAGCGCCTATCAGCAGCTGGTGAAATGGAAATAAAGTTTTGAATCTTGAATATTGAATTTAAGTGACAGCAATTAGGATAAAAAAAATAAAAATAAAAAAAAAAAGAATTTGCTGGAAAGAATTTGCTTGTTGAGGTTGTTTTTTTGCAGAGGTAATATAATGTCGTGGGCTAACCAAACCAACCGAAGGTGCTTAAAAGTTTTTTGTTTTAAATTTTAAAAAAAAAGCATTTCTTTTGGGGTAAATACAGGGCACACAACCAACACAACTCACACGACTTAAATTTCAAAAGTATAGTTTGAACTAACAGTTTCGACAGAAAGAGGATGTGTATGGCTGGATGACACAGTTTTTAATCCTCCTGCTCACAGTGTTAATAATTGTATGAGTCATGTCTAATAACCAAACAGACAGGCTTCCTGGGGATCCATCATGAACTCTTTGTGGGGTCTTGATAAGAAAATTGCCCCCCCCCCCCCGCCGATGTTGCACAGTACCTAATCCAGACAGAATTGAGCGTGGTGACAAGCTGTGGTGTCCCCCGGCCCTATCAATCCAAGCCCAACGTTAATTAGGACTTGATCCGCTTAAGCCTCCCACTAGTCTCCCATGTCATTTTCTATGGGCGTGTTGTTATCGGGTCTCGGCTCGGCCTGTGAGAAAGCTCCAGTTGTTTTTAGGTCTGACACACACACACACACACACGCACAGCCAGGGAGTGCCAAAATACACCCGTCTAGTATTTCTAGTTCTTCAGGTAGTTTTAGGTTTAGTAAGTGGGTGTGGTAGTCGGTGCAGATCCTTCTCCTCGGTGTCAGTTTGTGGTTGTTTGTTTGTCGACTGTTACGTCAGGAGACTCACATCTCATTTACATTTGGAGATGATGAGGTTCTTCCTCAGTTTTTGGCATCGCATGCAGATTTAAATAATAGTATTCAACCAAGATCAAAGATTTCTACTCTTCTTTTAACAGTTGTTTGTGGTCAAAATATTGTTTTAAATATGAAAAGACGTGATAAGTTTATCGAGGAGATTGGCTGCCTTACCTCTCACTGGCTGGTTACTTTAATAATTAACTGTCAAATTTCTAATAGAGCCAGTGTTTATTCAACAACATTTGTTGTTGTTGGTTTGTTTCTCAACGAGTGAACGTAACACCAGCAAAAAATTGTCTGGCTGCAGCAAACATCTAAGTAGAGACCACTTTTCTCATTTTATTGTCTACCAAAAACACTTCAGGAACCCCATCACCACGCTTGAAATAAATATATTAAAGAGTGCTTGCTGTTAGGAAGTGAAACTATTTGGAGATTGATTTCTTTCTGTAGAATTTATGTCATCTCAGATTAGATTTGTTACGTGGAAAAGAGGAAATTATTTACTTCACTATGTGTAAAATCCCCTGTCGTGTTGCCCTTTTAAATGTGGCCATTTACCTTTGACCAACTCAGTATCAGCACGTGAACATTTTGTGAAAACACCCTTATCATGAGAGCAGTGAGACATTTCAGCGCTGGCAAGTTTCAGTGCCCGTGGCTTTGAAAGAGGGTTTCATTGTTGATATACCTCGATGGTGACGCTCAAACCTGGAAGCTGGCTGGTTTCACCTCGGAGGCACTTCCACCGAATATTTTTTGCCCATAACCAGAACACTGAAAATCTTGCATGTTACCAGACTTCAATGAAGCTGTTAGGCGACAGGGATAAAGTACTTTATTTTATTTTCCCCTTTTGGCTTGCGCAAAGTCTTTTCCCTCCGTTTCAGTGGGATTTGCAGTTAGAAGATATCAGGTTTTATCTCATTCCAATACAAGCCACTCAGTGACCCTGTGTTTTCTGGTTTGAATAACTCAACAGCATCATCCTTTTCTAAATATAATAACACAGCTGCTCACAACAAACCACCAACCTCACTGTGAACAGTTTTACGTGCGAAGTGCGAAATACACAAACCGTTCACCTGCCTTTATTTGTAGAAAGAAGAAACTGTTCACAAGTTTGGCAGAAAGTCGTGTCTCTGTCGCTGCATTTGGAAAAAAGATGCTACTGTTGAGTTGCTCAGATGTATATGTATGTATGATGAGTTGATTAATCGATTGGTTGATCGTCAGAAAATAAAGCTGCAGCTATTTTAATAAACGATTAACCGTTCAAACCCTGCCAAACATAACGTGGTTTCAGCCTCAGGATAATGGACATTTTGCTGCTTTTATTTGTCTTACGTGATAGTAAACCGTAAATGCTTCAGTGATAGACTGTTGGTTGGACATTAAAAGCATGTGAAGATGTCACCTTCGGCTTTAGGAAATAATAATGGGCATCTTTTAACTATTTATGACATTTAATGAATCAAGAAAATAATAAGCATGTTAATTGATAATGAAAATAATCGTTAGTTGTAGGCATAGTGTGAAATGCAGCTAGCATCAGCAAATATTACTGTCACTGTAGCACTCTTTGTAAGACTACAAACTAGTTTTGATCTAGTTTTTTAATGGACTGTTCCTTTAAATCCTGGCCCTCACAAAAATAATCACAGAATGAACGAAGAGGCCCACTGAGATGATTATATTTCATTTGTTAAACATGTCATAGTATTCAGATGAAGCTGGCCCAGGCCCAGCCCTAGTGTTTTTTTTTTTCCACAGCAATTTAATGTATTGATTCCCTGTTAGCCGGTCATCAGCTCAGGATATTGATCGGTGAGTCCATGTACCAAACATGCTCCGTTGCAAGACTGATCCACACAAACTGACGCTGTTACTGCTTCCGATCTTTCCGGCTTGTCATGTCTCTCATGCTCTCGCTGTCTCTCTCTTTTTCTTTCACAGTGCTCCAGTATGCTGTGTGTCGCGACGTAACTCTTCCCACTGGACCCCTATACCGCGTGGCAGGGTTCGGCCTCTCCTTGCCCTGCTCCGTATCGGGATATGAAGGCCCACGTACACAGGAGTTTGAGTGGTTCCTGTACAGGGATAATTCCGGTGGGAGGCAGATGGGAGTAGTGTCCACCAGGGACAAGGGTTTTCCCTATGCTCCGTTCCAGGCCCGGGTGAGGAGCGGGGAGGTGAGGGTAGAGAGGGACTCCGGGGACATGGTCCGGCTGGTGATCCAGAGACTCCGGGCTGAAGACCAGGGAAAATACGAGTGCTACACGCCCAGCACGGACAGTACCTATCAGGGGAACTACAGCGCCAAAGCAACTGTCAAAGGTAAGATGTGCCCGTGATTTTAACAAAGGAAAATGTCACGCAGTGCAACACTGTGGCTCATGGATGCGTCTTTATTAGTCTTTAGGCTGCAGAGGAGCAATAAGAAACATGATACTTGTTAGTAAGATCAGTTCTTTGTTGTTTTTGGTCTTTTCGTGGGAGAATATAGAGAATATCAGCAAACCAATGTATAGTAAATCCTTAAAAAGAGAAATGGATGGATAAAACAGTAAAACGTACTCTAACTACACTTGAATGTAAAAGCAACTAAAGTAAGGCGTCAGACGGTAATTGTTTTGGTAGAAGTAACGAAACCCTCGTTTTATATCACCAACTAATATCACAAAATTTCAAACGACACCCAGCGCTTGCTGCAACTAGATGACAATCATAGTTTAGTTGTGATGTGTTCTGAAGTTCTGTCATGGGGTTACCATATGAGAAGATTTTATCAGCAACTCTGCGCTATGTCAGCCAGATGGCTGACATTTTTCAATGATTAATTATACTGTGTTTAACTTGGTGCATGACGACATTCCTCATTCAATGCTATTATTTATAGTTATCATCTGGAATTCGTGCTCTGCTTTCTCCTTTCTGTTTCTATTTCTCTCCACGAACTTGCCACGCTTACATTAAGATCCACTTGCTCAGGCTGTCCAAAGAAATAAGGCAATTTTACACCACCCATATGGTTACCAAATCTTGTTTGTGTACTACTAAGTTTATGTTTGAGGGATGCCGAGTCTTAATTTTGCTGCTGAGTATGTTATCTTTGTAACAGCCAGCCAATCCCCCTTTCTTTAGTGCCCAAAGCCAAGGGTGGTTAAAGGCTTGGAGTCACTCTCGGCTACCCCATTTCACGATTTGCTTTAGTTTTCTAAACATAGAAATGTCTAAATAGCACACAGGGAATAGAAATTAAATTTGGCACGTATTTTTTCCTTCCCATCTGGCTCCTGCAGCAGCTTGATATAATATAGTTGTCTGTCTGTGTCTTCATATTACAACCGCAGTGATCCCTGACACGCTCCAGATCAGCTACTCCCGCTCACTCACTGGCCAGCCGGTGCCAGAGGGGGCCGAATTAACACTGACATGCTCAGCCAGCATCCAGTCGGAGCAGCTCACCCATCTGTCCATCACATTTGGGAAGCGTGGTCTTGGAGAGGGTTCGGCGAGCGGAGCTGGAGGAGAGGTCAGCACCGTTAGAGAGATTATCTCCATCGACAACCTGCTGGGGGTCGTCCCCGGTCGTGTGTACAAGACGCGCTACGATGATGGAGAGATCACGCTGGAGAAGAGGAACGGGGAGGCCGGGCAGGGCGTGTACGTGATGAGGATGAGAGCGGTGCAGCCAGATGACACCGGCTCGTATTTCTGTGAGGCCTCGCAGTGGATTCTGGACCCTGATCGATCCTGGCAGAAGATTGCGCAGAGGACGCTGGATATTGGCAACTTGACTGTTCAGCAACTAGGTTAGTGTGACATAGAAACTTTGCCAGTGTTTGTGCTGACATCTGCCAAAACTATGAGAGCGTGTGGCAAGTGCTAAGGTCCTACTGCAACAAGCACACTGCACAACGTGCTGTGATCATTGTTCAGAGACATACATTTGAAAGATGATGAGGTTGGTAATAAAATCTTACTGTGGGCAGTTTGTGACCCAGTCAGCCACTGTAAGGAATGGGGGCATCATATAATGAAGCTGGCGCCTCTAGTTACAGAGTAAATGTCAGACAATAAAAACTAAAACATCTGAAGTTTGGTTTCTACTCGTCAGGTCAAGGCTCTCGATTCTTTCTTGGTCACTGCCATGGAAGTGGCGCGAGTCGGCCTGCACTTGTAGTGCTGTTGAGTTCCCCGGACTCTTTTGCAGATTTCAGATTCAAGCCCTGGATGTTTGTGTTCCGTAGAGCTTAACTAAATTTTGAGCTTTCTGGCTGGCTGACTCAGCAGTTTATGGACTGGATGGATAGGCGGCTGATTAAATAACGGGATACACATCTGTATTTAAGTTGTTGCCTTGTTTGTTGGCTGCTCGGATACAGGACGTGTTGGGGTTTCTGATAAGCTGCACGGATGGCTGGATGGACATCTTACTATTAGATATTCAGCTAAATATTAATTTGGATATCAATTGATCTGCTTCTTTTCTGTTTAATGCAAATGATTGATTCTTTGGTCTGTAAACACTAGAAAACGTAGAAAAGCAGAAAATTTTCCCATTAGAGAACCTGGAACTATCAAATTTTTTTGCATTTTTTCTTGAAAATGACTTAAACAATCAGCGTAGGTAAACGCAAATTTTCCGTCAGCTGGGTAATTGCAGCTCTACTCGCGGCTCCGTCTGCTGTCCAGCTAAATGACTGACGAGCTAAATGTTCAGCTCTCCTGTTGATTATCCAGCTGGATTTGATGGGTCGATAGCCTGCCGGCCGGGCAGCTGGATAACTGCCTGTTGCCTTGCCGCTTGGCTCAGTTTAATTCCTAAAGCGCTTGTGTAGGTCTTAAGGATTAAGTAATCTTTTCAACCCACCTTGGCCTCAAAGAGGATGACTTTCTTTCTGTCAGACAGATATGTCCGTTACTTTCGGAGCAGCACTGCAGCGTCCTAGTAGTCCTTCCTCAAACACCTACTGCAAAGGGAAGTTTACTTCATACATATATTCTTGATGTGTTTGCTCATGTGAAGTACTGTTAATGTTTTACCTTCCCAGCCTCATTCTTGTACAGGATATTTTCTTAATTTTGATTAATATAAGTTTTAGTATAAGACTCACACTCAACTGAGCTTGAAATACTGAATTGGACTGAAATTACTGACTTATCCTATCCAAATGCTTTTTCGTGTTTTTTTTTTAATTTTTTAATTTTTTATTCATCATTGCTGATGAAAGGTACAAAAACTTCTTACTACTAAGTAACTAAGTAGTGGAGCTAAGAGTTATTTAGGTCAGATTTTTTTCTCTTGAGCAATAAAATGGAAGCTGAGGTTGAAACATTAGAGCTCATCAATGCATGCATTGTTTCTCAGAGACAGTTCCTGAAAAGCACTAGTTAAATCCTTATTTTCTCTTGTCTGACCAATACAATGGTCTGATATTTCTGCTTTTGTTCACGTATATAATGTGCCTATTATTGAGCAGATAGATACGTTGACTGTGTTTAGAAAAGTATTGTGGTTAAATGAGGCTTTGCACACACAATGGATCGGTGTTGATAGCTTATAATTATAACAGGTTATTAGTAACGTTTTCAGTTCATTTAAAAAAGTTGAACATACTCCTCTGTTCTTTGTTCTTCTACTGTTACACTTTATGTAGATCTCTGAATACAACAAAACAATTTCATCTTTTATTTAGTTACAACAGAAAATACTAGTAAAAATGAAAGAAAATCTTATACAAGATCTTTTATAATCATATATGATAAAATTATAACAATCAGGGTGAGAATTTGTGTTTATATTTCTTCAAACAATATAATCCTGTTTGAATAAATACAACTTGATTATTTCTCTTGTTGCCACATGAGTGTGCATTAGGTTATGGAAAGCTAGAGTCTAACAAATATGATAGTGGTGTTTTAGTAAATAAAACTCAAGTGCATGTAGTTCAAGTACTAACATGTCTTATAACAGAATTAGTTAGATATTATTAGATATTTCCAGAATTGGATACTTATATAAGACATAGGTTTGGGAGACGTATGCACAGACACGGACAGCGCACATGTTATCTACAGCAGTGGTAACCAGCCTTTTTGACTGGTGATTCCTGAAAACAAAGAAACCTTTACTTGTGACCCTTGTGTATTTACCGTATCTGTTAATTGTGACCAGTTCAAACCAAGGACAGATTTTTAGAGGCCCGATTTTCCAGTAAAAGATTAGAGGCAAGTCTGAAAAACACAATATCTTGCATAATTATTGCGCAAACTCTCTGGTTTATTTTGCATGCTGGTATGGGGATCCCAACCCACAGATATGGAAAATCCATTACAGGATATACAGAAAATATGAATATTCTAATCATTCTGCTCTATTTTGTAACATACTATAATAACCATTGTGTGACGTTTGAGGCATTTTTACTTGATTGAGGTGGTAATCCATTTCATCCTGGCCATTAAATATGGGATGCACTAGAGAAGCCACCCTAACCTTCCCATAGAAATGACACTTGCAGTGCTGCCAATAACTTCCTGTGAAGATTTTAGCTGTCACAGTCTAAGTGCTTGTTTGACGCTCTCCACCAAGGAGGATTTCTGGTACCTAAACTTTTATTAAGCTCTCTTCCTCTATTTTCTTCCTCTCTCCAGCGGAGTCTCTGAGTGTAAATTCTGAACCCAGAGGGGAGGTGACCCTGCAGGTCGGCTCCCCTCTCATGCTGACCTGCGAGGTGTCGGGGCTGCCGTCTGAAGTGAACTCAGGCCTGCTGGTTCAGTGGATGAAGAGGGGATCTGTAAGCAGCGATGTAGTCGGCCCCGGGGGAGTTGAGGTACTGTCATTCTCACCTCTCACTTATTTAGACTATTATGGTCGATTGTTTGCAGGTTACAGCTCACTGTGTTTGATTGCACGTACTGTGATAGGACAAGGTAGAGATGTTGGCGTGTTTTTGCATCTGCACACTGCAACTGAGGTATAGACGTACGTATCTTAAGTAGACATACAGTAAATTTGTCTTTCATAGTCATAATTAGTTCTTGTGTAAACACTCCCCCACAAATGAGGCAACTGATCCAACATTCCACATCAATATTGTAATATCATGCCACATTAAACTTAGCAAAGCATGCTAGTTTTTATCACTTTTCCATTTTTTTTATCAGTATGGTATGAGAATTAGCTTGCAGGGGCATGAAAATTAACGTGGCAATCTCAAAGACTTCCATCCTGGATAATTTGGCGACGCCTGTAGTTTCTGGTGGTAACAGCAAGCGCGGTTTAATACTACAGGTCAGAATTCTGGGGGGCAGCAAAACAAACTATTGTCATTTTAATAAAGAAGTCAGAGTCTTGTTTTGTAGACGCATTTTGTTTAAATGTTAGCAGTAAGTGCTGAGCTCACTGAAAAACACATTGCCTTTCCTGTGACTACTTCATAATAAAAGTCAACTCGTGTTTCACCATTTGAATGCTTTTAATGTGAAGCTGCAGCTGTAGCATTTTTTTCTGGGAATTTCAGCGAAGGTCATTGTTAATTGCAGGCGCAGATAGGTAATCCATTCTTATTTTCTGTCAGTTACATTATTGTTGTGGGGTCCTTTGTCTGAAATTACAGGTATTTTCAGGTGTGGTGGGTTCAAACGCTGGAACCAAAGTTTGGACAAATGATGTCTGAGAGATGGCTGCCAAAAAAGCAGCATTTTTCATTCAAAGTGAAGAAACTGACTTTTAGTTTCCCTGACATTGGTGTTTGATTGACGTCGTCGATCTACTAAGCTATGACACGGTTTAGGAAACATTTTTCAATAATATAAAGTATTCGCAGTTTCTAGTAAATGGCTTGAAGTAAATCAAATTTCAATTTATAGTTTAACACATACTGACACACTGTATTTTATGTTAAGGTGGAGGTGGCCCGGATGAGCCCAGATGGTGTCGTGAGCTGGGGAGACGACCTCAGCAGATCTAGTGGCGGCTCTATGGAGAAAGTGGCGGAGGGGAGGTTCTCTCTGAAGCTGTTCTCGGCCCGGCCCTCTGACACAGGGCTGTATCGGTGTGTGGTGAGTGTGTACGCTGGAAGGAGAAACCCCGGCCCGTCCACGCCCGCAACACTCACCCAGAGGTCTGAGGCAGTCACCGTCAACCTGAAGACCGAAGGTGAGAGGCGCTGCTCATGTCCTCGGTGACACACGGGCTTCATCTCTATCAGGGATTGTAGATTCAGAGTAAACGAGAAGGGTTTTCATAATTATTTGTATTTGAAAAAAAAAGTAAAACTGCAAACTACAGTTATTGGATCTTAACAAAGTGTTGTTTTCATTCCACTACTAACTGCATTTTATGTTCAGGCACTGGTGTATTTTTTTGGTCTGAGAAAAGATTTAAATTTTGGATTCATGAGTGTCTTGGTGGCCCAGGGTTCTGGGCTGTGGGCCATTGGGCTGCGGTGTGCTGGGTTCAAGTCTGCAACAGGACTTCCAAAACCGATCTGTCTCCAAGTTTCTAATAACTTTTGTAAATTTTCTAAAACATTCATATCTTCCCTGAAAATATTGATTTACGTTATGATGTTTTGCTTCATATTGTATGGACAATGGTTTTACTGCAACAGGAAGAAATGATAAGTTAGTGTCGTATTCCAGTGATTGTTTGGCTCGAGGGTAGACTGCCAAAACTTGAATCTGTGGTCTGCTTCTTTTCAAATGCCTCAGAAACGTATGTTAGCGAAAAAGATCACCTTACTAAAGATGATTGCTGAAAATGTAAAACATCTGTCTTACCACAGATGAAAATCATACATTTCAGTTTTGTTCTTAAACTGACGCATTTATGTAGTTTACCCACTATAAACCCCTTCCTTTCGCAGAAGTGCTGGTTTCAGCTATGGCTCAGCTCCCGCGAGGCCCCCTGTTAAAAAGAGGCAGCACCATCACCCTCATCTGCAACGCCACCGTGACGACTACAAGTCCCGCCCAGGCACAGGTGCAGTGGCTGCGGTGGCCGATCCCTGAACCAGTTATCAAGAACGGACAGAGTCCAGCATCGGACGTCGCTCCGCCAGATCCCCCCATTGTAGAGAAACCCAGACTGATAGCTGCTCTCATGTACAATGGCGTTACAAATATCTACGTCAACAGTAGCGAGGTTAGCGTCGACCGCCTGTCTGCTGTCAGCTACAGACTGAGGGTCCACACAGCAACAATGGATGATCAGGGCATGTATGCGTGTCATGCCGAGGCGTGGGGTCAGGACCCGCATGGAGGCTGGTACAACACAGGGGTCAAAGCGGAGTCAAATGCAGTGACCGTTTACCTGTACGCCAGAGGTAAGTGCCTCCGTTTGGGTTTCTTTATTGTAATAATCATAGTCATAGTGGATAAATGTGAGCGACTACAACAGGCCTCGTCTCAAAAAGCATTCATCCGGGGCAGCTCTCTCCTTCCCAGTACAACCACAGCCTGGTGACTTTAGAGCAGCTCCACTGGAGCGTTCGGGCACTATGGGGCAAGTCCTGCTCTTTCACCTTCCCCACCAAGATTCAATCTCGGTTGCTTGGGGATCGAATTGGCGGATCAAACAGCCGGTTAAACTGGTGACATTTGGTCAGAAAATGTTGAATGGTCTAAACGTTTTAAGTAGATTGATTCTTCTCTACGTCCTTCCCTAGCAGACTACAGATCATGGTTCCTCTAGATTTACATTTTAAATATATGGATATGCACTTAATCTCTCAAATTTACTGTCCAATGCCACAAAGAAAACCAGCAGTTTGTCATATTATACAAGCTGAAACCATAAAATGACATTTTTGCTTGGGAGAAAAAATTATTTTGCGTTTTACTTTATTTTATTGCACCTTGACCTGTTTCTGTATGCAATGGTGCTATGCGAAAAAAAAATTGACTTGACTTGACTGAACGACTGAAATGATTAATCCATTATCAAAAAAAGTTGCAGATTCATTTTCTTTTGATCGATTAACTGACGTCATTGTTTCAACTAGACTCGAGGGTTCATGTCTTCAAGGTTTTTATTGTCAGTTTATGTCAGTTTTGCTGAGGCATAATTTGAAGGGAGGTTGTGTGGATACGAATGGAGGTTGTGTTGTGCTGCTAGCGGCATCCTGGCCGGAGGAGATTATACGTTAATTTGGCCACTTCTGTATCTGCTACATCTGGAGGTGGTATGGGTAAAAAGATCTTCAATGCATCTTAGGAACATTTTCATTGTTATGAAAATTAGTCCCACCCAATTGCAGTCTAAATATCCAGAATGTATATTAAGATATTTGTCAAAAGTTAGTTATGGACCTTTTTTGTCTGTTCAACATAGATTACATAATTCTGGATCCCAGATTGAGACTAAATCGACTGCTCTAGATAAATGAATCACCAGAGGAAACTGTGCTTTTAGCTTATCCAGCAGCACAGTCCATTAAGCCTAGTGGTCATCAATGTGTGTGCTGTCTGTATTAATTTAAACCACACGAATCAATTTACCCAAGGGCAACATTTTTTTTCCAATATATTTGACATTTACTCGTCTGAAATCAGATTGCAATGAAAGCAGGGTTGTGCATATCAATTAAATTAAAATTTCAACTCATCCTGTGGTATTTTCCTCATTTAAAGGAAAATAAGTGGTCATTTTCAGTAATTAACAGCGGTTCCGCAGTCTTCATACATGTCAGTTTACACCAGTGCATCCTTCCCTTCCCCAGCCGCTGACCTCCTCCTCATCCCTTTGGTTATCGGAGTCTCCTCGGCCTTGTTCGTGGGCATCGTCATCATCGCAGCAGTAACCTGTTGCTTCATGAAGCGCCTGGCGAGGCAGCGTGGCCGAAAATAGGTGTCCACCGCTTCGCCGACTGCTTGCAATCTCATTGGTCAAGAAGAGGCACAAAAAAAGCGTTGCACAGAACATAATTTCAAGTTACTTCTTGAACTGGCCGAGAAGTAACTTTATGGCAAAATGAAGTGAAAAATGACTCCGTCACCTTGTTAGCTGATTTTCCATGTTCTGACCTACCTGTTTAACAATCAATGCCAAAAGATTCTGTTTTGTATTGTCTTGTATTTTTATATCCAAACCTCCTTAGAAAAACGATATATTTTAGTGATTGCTGCATCACACACACCGGTAGGCATAATATCCTAGATTTTTGGAGCCATGACCTAAGCCACAACTCTCAACTCCTCAAAGACTTACATTTTTTTGAAACCTATTTCCATGTTAGTCTCACCCACCTTTTTAATGATCCCTTTGTCTCAGCTTATCTTTCTGTTTTAACTGGAAATGGGTCAATAATACAGAGGCATGACTTTTGTGACTAGTTCAGAAGCAAAGTACTGCAGGTTTGTTTTGAGTCTCTCAGATGTGAGGAATCTCACAGATTCTGACCACTTTCTTGGAAGTCGTGGTTCGATTGGGACAGAATGATGCTACCAAACATTGCTGAGTCCATCAGATATTTTCACTAGATTCATACAAAACAAAGAACATTGTGTTCTCACAGATTGTTGATACTGTTCTAGTTGTTCCTACCTGAAACTGCACGTTTTTCTTTTCACACAAAAACCAACAATGTCTAAATGTACGTGCGTGGTCAAGCCTCTAGCACTGCCACTATACGGTCACGTGAATGTTGATGGGAGCAGTTCAGCCTCCAGACACGTAGCATGAGCAGGGACCTTCCACTGCCTGCAATCCAGCGCCACTCTGCACATAAACAAAGTCTCTGTCTGTTACTTAATGAGGAAGGCGCCTTGCTGGGGATGTCAAGACCAATTGAGTACCAGTTCTAAACACAAGCATTCCTCGCCTGTGTTGCTTCACGCTGTAGTCAGTTTTCTGTGCGGACTTGTATAAATTTGACAGAGAAATGGAAGCGATATCCATTATGCACTGACTAAAATATGTAAATATACTGTGGGGTTTAGCTGTTTTATTTTTCTTAATGTAACCAAGACTATGCTGTAGCGCCGTGTTTGTCTTTGACAAAGCACCTGTATTTAACATTCTGCAGCAGTCTGTTCTGCTCTTTTGAAGCACTTGGACAAAAAATGGGACTGGGACTGGGACCAAAGCCCCTCGGTGTCCTCCTCCTACTTGATTTTCTTCCAGCTGAAAAGTTATTGCTTCGCTGTACTTCAGTGCTTTTGAGTGTTCTGTTTTTCTTTCTCTTTGTGTGAATCAATGGTTCCTCTGCTCTTGTCAAGTGACTGAAATAGGAAAACGGTACTGTGAAAAAGAATTCCCTCTTTGTTACACGGAGTGACAGGAACACTGTTTTTTTTTTCACATTGTTTAGGATACTTGTCCCTGAGGTGAAAATTCCCTTAGCACTGCAGTCATATGACTAGATAGTTAAGTGAAGTCTCACTATAGTCGTCATCATAGCCATCATGTGGTTCAGGCCACACATTTTCCGCTGCCAAGACCTATTATGACTATAGCCCCCAGTCCTAGCCCACAGAAATCTGTTGGACAGATTTACTGTGAAATCCATCCTCCTCTTCCTGTTGAAAGTAACACTTTAGAAAAGTTTGGTCAGGAAAGCATGGCCACATTATGTGATTTAAGGTTAGATACACGTTTGTGGAGAGGAAGAGGAAAGTACAATTTGTTGTTATCCAGCTCACGGCCCTGTCATTGAAATTATTTCAGATTTTTGGCTTTTCTAAATTTGCATGCGCTGAGCTATTCTTTACCGTCTCAATGTCTCTTTACGGTCTCTCTGTCTCTGTCTCCCGGTTGGTTTTCGATGTGACGGTCCCTGTAAATCTGTCCTGTCCTCCCTAACCTGTGCTGCCGACACCGCTATTTTAAATGTTGTTCGCGAAACATTAGGGATTAAAATCACAGCTCTGCTCGCCTCCCGAGCCACTTTGTTCCACTCAAAGCTGATTTGTTCCCCAACAAACCCACCCGCTAGACGATTACACACTTGCACACATACGTACACGCACACGCACGTGCACGCAGCAGCAGCAGCAGCAGCAGCAGCCCCACCAACAGCAGCAGGACAGTGCTGGCTGGCCGTCATTTCAGATGGGAGTGAATGAGTATCTGCGTGTTCTTCTCTAATCCCTGTTCATTGCTGCAGTGTGTCCTGTTGCCCTTCCCCCTCTCTGTGTGTGTTTCAGAGTCAGTGTGGCTCAGTTCCCTGAGAATTAACGCCAGCTGCAAGAAGTTTAGCGCACAGCATGCAAAGTATGAAAACTGTCTAAGTTGTGCTTTTGTTTAAGATGTATTAAACCCTTTCATGACGGTGTTATGTTTTGTTTGAATTGTTTACTCATGCTTTAATTCCACTGCTCCTGAATGCACCTTGCTGCCATTGAAATGTATAAAGGCGGGTAATTGCTCACTTTGTTTCTTATGGTGCTTTGGCAAACCTGCCAGCTGATGAAACCAATAAACCACTCTGGATTTATAATGTCACTCTGGTTTTACTTGTTCCCTCATTTTTCACAGCTGTGACAAAAGTCTTTTTTTCAGCAGAGGACCTGAAAATGTTCACGTCAGAGGCCATTGGAGAGATCTGAGTTATTGCAGGACATTCTGCGGGGAGGAAAATAATCCATTCTGTCTGAAGAAGTGTTTGTGTGCTAGTTGAGAATATTTTCCATCTATATAAAATGAAAAAAACCAAAATATTTCTGGTGGTTGCTGCAATGCTCGAGTTTGGACCAGCAAAGCAGAGGTTGGTATTTTAGCTCAAGTTAACTGTCAGCACTTTGTGATGCAGATCAAACGTTTCTCTTATGTGGTTACAGAATAAGATTTACATTTGTTCGTCAATTTAAAAACTACAAATTTTATTGATCGGCATTCAATGAATATATTTTATATGGCTCATGCTGAGTTGAGAAATTCCTGATGAAAAAACGATCTCATCAGAATCTCATAACAAAAAACACTGTGTGCTACAGCCCAGCACTACATAGCAAACAGACAAAGTTGGTTACAAACTGGTGAACGCCGTGAAGTATTCAGCCACTAGGAAGCTAGATATTGCTCTCAGAAGTTTGTGGAACCCAGACCGGAGCTAAAAGGAGAGTGAATATTGGACTTGCATTTGTCAGATGTGGAGAGAAACAAGTCCAAACTACTTACAGTGTTGGTCTTTTTCTGCTGGATGTATGAAAAGTTGTACAAATAGTCAACAATTGGCAAAAAAAAGGTACTGTGTATATTTAGGATTTCTGCAAATGCCTCCTTTATTCATCCAGTGAAGACGACATTACAAATTGGATCAATGATATAAAGAAGATGGAGGCTCTGGCTCATTAATGGCTGACACTGACGACTGCATCCACCAAAAATATAAAAAATGTGTCAGTCCCTTTGATGTATAAATTGAAAGTAAGCTGAAGAAAAAAGACGTCAAACAAAATGTTGAATTAAAAAAGAAAATACAAGGAACAGATGGATTTTATTTTCAAAATCTGATGAAGCACGTCAAAATGCCTCTAAAACGACTTCTCCTGCTGTACCGCTGTTACGGTGTATCAGTTTACAGAGCATTACATCACTAATGCAAACACTACCAGTGTTAATCCTCTTTTTCCTGTATGACTTCAGCGGGAGGTGGCAGGCAGACAAACAGAGGCTTTGTGGCACACTGATAAGACACTGTGCTTCCCGTGGTTGGTTGGTTAATGTACCTGCTCTCCCAGCCAATCCCTGCCGTCTGAACGCCAACCGAGGCAGGATTAAACGTGCAACACACACTGCAGGCCAGGTGCCCTTACCGTGGCGAAGCCTGTTGTCACTGATTTGACCCGTTTTGACTGAAATGTTCTGTACATCTTACGAAAGGTAAAATCAAAGACACAAGACTGCGACAAGACGAAGATAAAGGCACTCTTTTTTTCAGGTTTTTGCAACCACGTTTAGCTTTAATACAAATACAGCACAAAAAAAAAAATTAATTACACATTTTAGTCTACATTAAATTGTTCTTTGGTCTAAGTCCTTGAGGGCTTATTATTAAAACATTTAAATATATTTAATAATTTTAAAAATTGCACTATAACGTGAAGTATGTGTACAGTACACACTTTCCCCTTGTACATTATTATCTATAAGACTGTGCATTGAATATGGAGATTGAGCTGGGAGGCAATAAGCCTAGCTTAGCATAAATACTGAACACAGGGAAACAGCTAGTTTGGCTCTGTCTAAATGTAAAAAAAAAAAAAAAAAAACTCACAAATTAACTCGTAATTGATGTTACGAGTTAATTTGCTTACAGTATTCTATTCTATCAGCACTCAATAAAAAAATCAGTCCATAACTATTTTTTCAGGAAACGTTTAAACAGCTTAAATTATGAAACACTATTTAATACTATCAGTACAAATATAAAGTTGAAATAATTCACATATGGATAACATCACTACTGAATAACAAAATAAAGATAACAGTGATAGTCACATCTTGACCCAAAGAAATCTTAACACACTTAAAACAGAAAACCTTATTCTGTATATTTTCATGTGTTTAAAGTTTTCCTTCTATGCTTTGGTCTATGTTTAGTCCAAAAGGATTTCCAGACCTCCATCTTTTCATCATCTATCCCGCCAGCCCAGGAGAAGCGCAGCTTCATCTCTGGTAGCTGCAGGACCAGGATCGAGGCGTCACTAGCTCCCAGAAACTATTCTGATAAGAGAGAGCAGGAGAATTAGTCTAAATGTTCGTACAGTGCTCCTCCTCCTCCGCCTCCTCCTTCTAGTTAATAATCGATTATCTTTTTATACATTTATCTGTATTTGTATGATTTCACATCCATTTATTGTCATATAATAATCTCATTTTGCAGCCATCACTTCGATTTTCAGACAACAGTTATCTGTGTTAAGCCATTGTGTGTGTGAATGACGCCACTGGCTGTGGAGGAGGCCTTAGCTGGGGATACACAGAGATGCAGTGGTTCATAGTGAAGTATGTTAAGTACATCTGTGCCCATCTGTCATGCAAATCCTTTACATCTGCGACTTCATCAAACGCCCTGAAGTTGGAAGGGGGGCTTTAATACATGTCAGAATTTTACAATGTGGCTCTCCTACATGGGCTTATGTGTGTAAGTTGGGTGTGTTACCTCTTTACAAATAAGTTTATGCACCTTGTACGCCTATCTACACTTACGCATGTAGTCCGGAGTAACAGAGGCTCATGAGTAAATCCAGATTAGAACAGATGAGAAAGAGGAAACAGCGAAAGGGGTTAGTCAGATTCATCTGGTCACTGGTGTCTGTGTGACGTCCAACACCAAACTACTCAAGTGCACGTCATGTAATCTAGTCATGTAATACGACCTTGGTTGAAATTATTGGCACCCCTGAATCTTAAGTACAGAATTTGGAATATCTTCAGAAATGCAAATTAACCAATTTTGTATAATCAAAATATTTTAATAAAATGACAGCCACTAAATGTTTCTTGTAGCTTTCTAGAAGCTTCCTCCAACTGTCTGCTGGTAGTTTCTGCCACTCTTGCTATGCGTTCTTTTAAGTTTGCAGGAGTTTTTTTTTTTTTTTTTTTGCAATGGCAGATTTCAGCTTTCTCCAAAGGTTTTCAATGGGATTTAGGCCAGGACTCATTGCTGGCCAGTTTAAAACAGTCCATCTTTTCCTTTTCAACCGTTCTTTTGTGCTGCTGGATGTGTGCTTTGGGTTGTTATCCTGCTGAAAGACCCAATACCTTTACCTCAAACCTAGTTGTCTCACACTGGGTAACATTTTTCGCTCTGAAATGCCCTGGTGATCTTCTGATTTCATCATACCTTTGATACATTAAATGCCTCCAGCACCAGAGGCAGCAAAGCAGCCCCAGAGCCTTCACCATCTTTTACTGTAGGTAGGGTGTTGTTTTCCTTATGGGCTTCATTTTTTTTTTTTTTTTAAAACATCATTCATTGGTTAATTCAGGTCATGTTAACACCGAAAATTAACCACAGGTGAATCTTTTTTGTTTTTTATTTTGTTTGAGGAACTAATTTAAAGTAATCAAAAGGGAGCCAATAATTATGTCAAGTGTGCATTTTTTTCACTATATGAAAGCATTTTTTTCTCAGTAACCTTGGACATTTTATGAAAATATTTTAATTATTGTTGGATTATAACAAATAATGAAGGAACCAAATGTTTGTATATATTGGGAATTTGCTGACTGCTTCACCTATTCTCTTTTGCAGAAGAGCAGATGTCTAAATGTGCGAAAATGTGACCGCTTGCTGGAAACGGGTTGCTAAGCTACATGTTTTGTCTATCCTCCGGTTGCTGTATGCTCTGAACAGACAAAAGGAGGTGTTGCTGCAGGATGCCTCGGATGTGGAACACACCCAAGGGTGTGTTTTCACACCCTTGGGTATGGGGTGTTTCCTCAGGTATAAGTGCTTGGTTCTCCCCATGCTTGGGGTCTTTCTTAATTTTGTTGATCGACCTTTTCTTTGCAAAGAAAATAAAAACCTTGTCGGCCGGCAGAAGTCTCCATTTCATTCTTCACCAGCAGCAGAGAAGTACTGCAAACAAACAGCTTGCTGTTTCGTTTAAAAATAACGACATGCAGTCACATGGTATCTGTTTTTGTATCTGTAGCTTGTTTTACTTAAAGGACAGGTTTTTGTTGAATTTGGGTCAGGCACAACTTTATGAACAGCCACTCTGTTGCAGCTTCTCACTGAACTTAAAAGCAATCAAGTGGGGAAGTTGTTTATGCCCTCAATCACCATAATAAGTACATTTTGTGTTCGTATAATTTCACTTTTTTAGCAAGTTTTGTTTTTTTTATTTTATTTTGTTCAGTAACTTAAAACATTTTATTAAATATTTTGATTATACAAAATTGGTTAATTTGCATTTCTGAAGATATTCCAAATTCTGTACTTAAGATTCAGGGGTGCCAATAATTTCAACCAAGGCTGTATTACATGACTTGCACTTGAGTGGTTTGGTGCTGGACGTCACACAGACACCAGTAACCAGATGAATCTGACTAACCCCTTTAAAAAAGGTTTTATTGATTTGATTTCAGAAAAACTCCTGTTGTGTCACAGTTGTAGCCAAAAAAACTAAAGTTTAATAAAAACTGACAGAAAGCATGTTTTTTTTTAACCTGTTTTTTAGTTGAAATAAAAACATAGTGATGTCTGACTTATCAAGCTTTTTGAAGGCCTGAGTGATTGCCCCACTGGACATGTGTAAGCCTACAAAGAAGCTACAGAAGAATTGCATGTTTCTCAAACTTACCATCTGGGTTGTGCTCTGCATAATTCTACATTAAATGATATAAAACAACCTTTTAATAAGGACTGATTTCATAGTAAGTAAAGCTATCCTTAACGAAAAGAATCAACATCATCCTGATGCGAAGAAATGATTTAAACAAGAAGGAGTCTGATCCCGGCATTGCTCTTTCTGGCCTTTCCAGTACTTACAGTAGGCATGTACTGTAAGTGGAGTACATACCTCTTTCCGTGGGCAGTGTATCTGGGCGTACCACTCCTGGCAGTACAGACACACCTGGACGCCCTGGCCGAGGAAGAGACACGCCCACATGATGACGTTGAACACGGGGCTCTGACGCTTGTCGTTCATGGTAAAATTGAACACCACTGGAAAAAAAGGGGACATGAGGGACTGTTGTGGTTGATAACGATTTTTTGTGAAGGCGTATCTGTGGTCGAACAGAAACTCTTCATTTGTCTTACATCTCACAGCCTTGTGTTAAGGCTGTGAGATGTGCCGGCGTTAGTAAGGAAAAGCAGGGACAAAGACTGATAGCATGAAATGTAAAAAAAATAAAACATTGTTTCAGATGACTACTTATTGAGTCCCAGAGGAAAAGGACACAACGAACCTGTGCACTTTCTCTTTCAATATAATGAGTCGTCCCCTGAAAACAGCTTCTAAATGTCTGTTAGAGTGAATAATTACCAATTTTAATGTTGAAGTCTTGAAGGCACAGTCCAGAGTGAAGAAGGGGACATTTACTAATTTTTTTAACAAGCTATTGACAGTCAACTCAGAGACAGTGTTTTAACTACAGCAACGGTACTTATGTGGAAATTACAAGTTTTTCTTTTGTTCTTTTCTTTCTTTCTTTCTTTTTTTAAAGCATCGACGTTATCATATTCTTTTCAGCAGCCAGGTCAAAGAACTGGAGCTAAATTATTTCTGTATATATCATAGTGAAAATTGTTTACTGTATAATGAGAATATCCTTCACCTCCAAAGACTGCAAAGAGGCAGAACATGACGGGGTAGAAGAAGCCGAAGCCCATGGCCAAGGCGTACTCATGGGCGACAGCAGAAACGATGAACACGGACAGCATGGCAGCTGTTCGGAATTTCCTTTTTGACAGCTGAAGGAATCAGAGAAAGAACAGAGAGAGAGGGCTTGGCTCAAAGTTCAGGGGTCAGGCAGGCTCAGTGTGAATTTGGGTGGCACGAGAATTACAGTTAGTGTTAAACTTCTATACACACTTCATCATGTGACATTCCACTTTGGAAATACAGACAAAACCCATTGGGCTAGGAAATTAATGTTTTGTTTATTATAATTTATTTGTTAACTCTTAGTGTATTTAATTTTGGTTTTCTGTAATGGTGCTCACCCAGAGGAAGTCTCTGTATCCGTAGTAATACAGCCAGTCATGGACCACTACATTCCAGGTACGGTAATAGTTGGCAAAGGATGTAGAGTTCCACCAGTCCTGGAAAATGAAAAGATAATTAAATCAGTGTGTGTGTGGATGGAAATGAAAACAGAGTAGAGTAAAATCACTTTATTTTGGGGCTTGAAAAACAATGGGACGGCTGCAATCAAATAATTCATACTGAATTTTTAGGTTACACTGGTAAGAGCCAAACCTGTTTGTTGTTATACCCTTAAAAATTAAATAAAATATGGCTTTACTAATGGCAGTTTTATTTTGTTGTATTCATTTGTTTGTAATGAAGACGAAAAACGAGCACAAAAGTTTCAGCTATTGCCTTCCTCTGTGTGCAGACTCAGTGACTCTCACAGTCCAACCTCTTTTAAACAGATAAGTAGTGTCAGGTGCACAAAATTAGATCAATAAAATGCCATCAGAGGGACAGGGCACCAAGAGCAGATTTCAAGAAAAAAGTTGTCGCCACATTATCATCACAAACAAATACTGTAAATGCACAGGAAATGAGAACTTTAAAAATTTCTATTTCGAACTTTGATTGCATACCACATTGTCTCACGGTGGGCATTGCTGAATTTTTTGGTTTAAAAGACTAGTCCAACATTTTTGGAAATACGCTTATGTACTTTCTTTCAAAGAGTGAGATGAGAGGATTGATAGCACCCTCATGCCTGTGTGTTAACTATGGAGCGATTAGCTTAGCGTAGCATAAAGAGTGGGGTAGCAAGGGGAAACCGCTAGCTCTATCCAAAGCTAAAAAAGCCAACTACCAGCACCTCTAAAGCGCAGTAATTAAATAGTTATATATCTTTTCTTTAACTCACAACCCAAACGTGAAAGCAACAATTTGCGGTTTTAAGGGGAGTTATGTGCTTATTTTCTGCTACTCTCAGTTTTTCTGTTCACTGTGTAAACTGGAGGCCAGGCAACCTCAAGATGACGACGAGATTCGGGAAAATCACTGCTCCCTGGTGTTGTTTGCCAAGAAGCAGTTGCAGCACTAGCTTTTCCGAAAACCACAAATTGTTATAGATCACTGTTGGTGTATGGATGAAACAAACAAGTTACGACATGTTATTTGTGAGTTTTACGGGTGGGCAGCTTGTACTTTGGAGAGATTCAGACTAGCTGTTTCGAAGCTAACATAAGCTAATTTTCCCCTGGCTCTAGCTCCATACTTAAAGGTGCTATATGAAAGTTATTAGTATAGCTACATGGCCAACGTTAGCATTTACTGCTGTTTATTTACCAAGAACTTCAACCATCATTGTGTTTACAAGACGTTACGGTTCAATGTTTTCATACATGAGCATCACACAAAACATGGTGGACGTTGTATCTTCCCTTTAGGCACCACGTATATTTTTCTCACTAGAACAATTTACAATCTGTAAAACCCCGTCCCACATCACCCTCAAGTTAGAATTGGTCCTCAGCCCCACTATTATAATCATAATCTATAGGCACACCTTCAGACTTGCATGAACACCCCACTCGTAGTAGAGAGTCACATGAGAACAAAACTCAAAGAGGTAGTGGCCAATAAAGGAAGCAGGCATTTTCAGACAGAGCCTAAATCATGGTTTAGTCTCCTGTTCAAACAAGCAAACTGTATCAGCAGAATATAATGGTGGAAAAGTTACACTGTTTTGGGACCATCATGTCACCCTGCTGCAGTTTCACTTTGCATTGATCAATTTAATCCCATCTGAAAAAGCAAGCCTGGTTGAAAATGTGTTCACAGGAGAAGTGATGCCACAGAAAAGCAACCACACCACACACCTTGTAGAACATTCTGTCAGCAAAACGCAGCAGCTCCCCGAAGAGGTTGAGCCAACAGTGCAGGAAGGCGAAGAAACACAACAGAAGCAGCATTATACCTGAGACACAGAGACAGAGAAGGGGGAGATGGGGCATAGGTGGGTGGGATGGGGGTGGGGGGTTGAAGAATGCTTTTATTCAGGGCATTGCTCCCAGCTTTCTCATAATAATTGTAACTTGCTGATTTTTATATCAGCACTAACTCAAAAAGCTGTTCACTTACAGAGGGCAATAAACATGCCGGTCTTTGATTACTTGTATCTGATTGCGTAATAGCATCTTTAATCTTATCACTCTCACACACAAACCAGAGACTCCTCTCCTCCATTTACATTGTAAGTAATATATTAACCATTGCTGAATCATACAAGTGAGAGATAGTAGAGGTTGTAAGTAGAAGTGGTGTTACTGATGAAGTCACATTTGAACTTTATTTTATAGCATGTTGACTTCCATCTGATATTGCCTGGAAAATCTTCCAGTAAACAAAAAAACAAGATTCTCGTAGTGTCTGTGTGTGTGTGTGTGTGTGTGGACAGCTCATGCTTGTTTTGGGCTGAAAATAAAGTACCTGGTAAAATTGAGTTGAACACAGCCAGAACTATTGTCCGTTTACTAAAAGGCTGGTTGGTCTCGGGTCTGAAGAGGGGCACACAGAGCCGCACCAGAATAAAGTAGCCGTAAAACAGGCAGCCCAAGATCTACAAATAGACAATTATAAAGTTATAAAAAAGTTAGGGTTATACTTAGGAAAATGAAATACAAAATAAAGCACGCTTTAGACCTAGAAAATTGAAGATCTAAGTGATCAAAGCTATGAAGCACCTGTAGTTTATGATTACTTCACATCATTACACTACATTCCAGTGCTATAACGGTCTTGCAAAGGTCTTCTTAGTACATCTTATTACATATTCCATCTAAGTATGAAAATGAAAATATCTCAACACAAGAGACGTACTGAACACAGTCACAGAGTTTAGTCTTACCATGCCGAGAGTAACGCCTACATACTTCCATCTTATGTGGGTATTTCTGGGAAGAAAAAACAGGATGTCACTGCTTCGGAAATGATTAGTGTGATACTGTGCATAGTGTCCATTCACATTTAAGAGTATGTTACATGACATAATGTCACGTTTGCTTGATGACAACAGTTGTTTTTGGCATGAAGTACTTTTTCGGCCCATATTAGGGATTAGAAATGCCATCGTATTTTAAGTTGAACTTGGTCGCTTGTGACGGCATCTTCTGTCAAAGGATGCTTTGGACCA
The DNA here is from genome assembly GCF_016859285.1 of Xiphias gladius. Taxonomy (NCBI): domain Eukaryota; kingdom Metazoa; phylum Chordata; class Actinopteri; order Istiophoriformes; family Xiphiidae; genus Xiphias; species Xiphias gladius. Next base: position 12,345,405 of record NC_053420.1, on the reverse strand, counting down.
TTTCTGCTTTTAAAAGCCCTAGATTAATGTAGGTTTTTCGTTTTTTGAGATAGCTTCTGATGGGTTTTAGAGTGAATTAGAAATCCTGACCACTACTTATCTTTGAATTCCAGCATTTTGTGAGTTTGTGGTACAACGATAATACGACATCCACTTCTCATTTTATACTTACATGATTACATGAGGAAGAACAAAGGGAAAAGCAAATGTGTTCAGAGGCAAGGGGACAATATAGTATGTCTTACTGGGGGTATGATTCCCTGTAGATGAGAGTTGGACAGAAGAGGAAGTACAGATAGCTGGAAAATGTTGGGAATCTGGGACATTCTCCTGAAAAGCAAACACAGTTTGGTAAGTATTACTACCAATAAAGGGGTCCAGCTTTGAGTCTTAAAATCTGGCAGTGAAATAGCTTTTACCAGTCACAGGTTGCCTTGAATTGTTTTTTAAAAAGGGCTAAAAATAGGTGATTTGAGGTCTGAGTTTAAGCCTCAAGCTTCTCATTTATTTCTTCTTCTTTCATTGTGTGGCATAATACCAGTCATTAACATTTCCATTTGTGAATTCTACAGCCTTACTGTGCCTTAATGTAGGAACCTCCTGACAAATGGCTGTCTTTGAAATTAAATGACAGCAGGGTTTATTGCAAAATCATTAAGCCATTTTGCCCAATTACCTGCCTTAAAGTTTGTAATATCTTTTCCTGAATTCTTTTGCTGTACCTCAGTCTAGTATAAGCCTCCTTCTAATACTGATGATGTATAAAACTTGTAAAACATGTTTTGTGTTAATTGCCTTTAGCAGAACACATGAACATTATATATCTGTGTTTAACAAGGAGCTTATTTTCAATTTCACTCCATAACCTCATTCAAACCAAAGCAGACTGTGGACACTCCTATAAAGCTTTTGTTATGTCTGTTTTGCTGTTTTATTCAGGACTATGTACAGTTTTCTGCTGGAGGACATTTTACTGCAGTCAGTAATTGGTCACATTCATTACTATTAGTATTATTACCACATATCTCCTGAGACTTGCTTCACCTCCATGTTTCAAAGCTTTATCTCCCCTTAACAGACTTTTACAATAGAATCTCATGGGGCTACACATACTCGAGGTTATTTATTGTAAGTGGGTGTATTCATTGTTAGTGTTTTAGTCATTTTTTCTGGTGTCTGATATTGTCACCGTGAGTAATGATACTGCCCGCGGAGTAAATATACCTGTCATCAGTAGAATACAGTACAGTACCTTCCTTTGGTGTATTCTTCATTATAACAGGAGCAGTTTCTCTTATGAAGGAGTAGCTCTTCATCAGGAATCGAATCTGATGGGAAATTGATAGAGGTGTAATGTGAAATAAGACTTAATGTATCAGTAATAATAGCTTCTGCATTGTCTGTCTTTATTGTATGTATGGACAGGGTGTCTGAAGTGAACAACCTACATCAGTCTCTTGTTTCTGAGATTGTACACATTGACCAAAGGATGTATGATTTATTTGAGCCGGAGAACTCATTTATCATTTTAGCCTGTCATAAACCGCACTGATGCATAATCAATCTGCATACAGCAAGGAACCACTTACTCTTTTGGGGCAATTTAGTGAAATAAAATCATTCATTTATGCATCAAAATGGACAGCTTCAGAATAACAAATGGACTGCCTGGACCGGGGTCAGATGAGGATCAGGACTGGGTTTCCCAAAAGCAACTAAGCACTTGGGATTATCTCACTCCATCGAATGGATCTAAAATGATCTTAGTACTAAGATGGTTTTGGGAAACCGGGGCTGGTGTAATAAAGAGGACGAGGAGGTATTAGAGTATGGGTCTGTGATGTTCAAACGTTGGCAACACTGAGATCTGCATTGTGTCTCTTTTAGTGGCTTTCCAGTTGGAATGCTCCCATCTCCGGCCAGCAGGATTTTCTTATCGCAATGTTCCTGTTGATGGCAGGGCTGCATTAATAATTTGAATTCACGATTAATATAATTTTCTTGACAGAATATAATGTTTTTTCTAGCAAGGTAATTCCTAATAAGAATTTAAATGCCAGCTTTTATTGGATTTTTATGCTGTGCAGCACTTCACATTGCAATAAAATCATCTTAATCATACTGCAGAAGTTACTAAAAGAAATGCGATGCTATTTTGAACTCTAAACAGCCGTTAAATCTTTAAACAACCTGACAACCTCGGTTGCTGTATGAACAGCAGAAGCGGGGGCAGACGTAGCAGCAGACATCCCTGCAGTCTTCGGAGGAGTGGACATCCATTATGTTGCAGGGAGGGAAGTACGCCGTGTGAAAGTAGTGGTACACTGGAGTTCAGCTGCCTGAACTGGCTCGCTGGCTTTGCTAAATCAAGTATGTACAATAAATAATGCCCAATCCTGCCACTGGTTTGATGAATCTAAATAACAAATAGCATTTTTATATTGTGAGACTCAGGAGAGATTAAAGGTTGTTGCTCTGTAGTCAGTGTGTGACTCTGTACTCAAAAACCCCTGGTCTCCTAAAGTAGTGTTTCAGGTTTCAAGGCGTTGTCTATATCTGTGAGTCACAGAAAATTACATTATCACCTATACTGTTTGCCAAGAGTCTTATAAAGGGCAAGTGTGAACTAGTTATGTCTTTTGTCAATGTTACTGTACTATTGATTTCCCCCTTATTTAGGTTCTTTGTGCTTTTTATGTTGTCTCAGTACATATTAATGCCTTTTGTCCATGCCTTTTGTTCTATTCTATTCACTGAAACATACACACAGATTACTAGGTATAGTAATCAGCTCACCTGTGCATAGCCCCTGTGTTTGGTGTGGATTGGATACTAGATTTTTTAAGGCAGGTTCCAATATGGTCAAGTAAAAAAAAAAAAGGTTCCTTCAAATGGGACTTAAAGAACCAACATACAGTGTATTCCAACACATTATAGTATATGTGTGATGAGCAAAAATCCGCTGATAATATCGGCCATTCTGATGTATCAGTAAAGCTCTAATGTGGGTGGCATTTGCACAGATGATGGCCTCAAGCAGTCAAAAACTTTTGCATCCTGTTCTCGTAAAAATATGACAGGAAAAACTATTCAAACAGAAAAAAAAAAAGACTTATTCCTAAAACATGCACGCACACTGACCTGCTCCAGTATCACAATGAACCGTGAGGCTGGTGGCAGCTGGTTGTCTACGACTACGTAGATCGGGAACAGTCCCAGAACAAAGGTCTGTATGGCAGACAAGATCAGCCCTGTCCCCAGAGACAGCCCCAACTTGGAGGGGAAGCTGTGGTACAAGGAACCCCAGAACACCAGGGTGTAGTAGGGAACGAGCAGGGTGTAGAAAAACATCAGAACCCAGGCCCAGGTGACTGTCCCCAGCTTCCCAAAGGCGAAGAAAAGCAGGTCAAACTCCAAGACCAACCTGACATTTGGGAGAAAAATGAGAGTGGTGTGTTGTAGGAAGTACATTGCATAAATAAAATACAAACAGTCATTGCATAAAAACAAGCAAATCATTAGTACAGAAGGATGTTTCAATACTGATACTGATTTAAGTTCCAAAGGCGGATCACTGTAGCGATCAAATAACTGTAAAAACCTGAAACTGAGTGGTTGCCAGGGACAAAAAAGGCAGGGCATTTTTGGTCTGTTTTAGTTTTAAACAAGGTTTTGAATGACCATTTTAATGATATTTAAGTATGAATTCCTTAGATAAACATGCAGTCACCATTAAATACTTTAAATATTTTTCCCATTACTTTCTCTCATCTGAAAAGACCCCTCTGGTGATGGTAATAATATATTTAATATGCCCGATCTTTGCAGCATGTCGAAGGATTTGTTTAAAATTCAACATGCACTTGCAAGTGCATTATTATTATTTTTTTTATTTAATCAAATTTACCCATATTAAAATCAATGTTAACTGAGGGTGGCTGTATGAAATAATTTGCACACAGTGGAGTTTCCCGCCGGCACTTGTTCCAGTGAGGAACATAAGAATTAAACTCACAGTCCCGTGTCTGCGAACAGCAACCAAATCATTACTGTGCTGCCCAGAGCAACAGCAGAAATTCTCAGAGGGAGTGATTGCTCTATCTCTCTACTACCAGATGAGCAGGAGGGCAGGGAGAGAAGGAGGGAGGAGTACAATGAGGAGAAAAAAGACGATAAGAAGTGAGTAAAAACTTTTCAAAAGCCTCTCCATCCAGAGTCTCCATTAGATTTGGTTCAGGGTCATAGAATTTGGGCCATGATAATAATAATATTAATAATGATACTAATAGTAATACAAATAATAACTTTATTATTTATATATAATTTCAAAACACAGTTAAAAAGTGCCTCACAATAAAAACAGAACAATAAATGTCAGTGTCTTAAAAATGCATCCACACAGACAAACACATGCACAGTATATCTCACACACCTGCCCTGGTCGATGTAGTCGACAGCCAGTGTGCTCAGGCAGAAGATGAGGAGCACGGCTATGAACATGTGGTAGATGGTTCTGATGTGACTGATCTCAAACAGCTCACTGACGAAGAGGAGGACACACAGAGACGAGAGTACAAAATAATCTCATTAAAAACAGTTTTATGCTGTATTTTTATGCACTGATTTTTACACTCAGTCGTGTATGTGGACCACACACTGTAACCACTGATCTGTTGTTGTTGTTGTTGTTGCTTTATAAACATTTTTCTTCTATCTTGCCTTCATCAGGACGGTATATGAAGTTGTTTGCAGTTACTTTATATACAATCTTTCATTTATTCATATGATTTTACAAGCAGAATCTGAATTAACAATGTGTCAATGGATCAATAAGTTCATTAACAGAAAATTAATCTTTAAATATTTCAATAATAATTAATTTTTTAAAGCAAAAATACCAAACTTTTGCTGTTTTTCTTTATCTTATTTGATTGTAAATGTTCTATCTTTGGGTTTTGGGCTCAGTCTTTCAAACTTACTCCAACAGTGACGCTCTTTCCATAAACACTTTGCCATCATCCATTTTCTGAGATCTGAAATAAAGCAAGAAAGCAAAACTGATGCGCATGTATGTTTTACAGTCAATTAATGATGATAAATAGAGTATATCTCCTAGACCAATTAGGAATCACATGTGTGCTACTAAGAGTTGCCTCCTCCTTCTCCTGCTCACCTGGATGAGGACTTTTTTGTCGTCTTTTCCTTCGGCTGGATGTGGGTGAACAGCTGTAGGGACTCAGTCAGAGCTTTGTCTAGAATATCATTTAGCTGATCGTGGACCTGCTCCAGGACTTTTACCTTCACCTTCTACAGGAGGACACGCAGGAGAAATTTTTGTTTATTTCCTTCAACCAGCAAGGTACACAAAGGTACTTTATGTATAGCATCCCATACTTTGCACATATTCAGTTTGCTTTGCACATCCTGAGCATATGTATTTTTTCTTTTCAGAGTAGTAAGACAGAGGACAGACATAATGGCTGAGAGACTGTTGGCCAAGTTAAGATATTGGATGGGAAATGCGGGATACCTGTGCATGTTTCTCCCACTGTCTCAGATCATCCTCCTGCACATTATTATGGCTCCCAACTGCAGAGAGAAGAACACAAGTTGCTTAAATTGTTCATCAGTCAGTACCAGTATACTGTACTGTATTTGAACTGCAAAACTGGAAGGGAAAAAGTAAAAAAAAAAAAAAAAAAAACTAAGATAAATGGGAATCCCACCCTCTGCTCATATTTCTGCAATAATCCTAGATATAGTGGCTGAAGTAAAGCAAACACATTTTCAACTTGGCCACCCAGAAATTTAGTTTGTGCGCTTTGAATGGGTTTGTTGAACACAAAGAATGATCTCCAAAACCCACTAAAAAGTATGTAATCCTTCAGTACTGGTGGATTTTTGAGAGGCTTTTGTTTTTCTTGATATAACCTTTTCAAAACACATGTATATCAAGTGAGAAAATTATTTCAGTCTGTAAGTTAATACACAAACAATTTGTCAAAAAAAAACCAAAAAAACAACAACAACAAAATATTATTATTATTACTATATTATTGACCATACCATGACTGGGGAGCTCATCTGACTGACTGGCCTTGATGTTTCGGTGCCACAGTCCATTAGGTGCCTCTGTAGTCATCACGGTAACCACTGGAGCGGGCCACAACACACAGGACTATCTACTGGGACTCACGTGGAGGATCCTGTGCATATCAAAGTTGCAGGTTAGTTTCACCCACATTAAAAAATAAGAGCTCTGTTTTTGACGTCAATTGAAGCCTGCGGGACCGATGAGTACAGTCTGATTTGTGTTTTCTCCATTTTGCCTGTAGTTTGTCGGTCCAGTAAGGATGGGAAAAAAAACGTCAGAGCACTAGGTGAATCCTTTGACCTTAACAGTTTGGATTTGTACATTACTCAAGTCCTGTTTACAATCTGAGGTAAATCAATACTACATAACTTTGAACAGAAATACTCTGGTGCACCTCTCTCTGTTGTTTGAAATAGCAATAACTGATGTCAAATCAAGTGTTTTTGGCAACTTTAAGTGCTGTGACATTACTGAACAAAGGTGCAAAAGGTGCTTGTATGTTACCCCATTTGACGCACTGCAAATTTACTTTTTGTTGACGTTTGATTGAGGGATTAAATCAGGTCATGGGCCCATTGCTGGCAGGTTGCCTCATGCTAGAAAAAAAAAAATCAATATTCCTGATGAGCTTCAGTGTGGAGGAGATGAGCTTACTCTTGTGAATCCCAACACCGCCAAAGCGCGCAAACTCCTGGTCTGAATGCAGGGCCATACATGCCAGGGGTTTTGAACAGTGGTTACCTCCAGTGGTTTTCCATACTAAGAGTGTTATCACCAGTCACTGTAGCTTAACCTAAACAATGTAAACAAATGATAAAGCCGGTCTACCTGTCCCCAGTGGAAGTTCACACACTCTAGATAAGATAGACAGGAAGCTGATGGAGAGGTTGTGTTGAACAGACTTCTAGGGAGGGGTAAAAGACACTCAGTGACCTCATCTTCTAATCCATGCTGTTTGATCACTCCTCAGGAGAAATGTCAATAAGGCAGTTAAGGTTTGCACAGATACACAGATTATACATTATCTGGCTGAGGCTGATGTGATCGGAGAGAAAGAGAAAGAAAAACGTGTTTTTGAACAGATCAACCCTTATGCAACAAATCTTTGTAGAGTAATGTTGAGGGTAAGTTGAGGGTGAGGCTTCATGCTTGGTCATGTTTAAGATTTCCCACTTGCACTCTCTCTAACTTTCCCCTCACTCACCTTTACTCATGGAAGTAATAGCAATTGCAGGTTGTAAATGATGTGTAGATGCTGCCTGTGATGGGAATCATAATGAATCCACTGATTTAAATAGCAAAAAGTAATATTTCCTTCAAACTGCCTTTTCAGCAAATTTTAGAACTGAGTTTTCAATTGGGACAATCGGGAGGATGCCTGTGTGGTAATAGCTAATATTAGGGGTGTGATAAGTTCAGGTACCTTCACATTTGAGCCGTTGTAGTAGTGGTTCAGTTCAGTCTGGCTTTGGCAGGAACTTATCTAAGCCTGCTTACAGCCAAAAGCTATTATGAATTAATTCTTCCATGCAAAGTGTGTACGGATACCTGCGTTTTCATCTGCAGAAACTGTGACATACTGTAGAGATTAGATCCCTGATAGCCTGATAGTATCACTTTCTTAAAAAGTTCGTCCGAACAGAAGATTGTTACTCCATCATTATGTTGATGAAGACTGGCATTAATATTTCAGATGGGTGACCAGAGAAATGAAAAGTAAAGTAAAGCTGTAGTATAAGCTCCGAATCCATTTTTGTCAGGAAGAAGAGCAAATAAAAGGACAATTACATCATGTTGTCCTAATGTCACAGGTCAACTGTAGTTATAATTGAATGATTGCAATTAATGCAGCCATTGTCCAGTATCTATCATCTTTTGTTAAACTGATGATTGACTGCTGAAAACATCTTCATGATTTGTTGTAAAGGGGAATCAAACAAATATATGAGGTCACGTTTCAAAAGAAACCTCTCAAATTTCTCCCCAGTATTTTTCAGCTCGGTGGTTTATAATCCATTAGAGGAACAAAGTGATTATTGTATTAACATACTGTATACTTCTGACGAACATCAGTTGATTACATCACAACCTTTCCTCAGAACACATCGCTTTAAAGGGATCATAAAATCAGAAAACATGCCCTTTATCCTATCATTATTGTTGTATGACTATGTCAAATTTTATTTTATTACTTCCTGTTTGCGTTTTAGCTCCTTACATTTACAGAACAAATATGAAACATTTTAATAAGAATATTCATCAGTCACACTGAGTTCACTCTGTACTGTATTTTTGTCATTTTCAAAACCACAACTTCTACAAATTTGCAGATAATAGCAACTGTGGAATTTAAATCCTAAGAGTGACAGATGTCTGGCACAGATGTGTCAGACAGACGTTGCATCCATGATAAACATTTGTCAGTGTGTCAGTTTTGTACTCACACAGTCTTCTAGCCTCGGGCTCAGTCAGTCCACAGGGTGACAGCCACTGTTTCAGGCTGGATTGTGGAGAGTTGCTGGGGTGTGTTTAAGTAGGTCTGTGTCACAGCTCTTGTAATTGGTGTCCTCTCCTTTCCTCAGCTGGTATTTTGCACTTTGTCCTTTTGGCTCCTGGCCCAGGGCAGGCAAGGTCCTCAGCTGTCCAACCCCACTTCACTTCTTAGCACTTCAAAATATACATTTGTGCAGATTTTTAAGTAGCCAATTAATTTTTACTTATTGTTTCCCTTTGATGTTTGACCAATCTGTATGGGCAGAGTTTGACACCATAAGACTGTTTTCACAATCATCTGCCAAAAGGAGGAAAGTTTCTCTGTTCTCATGTTAAATTGTGAAGAACAAACATGACATCGCAATTGGATTGGAAGCCAATCATGATCCAGTGCACAACTTACACATGAGTGAACTTAAAGTTGAAACCTCCATTGCACCGAGAAAGGACTTTTCAGTAAAGTACTGTAGAAAACATCTTGTGTCCAGTTTTGAAATGGAAATTATCTGCATATTTACAGATTCTGAAGGAATAGATTTACGTTTGAGAATTCGTTATTTTACTTTTTTTGTGGAAAAACCAAATCAGACAGGAATGATTATTCAAAGCAGAGTATTCTATGTGTCTTAAGACGTTTCCCGAGGGGATTTTTAAAGATGACCTTCCAGTGGAAATAAATGTATTTGTGAACATTCTTCTTCATGGAAACATGCCTGAAAAGCTCTGCCGTATGATTTCAGGCTGATATAGACGTTGAGTAATGTATGTCATAATATCACACGTATCTCATAAGGCCACAGCTATGACATATAAAGGAAGTTACACTGGATCACCTAAATGATGGCAAAGGTCATTCACTCTGGAGACAGATATACGGTGTTCGACATATTTAGATATGTTGTGTTTTCTGAAACAATGACAAGTGAGCTGCTCATTTAAAAATGTGTTTGTTTTTAGTAATACATCCCAAACAAATAGATTGTGTTGTATAATCAGTTTGTTTTGTGTCCTAGTTTTCAAAAAGTGTTTACCTTGGACAGTAATTGGAACAAACTATCCTAATTTCCAGCAAACATAGTTTCAAAATTTAAAGTGTGTATTTTAACCCACATGCTGCAAGTGTATAGAGCAGTAGAAGGGGGGTCAGATTTAAAGGCATAGGCAGCAATTCTGTTTCTGCTTGATAAGTGGGTGACATTAGTTAGTATTTATGTCCCGTTTGCTAATGTCTGTGATAGCTAATCCCAACTGGATAGTTAGCAAGCAGGCACCTGTGTCACATTTGTTTATCTTAGTTTCTAGTTTACCAAGATATGGTGCTGGTGGGATGTTAGCTATAGTGGCAGGAGAATGGTGAGTATCGCCGCCTGCAGCCGGTGTGCTGATGGGAAACCATCTTGTCCTCTCTGCGTGTTAGCTGCGCAGCAGCCACTGCAGCAACAGTTTGCTAACCCACAACCTAGCTAAAGTTACTTATATTAGGTGTTTTCTCGTTGTTTGCTCTACATCATCGTATTTGTCCACAAATGTGCCAACGGTTTTATAGTGGGATGAGGGTGGATGGGTGGCTGGGTTAAACATTCGAAATGTAATCGGCATCCTGTTGTATTGAATGTAATTTGTGGGTGTTGCGATAAGAAATGACTGATTAAAAAAATTAAACTGTGCAGAAAGTGCATGACAAACATTACTTGTTTCAGAAGTTTTTAAATCTCACACCGAGATTTAGCAATATTTTTACAAGATGCGGTGTTCAAGTGGGTTTCAGTGTGGGAATTAAAATGACTAAAGGACTATGAAGCTCCTAAACATACATTTCATGTGGCCACAAGAATTTAAATGATCAGTTTACTCAAACTGAAAATGCATCATCATGTAATTTGCACAAAACTGCATAAAGTTATACTGATTGTTCATTCATTTACAAAATCAAAGTACAGTATCTACTTTAGCATGTATGTATAATGGGGATATTCTGGGATTTCTCAATCTGGATATGAAAAGTTTTTTTTCTCTCTCTTTTGTGTTTTTCTGTGGGATTTGACTTATTGTGAGAGGGAGAAAAAACACATCAGCCAACAGTGAGACAGTGACATTCAACCAAAACAAATCAATAAGTAGAGCAGCCCAGGACCCAGAAGGATTAGTGCTCTCAAGCCTATGACAAACTCTGATTTACCAGTGAGGTAGATTTGTTTACTTTTCTTTGCTTTTTACTGTGCACTGTTTCTAAAGGTTTAACCAAGAGTCAAGGTAACATTATGAAGAGCAGTGTTTTAGCTGCTAATTTCCTTTGTCCTGAGATGACACTGAGATTGATCACACTGCTACAGCTGCTCTTACTCTCCCGGTTCTCTATCAGCCTGCTAGTATGTGTATCTGGATTTATTTACAATGTACTGTTCCATTTGGACAATATTTCACTGATTACATAGAAGTGGAAAAATCTTTTTTACATCGTAAAGTGATCACAAGACAGTATTATAATGATATATACACAGTTTCATCTTTATTGGAAGGAGTTTTTATGAGATAACAGTACTATTTCTCGGCAGCTACAGGAGAGTACTGCATGCATTAGATCACACGCTAGAAACAAACCAACCAACACACATTTTGCACAAACACAGACATCTTGCCTCTGTCTTTTTTTTTTAACCACGTTACCATTCTTGTTATAGCTCTATTTCTGCATATTTAGGCTACAGTATCACACATTGTTGACCTGGCCAGAATATTTTCATAATGGTTACAATTACTGTAAGACAAACAGAACAGTAAGACCAAAAATAAATTCTACACTCAGTCATCTAACCATAGTGCATGTCAGGAGTATAGTTGTTTTCTTTGTGGTTTTCACTGATTAACAGCAGATGGACAAAAGAGGCCGTTCACATTCAACTCACGGCTTCTATAGGTTGTTTAAACACACTCAACTTCAATGACCTTTTTTCACTCTTTGGAGAAAGTCAAACAGCTGCATTATTAGATACTCAGAGTAAAGGGTGGTTAAGAGGAACAAAAAAGGAAAGCATTAAAAAAACAATATGATAAAGTGCTCCATGCATTTATAATAAGTCTCAGTATAATGAGTCTGTTGGTACTTTGCAGCGTAATAATTTTGCATATACACGGTATCAATAAAATACTCGGGTAACTACAGTATAGGTGCGAGTATAAGGGGATACGAATTTTGCGTTTAAGAGGGATTTAGAAAAAAAAGTAAGTATTTTAAAAATATTTTTTTTATTACTAAGTTTTTATTTCATAATTAAAGGGTTAATTTATGTTATTACTAAGTAACAATATAGACAAATTAGGATAATAGTGCCAATATTGAAACTGTTTTAGATATGGTATAATTTATTTTAAAATAATGATATAAAATATACTTTTGGGAAATTAAATTTTAAAAACTATTTAAATACGAAGCACTTGTATATGTTTTTTAAAATAATGATAAATTACTAGGGAACAGTAATATAGTTTTGTCTATTTGTATATTTTTATTTTAAAATTTATAATAACGTTTTTTTCCCTGTGTTTTCATGACATAGCTATTATAAAAGAGCATTTAGGCCACACTTTTTGGTACCCTTTATGTACTTATTTATTACTTATTATGTAATTATTTAATACATGTTCTGTTTGTACCAAGTAATTGAAAAAGTACTTACCGTGTAATTTATTTCTAGGTCCCTCAATACAAACTTGTAACCCCTTTATATGCTTTTTCCCTGTACCCAGTATGATACCCAGTAATTATTTAATAAGTAATTTGCAAGCTGTGACCTAGAGCATTACTGTTCTGTTTTGTTACAATGATCGCTAAAAGTCAAAGAGCAAGAGACTTTGCTAAACAGAGACATCTCCTGTTCTCTCCAAAAACACACACACACACACACACACACGCACACGCACACACGTGCACGTACACACAAAGACATGGTCCCTCCACTGTCACTCTTGACTCTCCCATTCCGACTGGTTGATCAGGAGGTCAACAGAGCGAGCGTGACGGCGTGGAGCGACTGACCATCAGTGTGCCAATGCACTGTCCGTCAATCAGTTTATCTGCTCAGATAACTTGGACTGCACCCAAGTAATACAGGATAGATAGATATGTCATAAAGCTGTATTTCGGGGTCAAAAGTCAGACACCTCATTGGCTGATGAGGCGCTACATCTTACTGTGTGTGTGTGTGTGTGCGCGCGTCAGAGGGATAAGACGGAGCTGTATCAGCTCTTGATAACCTACAGTAACCCTTGGCTCATGACTCCAACAGAGCTTATATATGCTATTATGGAGCAAGATCCTCTTTGCATGACTCACTACAATCAGAGCTTTGGTTTCAGTCGGAGGTGGTTCAAAAAGAACCATAGTATTAGTCATCTCCTAAACAAATTCATTTTTTGGAAATGGTAGCTGCATACCTGCATCCATTTTCATTCAGTGACAACACACTGGAAATTTGAAATCCTTAACATTCTGCAGTATAGGAAATACATTTCACAATAATACATTTACACATCAAAACGACTGCGAATTGCTTCAGATTTAGCAACTGCTATGAAATAAGAGTGAATAGCAAATAAATAACATTTAAAATAGAGCAAATGATAAATAATATATAGATTTCTTTCAAACTAGAACTAGCAGTATAAAAATAGTTGCTACACAGTTCCTTTTTTTCACTCTGCCATGCTCTTGGATGACATGACAATGACTGAATATCTCACAGACAATCCCTGTCAGGCAGTTTTTTAGGGATAATTTACAGCTTAGAAGTCTCTTTACTACACACGACACACACTGTCAGTCTCTTAAAAACAATCAGAGTTAATGTGTTCTCGTCTTTACATATGGTTCAGATGAAGTTGCTTTTCATACTCGTTAAAGCAAGTGATGTGTAACAAAAGTCAGACATGCTGTGGTGGCAGAAGTTAACCACCGGATATTTGAGTATTTTTATTTAGGGCATTGGCGTGCCCTGTGCTTGGTGTCATATTGTCAGTATCAGAAGAAGCTGAAGCATCAAGATTCAAGAGGTCATTACTGGAACTTTGCTCTAAAAACATTATAATACGGAATCTACTGTAGGTATCTGAAATATATCCTGCAAGGGTACCAAAATACAAAACTGTTACATTGTGCACATCAATTAGCCCAATTGTTGCACTGGATAACATGTTTTTTCATTACAATAAACACAGGCACGGCAGTTTATTTTGAGTAAGTCTCACATACACCATGCTGCTGCTGTAAATGCTCACTTGAGCACCAAATGTATATTAATCCATGACTGAAAATATTTCTTCACGAATACACTATTTACTCCAGGTTGAGCAATGTTTGCTAAAAACTATAGTCCTCATCCACTTTTTAAAACATGAAATAATGTATTCTAGGCCCTTTTTTTTTTTTTTTAAAGATTTACATCGTCGGTAGGAACAAACAGGCTCAGGGCTGAGAGCCACAGACAGGTTGGGGAAGTCAAAGGATACTGAGTAACAGACTAATGCACTGTTGGTTATTAATTTCTTGGAATTTGTTGGTATTATTTTTCAGACACGACTCATTTTTAAGGGTGTAATGGCCATTTACACTGATTCGCAGAGACTCTTCTGTACTGGTGTTTAAACTGAAACATTTCACGATAATGTTGCCTTACTAGCCTTCTTCTTCCTTCATGTATTTTCCAAAAAAAGCTGAAAACCATCATAAAAAATCAACAAACATAGTCAAAATGTAAAATATTAGTAAAGTGAGTCCAAGGTTCACACTGTCTTCATGTTTAACTTGGAGTTTTCTGATCCATAATCATGTTTAATAATAATAATGATAAGTCGAAATTCAGTTTACTGTTTAAACTACTGATTTTATGTCCACCATGATTCAATCACTGAGACAAACAGCACACCCTAGTGGTTACCTATAACAATGCAACTTCTCTTCTCCACCCTTCTATTTGTGGTCCCTTTGTATTCCAAGTCATGGGGGAGGGGGTGCAGCAGCAATATGGGTGTAAGCTGGCAGGTCAAGCATTTGAGATGCAGTGCTTGCCAATCTGATACCCACATAAACCCCACACTTCATAGAACAGGAAGGAGAACAGGTGGCTGAGGAGCAAGCAGGGGGAGGAAAAGGGATAGGGGAGATTGAGGTCTGTTTACAATAGGTGAGGATGGGAGAGGAAGGGGAGTATGGGAGGACTGTGATCGGCGGCATGCAGATTTCCAGAGGAGGCCTCAGAAAAAGACGTCTGCCTGGAGAGAGAGAGAGAGAGACAGAGAGACAGAGAAAAAGGAAGTAAGAGCGACAGTCAGACACATTTTAGAGAAACAGGGAGAGCGAAAGATGGCAGAACAGAAGAGACAGCAGCCAGTGAATCATGCTAACATTGCCAGAAGGAACACGTCTAGAGTGATTTTATTTCTGGTGTCTACACTGAGAGTCAGTTGTGTTTGGGAACTGCACGGAGCACTCTGGGGCCAGGTCTAGACTTCATAGGATATAAGATTCAGCAGCACTGTGCAAAATTTATATTTACTCTGCAGAAAACTTTATAACGTCTTATAGAACTTGAAAAGTTGTATTAAACTTTTATATTTCATCATATAAAACTTACAATGTCATCCTCAGCCTGCAGTCCAGGTTGAGTGTTATATTGTCAGCATATTGCATAGACTTGCATTTGACCTAAAGTAGAAAGTGATTATGTTTTGAATTATTATTAAATGAATTCTGAAAATTAAGTCTGAAGTTTCCAAAAGAGGTCAATTGACTCTGTCGTCCTGTAACAAGTGGTGTGACTATGTATCAGGCAACCAAATGAAACCCCGTGAGAGCAAAAGTAGTCGGCTGAAACAAAACCCAAAAGAAGAGATAATTTAATTCCACGTTCTCATATGGGTCTTTCCAGAAGCAATATTCATAATATTGTATAATCTTTAAGTCTCAGCGGGGATTTATGAAGTAACCCCCCCTCTCCAAAAAAGAGTGTTGATCTAAGACAGATGTTGTTTGTTGGGTATTTTTGTGTAAAGTGTCTCACAGTGAGTGTAGGTACTTTTAGTGTGGAAAAAAAAAATCTGTTTGTTCACTCTGGCAGCTGGCCGGCTTAAAGCTGCAAACTCCCAGAGCACCAAAGAGCTGAGGCCAGATAGCCTCTAAATCACAGTGATGTTCCATAAGACAGGGTCTGTTTCCAATCTAGAATATCCATTTTAGCCTGTTACCAGACATCCACATTTTTGTGGACAAGCCTGAAAATAATATACCCAAAATAGAAAGGTAACTTTTTCTTCAGTTCTTTTGATTACAGTCATAGCCCTGGTCCCCTTCGAAAGGTTACTCTTTACATTTTTCAAACAAAAAGAATGAATTTAAGAGGTACGGAACTAAAGTTAAAGGTGCACAAACATGGTAGAAATGTAAGGGTTTTTTTTTGGCTCACTTATTCTTTTGACATAAAAAAAGAAAATATAAAGCCTGTAGTAGGACCTTTTGTGTGGAAAATACTTTTGACCCATAGCCACAAGTCTGAACCAATTGTATGTCATCAACTATCATAGTGATAAGGGGATCCTAAAAGGCTTCCCACAGATAAAATCAGGAGACTTAGAGCTTTCAAACAATGTATAATTTGTCAAGGTTGCATGAAGATTAAGTCTTGTACAGACCAAAACACACCTGAAGTAGCACTACCAAGGCCAAAGCATTTTATTTAATGGCCAGGGGCCTGTTTCAACATACAAGGTGCAGTTTGCAACATTAATTTCCTCTCCTTTTAACTTTAACATGTATCACTACCCAAAAGAAATGCCATACAGTACTTCTGACCACTGTGTTAGCAAGGTCTCGCACATTTATCTACATTTTGCAAGCCACATTTGTGGAAGATTTGACGTTGCAATCGTTAGAATGCAAGCAGTGACGGTAAATCACTTTTGTGACACGGGCACATGGTTCTCAGGATTTCCATTCACATGAATTTAAATTAAATAAATGACAACCCTTTTAGGAATTTATGTCCACAGGTCCACAACAAATAGAACTACAACTACAAAATAGCAATGTATGGAGAGAAATTGCTTGTATAGTTTCATAGCAGTTTTTCTTCTGGGTTTCCAAGAATCCATCTGTTTTATAGGTTTCCCAATGAGTAGAATGCTCTTCCCTAAGGTGATATTTCCAAACGATACTGGATAAGATTCGGTCGAACAAACTTTGATTGTTAATAGGTTGACTGTGACATTGGTTTATCGACTCATTCTTGACCTCTGATTCATGCAGCTGTGTTCTGTAGCAAATAAATCCCATACTTGTTGGTGTGTTTCTCAGTTCTTCCTACCTGCTCAGGACTATTAGCTGGCTGAGGCCTCTGGCTGCAGGCCGTAGATTCTGGCTGGGTCCTGATTGTCATAGATGTCGGTTCTGGACACAGAATTCACATTCAGACACATGCTACGCAACACACCAGAATCACAGGCCGCCGCAGCATCACCACCACCACCACCAGCAGCAGGAGTAGCAGTAGCAGTGGCAGCAACAAGGGGGCAGCGATGGAGTAGAAAGACAGAGCAGTGAGGGAGGCAAATCAGTGGTGTTACAGTAATTAAAAAACAAGGGGGGTCAGAGCATGCAGGGTGAATGTGGCAGTGCCCATAACTGACAATCATCGAGCATACATTACTAGAGGTATGAAGTTAATCACTTCTAACTTCGACATTAAATTACAGCTCATTATCTTTAACTTAAAGGGAATATTTCAAGACCTTCAGTCCTTTATAGAACATTGAAAATAAACCCTAAAATGATTTGGTTTCTTCAATATCATACACAAGTTACACTTTAGAGTGTCCACCCCGACACCGACATGACAACATGAAAGCCTGCACTAAGACAGCAAGAAATAGCAGTAGGTGTTTTGCTGTAATCAAATAGGGTGCACCAGTCTTACCTGTTGTCATTGATATCTGTGGTGTTTCCTGTGGACAGAAAGAGGTGCATAAGGAGGCAGGCAGGTGCACAGTGAGGAGGGGCTGGTGGTGTGTAAATTAAAGAAGAGGTGGGTTTGTCACAGACACTTATGGGTTTTTAGTTGAAACAGCACAAAGCCATTGAAGATAGACAACCTTGGAACTAGCAGCTGCATAATGTGCCTCAAGTCCTTATCTGTAAATGACTAAATAGGGTGATTGTCAGTGCATTTAAAAACAACCCGTATGAGCATTTTACCGATCTACTGACCCCGTCAGTAAGGCAAGGATACAGCAGCAGCACGTTTTTTTAAGTTAAGGCAACTAAAATTACACGGCTAAGGTTAGTAAATAATGAAATTGTCATAGTTAAAAGAAACCAGTGTTAACTGTTGGTTGGAGTCTTTATACCTTTTTTAACCACCCCCCCCAAAAGCTTCCGCAGTGGTTTAAGAACATTTGCTAGTGAACATACAGTAAACATACTGTAGTTCATTTCACACCAGTTGAACAAATGGTCAATGCTGCCGTTATTCTAGTGAGGACATTATATGTAAAACTGTGAATGTAAACATGGGTCATTTTGCTCTGTTTGAACAAGTGACAAATGCCGTCATTTCTCTGATGAGGATAGTCTCACTTCTACCACTTCTATTGCTCTTACACCTAATAAAAAACAAAACAAAAACAAAATACCACAAGTGTTAAAAGCTCCCATCCAGAGAGCTTCCTTGCAAAGCTCAAGCCTCCTAACAGCTGTCATTACAGTTAGACCAATCAGAGTTACATTCTGGGGAGTCTAATAAACTATATTAACTTTCCAAGGTTTTGTGCTGTGTCAAAACTCTTCCAACTTCTAGCAGCTACAGTATTTTTACAGTCCTTAGAGACCTGTGCTTTCCCTGAACTATCCTGACAGATATTAATTTCACAAAATGTTCCCTTGGTTTGTTATGTAACACAGCATATTGACACCCAGACCAACTGTATCAAGAAGCTTCGATTGTTTCTCAATCTCCAGCAAATGAGAGGTCTGTGTGAATTTATTCATTGTTATTCATGGCAGCGAGTTCACTTAATTTGTGTGCAGTTTGATGAGTTGCTGACTAAAAATGGGACCTCATGCTTGACTGGATTATAAGGCTGCTGAGTTTAATCTCTTAAATAGAAAAAAAATATTGTCACAGTTAATAAAAATCTTACCCCCCCCCCTAAAAAAAACTGCCAAGGCTACACCTCAGCAGAAAATGAGTTTTTTGGCTTTGACTTTTACACTTTCCCATAAGCTCTTATTGAAATTCGTAGCACAGATTAGTGCGACTTCAGAAAACATTATAGTATATTTTCATTCCAAAATGTCATGTGTCCATTTAGGGGAAAAGTGTTAAATAAAATATTAAAACAAAATTGAACTGAATAAAAATTAATTTTAGCCGTAACAGTACAAATATTTACAAATATCTTGAGATGGCTCATAGCATTTGAACAACTGCCAGTATTGAGTGTGAGCATTTCTTGCCAAAAAAGAGACAGATATCAGTGTTCTCCCCCAAAAAGTTCTTTCTGTTGGCAGAAACAGCATCATGGGAAGCAATAACTAAATCCAGCCTGATTTAGTTCTTTGAGGGATAATGGGACAAGAGTGATATCTGCGATATCTGATGTTTAATAAAAGGCACGTACTGTTGCAGCAGATTGAAATATTGGCTCTGATCCTGTTTCTGACTTTTATTGATATTCCTGGAGAATCAAAGAGGTGTGGTGTTGTTACACAACCCTGCAACTGTCACCGCTGGGCCAGGGGCTGAGGTGGTAACTCAGCCTGTCTAGTCGAATATCTGTCTGGCTGAGTAATGACACTGTAAGCCTAATCTATCTCCTCCAGTCTGCTGCTGATGGCTGCAGGCACACACACACACACTCACACACAAATATGAAGACGCACAAAAGCCTCAAGCAGCAGCAGTATCCCATAATGAACTGAACATTTTCTTGGCGAACTTTCATACAGGACAGTCAGTATCCCATTAATATCTGGACACTTCATGCAGAGACCATTGACCTATATTGAAACCCTGCTCCCCACTCACCAAAGGCTCAGATTTACAGTTAAATCCGCTGACTACAAGCCCATTACACAAAGATGAAAGCAACAAGTAACAAAAACAAAACAAAACAAAGAAGAAACAGCTGGCAGACCTGTTATCATAGCAGCAGGGTAATTACTGTAAACTAATTTAACCGCCAGAATTCTGTAAAAGTATATAAAACAACATTCAAACGTAATGGCTGGTATGATGGCATAATGGCAATCCCTAAAAAAACGGTCATAAAGATGAGTGAATTTACCCCTGCTGATCATCGTGATCATTATATTTCTCATTATTTTAACAGGCTTTATCTGAGTAGAGCTCACCGTTTTCTGAATCAAGCATCTCGGCAGTATTGTTGTCTACGTGGCTCGCTGGTTCACCTGGAAACCTGCAAACCGCAGAAATAGTTGTTTATGTCAGTGTAGCTGTGGAAGTTCTGTTTCAAAATCTCGATCCTTGTGAATTAAACAAAATAAAATTGTAATTAAAAACTGAAAGCAGAAGAGGACCAGAGTGCTCACTCAGCCACAAAATAATAAATCAATGTCAAAAAGCAGGGTAATATAATGCATAACACAGATTATTTGCAGATACAGCAGTAATAGAATACACTAACTTTCATAGCTATAAACTAACCAACACGAAGAGTGAATGTTCATTCTTGACCTTGGAAATAGGAGTTTGACAAAATCATCTTTGTTCAAAGTCCACTTTTTAGCCTTTTCCAGAGCTTTCCACTTCATTTCTTCATTAGTGGATGTTTGTCATGACAACTGTTCTGCAGTTGAAAGCTATGGAAAAAAGCAAGTAAGTGAATCTTAAGTTGAGATGATTTGGTCAAACCTCTATGCCCAAGGTCAACAAAGTGGTTAAAAGCACAGGGAAAAGCTTGTAAATAGACCTTACAAAAAGCTAGTAAGAGGACCTTGAGTTAAAATTATTTTGTCAAACTACTATTCCCCCAGTCAAGAAAGTGAGATACACTTGAGAGCAATGGAAAAAGCAAGTGAGTGGACCTTTAATTATGATTATTTTATCAAACTACTACGTTCAAGATGAAGATGGTGGGATGTGGTTGAAAGCATCAGAAAAAATCTAGTAAGTAAGACCTGAATTCAAGAAAATGTTTCAAGATACTATGTCGAAAGTCAAATACATAAGATCTGGTTGAAAGCTCCAGGAAAAAGCTAATAAGTGGACCTGAGGTAAGATTATTTTTTTACACAACTAAATCCGAAGTAAAGAAAGTGAGACGTGGTTGAAAGCAAGGGGAACTAGAATTAACGACTTGCAGTTGTATGTCTCTGCCAACCCTGTCTGTTGAGACTTAATTAAGTATCCTACCAACTGTGAAATATGGTCACAATCTCCCCTTCTGTTCGATGAATAATGGCCAGAAACATTATGATGTCAAAGTGAAATTGACCTTTGACTTCTTGGATATAAAATGTCATCACTTCACCATTTTATGTTATGGGGCAGCGTGGCTCAGGAGGTAAAACGGTCATCTAGTAATCGACTCCTCCAGAGAGTGTGTGGAATTGTGCTTGAGCAAGACACTGAATCCCTAACTGCTCCCGATGCTGCGCCTTCAGTGTTTGAATGTGTGTGGGACCTGGTGACTGAGACATGCATTGTAAAGTTTCTTCGAGTGGTCGATAGACTAGAAAAGCACTATATAAGTGCAGTCCATTTATTAGACATTTGTGTGAAATTTGTTACAACTAGCACACGAATTGTTGAGTTATGGCCAAAAACGTGTTTTGTGAGGTCACAGTGACCTTAGACTTTGACCTTTGACCACCAAATTCTAAATGATTCATCCTTAAGTTCAAGTGAATGTTTAAGCCACATTTGAAGATATTCCCTCAAGGCATTTCTGAGATATCATGTTCATGAGACTAGGACATACGGATGGACAACCCGAAAACACGGCTATGGCTGTTGGCAGCTCTGAGGCATAAAAAGCTAGTAAGTGGACCTTGAAATAAGAGTAGTCCAAACCATTGGGTACAAAGGTCTGCTGTCATAATCACACGGGGTTTATTACTCAACGATTGGCCACATGTAACTGTTTTTACTTACATGTTGTTCTGAGCGCTGTTGTTGTGTGTGTCGTTGTTTTGGGAGTCGAGGTGTTTGACGGGACTGTTCCTGTTGGAGATGGCCTCAGGTAACCGGGGCTCACTCTCCGGTGATACAGGCGCAGCGGAAGCAGCTGCTTGTTGTTGGTTGTTGCTGTTGTGGAAAACTGCATTGCAGAGGGCAGTGGGGTGATCGCTGTAGCTTCGGATGAAGAAGGGGTTGGTGGGAGAGCAGGATGGGTAGTGGCCAGGACGCACAGGCTTGGCTGTAGGCGATAACAGAGTTTGATCTACTGATTGATCCAGTCATCAACAAAAGAAAAAAAAGATCACATTTGTTTATTTAAGGGGTTAGTGCTTCATAGTCTACTGTGGCACAATACAACATTTTTAATGGGACCGGAACACTGAGAATATTATTAATATGCAGCACAATATCACAGATGCTTTGGTATAATCCTAAAATGAAAATCTTAAAGTTGTTCTAATAATACTCTGAAATCAATAGCTCATTTTCTCACAATGCATAAACGTCTCTCATTCATTTCACACAGAGTGCAAACGTATAATAGCAATTATCTTAAGATCAGCCAGTGATGAAGTGAGTTAGTGACCAATATGGATTACACAGTTTTTCTAATCAATTGTATTTCTCCCAGGGAGAGCATGTTTATTGTGTAAATGTGTAAATGTTTCATAAATTTTAGCATGTTGGTATGTTCATACATATTCTCTCATTTTATGGCTACGTAACACATGAATTTAGTTTGTATCAGTTCTCAAACATATTTATGTGTTCCACAGTGGTGAACCTGAGTTTCTGGTAGTTTCTGTTGCTGAATATGGAACAAGATTGGTACAGAAAACTCCGTCAGAGAGGGACAGCAGCTCACTCATGCAGGTGTATGAGAAATGGTGATCTGGTAAGGGGAAGGAAGGTAATCTCAGAGCAGTGGGGGGGGGGGGGCAAATCCAACAGTGGATGTGTGTGCCTGTGAGGAATCACAACAGAGATATGAAACGGATGGTTGCTCCACGTCAAAAGATTTTTCTCACCGTGAACTGCAAGGGCACATATAAGATGTGAAGTAGATGAAATATAATGGCCAGATACACGAGAGTGTTTACATATGGAACCTAACACGTGGTGGAGAGGATTAACATTTACATTTTTGAATTTCATTTTTAGAATAGTTCCTACAATAACTGATATGAATCTTATAGAATAACAGACATTTGTCTTTATCTGTCTTGATTTGAGATTACTTTTACTGTTGCTGTAAGATTGATACTTTGATGAAATATGCTTTGTTGAAACTAGGGTTTGTATGGTATTTGTTTTGATGGAAGTTATTCAGTTGACTGCAGGGAAATTAGACTGCACTACTCGGTAATGTAAAGTCACATTACAGCCATGCAATGTAATGTTTGGCTTACTATGTCTGTTGAGTTGTATTGAAAGGGTTAGGTCTGTGAGTGAGGCGTATGTGTTACCTATCTGTGCGGCATGGGGCCGGCGGAAGGGATTGCGGGCCCTCATCACATCTTTGATTCGCTCCACCTCCTGCTGGTAGCGGCAGCGGTCCTTCATGGCTCCTTCCTTCGCCTCCTTCAGCGCACCCTCCAGCGCCTTGACTCGCTCAGCTGTAGACCGAAGACGTTTCTCCAGTTTTGGAAGCTCACAGCGAAGGTCTGCATTGTCACGCACCAGCTGTAACACACACAAGAACACATATACAGTATTCCTAAGGAGTGAAATGAAATGAATGAAATGCAACATTTACAGAAAAAGTTAGTGACTGGAAAGTTTAATTTAAAAAAAAAAAAAAAATTCTGAATACAACTTGTGAAGCACTTGTGTCCTTATTTGCTCTTTTGCTCTTATTTGTAAGGGCAAGAATATGAATTTGATTTCTCTATTTTTCGAATTTGTTTGACCACTTCCACCGGAAAAGCTTTCTCTTGGATTCCTCTCTAACACCCCCCTTTGCCAAGAGTACAACACAGAGTTGTAGGGGGCTAGAATAGGAATGGAGGAACGTCAGTCACCTGATGGGAAAATTGTCCATGCTGAACTACCTCAAACTGAGGACTAGGACCAGCCTACCAGCTAGCTACATACACACTTACTCCCGTTCATATGCCTACACCAGCGACCATTGACTAATACCACTGCACAATGAAATTTCACAATGAAAACAGGAAGTCTTGTCACAGTAGCTACTGCCTCTCACAAAACTTTCTGAGGGGTTCTGACTTTAAGCTAGCAAGCGAACGCAGGCGAACATAGGTAATTAACGTTGATTAACTGTTCAGATACAGTTATCATTAACTGTAGTTGCTGGAATGTTTTATTAAAAACATACCTCAGTCAGTTAACAAGGAGGACACAGCATAACAAACCAATTTTATCAATTTCAGCGTTGCATCACTTGCTAGCAGAAGATGTTTGATTGATACCCATATTCCGGGACAATTAAGACTGAAATGAATTAATAAAGTGATTTTCTTCTATTAACGCATGTATCTGTTTCTGAGTTCTGTTATTTGACCATATAATGGTCTAACTTCCTCAAATGACAAAAAAGTATGGTTAGGTACAATATGTGTTAATGACTGTTATTGTAAAAACAGGACAAAAACTAGTGCTGTAATGTAAAATATAGCACAGGGTGTTTCTAGATAACGCTATCCTTTTGTATACGGTGATGTGCATGAATCAAAATAAATGAGCAGGTTTATTGATTTTACATTGCTGACAATATCATGGGAAATGTAATGACTGGCAGTGGACAGCCCATTGGGGAAAGGTAAACAGGAAAAATCCATGACTGAGCACCTTAAATACAGAGAGTCTGCTGCTACGTGATCAGACTAATACATACCCTGCAGAGATACTGAGTACAAGACCTGAGGGTTTAGCAAGCTGATAAATTTATCTAAAGGCCATAGCAAGCAAAAGACTTGGAAATTCAATGGGTCCACCTGAAGCTCGGTAGTGCTAGTTTGTTGTTTGTTGGTGAGTGACTTTGAAAGAAAAACCTGAAAATGGAGGCAAGATTCATTGAGGAGATAAGTGACTTTATAAGAGAAATCATGACAGATTTGTGTGTGCGGATAGATCGATGGACAGACAGACATTATTATATCTTTGCAGGGGCAGAGAAACTCATATGTAGCCCCAGTGCCCTGTCCACTTCCTGTCTTTGGGAGCCTTATCACTTCCCACTGAGAGTTTGCTGATTTATGGCAATGATTTTAGTCTTCCAATCTCACAGTATCAGCAGGTGGTGGATAGGATGGGGGTCTCCCAGCAGCCACATCAGAATTGGTTCTCTGCCTGACAAACTGCTGCAGTGCAGCTCTCACCAATCTGTCAGTCTGGGTATATGTGCCAGTCTGCAGAACGTTTAGCTCATCAGCACTTAGTCCACTGCTCTGGTCCACTTAGGTATATCAAAGAAAGATTTGAAGTGTGTGTATGTTTATGGCTAATCTTTTTGTTGCTTTTGAGAGTTTTTGTGTGTCAGCTAGAGAGAGGACAAAGACTTTGAATTTTTCTATGCACCTGCATGAGGATGAATTCATTGTGTTCTGTAAATCTGTAAAAACAGTTATATGTTGCGTGGATTCCTTTCCCTGAAGGAAGCATGGTTTAAAACCTCCTGCTGCTCTGTTTTTTAGGGAGACTTTCATGTGAAGTTCCAGGCTGAGGGAAACCAGATGATTTTCCCAAATTTTTAAAGAGGCAGAGGTTATTTTCTGTATCAGTCACTAGAATTTACAGTTATATATCTGCTGCTTGTTGTTACCTGTTTGTGAACTTTTGTAAGCTGGTCCAGGTTGTTTTCAAGAAAGGAAATCTTCTGTTTTTGGGTGATATATCCACCAGCATCATCAGGCTCCATCTCTGCACTCTGTCAAGAGAAACAGTAGAGATCTTTTAGCATTGTGTAAAAAAAACACTACCATCGCAAGTGCTGTACTTCCAAAAAAGTAATTTGCATACGTTCTAGGTACAGGTTATATGTGGCGAAGTAAGGCTTTGAAGTGCATTGTGTAGCTTACTTTTCTAACTCGAGTAGTGAGGTCTTGAACAAAAAGCTTGCGGAGGTTGTGCAGGGTGTGGAGCTCACGAGCCTATAGTATGAAGAGAAAGGAAATGGTGCAGTTAAAGCAGTTAGAGAGTACTTAGTGGTTAAGTGGCCTCTGAGAGAGCGAATTGTAACAGCAAATAATGACTTACAACAGTCTCCTCCAGCCCTTTGAGGTCCTGCTTCGACTGCTCATGTCGCTCATGGAGAAATCTATAGATGGACAGATAGTCAGACAGATAGATGGAAAATTCAAAATGAGCTTCTGTTTTCCAGAATGATTACCACATACTCGCCGGAATAATTCATGAACAAAGAACAAACGCAGCATGCTCTGGGTGCCCCACTCGCGGGCTGTTACCCAACTGCCATCTGATGCAATATGCTGCAAAGGTCAGTGCAGAAAGACGCCTATGAGCAACCAGCTGCTACCTTGTTCCAAAACTCCATAACGGATTAAGACAGCAAGAGGACGACAAAGAGGCAAAAAGAGGATTAAAAGGGTTAGCCTTCACCTAATTTCAGCCACAGTCTGCTGGACTGTATTACTCCACAGGGAGACGCATATTGTAAATAGTCAGATATGTCAGAGCTGCAGAGCAAGAGGAAAATAAATAGACAAAAGGAAGACCAATGACAGAGAGACATGGAAGAAGTGAATCAAAAGGGGCAGCTCGCCCCTAGAGCTCCATATGGTGAAGCGTTTGAAGCTGGCCAGGACAGTAAAGCAGAAACTTACGTCAGTTCCTCCAGCTGCCGGCTCTTGTGATGCTCTTGGCTCCTGAGATGTTCAAAGTCATCGTGCAGTTGCTCCAGCTCCAGCTGCTGCCTCTGGTTACAGCTAAAAAAGTGAAAACTGATTCACTCAGGGATATTAGAATTTAACCACTATGTATTTTGTTTATTTACCTATTCACAATAAATTTTACAGGAAGTCATCAGAGAGGTTTTGAGATATTTGGGTTGAAAAAAAAATGTCATCATTCATCTTCAGTTCATCATTTTTTTTTAGGGGAACTCATTTAGGTGGTAGAGCAGGTTGTCCACTGATTGCAGGGTTGGCAGTTCAATCTCTGGCTCCTCCTGTCCGTGTGCCAAAGTGTCCTTGGGCAAGAAACTGAACCATAAATTGCCTCACTTGTAAGTTTCTTTGGATTAAAGCATCTGCCAAATGAGTAAATGTAAATGTAAAAATAAGATGATTGCTACCACCTCACTGTCACATGTGAAAAACAGATTGTCTGTCCCGAGTCTGAGGTGAAAAGCTCCAGCTCAGTGGTGTGCGAGGATTTTAAAAGCAGCAGGAGCAAAAAGGATGAAGAGGCACCATTTTTATATGCAGGGTAAGAATTTATTTTTGCCCGAACATCACATAAGAGTTGAAATAGCCACACAAGCATTGTGTGTGTACCCTAAATTTTAACCGTTTTTAATTTTGTTCCTCTCCTCTGATCTTTGAATCTTGGGAGAACATTTATTGTATCCATGATTTTCCTACTCTGTTTTTAAAGGATCTGGAGGGCCACTCTGCTCCTATTACAGATGCTTTCTACCTCAGTCACATCCATCCATCCATCCATTTTCAAGCTGCTTATTTAAATCAGGCTGTGTCAGCAGGACAAGCAGAGAAGCCCCAAATGTCTTCTGCTGCTGCTCCTTGGCTATTACCAGACACTCCCAGGCCAGCTGGGAAATGTACTTTAGTCCCTCCAGTGGGTCTGCCCGACAGTCTCCCCCCCAGATGGTCATGTCGGGTACAGAACATATTCAAAACAGGGCACCTGGAGGGGCCTCTTTTCAAAGAGCCGAAACCAGCCCATAGGCTCCACACGCTGAGGTTCAGCAGCAGTCCGTTTTTTAAAGTCCTCCCACACTGCAGTTTCTTCACCATGTAAGCTGCCCACACATATTGATTTCAGCCCCTCTTACAGCTAAAACAGGGCTTACATTTTTTGAAAACTCAACTACTGAGACCATGTATCCCCAATTTTAGCATTTTCACACTGCTTATGAGGGTAGAATTGAATTTCAGATTTGAGCCCACAGACAGCCGACAGTTGGTATGCTGCCTCTGGAAACATGTATGACCTGCAGTGGATAGTGCCACAGTCTCGTCTCAAATATGGAACTAAATATTCTTTTTCCATGATGTTTTATGATCTTTATACTTTGTTGCATTGATATCTCTGCTTTAAAATACTCCTGTACGTCTCTTATAAATGCATGTTGAGAACTTCTATTGTGGTCTCTCTGTTTGGAGAGCCTGTAAATCAGAGAGGGTGAAGAATTACAATTAGGAAGTACTGACTCAGTTAAGTCATCAATGATCTTCTGCTTCTCATTGATCTTGTCTCGCAGGCGGCCAAGCTGTTTGCTGTGTGCCTCACGGTGTGACTCCATCTGCTGCTCCAGAGCCCTCTGAGATATGGGCAACAAGAGGGGGTGAGAGACATACACAGTACATATAATGGGCGAGAGGAGAGAGGGAAGTTATACCCAGAGGTGGGAACAAAAGGAAAACAAAATGAAAAAATAATGAGAGAGGAGCTATTACACACACCAGTGCACATGTGGACATGTAAGGTCACATGGGCATTGAACACACACATTAACAAACAGCAGGTTGTGTCATACTCTGCCATTGAGAATGAAGTGAGACATGGCTAATGAAACTGGAGCATGTCAAACACAAATACACACACACTGACATGCAAAAACACACTCATGAACATGTGCACAAATACAAGCAGGTAATGAAAAACAACAAATTTTGGCAGCTGTACAGGAGCGTTCAATAGCTGAAAACTGCATGCGTCGCATGCTAACTTTAAGGCTGGATTACCAACTACGCAAAGAAGACTCTTTTGGCGCCCCAGACCTCCAGGGGCCTAAAAAACCCTAGGTTCTCTATGTATCAGTTGGTGTTTGGTAATTTGGAATTTGCACCGTTAAAGTAAAATATCAACTGGGTGCTGCATTATTACATGATCCCCTGACTATGTCTGTAAAGGGGCTTTGTCTTGCATCAAAATGTAGTTCCTTTATTTATTTTCGACTGCATCCTGGCCACATGGTGCATTTTCCTAAATAAAGTTCTTTAATCAAGTATTACAACCTATCCGACATACAGAACATGGCCTCGTAGTATTCCAGTACACTGGTTGGTTTGGGGATTTCTGCGCAAAAATATAATGAATCTGCTGTCTGTAATGTGCTGTGTGCAGTGTATGTGATGCGAACTTGGAAGTAACACAAACAGAGGCCCATTTATAAATTTTTGACCCAGGGCACCTAAATAGGTTAATCTGACCACGTTAGGTCTGAAATGATTTGTCAATTAACTGATAACAGATATTCTGACAAAAACGTCAACAATTTTGATTATCCAGTAAGTCATTTATCAAAGAAATATGCCAAACATTTGCCATTTCCAGCATCTAAAATGTGAGGATTTGATGCTTTTTTCTGGGGGTTTTTTTCATAGTAAATTGAACTGTTCATTTGACATTAGCTATTTGAAGATATCACGTTAGGCTCTGCAAACTGTGATGGGCATTTTTCACTGTTTTCTGACATTAAAGAAATAGTTCAATATTTGGGGGAATATGCTTATTTGGTTTCTTAAGAAGATTGATATCACTTTCATGTAGGTGTAGCCAGGAGCTAGTTAGTTTAGCTTAGGGTAAAGACTGGAAAACAGCTAACCTGGCTCCGTCTAAAGGTAACAAAATCTGATTAACACTTAATAACTTGTTTTTTTAACCCATATAAAAATCATAGCATAAAAAATTACAATTCTCCATTTTTCCACATTTTTGGGCCCATAGAGCTTAGGAGAGTCCCTCTCCAGTCGAGTAAGTTGAGACCATGTGTGCCTGAGGCTTTCTTTGGCTGAGCCCGCTGACTTGCTTTTGGCTCCGGGTATGAATGGGATAAAATAAATTACTCATATGGCTCTTTCAAACTTTCCAAATTATATTGGACCAAATGAATCAAATTCTGATCATGAAAAGAGTCTTTCCATGAAGTTTGTGACATTCAGAAAAATGTATCTATTCACCCTTTTCCAGTGTTTGTGTATGGGAAAAATGCTTCTTTCGGCCACTGGCTGTAGCTTCATATTTATCATACAGACATGAGAGTGGCATGGACCTTCTCATCTTACTATCAGGGAAAACGTGACTATGTGTATTTCCTAAAATGTAAAACCGTTGCTTAAATCGATTCATCTGTTGATTGCAGCCCCGCAGTAGTTTACATGCAGAAACACTTGCACTCATGAACCCATGTACCAGCACAGACACAGCATACTGACACATGAATGCACACTAATGGATACCGTCACAATTAAACACACCCACGTCACATCCACATATGCACACCTGCAGTTAGCTGAGTGCTGAGGCGGCGAGATAAAAGGTCATTACACTAAGTTGCTGTCACTGTAGTCATGACTACCTTTATATCACAGCAATCCTGGACAGACGTGTGATTCTCCCCCCTGGTCATCTGTGACATGCGCTCTGAAACACACGTACACATTCAGGAGAGTAGACATTGGGAGTTAGATGGTGAGAGAAACCGAGACAGAAAGAAATAGAGAGGAACGAAGAGGAAGAGAAAGGCAGACAGATAAAAGAGAGTAACACACTGACATAGAAAGAGGTTACAGTGACCTGACTTTGACAGCACAGCAGTGCTGGGGCTTGGTGTTGACAGCGAGGTCAGCGTGATCCAAGTCATGCCTTTATCTATTGTTGCAAATGACAGCTATTGTGTACTGCTGATCTGATCTGTTATTGACTCACTGCTGTTGCTGGTGTCTGATGATGAAATTATGAGCTCTCCACCTCGCACCAGGCTGTGTGATCAACATGACCTGCAGCATTTTGTATTTACAGTATCTACTTCTGTAATGACTCGAAGACTGCCTGGCTCAGGCGTGTTGTAGGGCCAAAATCGATTTACCTACCCTTAAATCCACCGGTTATTTAATGCAGTTCTCTGGGACTCCGCAGGAAGAATGACTTACATTGCCTTTGGCCTGGTATGTGAATTGTGTCAGTGTCCTGGGAGTATCTGCAGTTAGCCGGACCGCGCACAAATTTCAAATGTAACATTAATCTATTCATCCTGGTGCTGTGAAATGTTTGGAAGCCTAAGCTCTTCGTCAGCATTTACCCCATTTTTCTCTCTCTTGACAGGATGGAAAGGCCTCTGGCTCAGGCAAAAAATCTCCCTTGAAGCCAATAAAATGGTTTTAAGCAGAGAGGCATTTCTAGCTTGGTGGAGCTGACACGCAGTTATAGATTTGTTGTCTTTGTACATTTTACTTTTTCCAGACCTGATTTTGTTTTACTGAGTCAGAACATTAACCTTAAATTTGACTTTGGCATCTCAAGTCAGCAACTCAGCAAGATTTACAATGTAGATCAGTCTAAATATTGCCCTTCAATGTGCAGTGGGTGAGAATGTCACAGTGTTTAGCAAATCATCATTTATCATTTCAATTCCTTCGGCATGTCATCCTAATTTGAGTGTTTCAGTTGAAAGAATTTGCTACTTTAAACCTCCACTTTATTCGAATTTATATTGAGCATAGACTTGTTTTGCTGACTGTTTTAATGTTGATTGGATTTGCTCTTGAAGCCTTGCATTTTGCCTGATTTATCAACCATAAATCTGTTGTTTTGCTTGTCTGACCATATTGGTATTTTCCTCCTTCAGTTACAGTCTTCTCTCTTGCTCCTGGATTGGTATTTCAATCACGTAGGTAAAATTTGTTAGCCTGAGCCTGAGGAAAACACTCTTACTGCAAATACAGTGCTTGTATATTTTATATGTAGTGATCTGACCGTGCTTGTGCAATATTAATCATTGAACTTCTGGTTTGGATAGATCTCACCTAAAAGCTTGATTAATATACTTTCACAAATGTGCTGGCTGTGTATTTCAACATTTCTAAGTATTTTTGAGTAGCCCGCTGAGATTATACTCAAATTGCTATTTTGTCTTTTTAGTCACAGTAGTGGCATGGCTCTATGGATGGGCTGTTGGTCCACCACTTAGGTCCAGACTGAAATATCTTAATAACTTTTAGATGGATTGTCATGAAATATTGAAGACATTCATGGTGCCTTGAGGATGAATCCTAATGACCTTCCACCTGTTGATGTAATGACTTTTCCACTAGCACCAACAGCGGGTCAAAATTTTCACTTATCCGATGAAATATCTCAACATCTGCTTGATGGATTAGGAAAAAAAAATTGTACAGAAGTTCATGGTTCCCTAACGATGAATCCTACTGACTTGTGGTCCTTGGACTTTACCTTTAGTGCTGCCACGAAGCTGACATTTGTGGTTTTGAGTGACGTGTTAAAAAATATTGGATGGATTGCCAAAATATAAATTTGGTTAAGACATTCATGTTCCCCAGAGGATTAGTCTTGGGTGATCTCTTTGCTTTTCATCTAATGGCATCATCAGTTCAAAATTTAAATTTGTGCACCACTTTTGTTTATGTACAAATACCTGCTAATCTAATTATA
This sequence comes from Xiphias gladius, assembly GCF_016859285.1. NCBI lineage: Eukaryota > Metazoa > Chordata > Actinopteri > Istiophoriformes > Xiphiidae > Xiphias > Xiphias gladius. The sequence continues at coordinate 12,313,014 of NC_053420.1, read as the reverse complement.
TTTCCCATGAGCATCAGCTCTAGGCTAAGTTATGTTTAGTGCTAATTAGCAACTGTTAGCATGCTAACACGCTAAACTAAGATGCGGAAATAGTAAACATTATATCCGCTTAACATTAGCATGTTAGCATTGTCACTCTGGGCAAGTTAGCATGCTAACATTAGCATTAAGTTCAAAGCTTCACTGCACTTGAGTACAGCCTCACACAGCTGCTAGCATGACTGTAGTCTTTTAGTCTTGTTTTTTCACTGGTTATTTATGTTTTGGTGTTTCACTGGATTAATATATGGAGGGAGCTACTATTGTACTTCAGTATTTTACAGTAATGATGTTACTCTACCTTGAGCTTGGAGTTTGGCTAGCTCCTCGCTCAGAGAGTCGTAGCTGTCCTCCAGCTGCCTCTTCTTCAGCTCCATGTTCTGCATGTACTCCGTTAGAGAGCGGATCTTTGCCCCGTGCTGAAAGTCAGAGCACAGCGTTTCAGATGCAGAAAGTATACTGATGAGCCTAGGACCTCTATCCACGAGAAGACTCTACACCAAGGATAAAACCTACTTTTTAATCATGGATGAATGCATATGGTTTACACTGAATATTTATGGCCTACATTCAATAGGGTATTTGATTTAAATACCAAAGACAGTAAAGTTTACACCATGATGGTTTCAGGCAACCACATCAACACATAAAATACCAAACACACAATGCTTTAAGGGTCAAGAGAGTTTGCAAACTGAAAGCTTCTGATGCAAAAAAAAAACCAAAAACATATCACTTGAGTGATGTTTTTAGCACACAGCTCTTCGTCGGAGTAATTGAAATAACACAAAGGCCTACATAGCGATGTGTGGTGTTAATTAGAATGGTGAAGAGCAGTGTGCTTGAGACGTCACTCACTCGTCTGTGGTGATAATATTTTGCACGGGGAAATTTCAGTGTCTATTGTCCTGATATTTTGTCCAGGTTTTTCCATGTCAACACCAAAATTTGCTTCTGGAGCAACAGATTAACAATATTTTTTTCCTACACCACATGTGTACAGTAGTTTCCAGTTCCTCCAGTTCTTATTTCCACCTATCCCTCACCTGTGAAATGAGAAGGTGACATGAGGACAGCTCTCTTCCTGTCTCCTCCATCTTGCGGTGACACTCCATCTGAAGGTTCTCCAGGTGGCGGCAGCGCTTCACCATGGACTTCACCTCCGACTTTATCTTGCTAATGTAGAGGCGGGCCACAGTGAACTCCTCCTCGATCGCACCAGTGATCTCCATGGGCTGGAGAAGAAAGAGGCAGAGAAGAGGAGAGACAGTTCAGAGAATAGTGGAGATGACTGGTTACGACTGAGCAGAGATGATTTAAAGACGGTTGGGAAATTGAAGGGGTGGGCATCTTATAAACACTTTGTGGCTTATCTGTACGCACAATTATCAGCAGCATCATTTATCAGATGCTATGATTCAGAGGCTCTGAAGTGAGCTAACACATCAAAATCAATCTGAACATTACAGATGACAGTGAATATGCCTATAAACTATCCTCAGGTGTTATAACTAAAAACTTCAAAGTCGATAGTCGATATATAGTGCATATTGAATATGCTGTTTCATTTATGGCTCATAGGATATGTCAAGCTAAATTATAGAGAAATGTATACAAATGATGCACAAGACATTGAACGTTTTCCACTTTGCCTCAGGTTTTAACTTTTCACTCAGTGCAAGTGTCATGAAGCTTTAGTGCTGCTCTGGAACAAGCAGGCACAGAAAATATAGTACATATAACCATGACATTGCTGCACAGTTTGAACTTTTGAACCCTAGGCTGTTCGCTCGGTTTTCACCCACTTTTTTGGTCACTACATGTCGTAGCTAGGCTTGTTATATATTGAGATTTTCAGTATACATTTGGACACTCATAAAAAGGTTTCCCTTCACGCTTACGATGATGTACACAAGAACTTAGCTGTGGGCTACCCCTGAGCCCTGATTTTTTTTTTTTTTTCTCATCCATAGAAGAAAACATTTAAATTTGAGTCTTATGAGGCAAGATCAGAGGTCGAAAGCAGAGCCTTTTCAATATGATTTTAAACTTCTTTATGGATGTTAATCCCTGCTATTATTGGAATGAGCAAGCTGCACTGATTCCAGCATTATGTGCATGACATCTGATCTGTCTGTGTGTGCTGGTTTGACTGAGTTATGACTCTAACTATGAGAAGAGGCTTTTTTGTGCAAATTGCATCAATTGGGCCCAAATATTTAAATGTCTCTTCTTGCTTTGATACTAGGCAAAGATGGGGATTTAAAGGTTTAACTAAAGAAGCTTAAAATACAGAAAAGTACTTAAAACTGCATACATGTTATTAAATTTCTCATCTTTTGTCACAGACATCAAGTATTTTATTTGAGTGTTTCCTATTTTGTTACAGACCCTTTTTGTTCCTCGGCGACAGCTTTGGTAAGTGAATACAGCGTCTCTAAACCTGGAGCCTCTGCTCCACTCACCAGCTTGATGTCCTTGTTTCCAACGATGGTGCTGAACTCACTCAGGTCCCTCATGAGCCCGTTGAGAATCTCTGCGATGCGTTTCCTCTGGTGGCTGCTCACTTCTTGGATATGGGACAGCTCTGCCTCTAAAGCCATCAGGTGACCCTGTGGAAGAGAGGATTGAGACATGGGAGTGGACACAGAGGTTGTGTGAGAGGGAAAAAACAAACGAGGGAGAGAGAAATCCCAGAAGAGATTGGAATTAAAAGGAGAGAATATTCCGTGGGAGAGGATTGAGAGAAAAGGGGATTGACAGTCATTTAACCTGAGAGTACACACAGCTGCAAGACACATTTTAACCCCTGACCTCATTCTCATCCAAGAATTTAAAGTAGTTAACCTAATGGCTGCTAAATTAAAAATTGATAAACTACGGAGGTAGGAGTTGAGGCTATGGATGAAAGGATCTGGGAGAGTGACTGATGGAAGCTTACATTATCCTTCCCCATTTTGTACAGCAGGCAGCTTCTAAACAATGCTGTCGCCATAATGGCCCGAACACAACGAAACAATTTGGATTCAATCAATGCGCTACAGGTCCAACAAAAAAACGGAAAGACGGGTGGTGCAGTAATTTTTACCTCAGAAACAAATTCGGTTCGAAGGTTTTCACTCTTGTTGACAACACACATTGAATTTGTTTCATTTTATACTAAGTGGATCATCTCTTATCACAGATATAATATAGTTGAGCTCTTTTTTTTAATGGTACATTTTAGGTTATTGCGCCAATGGATTATAAAGTCATCTGAAAGCATCAATAACCACCTTCTTAAATACAGTAACATTTATGCCTTTATCAACCTCTCCATCTTCATCTCCTTTATTAACGTCAAGCCCTGTGATCATTTTCCAGGTCAGTCCTCATGTCAAAACATTTACTTAGCATAAATGTCAGTAAATAATTACCTGAAATCAATTCATTTATGAATAAGTAAAAAGGGAGGAGAAGAAAGGTTAATGAAAAATGTTCAGTTTAGTTGAAGAACGATTTGTGAAGTGATATCGCACAGAAGAGTTGGTTGGTTGAATGATAAATGTTGTTAATCATAATGATAGAAAGGGGCTTAAATGGACAGATGGGTGAAAGAAGGTGGTTAAAGGAGCTGATGAAAGGCAATAACACTGAGCGATAGCTTCCTGCAGAAGTAAAGAGGAGTTTCCACTGAAAGCAGTGATGAAGACAGCGGAAGAGACGGTGGGGTGAAGAGAGTGATGAATGTACTCCATTGCCACATTTTTCTAGGTCAGTGCCAACTCATTTCAACTGTGGATATGGAAAAATTGAAAAATATGCAACACTGCACATTATGGGATCCAATCTCTGCATCCCACAGCTTGCAGAGAGTGGAGAATTAGTCCTAAAGACTTGGGGGGGGGTGAAGATGAGAAAAGGCCCTGAGAAGTAGGCCTTTTTTTTTTTTTTTTTCAGATCACTGCATGGTTTCTTGTATTCAGTTTCACATCCTTGCAGACTACCAGGTGTCATCACTGACAAGGAGTTGTGTCAGGTGTGAGGTCAGAGCAGAACAGACTAAAAAAGCTATAGAGATGTGCTAAGTGATATGATTGTTGGGAAAAAGGGTTTCAGTGGACTGAAATGTGCACCCAGTAGTTACATTGTCAGCTCCTTTCATCGATTCCTGGACCAGCTTCTGAGAAAGACAGAGAGGGAGGAGATGACAAGGTGGCAGATGGTAAAACGGCATGTGAAACATTGAAGAGGTTTTAAGAAGGTGAATAATGGTCCACTCAGGAAAGGACTGACTGGCTCTGCCAATGGTCTGTCTCTTAGTTCTATCAATATTCGACTTTTTCTCCTAATTTTCTAGATTAATTTTCCATTTATTAAAATGCTGGACAAAGATCCAGTCACATGCAAATCATTATAATGATAAATACATAAGAAGATCTGTACTATTTCAAAACTTTAGTCTTTTATCACGGCTGAAAGCCCCTGAAACTCTGCTTCAAATCCTGATTATTTCTCTATGACAGAAGTTTTCAGACTGTGAGATTCGCATCCCCATGATATACATATTTTTAAATTCAATACGACTTGATAACTGCAGAACTTGCCTGAGAATCATTAATAACGATACTGAACTTTTCTTCAGTATCAAAGTAATCCATTCATAGTTGTCTGTACATCCTTGCAGACTACCAGGTGTCATCACTGACAAGGAGTTGTGTCAGGTGTGAGGTCAGAGCAGAACAGACTAAAAAAGCTATAGAGATGTGCTAAGTGATATGATTGTTGGGAAAAAGGGTTTCAGTGGACTGAAATGTGCACCCAGTAGTTACATTGTCAGCTCCTTTCATCGATTCCTGGACCAGCTTCTGAGAAAGACAGAGAGGGAGGAGATGACAAGGTGGCAGATGGTAAAACGGCATGTGAAACATTGAAGAGGTTTTAAGAAGGTGAATAATGGTCCACTCAGGAAAGGACTGACTGGCTCTGCCAATGGTCTGTCTCTTAGTTCTATCAATATTCGACTTTTTCTCCTAATTTTCTAGATTCATTTTCCATTTATTAAAATGCTGGACAAAGATCCAGTCACATGCAAATCATTATAATGATAAATACATAAGAAGATCTGTACTATTTCAAAACTTTAGTCTTTTATCACGGCTGAAAGCCCCTGAAACTCTGCTTCAAATCCTGATTATTTCTCTATGACAGAAGTTTTCAGACTGTGAGATTCGCATCCCCATGATATACATATTTTTAAATTCAATACGACTTGATAACTGCAGAACTTGCCTGAGAATCATTAATAACGATACTGAACTTTTCTTCAGTATCAAAGTAATCCATTCATAGTTGTCTGTACATCCTTGCAAAAAAAAAGAACTGCTAATAACCAATTATGCATACTTCTAATAATGCCAATTACAAAAAAAAAGTAGCTGACAGTGTAATTTACTAAATCCATGGCAACATTATACTTCCTCTTTACATCCCCAAAGCATTATGGGAACTGTAACCCAAAACTTAGATAATGATTATTTATCAAATAGTCAAAATAATCCATTAATATTAATTGTTTTCATGTTGTCCTTTAAATATTCACTGAAGCTTAGAATGTCCCACTGAAATGTGGGAGGGGGGCAGGTTGTCGTGATGAGGGGGGCCCAGAAAACTCTGACTTTGTAGATAAACCATACCATATTTAATTAACTACAATTTAAATTTTGACAGCAATGACTGCCTCCCTCTTGCATTTCTATATGACCACGCCTGGTTTTTCTTGTTTAAGTGCTCTCCGTGGCTGCAGCTGTCAGAATCCTCTAATATCTGCTTGTGGTCACAGTGCAAAACAACAAGCCACATGTCAGCTGAATCCGTTAATTCGCAGTTTGCCGCTTGAAGCTACAGAAACACAAGTGCTAATTTGCTGTAATTCAGGCCCCTTATGGCTTCATGTCAAGTTGTTGATTACTGTCTGGAGTGATTATGGCATAAACAACAGGCCTTCACTCTGCCTATATTCAATGCTTCAACCAAAAGATTGCTTAAATTCTGCTTCATTTTCTCCCACCTTTTTTTTGAATTTTTTCCTAATATTCTTTACTTTTGTTCAGGACTGCTGGCTGCACAATTATCAGAACTTTCTCTCTTATCTTTCCTTCTATGCAGCTCACTAAATTTACTCATTATCTCCTTAATTGCGTTTTGAACCACTTGTTCTACATACTCTTGAAAGATAGGGGCTTAAATTAACAAATGGAAAGATTATTTTGTACCTGAATGTTCCGTTTCTCCCTTTTCTTTTCTGGATGTGCTTTTTCCACAATATATACCATAGTACAGCACTTGTCTATCAGGCCTTTAATTGGTTTTTGATAAAGCTGGGACAATCATTTCAAAATCCTCTGCAGTCTCTGCCTCTTTTGTATTTATTTTTCTCTTCATTGCTCTTTCTCTTTTTATCTCTTTCCCCATTTTCAGCCGAAATATACTGTACATTCACCTTTATGATATGAAATATTAACAACGAGCCTCCTGAAAGCCTGACCCACCATTTTCTTTGCGAGCTCTTCAGCCAGGAGCTTGTTCTGCATGCTCTTTTCCTCGACCTCCAGGCTCTTCTGGTCGTAGTTGACTGCCAGCTCCTCCAGGGCCTGGAGGACTTCCTTTACCTCCATCTTAGCAGATTCATTCTCTGTTTGCAGCCTGCCGAGCTCTGACTGCACCCTCTCACTGTCACCCCTGGATGATGCTAGAAGCTGAGGGGAACAGAGATTTAACAGCTAAATATAAACAGTAGATTAAAAGACGCGGTTAAAAAATGCACGAACAAAAGCAGCCTCTTTTTTACTATTCACAGTTCAGAGCTGCCAGATTTTAATAAAACATAGTTGCCAGGTTTATCTTATAATAATAAGAGATAAGTATGTGACAAACCCTGTCTCACAATACAGAGCTAATTTAAAAGAGGAAACATATTTTAAATATTGATCTTAGAATATCACTTGACACCAAAAGAGCTGACATTAATTTGCCACCATGGTATTTGGTTGTATCTTCACTGCTGCAGCCCACTGTGGGTCATTTCACTGAATGGCTGTCATTAAATATAGATGTTGCTCTACCCAGGGTGCCTGTATGTTTGCGCTGTGGCATACAGCTTCTGTTTGGCCAGAGTGCTGTAAAATCATGTTACTGCACACAAACTAAGGGTGGGTACTTACCATCATGTCAGCTCAACCCACAGTATGACCATTTTGGGATATGAATCAACTAATTTTGCAAAATGTCTTTTATTTGGCAGTGAGCTACATGCCAAAAATCCTGTGTCAGTTCATTTAGCCCACTGGTTTAACCACTGTTATGAATACATGCTGTAAATATTGGTTGTAATTACCTTATAATAGAGCCTTTTAATTGCTGCTCTTCCCAAAAGTAGCATATGCAGACAGAAAAGCCTGTTTACTGTAGAAATGTATGTGATAAAGGGATGTAAATTTGCTATGAATAGTCACTAAACTCACACTTGCTCATCCACAACATATATCCTCCCTGTATCCTCCATATATGTAAATAATCTTTGTGACAATTTATCCAATGCAGCGTTCCATTTTTATGCAGATGATACAGTTATCTATTGCTCATCCCCTCATGCTACTTTCAAAAGGCAAAGAGTTAACATCTAATATTCCTAAAATATCAACTGCTCAAGGGGTTTAAATTGAAAAGGTCACAACTAATATTTACGTATTATTATTGATCAGAACATGTCATTCAAATCACACGTTGAAAAAGTTGTTTCCAAGTTGAAACTTAAATTACATTTCTGTTTTAGGACTAAATCCTGATTCTCCCTCCAGGCAAGGAAACACTTGATTTTGGCAACTTTTTTCCCTTTATTGGATTAAAGGGATCTGCTCTTTGTGAATGCACCTGACCGGTGCCCAAAGAAGTAAGATACTGTGGAAATCTCATACACCACTGTTCTCGGTATGCTACTGCTAATTGGCCATCTCTGTATGTCCGCAGACTTTTGCATTGGTTGGCTTTAAAACATAAATCTCTCTTTGGGCTGGTTCCTTCTTATTGGTGTACATACATGTATAAAAACCAAAATCAAAACAGCTTGCACTCTCACAATATTCTGCAAATGTTGGCTCCCAGAGTTAAAACAGAATTAGGCAAAAAAAAAAAAAAAGCTTTTAAATACACTGCCCCTTCTTACTTGAATAATGTGCAGAGGAGCTGATTACTATAATTTAATTCAATTTTACAGGATCAAAAAAATAGTAATCTTGGTCGATGTGATTGCTCCTAAATTTTCACTTAAATTGTTTTAGAAAAATGTTCCTATTTATGCATCATAACTGGATCTTTGACCTTGACCTTGTATTGCATATTAACTGGATAGTGTGTTCACTCATTTGTAGTGTGTGAAAATTGTATTTATCTATTTATATATATATTTTTTATTGTTGCTGCTCTCTTGGCCACATCAGTCTTGAAAAAAACTTTTTTTTTTTCACTTTTTCACACACACACACACACACACACACACACACACACACACACACACACACACACACACACACACACACAGACATATATATATATATGTGTGTGTGTGATCATTAGAGCATTTTCTTGTTTGTTTATTAGCCACAATGTTGGATAATAAACTAGCTAAAATTGGCAACATGGGTCTTTCCTTTTCTCACAAATAAAGACACATCATCTTACTAATAAATAGAGAAATCTGTTTTTCTGTCTTTCTGTCTGTCCTTGGATTTTCATGACAACTGCTCATCTGATTGACTTCAAACTTCACATGTGTATTGTTGACGACCCAAGGAAGTGCAGTTACGACTATGAAGTTTTTTGGATGATTGGTTCTTGAGAAACATAAAAAGAGAAAACTACTAAACTACAGTTGGTTAGAGCTGGAGTGACTCATCCATGTAGCCAATGTCATCAATTAGACAATGGCGTGATGCACAAATGGTCAAAGCACGGATTCCCCAGAAAACAAGCTGCAGCTAAAAAGACCTCACACAGGATCATCTAAACTGTGGGACCCAAGCTCTGCAAATCGGAAATGACTCATCACAGCTGTTTTAGTCCACGGATGAAATAAATCCATGTTACACCCATTTTAAGTTTTAGGTCAGGTTCTTCAGTAAAGATACTGATTCTCCAGTTCAGGAAAAGGGTCACCATGACACACAGTGATTAAATTAATCTAAATTCCCCTTCAATTTATTAGGTAAACATAGATAACAACTAATGCAGTAAAATACAACAGGCCTGTGAAAATCCTCCCTTCATGAGGATTACATTGTTCAGTTTCTATTGAATGTGTTCGAAAGAGGATGTTGATTTATTTTAATGGTCATTCTTCTGGAGGCTGTAATTGGATTATACTGAGAGTGGTGCCTAATATTTTGTCCATCCCATTTATATGAATTTAGGTTGACAAAATATTAGGAACACCTCTCAGTATAACCCAGCACAGTTCAACAGCATCAAAAATTACAGCCTCCAAATGACCATTAAAATAAATCAACATCCTCTTTCAAACAGATTCAATAGAAACTGAACAATATAATCCTCATGAAAGGAGGATTTTCGCAGGCCTGTTGCATTGTACTGCGTTAGTTTTAATGTCGTGTACTTGTCAAGTGAGTTTATGTGTCACAGCAATTGTTTTGAATTTGTGATTCAGTATTTTCTGATCAGGTATTTGACAAATAGGGTCTACTATTATTATCAGTATCATAAAACAGCAATGACGTAGAAATTAGATGATGATGATTAGATGACTGAGTAAAATGTTGAACTATTAATGAAATAACATGCATGTCTTGAACGGGCAGTGCACTAGTTTATCAAAATGAACAATTACCATAGGTATTGCACAGCCTGCTTAAGTCCTTTATCAATCTTTGTACTGATCCTTCCTTCAATAACTCCACAATAACACTTTATGTTCTACAAGTGCTTTCTAGAATCTGAAAAGAGTTTTTTTGTTTCTCACTCATCTCAAGGACAGGATAATGAACCTCTCATGACTGAATACTATTCAAAGTGTGACTTTGATTGTCATATTTGCAGACGTGCAGCGTACTGTGGGCCGTCTAACCATACTGACGAAGGTATGTAAAACCAAGGTCTTTTACCTCCTCTTGGTTGAGCATCTGCTCCTTCAGCTTCTCCACCATCTGGCTCTGGTGGTTTATCTCATCGTCCTTTAGTGGTAAATAGACACGTTGAATACATACAGTTCATTTACAGTGTTATGGATAGTACATACTGGTACAGATACTTTGTAAAGTGTCATCTTGTATTCTTTGGGTTCCATGTCCAATCGCAAGAAAAAGCATTGATACAGTCTGACCATAAATAAAAGACAGTATATTAATACGGGTATGTAAACTTATTGTTCAAAAACGATTTATTCGATGGTCTGTGGTGAATTGTTCATGCATACCACAGTGGAAAAAGCAAGCTCTTCCAAACCTACACTAAACTACCTTCAACCAGAAACACTGCATGTACCAGAAAAAATGTTCCAGGTATGTCCTGTGTATAAATACGCTTAACATGCAACAAAGAATATCCTGCACTAGGTCTACTATTGTCATTGTACTACATAAGTAGAAAAAAAAAAAAAAAGAATCCCCATGGATTGCCCTGTACAGTATGTGCAACCACACGCGTGCGTGAAAACGTGAAGCGGCTTATATGTTGTTATAAAATCCATGGTTATTTTTCTCATATTCACTGTAAAGGAAAAAAAAACTGGGCCAACACATTGACCCACTACTAGATCTATATTTAATGTAATATCTGTTGCAAAAAGCAATAAAATGCCACATTGTAGCACTGTGAAGCACAGCATACATGTGCACAGATGAAATGATGTGTTAAAAAACTAAAGCTTTAATGCTTTTCACTGTAGAACATTACTATTTCCCCAATGACATCTATCCCTAAGAGTTGTTACATTAGTCACTACTATGTGTTTGATCCTGAATTCATTAACATGAATAATACATGTATGACACACTCTTTGCATTCATGTGTGTATACCATTACAAAAATCTCAGCCATGGTGTGTGATCAGCTCTACATTCATTCTCACAAATTGTCCTCATGCGGCACCTATTCATTACCTTATCGTCCAGCTGTTTGTAAAGCCTGCGGATCTCCTCCTCATACTTCTGCCGCTCCTCCTCAGAAATGTGAACCACAATGGAGGACGCAATGGAGCAGGGGCTGCAGGGGCTGCAGATGTCAAGAGCCTGTTCCTCAGATTCGGGAGGCACCACGGGAACATCCCCTAATCCTTCATTCAACTGCTCCAACACAACAATATCCTCACCTAAAGACAAGGGACAAAATATCGGATTTTTCTGTAAATGTGTTGCTCTTATCTCTGGCAAATCCTTGCCTACGGATTAATGCATAAAAAAGGATTAGTGGATTTATCTTCAAAATATGTGCTTTCTTTATTCCTCTTAGAGGTGAGATATTTCACTGCCATAAATGATCATCCTTTTCCATGTACTCAGACCCAACAGCAGTGCAAAATACCACAACTACTGTTTATGATATTAGAATGTCAGTTTTTTTGAGAATGGCTTTGGCCGAGATTCACAAAGAAATTCACGAACATCACAAAGAAAAAGGAGGGGAGCTGGTGAATGCAGAAAAGTGATAAAATTCAATATGCTAAATGCACACAAGAACAGGTGCTTAATGGCATGAAGAACACAGAAAAAAAGCTTTGATTAACAGCTACTCTGGATTGTAATGCTTTGCTCTTCTGCTGCCTGACGAAGAGCATCAAGAGGTTTATGCTGATGTGTCTCTAGAAATAGGTAAAAGCAAGAACTGACCTGATAAACATCACATAACACAAACACTGTCAATACAATACAGAAGTGGGATCTATACTACTGGTGAAAAGCATATGATTCTCTCGCATAATGACAGATTTAACACATACACAATTAACATTATCTGTAAGGACAGACAAGATTATATATCAATATCAAAGAATCAGCCATAAAGAGAGAAAGTCATCATGACAAAGGCTGATCGGTCACCAAAATATTATGTGTTTCAGGATGTCTTTCCTTAGAAAAGATGTAAATGATTTCTGTGTTAAATATGTCATTATGTAAAAAGATTATATACTCTATTGTGTTGTATTTATGTGTTATATATTATGACATATTTAACATGTCACTCTCTACTTTTTCCACATTTCTCAAGACACATTAGCATAAACCTCCTGATGCTGCCTAAAGAGGGCAAAGCTTGAGCTTCATTAAGGACCTGTATTTGTGCATATCCCTAGTATTTTTTATTGCTATCACTTTTCTGCACCTGTTTTTCTTTGTGTTATTACTGAACCGCCTGGGAAGCCTCCAACTTCTGTTTTTGTGTGACTCCAGTATTTTACAGCACTAATTTAACTGATACAATGAACTGTGACTGGAAAAAAGAGGATCAATTTGGAAATTGAGTGCTTTGCCCTTTTAAGACAAGGTCAAAATAATCCATACTTAACACAGTACACCTAGCTGCCACCTGACACAGATAAGGTCCTCCTGTCTAGCTGAAGGTGTGCTATGGTTAACAGAAAACCTGCATTGCACTCTACTCCAGACTGGAGGAAAACGGAGATTTGATGGCATTGACTGTATGAGACAGCTGCTCTTTGGGCCATGCTTGACTAACGAGTCAGGTAAAGTGGTGCAAAATGGAGGTTAACAGCATCAGCCTCATGGAGTTCCTGGGAATGGGGGCAATGATGTTGTCAAAATGATCCATTAGGACATTAAAAGTCCTAAACTGAAAGAGAGACAGAGGAAGAGAGTCGAGGGGGATATTGTGTGTGCATGATTGAGGGAGAATCAGAGTAACCGAGCAGGATGAAGCAATAAAAGGAATAATTTTCAATGATAGATGTTCAATAAAGATGTGTTGTGGCATTTTTTAAATTTAGGTCAAGCACTGAGGGAATGATTTTCAAGAAAAACACAGCACAAGATTAATTACACAGCTTGAATGTCAACCAATCACTACCATTGAAAGCACTGACATCTGAATCGACTTAAAGTCCAGCAGGAAAGGATAGAGGTGTGTGCATGTGTGTGTAATTACAAGGGAATATGTGTGTGTAGCTCTTCGTGGGCTTGTGATCTTGTGTGTGCACTGATACACGGTTGTGAGTGATGACACGGAAGAAGACCAGTGTAAGTTTTGACCTTTTGGTAGATGTGATTAGCCCTTGTCGCTGTGGGGATTGCTAATACATATGGATTCATAAAACAAAAAGAATCCTGTGTTTCTTCCCTCCAGCACAATGTGAGGGAAATCCATTTATACAATGTGTAAAAGTGAGAATAATATGAAAGGGAAATAGCCAGAAAGGGATTTTTAAGTGTTTTGGGCACAAGTCCAGAAAGTCTGTTTGGCTGCTCTCCTCCCATATCTCAGCTGGCATGTATTTAGATGATGTGAAATGAGGTTAAATCTGCGCTTACGTGGACTGAAAGTAATGTCTGCAGGCTAGCAGGCTGGCGGAATTTATAGTCCTGTTAGTGAGTACTGTTCAGTGCATGAAGACAGACTGTAATAGGGACACAAAGTGAAGTGTTTTTTTCTCTTGGGGACCATGGAAAAGCTGTGTCCTCTGGACTCTCCAGCACAAACCTCTTCTTACTTTTTTAGTGGCATCTTGGCAGGTGATCTTTTTTACTAAACATAAAATAGCTGATTCAGGATCATGGTCTACAGTTGTTTTCTTAAAACTGGGATGGATTTTCATTCTTTTCTTATCAGTCTTTACAATAATTTGACAAGACATTTTCAGTCACAGCCATGTTAGGAGCTCTGGGAAGCTGTACTAACAACTCCGCCAGTTTTACACATCAAAGTCTACAGCCTGAGGCTGTATTAGCCGCAACTGGTGTCACACACCCAGATCTCCAACTGAACTGTCGGCGGTCGAGGTGCACTGTAGGTAATGTAGGCATATTTTTGCTTTGACAAGAGGGAAATAATATAATAAATGAAAAGTCAGAGGATCATCAATGTCACTAGGACTCATCCCTAGGGGAACAGGAATGTGTTCACAAAATTGAATGGCAACCAATTCAATAGTTGTTGAGACATTTCACTCAGAAACATAAATGTGAACTTCATGGTGGTGCTAGAAGTAACATCAGGTGAATCACCAAAGTCAGTGCACTTCATCCTCTGACAACCATGAACTTATTATTATTCTGACATTAAACGCAAAAAGTACTGATAATGTCCAACTGCTGTGCAACAATTGTCACAGCTGAAGAGTGTTTTTGTGAGCTGTCAACTGATACCAGTGCGATACCAGTGAAGCTATTACCGTTCCTCCAGCGGTTCAGCTCAGCCTCAAGCCTCTGGATAGTCTCCTTCATTGACCTGTTCTTCTCCTTTTCCTTTTCATACTTCTTCTTCCACTGCTCTGCCGTGAGCTCCAGGTTCACTGATACAGTATTTCTAATGGTCTTGGCTCTAAGTGGAGGGATGCAGTGAGAATAAGAAAGAGAGAAGAGGAAGGAACCAGTGTGAGGATAGCCGGGTGAGAGGAAAAGATAAAGAAAGGAAAACAAAGTGTGAGAGAACAGCAAAGAATAGAGGAACATTCAACAAAGGGTATTTCAGCCCTGGCTGCTCAATGAAATGGGCTTGTATCTCATTAATTGGTATGCAAATTGGGTTACTACCCACTGTGTTTGATGGTGCATGTAGAGAGAGGGATGTATACGGAGGCAAGACTTCAAAATGTACAAATGCTTCAAAACTCTTAAGATATATCCCCATATATAAAAATATAGCAATCCTGCAGTTGGTAAGAGAATAAATAATGTATGTGACCATTAATTATCTCTCAATTATTACCCACATAAGTGGCATCACAGAGTTGAACCATTCACGATGCTACAGCCACAGTGCTCAGCTCTGGCTGCGAAATTCACGTCAGTGGCTATCACGTGATTTCACGCTCCAGCGAGAAAACCCCGTTGTCCTTACTCATTTATTCCCTGATAAACAGCCCTATCTAAAGTTACCTCATCACATGAGAATTTAGGATACACTTTATTTGGATAGTGAAATGCTGATAATAAAACATCAGGTGAAAAAAAAGTTAATGTTGAACAAAGTGGTAATGGCTTAATTACGTACTGTGTCTTTACACTATGCACCAAATCGTGAGCCAAACCACAAATTCACTGTTTCTAATAATAACTGAAACTTAACCTAAACTAGACTCTGAATTTTAACAGCCTGCTTTAAATGCTGTAGTATCCCCTCAAAGCTGTACATTTGTAGACTTTCACTGTCAGAATATAGTCATTGATTTGTTGATAGCACTGAACTATCCAAATAAAGATTGACATAAAGTGTTTAATCGTGCCCATGGTATTTTTGTCGTTATACAGACTGAAAAGAAGATATCAGTCGTGGCATTAAACAGCTACTGTGGCTGATGGAGGGAGATAAGAGACCAAATCTGTTGAGTAAAATTCAAATATATGCTGTGGATTGTGTCAATCCTTCATACATACATTATTTATTTCAACCGGCGCTATCATGTCATTCTCTATTGTAGGACAATAGTTGATAGAGGAAAAAGGCTGGAGATGCATAAGGAGGTTTTTTTTTTCGGGACCTTTCTTTCCATGTGTGACTTTCTGTGAGTTGACAGCCAGCAATAGCCGTGGAAGGCTGGCAAGCAGACCAAATCTCTGGTTCTAAGAGTGCAGCTTACCCATAAGATTAGAAAAAGACGCTCTTTAAGCCAAACCAAACTGCAACACAAACCCTGCCTCTAAAGCCGTGTGTGGGTCGTCAAAAGCAAAGTTGGAGGCAATAATATGTGAATAGCATATCTGAGTTGAAAACAATTCGGCAGAAAAACATCTCAACAGCTGCGGCTGAGCGAGACAGACGATATGTTTGTGGTGCTTCACATGCGGCATGGACGCATGTTACCGTTGGCCAAACATCAAGGTGGATTTGGTCTCTGTATCGTTGTAGCTAGAGGGAGAACAACAGATGAACATAGTGGTGCGACAGTTCCCGCCCAGCGAGTCCTGCAGGATCCGAGTCATTTTGCTGTCACGGTACGGAACGTGGGATTTCTACAAAGAGATAAAGCAAGGAAGGAAAAAAGGGAAAGCAGAGATGGAGTGAAGGGCATAAAAAAGACAGAAAAGCGAGGATTAAAAAGCTGTGGAACACATCCTGAATTGCTGCACCAGCACCCACATGCCTTGCCCTTTCAAATCTAAAACTTTGGTTGTCAGTATCAGCAGAGAACAAAGAAAGAAGAGGTTTCTCTCCATCTGCTGCATCATTCACAGCATTACCTTTTTAACCTTTGGAATGCCCTCAACCAGGCTGTTTCCTTGCTCAATTAATGAAGAATAGACGCCAGTAGATTTATGAAAGATTTGTGAGGAGGCATTTACAGTCTCTGAGCCATTCCATTAGGTTTATGAGGACTTCCCTAAGCCCTCAGAGTTATATGATAATAAAGGGGGAATGTTTTAATGATGTAGCCTCAAGGGACTACGGAGTGGGTAGAATGGATCGAGTTGGTGAATTTTCTGGTTGAATCTGGTGAAATACGGAAATAAGTCAAACTCTTTAGCAGCATAGGGGATTATGGATGAGGGGATGGAAAACTATCTCACATGTCACTGTAGGCTGCTGGTGGTAGCTTAACCTTCCCTGTACAGACACGAGACTGGTATCAAGCTTCTCATCTAACTTCTCATCTAACTTCTTATCTAAGTTAACTATTCCTTTAAGGTAGGGTTAGGTTTAGGGTTATGGACATAATTCCAGGGATACTGAGCTGATTCTCTGTACTCTGTGATTTGGCTTTGACTGACTGTTGGTGTCGTTAGGTAATAAAAAAAATCCCCTCATTCAGGGCATTCAGGTTGTTCTGACTAATCGAATACTTAATTTCAGTTAATTCAATGCAGCCTGGACTCAATTTTGGAAAACACATTGCTTTGGCAGCAAGCACTAGGTATCTGTTAAGAAACAAACAAGAGGGAAAGCCTTAGGCACATAAAGTCCTGGTAGAAGAGAAAGACTGCAATGATTTCTCCACCGTACCGTTCCCTCGGCCAAGGCTGAGATGACGTTCCCCAGGGCCGACAGAGACTTGTTGATGTTCTTGGCCTCATCCAGCACCGCTCCCTCTGCACCTGTCTTACTGACCTGACACAGATACACACAAACACACCCATACACATAGAAGGAATTAGTTTGTAAAGTACATTATCAGCATAAAAATGTCAGTAGGAAAACCACGTTTATTTTACTGTAGTGCTTTATTTTACAGGTCCTGCAGTTTCTTGCAGTTTCTTGGGAGTGAACCGATTTGTAACTGTAAATTCAAAAGACGGCTCCTGGAAATGACAATGTAATTTGGTTCTGATTACAGTGGAAGCCACTTAGAGTGATCACGGTTATAGCAATCAACTGCTTATATGGATCAAAAAGCTTCAAGAATAATTCCTACACAAATGCTGTTTAAATAATTTGCTTATAGTAATCAAGTAGTCTGCTTACAGTGTTCTTTCTGGGTCTTTTCATACATGGCAACATATGGAAAAAGAATTTAAAACTGTTGTAGACTACAACTGCAGGCTGTCATATGCTTCGGCTGTCTTCTAACTTGTTTTGGACTGCCGCAGTGTGTAACGACCTCTCCTTCCTGCTCTCCCAACATAAGTGTGACCACCGCTGTGGCTCAGCGAGTTATTTTGCCCTCCCGTTCCTACTCTGCTCACGTTTTGGGACTGTCACAATGCACAATTGTTGTCCCTGCTCTCTCACAGCAGCAGGTACTTTACGTGAGTGGAGTGTAATGCTTCAACCCATTCAGAAAAGGTTTGAAGCAGAGGAGGGCCTTGGCACAGTTTATTTTATTTAATCTTTAGATCAGTAAATAACGAGGCTTTCCATTCCATTGCTTTATATTCGGGTAATAAATATACTAATATCAGGTAGATGTAATCTGCATGAGAAATAAAGAAAAAGAAAAAAAATTGGTCATAATAAGCATCCACTTATCGTGATCACTGTAAGTGGTTTCCACTGTATATTGGAAATGCTGACAATGTTCAGTTGGTAGACATCCAATGAATCAATTCTAATTAATTAATTGCTAGCTTAACTAAGAGAGTCTTTTTATCAGTGCAATGCAGGCCAGTCAAACATGCCAAAATCTTAAACGTGTATATAGACAAACATACCATTCAACGTATATGCATTGTCTGTATTTTCCCTATAATGGGTGCCAAATTACATTGGTTTTTCCAGTCAACTTGCAAGAAAATGATATGGAAATTACAGTTTTGTATTTTATTATAAATTGTAAACAGAGTTTTGAGAAGGTTTCTGCTGGACATTTAACTTTAATAGGAAAGGTACATCATATTGTGTCATAATTGTCATGGGATACAATTATTTACAACATGATAATGAGGAGCTTGATAATAGAGGAGAGCATGTTGCCCTATCAAAGCCCTTTGTAGAGCCTGCACCAGCTTCCTGTTCAGTCATAATATTTTCTATCAAAGTCTAAGATGTTGCTGGAGCAGAGCCATTTCCTCCTTCAACCCCAGGGATGACCACAACAACTTACAGATGCAGCATCAGCACTTATTAGCTAGGAACAGCAGTCACCAGCTATTTGACCATCTACTACTCTAAGCACACACTATTCTATATTTTGTATCAATACTATCAACACCAGGCACCAAAGGGCCATGTTCAGCTCTGTCACTAATGTATTTTCTGCCTGCTTTTCAGAGCATGACCTATGTCCTGGATAAAAATTGTTTTATAGAAGGTTTGATTAGGCGAGCTGACTCAGTTTTCACCTAAAAGGCCTGGGTGGCTCCTCTCAATGTGACCTATATCTTAGGTGAAACATCTCTCAGAGCTTATCTGTTGTGAAAAAAAAAGATTTTTGAGTTTTCTCAGGAAATTATTTATTTGTCTTTATCATTGGATCCGATTAGATTCCTCAAAATGAGCAAACACTGACTCTGATATTGCATCAGCGATAGACTAAGCCAAGACAACCCCTCAAAATCAAAAAAACCAGTACTCTGTCTGTAAGACAGATCCTTCACAATGTAGTATTTATTAAAAATTCAGTGCAGTGCCATAAAGTGAGCGCTTTAATGGTGAAATTTAATACATTGTTTATCTGCTTCTTTGATATCTGAAAACAACTTCTGAGAAAAAAGACATCTTGTCCCTTTGTTCCAAAATCCTGCTGACAGTGAATATTGTGATTTCATAGCACTGCGAAGCCCTGCTTTTAATGTTTTTTTTAGAGAAAATTCTCCATTCGTCCTACCTTCTCGCTACCAGCGAGGTCAACCAGGTACAGCTTCCCACTCAGCTTCTGCTCTGTCTCCACGTTTTCCTGTTTGATGTTTATCAGGAAGATGCTATGACTCCGGGAACTGTGCTCATTCATGTCTAAAGAACAAAGGATAGGATGAAGAAAGGAGAGGAGAGGCGAGGAGAGGAGAGACTCTAATTCAGACTCCTTAACTAAAACGTCATTCAATTCATTTTTTCTAATAGACAGAGTTGTTAAGCAAGATGTTCACTCTGCACCTCATCACGTATTTCTCACCGTTGCACCCTATTACGGTTTTCCCTTAGCAGTGAAAAAGGTCTGACATGAAATGTCTGACACTGTGAGAACATCAGGAAGATCAACAGTGTGACTCACTGGTGACAGCAACGTGACGATTGGCTTTTCCTTCATCTATCACATCCATCACTTCCTCAGGACTTGTGACGAAGCGCTCAGTGCAGCCCTTAGTGAAAGAAACACGTGCACACATTCATTTGTGCAGTGAAAAAAAAAAGGAAACATAACCATCTACACACACAGTGCATGCACAAACATATTGTGTCTGCTAATGAACGCTCTGATATGTGCACCCATTTATGCTGCACAAAGAAGTGCACACATATATTTATATATATTATATATTTCTGCACAGATACAAGTTTACACTCTGCTTTACTGCAGCAAAAGTTTGACATTTTGCGAAATAAGCTTATTTTGCTTTCTGGGGTAACTTTAGCTTGGTAACTTGATGAGAAGATCCACTCTAAACTCTGTCTATATCATATAAATAGAGCTTATATAGAGCTTAGTCTGAAGACTGAAAACAAGAAAACAGCTAGCCCGGCTCTGTCAAAAGGTAATGGCATTGGCCTTGCAGCACTGCTTGTTTGTTGAATCCGTACCTAAGCCAGTATGAAAACTATAAACGTGTCTCTGACTATTTCTTGGCTCTGAAGAAATAGTTACAACCAGCAGAGACTCCAGGAAGTTAATAGTCACACCAAAAAACAGCCCTGTAAATAACCACCCATAAAATGGTGAATTGTTGTTTTTACTCTTAAGATTTTGCACAGCATAAACAAACAAGAAATAATGTGTTAATTAGGGAGATTTAGAAGTTCTAGTAGGTGTATTTTGCTTAGCTTGATAGCGAAAGCGAATAAGCATATTTCTGAAAATGTCAAACTATTCTAGCAACATACAGGACACACATAACACAAACAACATCTACATAATAGAGGTGGATGAGCTTGATCACACCGAATCATGCCTTACAGTTAAATGACTCACCTTCACATAAGGAACTCTGTTTTTGTCCTCATGCACTGACAGGGTGGTTTTTGTCACTGTGGTGTGAAGGAAATAAGGAGAGCGGTCATTGTTTTACCCAAAGCATTATGTGTGTATATTTGTGTGTGTGTGTGTGTGTGTGTGTGTGTGTGTGTGTGTGTGTGTGTGTGTGTGTGTGTGTGTGTGTGTGTGTGTGTGTGTGTGTGTGTGTGCAAATGAGCACTGGCATGTGAAAGTGTGTTGTTACTCTCTGCACAACTATACCCAGACCTGACTATGTTCCCTTTTTGTTTGTGACTCAGACTTGGCTAATGTGGTGTGAAAAAATATTTGAGGCTCTAGCTCTGAATGTTTTTAATTGAACTGAACTATTTTTTGCCAAAGTCACAGAGAGGTCAAGCATGTCCCTCTGCTTATGTCAACGAACAAAATACTATTTTTTGCCAAGCCATTTATTGGCCCAAAATCCAGCATTAGTCATTTCTCATTTGAAAGTCCTATCTTGTTGATCACAATTAAATTTTACTGGATTGTGGTGCTGGTTTTTCCTTGGAGACTGAATGTGCTTTTGTGCGCAGGTATGTGTTTGTGCTTGTGCTTGTATCACCATACAGCCACTTTTTATCTTTGCAAATACCTCCACAAGGTGTTCTCTGTGCTGAATCAATTCATCTCGCTTGCAGTCGACTTTTTTTTTTTTTGTACATAGCTTAAATGTTCCTCAGCCGCTGTGACTCCCCTGCATACAGATGGGGGCTCTCACCACTGTCTCTGGCTCCATTAAAGATGTAATCACAGGGATGCTGCCTACAACTCGCGTTCAGGCCACTCCATCATTTTGCAGTGGTTATATAACAGTGATAAGACTAAGAACTGCAATGTTGTGGTGTTTCTGTGTGTGTAGTGCTCAAATGAAAAAAAAAAAGCTGTATTATCTGAAGCAGATAAGCAAATGCACAAAGGAAGAAATACCGTTTTTAGTTTTACTTCATCAATCAAAACTATTTGACTTGTTACTCTGTTATCATAACTCACAATCATCACCATGACAACCGAAGAGGTAGGTTTGGTTTCAGAAGTTACTATTAGTAATATAAATAATAATAAATTTAGTTCTTTCCACAATAAAAATATGAAGATGCTATGTAAACCTAAATATTGTCAGTGCACTAACCCCACTTAAAATCAAGTTTAGTTTAAAATCAAGTTTTTAAAATAAAGATTGTTTTACCCCAAAAAGATGCAGACACGGTTTAAGTGCTTTTTTTCACCCCTTAGTTATGTTTGCAGCCTTCCTCTCAGGTTGCATAAAATAGGATTTGGTGAGGGGGACGTGTCCCCTCATCCCCAGTGACTTTTACACCCTTGATGACATCGTTACAGTATATCCTTATGCACCTAGCTGTAGCCATAAGGGTTTGAATTTCCAACTGTGTACTGCAAGAGAGCTGTACAGTATTAACAAATGTGAGTTGTATTTTCACATTTTCAGTGTGTAGACATACCATCCAACAGGTCGCGGATTTTATCCATGTAGATCTCAAAGTAGGATACCTGCAGCAATAAGTACATAAATAATTAAATAAATAATATGGCGCAGCTGATCGTTAGAATAAAAAGGAGGAGACAGAAAGAGAAACTCATATAAATAAATGAGAGAAATTAGACTAATTTCCATTGTCCTAATAAGCAAATTGATGCTTCAGTAATCTGTCCTCGTGTGGGCCAGGTGAGGTATTATCCTCTTTTATAAAGCAGTGGTGTAAAAGGGAAAAAGCACAACAAATATTGTGGGATTATTATGGTTTATATATATTGATTTATTGATGCTCGGCTGATTCCACTCAGCCCAACCATGTAAGGATTACATTGGAGGTTCAAGCCGAATTCCCTCTGAGTGTGTTTGAACACACTATGATACATTGAATATACACATCCGTCTGTGCGTGTGACAACTGCACCAATGCATGCATGAATAGACACAATCTGAAATTCACACCAACCTTTATATGGAATTCTAGATTCTCATTCATGGCAAATATGTGTTCGAAAATGTCCTCTGCAATCCGGGGGATGATTCCCATTCCCTGGGGATCATGAAGGTTCCCCTGCAAGAGGAAGGAGAGTAGATAAGAGCATGTGACTGTATAGGGGGATAAATGTGGACCCTTGGATGAATTAAGTAGAGAGAATAGTAAAAGAAAGGAGAGCAGACAGGCTTTTGGCTTGAAGGAACAGGGTTTTTTTTCCCAGAGAGAGTTGTAAAGGAGGTTAGTTCCCACAGAAAGCTGAGAAAGTGAGATAGAGAGCAGTGACAGTGATGGAAGGAGACGTACTGATAGTGGGAGCGGAGAAGGGGATATACTATTTAAAAAAAGAAAAAAAGAAAAATGTGTGTGCGACTATGTGCATGCCCAAGCAAGAGGTCGACATTTTGAATTATTTCGGGACACTGTACCTCCATGGTGTGTGTCTTTCCCGAGGAGGTCTGCCCATAGGCAAAGATAGTCCCATTGTATCCACCCAGTACATCTGAAATGAGGAGGAGGGGCAAAGAAGCATGTTAAATAATCAAAGAAATAAAACAAAGAAGAAAACCATGTGAAAATGAAAGACGGCAGTAAGAGTGCCAGACAAAAAGAAAATCTGACAGAATTACAGATTTTAGCCAGACAGGTGAATCAACAGTAAAACAGGAAGGCAGACGTGTGCCCAGACAAAGACAAATATCTTTGACCTTCGCTCCAAAGACAGACTAAACGGTGTTTCATAAAGAAACTGCACTGAGAAGTATGTGGTATTTAAGCTTGGTTAGAAGCTGAACGACCTCCACAGCTGCACACAATAAACAACACCTGAACAACGCCGTCACCTCACAAGTTGAGGTTATAAAGCAGCACACTGCTGAATGTCATATTGCTGACACAGTCTAATAAACCCTTGTCGTAAAAGTCAAACATAGATAAAGAAAAAACATATCACCCTGAATGGCTAACTGCCACAGGTTGGCTGACCACAGACTAATCACAAAGGCTTTCAGCTGAAGCCACGCGGTACTGTTTCCCCTCTCCTCCTCTCCTGTGCTGCTTTCACTCTCGCAGCTCTCAGCTCAGCAGCATGTCTTCTTCTGCCACCACGCTGGTCATAGTGAGACCGAAACGGAGCGCGACGCATAAAACAATGAATAAAGAGCACGTCTCTGAAAGGAAATAAAGACAGCGGGAGATGAGATCGCTAGACAACAGAGACCCCCGCAAAGGGAAACAAAGAGGAGAGGACACAGAGAGGAAAGACAGCATGAGTGTGAGAGAAAGACACTGAAAAGGGGCAAAGAAAGAGACAGAAAAAAGAGAGAAACAGCCAGAAAGACAAAAAAGGAGAGAAAGCAAAAACCCGGATATGTCTCTCCAAACCAGCTTTCTCTGGCCTGGCTTGACCTCTTTATTACGCTTTCCTCCTGACACATTTCATTTCTCACTTCTCATCTCCTTCATTTTGCTAAATCACAAGCCATGACTTTTTTCCTGCCCTGTGCCATACCATACATCCTACCTTTTTATCTCTTTTTTCCTCGGCCTACATGGCAATCTCACACTCTATAAATGATCTTGCCCACCAAATCAATCTCTTTTTCATGTCCCATCTAGAAGTGATTTAATGGAGTTCCCCAGTCACGCTGAAGGTGGTAGATAATGAGACCCTAACAAGGGGAAAAAAGAGGCAGAAGGATTGAGGGGGCGAAGGAAAGAAGATTTGACTCTCGGTTTCCTTTGATCTATGGCATACTGGATTCCCCTGCGCTATGCTGTGATATCAACATGCATCTGTGCATTTTGCTGTTCATACCTGTAGGTCGTGTGACTACATCATGTCGTGAAAATGGGGTTTTTCACTGCTTTTAAGGAGCTACTAATGTATGCACTCGGTGAATCGAGTGCAAACTGACTGCTATGGAGATCCGGAGAATATGGTGATTCAAGGTGAATCAGCTTCCCGCTCAATTTTTCTCACAAGTGAATCAAGGTGTTTATGCGACTCACCTCTGACTATCTGCTTGGCACAGGCGTTGTAGACCTGCTCCTGGGTGGTGTTGGTGGGGAACACCTGGTCAAATACGTACGACTTCCCCTGTGAAGGCCAACACAAACAAAGTCAGCTACACAGCGCAGACAGTTTAAAGAGTCCTTTAGATTATTGTCAACACCTCTGCCTCCCCTGTGACTCGCTGTAAAATCCGCCCTGCAAAGTTTGTGAAGCAGAACAAAAGGATGTGTGTGTGTGTGTGTGTGTGTGTGTGTGTGTATGCGTGCAAGAAAGTGAGAGAGAGAAAGAAAGAGGGCAACTTCACTCACACATCATGTTTATCGTTAAAACATTATGTAAAGCCATTTTGTCACCATAAAAAAGTGCCACATCAATATTTCCTTTACACACAGTGAACATGCTTTATAGATGCTGTGCCCATCTGTGTTTACTAGGCCTGAATAGCAGTGCATATATCAAATTAAGAGGACCATCTGTCTCCCTTTGAGTAGTACAGCATCCTGTGTGTATTTCTGCTATTGAGAGGCAGTGTGTGTTTTAAATGAGCTCAGTGCAGCGTGAAACCATGGGCAAAAGACTGCGTGACCCCAAGAGGGACAGAGAGAGAGATCACATCTTAGGTGATGCCATTAGAGGCAGCGTTCAAGGACTTGAAGACTTGAAGTGATGGAGTGGAGAGAGGAAAGAGAGTGGAGAAGTAGAGCAGACGAGTGGAAGTGCAAAGAGGGCAGAATAAAGCAGATGACCTGAAACCAGTGGTTGCGTGTGAGAAAGACAGCAAGAGAAAAATTAAAAAAGGGTGAGGGGGAAAGGAAGAAAAGAGTCTGTATTTTTGACTGAAGCAGGTCGTATCTCAGTTCACCAGGCTTTCAGCCAGCAAACAAGCCTGTTTATCAGTGACGAACCAAACAAGTCAGCCAACCAGCTGACTACCAGCCATTAAACAAGTCACCATGACAAACAGAGATATGCTAATTCAACACACAGGCTTGGATTGCCAGTCAGCCACTTAATTAGCCAGCTAGCATCATTCAGCTGAAAAGCCAGTTAACCCAGCTATTCAGTCAACCACTCAGTCAGACATACTGTATTTAGTCATACATCAGCCAAGTTGTTGTGACTAAGATAATGAGTGATTGAAGTGCGGTCTCCTTAATGAAACATGCCTGAGTACTAATAGGCCTGATTTTATGCAGAGTGTGTGTATGTACTTGTTTGTGTGTGTGTGTGGGTGTAGGGATATATATGTGTATACACATATATATGTGTGTATAAAATTCACTGTAGCAGTGTGTGCAATTGTACAAGACACCCTGTAGACAACAACTAAGGAACTAAACAGAGGCTATCTAATCCTCACTGTTGTGTTTTACTCCCAGTTTTACTCTGCTCATAGTGTTGTATTGGTTGCATTTTGAGCATTAATGGTATACACTATATACATACATACACACACACACACACACACACACACACACACACACACACACACACACACACACACACACACACACACACACATATATATATATATATATATATATAGAGAGAGAGAGAGAGAGAGAGAGATTCCGGACTCAAACCAGGAATGTTGCTGTTACATGGTATTTATCTTAACCCACATAACCAATCGCACAACCCGTTTTTTTTTTTTTTTAATGTGTGAATTGTGCAATGCATCAAATTACATCATTTCAGTTCAAATTTATAAAGGTGCGGGAACCTAGCACAACCAGACATGGGACTCATCCTGGGTCTTGGCCCATCATTAAATATAGAAAAGTGACTCAGCTATGTCTTTATCATGCCTGCAGACTTCTGAAAGGGTATTTTATCTCATGACTGACAATGAAGGTTTCTTATGTAATCTGGATGTACTGTGTAATGCACAGGATTCATATTGGCCCTAAACCAATGGTTTTTATATTCTATCCTTATTGTCGTGAGGATTATATAATATGTGTAAATGGAAGTGCCACGTTACATAAGCAAGGCATTAAATCCATACAGGCTCCGTGTGTCATGTTCTATTCCTGCCTCTGTACAAGGAAAGACAAGATAATTTTCCTATAGGGTAACACATTATTAATTCTTCAATTATGATGATAAAATAAACTTTACTGGTCTCTCAAGGAAACTAAAGATTAAAACAAATTTAGGGATAAAAAACTATTTCAACAAGAGGGAAAAAAAAGCAGAAAGTAAGTGAGAGCTGATCCAAAAAGCTGCCGCACACTGTGCACCACGTAGCATGTCATTATTTTTGATTGGTCCTCATACGCTCACCAATTACCATGCTTATGCTTTTTACTGTTACATAACCTACATAAAGAAATGACATTATAGCCAGTACATGTGTTTCTGTCCTTTACATAAAAACTAAACAACACAGGGGTTTGGTCTAAACTGGGATTATGTCTGCACCAGTAGTCTTGAACACAATATACCAATAATCCCTTGCACCTCAAAGTATTACATATGGGCCCTGCTGCATCTCAAGCTTTCAAGAGACACAATCAACAACAAGCTATGCACAAACAATTGTCAGTGGCTTCAATAACAAGTTCTGTTCCAGACTTCCAAGGATGGATGCCTCTGTAGTGTATTTCAGAATTTATCCTGTTTCCTTTTCAGGTCAAAAGCAAGTTTATTATATCGGTTTTCATGTCGAATTCAATTTAACACGTTGCATTCATACGTCAGTTCGCGCACAAGAGTTTCCACCATTGCTACAGAAAAGATTTTATTGTTTATGTGATCAATAATTAATTATTTAAAATAATGAATGATTAAAACTAAAATTTTATATAGTCTCCACTAATTGACACATGCCTAGAGCACTAACTACACAAGCCCTCCTGACCATTTGAACAAATAAACTAGTGTAATAAATTAATCTATAGATTTAAATGTGTGATTTAAATGTAGTTTAACCACACCAAATCACATGAATTCAATAAACTCAGTTTCTACAATGTTGGAGCATCCAAAATAGAGTTCTCAGTTACCGGAAAAAGGTGTGAAAGTGTTGGTAAATTAGCTTTAGCTAAGGCTAGCGGTGGCTATCTTACCAGCTAGCCTTAGCTACATAATATTACACATTTCTAAGGCATAATAGTTGTAAAACCTATGTCAAATACTTGTAATCTGAGGTGTAGGTGCACCCTCTGAGGTCCTCAGGGGGTGCCTCACAGTTTGGAAAAGGCAGTTAACGCTTTGTGACTGAAACCATATGTTAGTGACAGTTTTTAGGAAAACAACTGCCTTATTTAAGAGTCAGTGGTCAAGACTGATTTTCAGAGTGGTTCATTGGCTGCATACCCTCTCAAAAGCAGATCTGCAGATGCTTGACTTGACGCTGTACTTCTTTGTAATAAACCTTTATATGCAATCAAGACGGTGTCAGCGGAGTCTCCTTCATCCTCTTCACATCATCAACACCATCTATAAACTACAAATCACATTCTAGTTTTAACTCACTTTTGAGCAATGTACTTCATTTTGGCTTATAGGGCAGTATCTTATTAGAGTTTTCAAACCATTTAACAGTTCATCATTTTAGTGTTTCAATTTTTCTACGCATTTCTGTCTGTTTTTTTAAGTTGGACATGAGATATAGTTACTGTTATACATGGCAGCTCGAGATCCCTTACACTGTTGCCATGGTTTAACATGCTGCCTGGTACTGTACAACGCTTACTCAGTGTGTACACTGAAACAGTAAAATCGCATGCACCAAGAAAAGAGTATTTAAAAAATTGATATTTGTTGATTTTTTGCAACCGTTTCATAACTAAATATTTTGAGACCAGTGTATTAAGGTGATATACTGAGAGTAGATGAGATGTTTTATCTCGGTCTGCACAGAGAATCAAAATATTTTTCTCTTGCCACTTAGTGTTTCTGTACTAACATGTTTCATAAAAAAAAAAAAAAAAGCCGCCACTAAGGAGGAAGAAAAAAACGCAATTTGTGCCACTCCCAAGAGCTGCAGCTGAAAATCAGACTATTACTGCAGAGTAAGACACTGAGTGGGAACATTTCCACACTAACCTCCCACTTTACAGTTCTAGCTTTGCATAAAATAATTTGTTTGTGACAGAGGGTGGAGACAATTTGGCAGAATCCAAGCTTCAACCATTTCTTAATAGGCTGAACTGTTTAGCTGTTGTTTTTCAAGTGCTGTGATCACAGCTGCAGGTACAAACAAGTTCCTCATCAGAACTGATTAGCGCCGACTCTATTCCCAATGAGCCATTTGTACTGCTGCACAGTACACAAATGCAAACCGCACTAAATATAAGAGCGATAGAGAGAGAGAGAGAGGGAGGAATCGTGATGTGGTCTTCATCAGGGTGAATAAAATGAGCCAGTTATATAAGCTGGATGAAAAACAGCCCTTTGCCAATCATTTGTTGCCCTGGCTGGCTCCACCGTTTAGGTTCTAATCTGCTCTTGTGCTGCATAAATATGATAATAACATTAATGTACCAGACATTCTGTAAGCTCTCTATCTGCATGTCCATCTCTGTATCAGGCCTGTTGGTCCGGCCAGGTATAGAAACACTTAGCTGCTTGTCTGTTTGTATAATTTAACGCAAGTCTTTTCAATTATGTGCATGCACAATGATGTAGAATGCTGGAAACAAAGCGTGTGTGTGTGTGTGTGTGTCTGTGTGTGTGTGTGTGTGTGTGTGTGTGTGTGTGTGTGTGTGTGTGTGTGTGTACACGTGCATGTGTGCAAAAAATTCTGTATTAAATTCTGTTTGTACATGCAGACATTTTCCATGGCCTTCTGCTTTGTGTGCAATGTCAAACACCCACATCCCATGTCCAGCCTGCAATCTGCTCCTGTCTGCCAGGAGACAAAGAGGCCGTGGGTTGCTGGCAGTGCGAGAGAGAGACCAAGAGACAGACAGAGCGAGGGAGAGAGAGAATTAAAAACAGAAATAATCAACAGAAACTGTGAAAATCATTGCTGGTGGGCAAGGAGTAACCGAAGAACAAGACAGAGCTGAACATAACCAATAGAAGGAAAGAACGGTAGTGAGGAGAAGTGGTGAGAGTAGAGAAATTAAGACATATAGTCAGCATAAAGAGCATCAAAAAGAGAGACCTAGAGAGAAAATTACAATCAGATCGAAAAAATGACAGGTGAGGTTGGTCGACAACATACACCAGGAAAAACAATCGAGTGAAGGCAAGAAAATGAGTTAAGAAGAGCCAGGAAAAGAAGAGGGAGAGGGATGATGGGTTGAAGCTGTTGAATTTAGATGGGGGTCTGCTGGTTGACAGGTTTTAACACCCTGGGGACCAACGAGTCCCCTCTATAACCAGGGGCTTAGCACGGGTCTCAAAGACACATATATACAGTGTACAGACAAATTTAATTCCTGTACCTATGTCTGTATCCAAACAATAACGTGCCATGAAGGCACCAACAAGTCTTCTGAGCTAAATCGCAATACAGGTTGTTTGTCTGTGCTGTCCAAAATGTATATGAGGCTAAAACAAGATCAAGAGTCAGTACTGCGTGTGTGTGTGTGTTTGTGTGTATGCTGTTTAGACATTTCACTCAAAACCACAAATGTCAACCTCGTGGTGGCACTAGTAAAAAGACAGGGCATCACCAAAGTTATTGGGATACATCACCTGAGAACCATGAATGTCTGTCGAAAAGCTTTGTGCCAGTCCATCTAATTCTTGTTGAAAGTTACTCAAAACCAAAAATGTCTGCTGCTGATGGTGCTAGAGAAAAAGTTGTGGGATTAGTAGGATTCATCCTTTGGGGCCAAGAATATATCTGTACAAAATTTAACCTTAGTCTGTCAAGTTGTTGTTGAGATACACCAAAGCGGTGGACGGACAGACTGACCAACCAACAAACTGCAATCTTTAGACCCATGTTGCTAGCCTGGCTAGAAATGATTCATATGAGCGATTTGTCACCTGCCACTTAGATGGTTGAAGTGTGGTTAGGTTTAGGCAACTGAAACTGCTTGGTTCAAGGCATCCTGCAAATTTTTTGTTTGTTTGTTTGTTTATTATTTTCGTATCATAGGCATCAAGGATACGCATGATGAGTTTGGTGAGAAACAGTGAATCTTAATTTTGTTTACAATATAAAACTTCAGGTGGCATCTCTAAGGTTAAGGAGAGATAATGGTCATGGTTAAAACAAATCAGTCAAGGTTAAAACCAACCCTGACAGCAGTCTCCTGTGTCAAAGTCATCCATTATTTCCAATTTCCTGCCTGTGATGCTTTACAGCACTTATAATTACCTCATGCTATATCCACCTCTGCTTCTGACAGACGACAGGCATTATTCACATGGCCACAATTTTTTCTGATCAGGACAGTCCGATAGGTGCAGTAACAATATCCGCAAGAAAAGGCTAACACAGAAAACAAAACAATCTGCATATAGTGATTACTTGTTGACTGCCAATAATTTCTGAGAGGGAACAATACGTTCCAACACAAACACACACGCACATTGAGCTTCCATTCAGTGAGCTTTAACTCATCACGTCCTTCCTCACCGTCTATTTACAAACCAAAGCGACCAACCCACTAACCGGGAGACATATAGCTAAACGTTTTAAAGGCAGAGCTGGATGAGATGATTGGGCATGTGTTCCTCCTCCTCCTACACAATGGTGGGCTGACAGTCATGCGGGCAGGCAGCTGCTCATTTTTTACTCCATGGTTCGTTTGCAGTGGTTTGGTGTTGGTGTGTAAGCTCGACTGAGGACAGAGGAGGAAGAGGAGGAGGGGTCATATTTTCTCTTATCTGACTCTGAGCGCGAGAGTGTGTATGTGTGTGTGTGTTTGTGTGTGTTTGTGTGTCTGTGTGTCTGTGTGTCTTTGTGTTTGCGTGTGCGCGCGCGTGTTTGTGTGCCTCGGTCTCTGTCAGTCTCTGTATCTATCTCCCCCTCACACTCATCAACTCTCCCCTCTCTCCTCACACACACAAATTCGACATACAAACATAGTGAGACTGACAGGGGAGAGGAGTACAGGCTGCCAATGTCTGCTCCATCCGTCAAGCTAATCAGGCTTCGAGCCCCAGATAACAGCATCATTAGTGATTTACTCGACAACTGAAAATCTCTCAAAACTGCAAAGCTCCAGTCACACAATATTACCAAACATTACTGTATTTCCTAATTCACTCTCCTGACAAGTCTAAACAGAGTCAACTGTGCGCAGTGCCTTGAGGGCAAAGCTCCTCTCAGTGCCTCAGATATACAGCAGTGAAGACGAGTCGAGATTCACCGGTGGTGGTTTATTTTTCGAGTTGTCTTGCAGCTATCTTGCACTTATCATAGCAATTTTTGTATCTGTTTTTCTTAATCACTAGCTTAAGGAACCGAAGTTTACCATCCAACATTATATTGCTAACATCTCATCTAATAATTTCACTTATTTTCCTGCGTCTAGTTATTTATTAAAGATCCACACAGAAGTGGAGCAATTACTCCCCCATCAAAGTGAAAAACCCTGCATAATTTATAAGGATGAGTGAGGGGGAAAGGGAGACCAGAGGAGTGGAGAACTGAGGGATGAGAAGATTGGGTTTTGTTCACTGAGTTTCAGAACAGAAAATGGGAGGAAAATCAACCTTCCTATGGACGACAGAAGCTAGAGAAAAATAGAGATTTAGAGCCACATCGGGACTGAGTTCAGGACAACGAAGACAGAGACGAAGAAAGACAGTGACTGAATGTAAATCATGACAGATGAACTGAAACGGCAGCCAGAAAATTACAGAAATAATAGAGACTGATAGTGAAAAGACAGAATTAAACATGCTGAAAATATTCTTAGTCTCTTAAGCTTGTCTGCAAAATGACACCACTCCAGAAGTGCCACCACAGCTCGACCTGCCTGTCTTGTAGGGCTGGGTATTAAACCTCACTGCGCCTTCAGTCCTGACCAAAAAATTTCAGAAACTTTCAAGCACTGAAAACTGGTGTTAAATGCCTATTGTTCACAATCTTGTTTACTTATTTTGGATCACATAATTCCTGATTTTAATCCAAATTTTGACAGTTGAGTTTCAAAGTTAATTCTTGACCTTGGAAACAGCAGTTGACAAAACAATCTCACCCCAGGACATTTAAAGGACATTTAGTAGCTGTCCTTTAAATCCTTGCTTGAAGTTTGTTTGAAATACACTTATTTGCTTTCTTGCTGAGCATTAAATTAGAAGATCGATAACAGCAGCCAGTTAGCTTAGCTTAGCACAAAAACTGGAAACCAGGGGAAACAGCTAGCGCGGTAAATCTGCCTACTACCACCTCCAAAGCTCACGGCTAGAAGCAGTGACTTCGTGGAATCTTGTCGTCACTTGCTGATTGCCAAACGACCTGCTCCCTGTTTCCGCTCGTTGTGCTAAGCTAAACCACCCAGCTGCTGGATTCATATTTATCATACATACATGAGAATAGTATCGGTCTTCTCAACTAACTCTTGGCAAGAAAGCTATTAAGAGTATTTCCCTAAATGTTTGTCAATCACTACTGAGATATCATATCGGCAAAGTTTGAAATGATGTCCAGCTCTACTGTCTTCCTTGAGTGCAAAAGAGCTAAGCTCATATACACCCAGGAGAGGCCAGAACATCCTCTAAGAGCAGAGCACAAAGAAAATTACATCCAGTTCAAATAGACTGGCAATGTACAGTATATACTGGACAGAGACACAAAGGGAAAAAAAGAGAGTGAGGGAAAGAGCAAGAAGAAGAGAGGGAAGCACTTGTCAGCGATGACAAAGATCCCTCATCTTCTAAGTGACACTTTGACTGTTCCAGTGCTTGCCTGCAATGTCAAGTTTGATTGGGCATCCAGCCTTCAAATGCCTTCCAGTTATTTATGATATATATTTATAGATATCCCACCAAAAAATAGAAATGCACCTTGAGAAAGAAATGAGATATCTAAAATGAATTGGGATCAGCGACCTCAGCCTGGCGCAAAGAGCTTCGATCAGAACCTGAGACAGTCTGAGAACCCCGCTATTAGCTGTCCTCTATCTCGAAGGGAATATTTGATGTCAAAGGATATCTGAGGTCTTGTTGACTCGCGGTTGTTATCTCCATTTCAGCAAACAACCACCTGCCTTTAGCTCAACCTGTGTATTGGCAAATCCAGTCAAAATTAATTCACACAGGATACGAGATTACTCCTGACAGCAGCTTAGCTGTGTCTGCATAGCTCCTGCACAACAGGGAAAAAAGCCAAACACATTTAGCATTCAATGCTGAAGAAATCTTGTTTTTCAGGCAGCAAGCTTACCTTAAAAAAGCATCAGGCCTAAGTGTTAATATAGCTCTGAATGTGTAAAGGATGCCAAACAACACTTACAAATGCCCCCCCCCCCCTTAGTATGCATAGCCAATGCATCAGTTTATCACAAGCATAATTTTATCTGCATGTTTTCTTTTTAAAACGGGGGCCTACTGTTCCATTTGTGAAAGGTAATAGCGATATTCCTCAAAATTTCCACTAACGCCCAACTTTTTTTGAGAGTGGAGCCATGTTAAGAAAGCAAGCTCTCAACTGAGGCACCGATTCCTCTCTACCACTAATTCAATTAGTACAGAAGCCTGTGAGCTAACTGTACTGACTGAATTTAGTCGAGAAGTAATGCTCCGATAAATTGATAACGCAGGCAACTTATAATGCAACAACCCTAGACATCTTTAGCTCTGTGGCAAATTGAAAACAGAGATTATATGTGGTCCAGGTCCACAGCTCCAATTAAATCTGAACCCAGAGCCTCGACACTGGGACTGACCCCCCAAAGCACAAGTGCCAGAGGAAGACACATGCGGTAATGCACCGACTATGCCAACGAGCTGCATCGCACCAATGAGCCCTGTTAATGACCATATGTGGCAGAGACATAATAATAAATTGGACCATAAAAGGGTAGGATGGAAGAAGCTGAGGAAATGTAGAAACATGAGGACACGTTTCTGTTAATTTGTGTATGCTGGCCCAGATTGTTACACGCAGTGAAGGTGGGGCAATAGCAAATGAAGCACCCCAGGAAATCGTAGAGACGGTGATTTAAATTTGCCATAAAAAAATCAACAACACAGTTATGGGGATTCTCTTTGTAATTCAGTCGCAACTAATAACAGAGCTGTGCAGAGAGGTCATTTAAAAAATAAAATTGAATTGAGAGAGGAAAAGGTGGAGTAACAGACAAAAAAAATCAGTGTTGTAAATATCGATGTACTTAGCAACAAAGAAACAGCGTCATGGTGCTGTAGCCTGAGGAAGGGTTTTCTAAAGTCTGGGTTGGGACCAATCGTGGGCCATGGAGAGATTAAAATAAGCTTCAAATTAATGTTTGCCAAGATTTTCCAAGTCTCTCATATATAATGTAGTTTGAATAAAATCCTTTTAGATGAATCTATATCCAAAACAGTAAAGGAGATTGTGCTTGAAAGCATGGCTCCCTTGAGAAAGAGGTTGGAAAAAAACAAAAAACAGTGACCTACAGTAGATGTCAATGTTCTCAAGTGTCGGTTCGATAAACTGAACTCTGATTAATTGAGGGAAAGAGAAGTCCTGGGCTTGCAGAGGGTAGTGATATTCCTTTCCTCTCTTTGGGATTTCCTTCCCGTGCTATTAGCAGACTAATATAGCACCAACTGCTTGGGGTCTTGCCATGTACATACACGTGTGTGGACATGTGTGGTTGGTTACGATGTACTGCCCACACACGCCGGCAGCAGATACGCAGACCCGGCAGCATCCTGGGAAGGGTTGTGGCTAATGAGGAGAGGATGCTCCATTAACGCTCCCAGGAGCTAAAAGCCTGGTAGTGACAGCCCACTTCTGTCATAAAGGGAGAGAAATGGGCACGAAAAGTATTGAGGAACTGGCACAAGCTTATCTAACCCTGGCACGCGTGCATGCTGAGTAAAAATAAAGATGAGCTGAAGGGACTGGCAGCTAATATCCTGTTGAGTGTGGCTGCTGGCTAAATTGGTGTCGGTATAATGTTAATCTCAGGGAAAAGATGTGAGGGAGAGCTGGCAGCCCTTATTGGTAAAGGTTGCTGGTTGCTAGACTAGGTTCTCCACAGTTTAAAGTGGGACAAGTTAGGTGTAATGTATCGGTGAAATAAAGTTAAATGAATCTCAGCAAGTCTGTCTCTCATTTTGTAGATCCTCACACCTCACAAGCAGGCGGGCAGGAAGTAAACCTCACGGAAATCACTTGATACCTTAATATTCAGTCTCCTGATTGACAGAAGCTTCCCCCTTTAAAAAACACCACCATTAAAAACAAGCTAGAAGCCTCTACTGAACTTAATGAGATGACAGACAAAACTGAGCTTCTTTTCCCACATCTTCCCAAAACTTCTGCTGAGTCATGAGGAAATGAGCAGTGGATTCATTACTCCATGAAATACAGCTAGCCAGAGTAAAAGTACAGTGAAGCTTGTATTGAGGAAGAGAGAGACAGAAAGGGGGAGAGAGAGGGAGAAGCTGAAGTCTTATCCCAAGCGGTAGCTGCAGAAATGAGTGCAGATGTTGACCCTACACAGCAATCCCATTACACTGTCTAATTGGATAGGGTGTGTGCACTGCAGTGATAGAATTAGAGCACTAAAGCATGCACAGGGGGTGGAGGAGCAGGGGAGCCCTTTGGACCTCCATTCCTGATTCTGTTTGTTTTGCAGACATTTAAAGCCATTGCAAAGAAATATCCTTGAGGAGAAACGGCTCCAACGGAACTATATATAACAAAAGGTGTGAGAAAGGTAGATTACTTTACGCGGTGCCCGACATGCACTGTCAACATTTGTTTCAACAACCGCTGTTTTCCGCTCTTATTTTCTACCCCGGTGCCTAATCAAGAAAGGGATAGGAGAAGAAAAGAGAATGAGTTCTCAGCCATGCACGATGTGAGTAGCTGCCGCAGCCCCATCAGAAATCAGACAGGCATCTTAGAAACTAAGTGGCCGCTGATGAATAATCGGTTAATTTTTTACAATATCACATTCCTATTTTCTGCAACAGTAGCACACCATTTGATCTCAGTTCATTTTCATGAATCTCAGAAGGAGACTTTAAGTGCCTTCTTGTGGAAAGAGCAAAGCCCAAATGAGAACTGTGAGCTTCAGTGCAAAAATATACTCTCTATACATCTCTGTGAACCTTTTGACAAGGCTGTTCTAATCCTCTATTCTTCCTAAAAATGTAAACAAGGTGTATTTTGCAGCTGTGACTACAGCAGCCATTAACACCATGGAGATTCTCTAGAAAACAAACTGGGGAACAGCAGCCAGGGAAAGGTAATCCATAGAATTATAAATGGTGTGCAGAAAATAGGGAATCAATAGTTCTTTAATGCGCACAATTCAATTGAGTTCACTAACGTCGGTGGAGGGACCCATTTCATCACAAACAAGATAACCCTCCACACTATCTATCATAGTCACCCAAAACAAAAAAAAATTAAACATTTCCATATAACAGTGACAAAGAGGTCGTTGTGGAGGCCAGGGACTTGATGTAATGAGTTTTAAAAAGTACAGTCAACACAACCACACGACATACATACACACAGACACACACCCACTCATACCCCGAGTCTCAGTCTGACAGGATAATGGCTGACAGTTTGAGTAACACACATGAAGCAGAGATTTTGTTTTTAAGTTTTGGTCCAAAATTAAATCAGCCTGGCCTTGCTTTGAGATGCAGGCTCATTAAAATGTACCTCATATCTTGGAAAATAATTGGCCTATGATAAAAGGGACCCCACCGTTTCAGCGATTACCGATAGTTTAAGAGACACTATGGAGTAAATTCACTGCAGCGATTTTCATCTCTTCACTCTTGCTTGCTCATAATAGTTATGTTTAGAAATGAAGGGGGGTCTAATGATCTGTGTTAACAAGTTGTGTCATACTCTCTTGCCCCCTTAAGTTAAACTCTGCCCAAGTGTGCAGCTAAAAAAAAAATCACAAGGGTTTGCTACGATGGCAGCCAAATGATCCGTAAAATTATTTGATTTTGGACAAAGGGAACGAAAATGATGCTGTTTATCCTCTCGGGCACTTGTAAGGATCTTAAAGCTCTTGCATCTTAAGAATAATAAATGACAACAAACAATCATAGAAGGAATACAGACACCTAATTCATACGTTATTATCATATACTGCCAGTGGTATGATGCATGTATTCATACAATCTTTTTTTAATAAGCCAAGCGTGTGCTCAGTTCATATGGTACTTGCATGTGATATCTATATGTCATAGTCTGCAAGCAAAAATTCCATATCCTGCTGCCTTCTGAGGCGGCCATGATAATTTATTTATTCATAGAACTGGATCCAAAGCGTGATTCATCGTGGCAGTCTTTTTGCCTGCCAGAAGATTAGGAGGGACAATCTGGCCCCTGTGACGCTGCATTATTCCATACAGTGAAATACTAGAGACAGCTGTGTCACTCCAGTGTGGAGCAAACACAAAGACCACGCTTTGGGGCAGTGTAGGCTGAGTATGGTTATTACTATCCCATAGCCACAGAGCCCTGTGGGGCTCCACAGGTGGCATGTGGGATGAAAAAAAACATGAGAAACTAATTAATAATAAACACATTCATTTTGTGTCACACAGGTCACACAGGTAGAGACATATTGCTGCTGTCATTAAAATTCCTCATGGGAAAAATGGCATTTCAGTGTCTGAAAGTGGTTCAAAGAGCTGCTAGAAAACTGTCTCACTTGTGGATGTGCAGCAAAAGCTTTTCTTTTGCTGTTTCAGTTCAATACAAGTGCATTTCTTTTATGATCAAATATTTGCTGTATTACTGGGGTCAGGTTTGTTTGAGTGATCCTGCTCAGTACTCTTGTGTTTGTGCTACTGCTACTGCGACTTCTTGCTTGTTGCACTACTGTTGCCCTGCTGCTCGAAATATGGCACTGATTCCTCACTACTGGTGTAAAGTGGAAGGAGCATGGGAGATCTTCTATTATGGTGGTGAAGTCACCAAACCTCAAGTTCAAGTTTATTCTTCAGTATGAAATGAAAGCCCAAGTTCAAGTCATTGATGTCTGAGTCATAACTAGTCAAACTGAGTTGAGCTCTTTGTGCTCAAGTTCGTGACCAAATTGAGTTTAAAACTAACCATAAATAGATATTAGCAATTTAGCACATACAATCACCCATCTCTGTAGTTCCCCTTGGCTTTATGGAGTGTTTTTGCATCTTTTAGCTCATTGTTGTGATTTTATGGGTCACTACTTTTCTGTTATGATTCAGATTAGCCAAATTTCCAGCCACAGCAGGAGGCTGAGAAAATGCTCCAACAAACCCGCTATATGCTACCTGCCCAGTAACAAAGGGGCGGACAAAATTTGCAACTAGCGAGTGAACTGAGTGGAGGAGCAGTTAAAGAGCCAGATATTTCCCCCAAGAGTTGATGGAGAGCAAAACATACTAGTGGGGAAAAACTCTTAAAGAATGCAAATGTTTCTCTGTGTCTGCTTGATATAAACCAGCAACTGTTTGCTCACTAACCACTTTACAAAGTGATATGTCAAAGTTGCAACAGGAAAAAGCAATTTGTGCTGCTTTTAAGTGAAGCTATTTAACTTTTAAAAGATGAAATTACTCAATCTTTCTCCTACAAATTAAAAGTGGATTTCACAAGATGTAAAATGTAACCTTGCTCAATTCAGTACAATTGGGTGTTTTGCTGCTACAAGCTTAGTTCATCTTCTACGACCAGTAGCCTATGGAGGCTTAGAAAACTTACAAAGATAGATATTGCTGACTAACATTTGTTACAGACTATGTACTTGTGCCGCGGTTACACAGCGTTTTAGCCTGTCAGAAATAAACTAATGAAAATGTCCGTTAAGTAACTGACTCAATTGACTTTTGGGAAATGAAGGGAAGTCAGTGTGCCATTATCGTGTAATTGCCATTTGTGGTGACAATGCTCACAGTTCAACAAATGTTACATAGTTTTACTTTAAGTAATCCTTGTTAGAATACATAAAAAATTCATTTGTTGCATTGAGAGCAAAGTAATGAATTAAAAGAGCAAGTTTTGCATTTGGTTCATTTCTTTTTTATATATATAAGGTTGTTATGTTGTTTTCCAAGGTGTTTCTGGCTAGACTGCAACAGCAGAGCCAGCCATATAAAAGCCATATCTGTCGCTGACTGACCGACTGACTGAGTGATGAAGTTATACCAATGGTTGGCCGGCCGAGTGTTGGAGTTTCCCCATTGGCCCTTGCTCTATCAAAATTAACTGGTGCAAACAGTTTCTATTACGTCATCAGGGGATCGTTTACAGGCAGTGTTGTCAACTTTGTGTGTTTGTCGCTACATTTACCAACTTTTCACACCCCTTTAGCTACTTTTTTTTTCAAAAAGCACCTCGTTGCAGATATAGGGACGTTTTGGACAAAACTTAGCTACATTCAATAGAAGAGAGTCGCCACTATTGCCATGCGAGCGCAGGGTTGGGCTTTCCCTCCACAGGCATACCTCTCTATGCGTCTCATTCAACTGACCACACGGCAGCTGACACAGACTTGAATGAGCTTCTAACTTTCTCTGTGAGTGATGATTTTACAAGTCACAGCACAGCCTTAGTCTTTAACTTATGTGTATGCTGATCTTGTCAGAGGACAAAATGGAAAGGGCTCGGAAACTACTGCTGGTTAACATGTAGTCTTAATGAGGGGCGTTTCAGTCACTATTTCATACTTGTACCGTTGTCTGTCAACAGAAACAGAAAAACATGTAAATGAGAGCAGCTTTATTGGGAATTCAGCTGTATTAAATTACTGAATGTGTGAGCACAGAGAGTAGGAGAGAAACAAAAACAGATAAAGGGCTGAAACCAGCTGAATGCAAATACAACTTCATCAATTCAGAGCACACCAATATACCATCTTCCCCGATCCTTAATCTCTCCAATTCTCCTCCTGCCTGCCACCCAGGTGCAGCCGAAGCATCACTCAACAACTCAAATCATTGCCTCTGTCAGTTCTGGAAGTTGCCTTCCTTGAGCAGGCGATTGTGGGGCCATCAGTGCTGCTCAGATGCAAATTGTTTTTATGAACCGTCAGAATGTGAGCAGTTAGTTGTTTCTACAGGGTCGCTGCAGCATGCCTGCATGCGTGCCGGCCTGATATTTTAAATTCTGATCCAATCTGAAGACTGCAGCATATTCAACTCTCAGGAGATACATGTATTTTTACAAATTCCTCTGAGAGTATTCCAGAGCTACGAGAGAAGGAAAACACACAATCTGATTACATTTGCACACCTACCAGTCCCTAACATACTACAGGCCTCCAAAGTAATTACATGCACTAAGATGAAAACTGCGCAAATGCTTTTGTGATGACATTCATCTAAAAAGAAAGAAAATTGAGGGACGGTTAGTGCATGAAATGTCTGGAAACATAAGTACAGAACTGCACGCTTTTGTTTCCAGACATCATCGGTTTTGAAGGCTCCTGCTGCCATACAGAAGTGTTGGTAGGGAACACCAGCAGTGCAGTGTGTATTTTTCTCTTCATAGTGATAGATCACAGTTCCCTTAATTGGGTAATATGATTGCACTTCGTTTCCACACACAGTTTCAAACTCTCATCATCTGTAAGCTAATATAACGTATACATTTCCTGTCTGACACATTGTTGTCTAAATGAAACATAGGCAATGACGTCATATACATTTTTTACATTTTTTAATGTTTTTTTTTTTTCATTCAACTGCTGTCTTAAAAAAACACCCAGAATACATTTACAGTAAACACAGCTGCCAAGATTGATGCAAGAATAAATGATTTCAAGCTGCTGTAATGCCAACCTGCCATCCTCAGAGAGCATCAAAATAACGTGCCAATGAGCCTTCAGTCTGCTTGTGGAAGAAATCCTACCGCTACAGCCAAGGATATACGGTCTGCCCCAGCAATGACATCTTGCATTTCAACGTGTGTGTGTGTGTGTGTGTGTGTGTGTGTGTGTGTGTGTGTGTGTGTGTGTGTGTGTGTGTGTGTGTGTGTGTGTGTGTGTGTGTGTGTGTGTGTGTGTGTGTGTGTGTGTGTGTGTGTGTGTGTGTGAGTGTGTGTATGCAGGTGTGTGACAACAGAGTAAGCCAATAGGGACTTTCTGCTGTCTTCGTCATCCCTTGAAGTCAACCCACGGGCCAAATGGGTGTGGGTTTTTCTCTCTCTTTGTGTGTGTGTGTGTGTGTGTGTGAATGAGTGAGTGTGTTTGTGAACAGGAACTGTTTTGTGGGTGTGAAACTCACACATACATTTTAATGTGTCTGTA
Organism: Xiphias gladius; assembly: GCF_016859285.1. Taxonomy (NCBI): domain Eukaryota; kingdom Metazoa; phylum Chordata; class Actinopteri; order Istiophoriformes; family Xiphiidae; genus Xiphias; species Xiphias gladius. Next base: position 12,270,876 of record NC_053420.1, on the reverse strand, counting down.
CATGCATGCATGTCAATTTCTGCATACGTGTTTGTGTACATAGTAGTGTGTGTGTGTGTGTGTGTGTGTGTATGTATTAGCCTTGGCCTAGATGTGCTATACAGCCAAACAACGATAGCATTTCGCACTCCTGCAGGCCAGTAATATCGCTGAAATGTCATTGGTGAAGAGATCACAGCCTCTGGTATGTATTCATCAACCTGATAAACATTTTATAGTTTGATTCATTTTCATTGCTTCTCCAAAGCAGTCACAGTAATCATCAGCTGATATTGATTTTGTACAAAGACAAAGCCAAGAATCATTTACAGGACAAAAAACAACCCACGGAGCATAATTATTACTCTCATTATACCCGCAGCACCTGATAATTCACTGGTGCATCATAGGCTGTCTGCAAGAACCATCAACCACATCAATCAATCCTGCATAATTTTCTTAGGCAGGAAAAACACTAAAGTCCAGCAGATCAATCCTACAGGAGAAACCAATAATAAGACACAGTGTGGGATCACAAAGGTGGGGTCAAGATCCATATTCAGAAGCTGATGGGTTTTTGAGTTCTTCTTATTCTATCACAATGTTGGCAAAGCTCAGGCGTGCAGAATTTATTTATCTTGTGCTGAATTTCAAAAGGAAAGAGGTGACGCTGGCAAAATCATCTGAAAGACATGATATGAGTGAGTTCCAGTTCTGCAAGGCTTCGCCTAAATGACCGATTTTGGGAAGCATCTGTGCCTTTTAGTGGCAGCAGCACACACCTGAATGATGCAACATGCTGATCAGAATATTGATAGGTGCTATACTTAGTTTGATCCCACCCAGAAGCCTTTAAGCTTCCAGTCTTGTCTGGCCAGTATTTCTGATGTGTGTGCAAAATGAAAAGTGTATCCCTAGCGTTAGCTTTCATAGACTGCATGGAAAGGGGGGGAAAAAAAGAAAAGAATGGATGGTTAGAAATAACTTACCCCGAGGATGACAGTGTCTTCTCCTTGAAATATTGGGATGAACTTATCTCCGCGGATAATTTCGGACTGGTTCAGTGGGCGAAATCGACACAACACCTTGATATTGCATTCTGCATTAGCATCAGCCATTGTGGGGAAAAAAAAAAAATTGTGGACGCGCTTCCAAAAGAGAAAGAGGGATTTATAAAAGATTTAAGGTAAAAAAAAATAAAATCCCCGTGCAATCTTTTCCCGTAAAACACCTGGACGCAGGCTGAAACCGTCGGCTATACACACATGTAAAGCGAGACTGGCAGGCGAGGCATTTGGAAGAATGGACTACTACGAGTTTGCTGAGAGACTACAGCCAAATTCATTGAAGATTTTTTTTTTTTTTTAAAGAAAGAAATCCCGTTTGAGAGTCTTCCCTGTTTAAAACCCCCTCAAACCCAACTCGGGTGCAGTTGCGCGGCGGGCAACAAATGGAGAGTTGTACATGGGGAGTACAGTCCACACCGGTCCGGTCGGCAGTGTCTGGGTAGGATGCAGGCTCCTCAGAAACATGCCTTGCATCACTGTCACCCCTGTTCTCTCACTGGGGGCGGGGCGTGGTGAAGCAGCGACTCAAATCCTCTCTCATCAGCACCACTGAGCGGAGGGACCGAGGGGCAGGGAGGAGAGCTCCGACTCCGTCTTTTATTCCCGCTACCGCAGCTACACTGGCTCCGACGTTGGAAGTTGGGAGACCTTTAGCGTCCACCAAATTCCAGCAACTTGCACAAAAGCTGGAAGTATTGCCAGCATCAGGTGAGATGCTCTCGGTGGCCTGTAGTTGTGAGAGTTGAGGAGGGCATCTCTTCGTTCCAGGTCTGCGCCAGACTGGTCGCCATGGTAATAATGTTTTGCATGACTGGAGAGTCCTGTGGGAATCAAAGGCTCCATAATTTTCCCCCCAGGGATTTAAAGGGCTCTCCATTGATGTGGCACTGCACTGCCATGAAGTTGGGGAACCAGCAAGACAGATCACAAAAATAAAGATCAAAGTCGAAGGTATCCTGACTTGTAGTACCTAGTATGGGACAATTTTTTTTTTTTAATGCTGGATTTTGCTCTTTCCAGGATGAAATTGTGTCTTTCATCATGCTTTCCCTGCCTGGTAATTGCCAAGGTTCTTCAAACTCCACCATCCAAGTTTGTAACACAGGCATTCTCTAATTATTTTGAAGTCTAAAGTCCAGGGTGATGAGCCACAGAAGACATTACACAACTGTTTTCACAGACTTAATACCCCTCATGATGAGTAAATTTAAATTCAAATGTAAATTTGGTGGTGTGTCCCTTTAAAAAAAAAAAAAAAAAAACACCTCACCTAGAATGTACAAGGCAAGAACTATAGTAAGATTGAACAAAATGAATTTACCGTAGGCTTAAACTGAAAATGAATCAATTTGCATTTTAAATTTTAATGAGAAGTGTGATAATCCAACTCTGCATGTAACAGACTATACCCAAAGAAATAGACCACAATGTACAGAATTTTGTGTCGTAGCGCATGAGATTGCACTGTAGATTATTGGGTTTACGTTGCCACTGCTCTTTAGATTTGTTTGCTTCTAATAATATTTGCTTTTGACGACTGGTACCATTGTTCTTGAAGTAGCCTAAAGGTACAAAGTAGAAGATTAATCTAATCAGGTGATTGGTAAGGCAGTAGGAGCAAGTTGCTAGAAGTTATGGGAAGAATCATCGGCATGTCAATGGAAAAAAGCGGAGCTGATTTCTCCAAACATGGTTTCATTCATTCATAAATCTGTGACAGCTGGTCAAACATGCTTCCCAATATTGTATAAAAGACTTCTAACAAGTTACCAATTCATGTATGACACTACTGATGCCATTTTCATTGTATGTATGTTAAACGTAATAATATATAATGTACAGTATGTTACACAATTTCATTAATGAAAAACCACTCCCTACACTGTGCATGTATTTTCCTTGCAGTAATTAAATTATTAAAAGACATGTAATTCATATTGCTATAAAATATGTTTTCATAGTATGTAACAAATATGACATAGGGAAAAGAATAATTTTTAATTAAAAACAAGAGTTTCTAATTTGAGAGTGTTCTCTCCATGATTAAAAAAAAAAGAATCAATATATTTACTGTTTCTCCTCCATTGTCTCCCACAAATTGCCAACTGTAGGTGCAGTATTAAATAAAGAAGTGGGTGAAATATTGAAAAAACATTGTAGCATAAATGATTAGTTAACTAAAACAAGAAACATACAGCAGTGCTTTGTTAACACGTAACAACCACTTTAGGTAAGGTGGATATTTTATTCCAAACCGAGTGAATCATCTTGCGATCGACCATCTTTGGCCCATTGATTGAGTTGTTTGCTCGTGCCTTTAGCGCCACCACGCGGGGGCTCTGTCACAATTCTACCATGTAACTTTTTAAAAAATAAGCAACTAATACTTTTGCTGTTGCAGCCAGCTATTTTAAATACGCCATGCGTGCTACAGCAAATGTTGTGCTTGAAGGGAAAATCAAATAAAACGATGTTAAACATCGGAGAGGGGACGGTTAAATCTTATTGGTCAAGTGGAGCGCATGCGTAACGACGCTCAACTTTCTGGGGGATGTTTGTTCTGTTGCCGCTGTTAGGCCGTCGAACTCTTTCCCAACGACTTAAACGAACGCAGCACCGCCTGGTCGCCCGTGCTTGCGAGAAACCCAACGTACACGCTGTCAAAATCAAGCTAGTGACCACATCAGCCTGGAAGCGTCCGCCGGCTGAGAGACTGCTGGCTCATCTATCGTTAGCTTTTGTTTCAGTTTGATACGGTTCTTCGATCATTTACACGTTTTAAGAACTTAAGACCATATTCCGTCGCGATTTTTTGGTCTCGGCTTTGCTTCCCGCTGACAATGGCTGATCCTAAATACGCAAACTTGCCAGGAATTGTAAGTGGCTAATGCTAGCAGACAGATTAGCTATATTGCTATTTGGCAACGCCAGCTCCAAGCTGTGACAGCTAAGTTCGCTATCATGCCTGCTGTTGACTCAGTTGCCTTCATATTGTTTGCAGTTACTATACAACTAATAACTGTATATTCTTAGTCGCTAACTTCTCCGTTATGTGGTGTGGTGTGATATAAGCCACCAGAGAGTAATGGCTTGTTGATTGCGTGTTGTTGAATGGGCCGGGGCGTTGGCCAGGCTAACCACAATAAACGGGATATCTGATCGTTTGTTATATTGTTTACCTAATTGTTTCAATAGGCCTTTAACGAGCCGGACGTGTACGAGACCGGTGACCTTCCAGAAGATGACCAAGCTCAGTTTGAGTCGGTAAGTGGATGTTTTGTATTCACTGGATTTGTCAGTTTGCAGACTGTTATTTAGCTAATTCGCTGCACACTAAGCTAGCCTGACTAGCTGTATTTCAGACAAACTACTGATCTCTTCATTTTTCTCAGTGTGCACTATCCCTGCCACGATCAAATGCCTAACCATGCAATTACTTGCCTTGCTGTTACTGCCTACATGGCAAAGCACTGATTTTAGGTCAGCAGTATGCATGTCAGTGATCAGAGGTCACCTAATGTTAATTGCTGAGCCCTTATTCAAGTGTATTTAAATTGAACAGTGTCACTGCAATTGTGTTGCCCTTACAAACTCTGTAGACAATTTGAAAAGTGCTCTTTGTCATGTACCAAAGTTGTAAGAAGACATCTAAACTAATTCATTAAGCCACATGAAGGCAAGAGGTGGTTACACACTCACTTGTTAGTTTGTTAGATACACCCAGCTAAAACTAATCCAGGTAACCAAATCTCTGTCACGAAGATGGTTTTGTGACGCCTAGAAATGTCTGTTCTAACTGTCATCCAACTTTAACACTAAGCAGTCACCTGGATTTAGTGGTGACATTATTAGTGTTCAGTCTTTTTTTTTTTTTAACCGCTATTGGGAAGTGCTTTGTAATCAGTCGAGGAAGGCTGGTCTGACTTTGCTTTAAACATGTCTGGGCTTTTTACTGACCAGCTGAGTGAATCCTAATTGGCATTTTCCCTTCCATGTGTCCGCATTCCTTCTTGCCATACCCTTGCCCTTGTTTTGACTCTTCCCCACCATTCCTGGACCCTAGTTTGTACAAGTAAGACTGGATCCATTTTACTCTGTGAGCTTAACGCCATGCTTTTTATGCATGTTTTTTTTTAAATCTCATGTCCTGTTTTTCCTACCTCTGTTGATTGGGATGTAATGAGAAATAGATTAATGGAGTGACTTTTTTTGTTCTGTAATTCATGACTTTTTTTGTTTTGAAGTGCAAGGGATTGATTCTTTTCCTCCTATCTGTGCTGGTCATTTAAACATTTCAAGGGCATTATGATGTTGATGGGTTTTCAATAGCACTTTCGCTCTTTCACTCGGTCACATTTGTCAAAGCAGTGACGGCTCAAGTGTGTGTCTGTGTGAGTGGGAGGCTCTGACAGGAGAAAGAAAAGTGTTTATTTGTTTTACAGATTTCCCTTTTTAACCTTTCATTGTGTTCTAACAATAGCTTCCTGGCTAACAACCCTATTCTGACTAACTGACTAACTGGACATATACTGTGTGTGATAATATCTTGCTGGATGATCGTATGACACACTATGAGATGGATAGGTATTGGCCAGAGGTGGCCAGTCCACGTTGAGATGACAGTTTCTCTGTCATTATAAATTTTTGTGTTTCTGCTTTTATTTGTGTTCATTCAGTCACGGCAAGCTGCCGACTCACTTTTTAGAACCATAGCGATTCCTGGTCTCATGTTAGTTTACAGAAAAAAAAAAAGTCGGATCAGTATGTACCTCGTGTCATGTGATATTCTGAATGATTAGTTTGTAAATGTTGTAGCACATTGAGAATTTGCTTCTAAATTTCTAACACTGTTAGATCTTTGACACAGGCTTTCTTTGGTCACTTAAGCTCTAAATCAGCCATCGGTGGACATCTCTGGCTGTGCGGAGTAGGAGCGCCATCTTGGATTGTTGATCAAAGATATCATTACATTTGTCTGGGACAGCCCAAAATCACAATGTGCAGGGGCCTTAAATTGGATATGCTTCGTTAACTGCTTTACATTTAGAATGGACTACATGTCATTACAAATTATTTGATAGATATAAATTTCTGTAACAATGCATTTTAGGGTTTTCAGGCCTTTTTACTTTGACTCCTTTTAGGCACCCTTAAACCACTCTTCAGTCCAACTCATGGATTAATTTATTTTTATTTTTAAAAACACCAATCCCCTGCATCCATAACATAATGCTGGGAGATCTACAGTTCCCTCAGTGAGAAGCATATGGTCACACTGAATTTATAAAGTACAGTATAGTATCAAAAGAGAAAGAAACTTGGTGGTGTTAATGGACCATCGCACCACACTGAATCGGGGAAGAGAGAAAGAACTGGAAACATCACAAGCTGTCTGAACAAAGTGTCTCCAGGGTTTTTAGCAGCAACTCTCAGAACACTGCTTTCTTTCTTATCTCTCCCCGACCCTGGCCAACTGTTCCTGTTGTGTGCATGGCATGTGATAACCACATTAATCTGTGTTGTGTCTCTCTCTCTCTCTCTCTCTCTCTCTCCCCCTTACTTTTTTTCTCTCCCTCTGCTCTTCCGTTACTTTCTCTAACTCTCTTTGGAAACCCAAGGAGCTGGTAAGAGCCTGACTAACTCTCCCCCTCTTCGTCCACCTCCTCCTCTTCCTCCTCCCTCCCGACATCTGTGTAACTGTCTTGTGTTCTGTGTGTTTTGCTGGTCTGTCCCTTTATCCGAATCTGTGTGTGAGCCCGGACTCATGTCACCTACCTGTATGTGTCAGTGGTGTATTAATCATACCCATAGCCTCTAGCTCATCATTACTGATCACAAGGAGGTGTTGATCAAATGACGGTCTTGTGTACTCCCCAAATCACTAATCAAAGAACCATCATTTAGAAATGTGAATGTAGTGGCTTCTAGCTTTAGTTTTACCTTTTTCATTCACGTAACACTTTTTTTTTTTCCCATAGTAGACCTATGCCATATCAAGTTTATATTTTTGAGTTATATATTTTTAAATGAACTAAGCCTTTTAAGGTATTGGCCTTCAGATGACATAATCAGGCCTTGACATGGCTGTCAAATATAATTTTGCTCATCTGTCTCTTGCCTGGTACTCTAAATTATGTTGAAATCATCCAAGACAGCCCCAAATAATGGCTGTGAAGCTCTTGCAGATTTTCATGATTCATGACTACAGTGGCTTGTAATTTCTGAGGGTATCTGACCTTGGTGAGCAGTTACACACCCGTGGACTCAAACACAAAATTCAATATATTTGTAATCATATTTTTGGGGCAATGATCAAGGATTTCCTCTCAGATCTTACCAACCTGTCAACATATTTCAAGTCAGCCTTGGGCTTTGAGAATTTTTGCTCACAGACTCAGTAAGCCAAGGCTCATGTTTAAGTGTTTGCTGTCTCTCTAGTCTTACATGCCCTTTGTGATTGTTTATGTTCATCTGACTTTATTTCCTGATGTTTCCAATGACAGGAGGAGCTCTGCAGTGACAGCGTAGAGAGGATTGTGGTCAACCCCAATGCAGCCTATGACAAGTTCAAAGACAAGCATGTCAGCACCAAGGGACTTGGTCAGTTTGTAGTGGATGAAAAATCACTTTTAATGAAACACATGAAAAGGCCAAAACCAACAATGGAATAGTCCTGTCTGTGCATCTGAAGCATGATATAACTTATCTCTGTTTGCCATCGACCTCCATTGTTTTACAAAAACTATTACAAACACATCAATGAGCTAATCTGTTGCACTGGGTGAGTCGATCCTCCATTAAGATGAACATGGGTACGGTAGTTTATTTTGAGTCGATCACACACACTAATTCTAACTAGAGCACTGAATCTGCGGCTGAAAATCATCCAACAAATACACTTGCATCACACACATTTAGCCCTCTTTGAGTAATATATTCTAAAAACTACAGTAAGTGTCGTTAAAAAGTTTTTAAGTTGTTAAAAATAAAAATACTTATCTTCAGTAAAAACAAATGGGCTTGGGGCTGAGAGCAGTGGACAGGCTGAGGAAGTCCAAAAAACGGGACTAACACGCTGTTGGTTTTTTTGCCTTTTCATGAGAATTGTTGATGGTAACAAAAATATGTAAAATCACCAGCCTTATACTTTAACTGACTTATCAAGGTGATACAGAAGGGCAACATTGCTGTTAGTGAGGATCAGGATTGACAGTCACAACAAATTCATTGTGGATGGTCATTAATATAAATCATTCCTAACACTGGCAAAGTTCATCAACACGCCTTCCAACTCTTGTTGTGAGGCGTGTTATTTTCAGCTGTCCTGCCTTTATCAGTGTGGTATTTGTGGTCATATGCGGTTTCCTTTTATATATCAGTCATGTGACGTAAAAATCACTGCAAATATTAAGTACACAAAACAAAATAACCATCTTTTCAGAATAGTTTGTACAGAATACAATATTTAATCTTAATAAAGAGACATTTACAAGAGAATAATAAGTGACTGTAAGTAAATATTAACAACATTCACCATTAAACATAATGCCCTTTACAAAATGTAAGATTTGCAAACAAATTTAACAACTGCTGTTGCTTCAAAATGTTGCCCCTCTGTTATGGCTGTAACAAAATGGATCCATCCCTCTGGTGATTTAAAACCTCAAATCTTGCTCTGGCTCTGTTTGGGCTTCATACTGACTCCAGTCTGCTTTTTTGTGTCTGTTTCTTGATTTCTTTCACAACCCATTTGTCTCCTTTTGACAGACTTCTCAGACAGAATCAGCAAAAGCAGAAGAGTGGGCTATGAGTCAGGAGAATTTGAAATTGTGAGTACATTCTATTCAGCAGAAATTCATTATTTAACTTTTTTTTTTCTTTTTGAGGGTAACAACATCAATATGATTTTTATTTCACTCACTACATGTTTGTTCTGATAAAGTCAAAGAGTCAGAGATGGTGTTATTGTGTGATCGATTGTCTCAGAGAGGCTCTGTATGTGACCCATTTTGCTGTTGTGTAGTATTCATATTTTTTTTCCTGCTCCTTCGTCTTTGTTTAGCTTGGAGAGGGCTGTGGAGTGAAGGAGACGCCCCAGCAGAAGTACCAGCGCCTGGTGAACGAGATCCAGGAACTCACTCAGGAGGTGGACGCAATCCAGGTGAACTCAAAGCAAGACAAACCCATGTGCCCAGGCATTACTTCTCACTTGCTCATAAGACTTGCCAATGGATGGTACTAACCAGTTTTCCAGCTTTTATCTTGCTGTTTGTTCTGTTGAGTTCTTATTCTTGCATTAGAGAAATTCTATAGTTGGCAGCAATACGATTGAAATACTACAATTCTCAATGCCAAATCTGATACCATGGCAAAAATTAGACAAGAACAGAGGCTGATGCACACACAACGTGCTAACACACTCTCACATACACACCCTTTCATATAGTCAATGTGCAAGCAGTACTTTAAATTGACTAACAAGTTGACGGACCATTAGTGTGAAACTTTTCATTTAAAGTCAAAGTCAATGTTATATTTTGACAGACTGAATAGTAATGACAGTAGCCTACTAACGTTATAAATTATCGCGATGTTAGCCTACACAAGATAACATTAGCCTGCGTGAACGTTGAGTTTGGAGTATTGGTACAACAGAAGTCAGCTGTTGCAATTCGCAAAAATTAACGGTAACATTTCAGGATATGAACTTTTTGACGACATGTTGTTAATATAAATTAACAATTGAAGCTTCTGTGTAAAGATCCATATGCCTTTCTTTGAGGAGCTTAGATAAGTTTGAGGGGTTTCATCCTTTCATTTGAAATGCTCTGTGGCACCATTTGTATACCGGCTTTTGGTTGTCTTTAACTTGTCCCTGATGATCCACCTCAAATGCGAAATTTCTCCAAACATGACTCTCGGTGTGCTTCTTTTTCCATTATTTGGGGCGAACCTGTTGCTGCACCCACACTTATTACCACCTTTCCACATGTTGTTGTTGTTTACTGTCTCTGCCTTCCTCTTTCTTCTTCTGTTTGTGTTTGACGTCAGCCTAGGTAACCCTGCAAGGGTTTTTATGCTGGCCCCATCAGGTCCAGAAAAATTACATCTCCTTACAAAGACCCCACAACCCAGAAACTAATTAAACCTTAGGTGTCATTAACTCAAATGCACATAGAGCAGGTCTGTTACTGTATGAGTCCAACACCAAAGTCTAATTCCAACTGTAATTTGGCAGTTTCACTGACAGTATTTGTTGGTTTTTTAGTTCATACAGGTCATACTACCAGAATATGCAGCCTTACTGGGGCAACAAGCTGCTTTTTCTGCTACAGTCTCTAAGTTTAGGGCTTATGAAAGACCACCTTTCAGCAATTGACATGCTTCAAGTGATGCATTCTTATTCATCAGGGTAAATGTCAGAGGCCGCATGCTTGGGTGAGGGTGAGATATCACTTACACAGGCCAAACTGACTGAGAACCAATGGTTTACTTTGAGTTAATTTATCATGCAGGGATTACACCAGAAATCTGACTGACTGATAACTTGCAGTTCCTTGGGAAAACAATGGAGACCTTCTAAAGGCTTTCAAACAGGGCATCTGCAGGTCTTGAAATGTCTTAGAAAGCACTGAATTCAGTTTACTCAAAAAAGGCCTCAGAAGGTATTAAAAAGTCTTAAATTTAATTTACAAAAGTGTTAAATATTTTCTCTTTCTTGCCATAAGCAGTAGTGTTAGTTATAAAATGTTTTTATATGTGATTGCGGACTGTCAGGAGTTGGATTGTAAAAGTTGGATTGTTGTGACAGTGGGCTGTTCAGTCCTATGTTGGGGAATTTTCATTCAGCTACATCAGACCTGTAGGAAACACTACTGCTACATATAGTAGTGAATTATTCCATCCATCCATTTATTGCTGCTTATCTCGGTCCATTCTGTATTAATTTAATGACCCATATCATTAGAAAAGTATTGTTATATACCGCTGGGAAGTACTGAGAAAAAAACGTGATTTAATAATAAATTCTTGGCCTTATTGTCTCTACTGGTTTTTCATCATACTTTGATACTTTGGCCAATATGATAACGAAACAGGTATTAAATTGCATTCTCTGTGGTATTGAAAATGTCTTTAAAAATCTTAAGTTACACTTGGTGAACCCTGCTGAAACTCTGTTCAAAAATACTTCACATAAAACATTTCAAACGCTTGTCTCTGAGTCCAAACAGAAGTGAACAGAGAAATTAACTGGATTATTTATTTAGTTTGGTTAGACGGCAAATCGACCCCTTTGCAGTTAGCTAGAATAGCTAATCCAGACCCAAGTTATAAGGACCGGAATTCCCCCTAAAATCTGTTCTATTTTTAAACATAATGTCAGAAGACATGCTATTTACATGCCTAGTGCAAAAGTACATGTTTATGTACACAGTGTGTTTTCCTTTTTTGTAATTTGGAATGGGACATATGTTCTCTTTGAAGAACTTACCTGGTTGGCCTAGGCAGACTGATGTTTGATTAACATCTGCATTGCTGTTTTCAAAAAAAACAAAAAACTGTTGTTGCTGTCTAGTTACCTTGGTCTCTCTGTTCTTGCAGACTGCTACAAAGGAAAGCAATGCAGAGGAGCGCCTGACCCCGGTGGTGCTTGTCCAGCAGGCCTCCCAGCTCAAACAGCAACTGGTTTCTGCCCATCTTGACTCACTGCTGGGGCCACAGGCACACATCAACCTGGCCGATCCAGATGGAGCGCTGGCTAGGTGAGCTGAAAGGAGAGTGACAAGATAATCATCTGGAATCGGAATTCTGATGCTACAACCTATCAGACCCTGACAGAGTGATGAGCTAGTAGGCAGGGAGTGGATGGAGAGAAGAAAAAAGGTCGTCTGAAGACATAGAGGGAGTCAGCAAGAGATGGTTGGAGAGAAGAGGAGGGGAATTCATTTCACTGAGCCCTGGACTATAACCCTGATATAAGGAGGGAGAGAGAGATGAGTTAAAGGCAGTATAGCTGGTATCAGTTGGCCACAATGACCCTGCCAATCTCAGTGTATAACAACCTGGGGAAAACAAGAACTGATGCACAGGGGATTGAGGGAGGGAAATAAAAATTAGAGAAGGTGAGAAATTAAATCAGAGAAGGCATGGAGAGACTAGAAACATGTCAGAGCCTAACTGAGCACGAGGAAGGGAAGCTGAAGATAAAGAGGGAGAGAGAGGCATTGAAAGGGATGAAAACTGTTCTGAAAAGATCCAAGCTCACCTTGACCTTGCAGTTGAAGTTTACAACAGAGCCAGAAAAGACTGGTAGCAAGAGGGGGGGTGCAACACAGAGCAGCACATGGGGCTAATAACAATATTGAACATATAATCCTTTTGTGTCTCCCTTTCCTTCCTTCCCGCAGGCGTCTGCTCACCCAGCTGGAGGCGGCCAAGGGCAGCCGTGGCAGCACTGCAGGAGACAGCAAGCTTACGGCATCAGCTAAGGGCCCAGATGGAGTGGTACTTTATGAGCTACACAGCAGACCAGAGCAGGAAAAATTCAATGAGTCTGCCAAGGTAAAGGAAAGGCACTCACAGAGAGAGCAAATGTTTCAGCGATATGATCTCCTTGACTAGTTTTTGTTTTCATTCTCATGAAAGGAATGTTAGAATATTTGATGGCAATAAACAGGACAAAAGGCAGAGAGGTATGTGCGTGGGTGTTTGTGTGTGCGTGTGTTTCTTGTGGGATGCCATTGTCAGTGCCAGCCATGTGTTGCCTTGTTCCGTCCCTGTAGATGGCAGAATTGGAGAAGCGTCTAGCTGAGCTGGAGATCGCTGTTGGCTCAGGATCAGACAAGCAGGTACACAGCGACTCTCACACAGTCTCTCTACACACACGTCCTCTTTAATGCTTTTCTTCTCATTCACACTGATTCTGTTTATCTCCTCTTGTATTTCACTCTGACACCAGCAGAATTTTCATGCTTCTGTGGCTGTGTAGCCATTCACAGAGTGAAATTGAAATAAAATCTTGCACTTGATTTATGTAAATTATGGGGCTGGCTTCATTGCCTCTTAATAAAATGTATTTTCCCTCCTCGTGTTTATGTTACAGGGACCTCTGAGTGCTGGTGTACAAGGAGCCAGTTTGATGGTAAGAAGTTGACTCCTTTCTTTGGAACACACTGTATGGAGTTTGACTGTATTCATGACTTTGTGTATCTGATGTGCAGCCAGAGAACTGGGTTATACTAATGTCATAAAGATGGCCTCAGTTCCTCCAAGTTTTATTGCTGCTGTGCCAGTAGTAGTAGCAAGAACACTATGTGTATGTGTTTTTTGTATTAGGACACCATAGAGCTCCTGCAGGCGAGGGTCTGCGCACTGGACTCTGCTACTCTGGATCAGGTGGAGGCAAGACTGCAGGTAACCAATTCCTGCACGGCATGCAGTGCATGGTTAGGGGGGAACGGGAGGGTTTGGATATTAACAGACAGGTCAGTTGCAGTTGTACTACATCCTGATTTCTACAGTATGTTTCCCATAGAAGCCTTTTTGTTTTAAAGGAATAAAATATTTCAAGAAATGTGTTTGTTTTGCTGTCTTATGGATATTTCAAGGAGAAGCTCAGTATTTCATCTGTTTATGTTCAGTAAAGGGATTACTGGGGATGTGCCAAACAGAGGGAACAGCTAGGCTAGCCCAGCAAATCCAAAGCTAACTTCTATACACATTGTATCTTATGTATCTAACAAATGTAAAAACAGAAAAATGGACATAGAGCTTTCCTTTTTTGCAAGATCTCGGCCTTTCCTGTTGCATGTGTTGGTATCTACTGTAGCTCGCTCGCTAAGAAGAGTCAAAACGTAAATAAGGAAGTTTTGGGGTTATTGGAAAGTATATTTTTCTATTTCAACTACAGTTGCGAACACATTGGGGTTTTTTGTTTGTGTGTGTTTTTTTGTTGTTTTTTTTATGTTTGCCCCCCACCCTTTTTTTTTTTTTTTTTCATACCAGGGTGATCAGACATGATTCGACAGCATTTAGGTGGTTTACTGCAATTAAAGTACCGTCTATTCTTTTAAAACAATGCCATGCACCAGTTCATTATTGAAACTTAGCCAGGAGTGCAATTGCTTTGTGGTGAAATGATAAATTTCTTAACTTGTGCCACATTTCCGTATGTTTGGGTCACCTTGGGTGCAGCCTGCCGTGAAACACTGTCAGTTTACCACAGTATTGACAGTTCCCTAATCAATGCTTGTTTTTTTCCATTTAACTATCTAAATGCCCTAAAATGATGTCTCTAGCAAAATTAGAATAAATTACTTATTTTTCTCTCTCATTTAGAGTGTCCTCGGGAAGATGAATGAGATTGCAAAACACAAGGCAGCAATTGAGGATGCTGATACACAAAACAAGGTTAGTAATCCCTGTACATCCATGTAAACGAACTACTGCAACAATCTCATATGCATTCATACTTTTTAATGGAAACTCACAACTTCCATACAGTCATACAGTCCACCTGTGATTCCTCCATTACAATCCTGGCTCCATCCTGGCTGATACCTGTAATCATAACAGCTGAGATGTTTTTGTTATAAGTTGTGTAATATATCCATTAATTTTGTAGCCTCACAAAAAGACGTTGCCAGTTCTCTCGTAGTGACAGGGCATTCATTTGGAGAACCTCCACAACAATGTACAGGAGTCTAGCCTGTAGCAGCCAGGCTAGTGAAGAGTAGCAGCCTGTGTTAAATTTATCTAATAACGGCCATGCCAAAATTTACCATTAGTATCTTTTTTAGTTTGTTCATTTTGATACAGTATCTCAGATCCAGCTGTGAGGTCTGCATGATATCCAGGGTAATGTTCTTGTGTGTCTGTTTTTAGGCATTAACTGTTGTAAAGTGATTTACCCTTAATAGGCCAGTAGAGGGCAGGTCATTTAATTATTATTATTATTATAATTATTATTATTATTATTGTGAATGACCAAGTAATTCAAAGTGGTTTCATTTTAATAGATTTTAAGGTTATTGTACATGGCTGTTGTAGGCTTTGAGAAAATACTGTAATTATGGTTTATTGAGTAGGATGCAAGACATCATTACTTTTAAAAAGAATGAGAATAGTACAAAAACATGCCTTAATGTGAGATTATGTACAATAATGTCATTGAACCCCTAATAACTGGGCTCACGTCTTTAGCCATAATATAGTAGTGGAATTGGCAAACTACAATTTGAAGGCTGTTTGTCATACCCGTACTTTCCAGTGTGTCTGTATGTGGACAGATTGTCTGTCTGAAAAAAGTGCAATCTGAGCAGTATTTCTAGCATTTGTTTTGAATGTAGTTGTTGATGTTAATCATAATGATAAATGCAGATAGGCAGTCCCCACACTGCTCAGATGTAGACCCAACCGCAAAATGATCACAGTAACACCATATTGATTATATAATGAGTTGTGGGAATTCATTCATCAATGTCCATTTACAGTATATCTTTTACAGTACAGTGATTATTACATCATTGTAATGATGGCAAAAATAATGGCCTTTTGTAAAATCAACATGTTCTTTTAGCTGGAGGGTTTTATCTTGGTATTAAATGTGCCTCTGTGTTTGCTTACCTGTCAGGTGTCACAGCTTTATGATATGGTGCAGAAGTGGGATGCCATGTCCACTTCTATACCTCAGGTGGTACAGAGGCTTGTCGCTGTCAAGGAGTTGCATGAGCAAGGTAATGCATAGGAACTGAAACTGATTTATAAGGTTGTATCTAAAGACTTTGTGTCCTCACATACAGTAACTCTCTAAGTCATGAAACAATATTAGTTGTTGATGTGTTTGGATATGGAGGAGCTTGCTGTCGCATCACTTTACCCCATAACATTATATGACTGTACTGGTGTTGAGTAATTGGTTCATATTGCAAATATTGCAATAATATTACTCCAGGGGCAGATTTCCCCCCAGTAAGGATAATAACAATGAAAACTTGGATAATTTATGTTCTATTCTTTTATGTGAGGGGAGAAGAACCTTGAAATGACACCCATGAGAGTTCAAGGAGAGGATGTATGTAGGTTAGTGGGGGTGGAGAGTGGCATTAAAGATTCAGAATATGTAGGATTTAGAAATTGAACATAACAGGGTGTGAATCCGGATCATGTTTCATGCAGCCTTTGTGCTGGGAAGTAATACTTGGTCTGGAAGATTTGCATCCGCAATGGGAATGTCTGCGTGTGTGAGACAAAAGATGAAAACTAAGCGAAAATGGGATTCAAACGGATAATGGAATTAGCCTAAACCATGCCATTCTATTATAACAAAGGGCAAAAAATCACTGAAAAGGAGACTCAAAATGATTATAGAATTAGACTAAATCTTGCAGTACTGTTAAACAAACCCTTGGGGAGAAAGAGATGCATAATATTACATATCACATTATCATCTTTTTATTATTTAGCACATGACAGCAGAACCTTGGCATTAATAGATTATATTGATAATTCATTTCTGAGCACTGAAAGAGGTCATTTATCATCCAGCCTCTCTGCACCGATCTGTCACAGTCTGCAGCTGAAGTGTTCTTCGCTCAATAGGGTTTAGCTACACTGATTTCATTTTTCTCTCCTGATGAAACCAAACAAGTAAAAGCAAATACTTTGTTTAACCTTTCACGCAGTCATTCATCAGTTTCAGATTAAAACTGCACTTGTTGCTACCCTCCCTTCAGTTTGACTGGGAACTGATAACTGTGTCTTACTTATTCTTTCTCCCTGTCTCTCCTCGCCTGCCTTTTGATTTCATCTCACCAAACCCCCCGTCTTGTAGCCATGCAGTTCGGCCAGCTGCTGACCCACCTGGACACCACTCAGCAGATGATAAACAACTCTCTGAAGGACAATAGCACCCTGCTAACACAGGTAGGAAGTTCAAGCTCTACTGAACAAGATAAATATTTTCTAGCGCTGTTAGTGTGCGGAACTTACTGTTCTTCTATTACGGGAACTAAGCTCCTCATATAGTTAATTGTCTCTGCTGCATCTTTTAAGCTGAACATCTTTTTGGATCCTTTAACTTGCTTCTCGCCTACAGAAGGTTTTTTCATAGGAGTGAAAATGTTGAGAATTCATAAAAATATGTGACAAACTCAACCACTTGGCATCAACCTCTTGGAATAAACGAGTGTGAGAAGTGTCCTCCAGCACACTTCAGCGTGTGCAGCTAAGGCAGCCTTTCATGGCCAAAAGTAACAGTGAAACAAAGTGCAGCTACCTACTAGGAGGACAGAGGCTCTCCACAGCCTCTTCTTGAGTCAATAATTAACCTGTGCTCTCACAGTTCAAGGCCTCTCCCCCAAGCAGTGCCTTGTCAAGTAAAACCTTTATTTCTTTGATCATGTTTGTTGAAACTTGAAATCTTCACAAAAGTTCTTGTTTCCCTTTACACAAACTTGCATTGTATTCTGCAATGGCCTAAGGCTTTAAAGGTTTATTGAATCTGATGTTGACGTGCTTTCACAGAAAACATAATTTCTTATTTAGCAAGCTCAGTTATTCTGTAGCCTCCTGGAACATCACTGCCTTATAATGGTGGCTTTCAATAGCATTTTCAGCAATTATTTGTGTGTTTTAATGAGTGAGTAATGAGTTCTCACATTTCAAAAGCTGGAACCAGTGACCGTTTGGCATTTTTGATGAAAGGAAGAAAAAACAAAAAAAACAAAAAGTGACCAGTTAGTTCATTCAAAATATTTGTTAGTTTTCTGTCAATCAGTTAACTGTTTACTTTGCAGTTAACATTTAGAAACCAGGTTCTCCCCTCTGTAAGCGCCTCTGCTTTCCTCTATGCTCGTTGTCTCTTACTGCTTCCTCAAATGCTGCCCATTTTTCATCTCTAATCCCCATCCCCTCTTTATCATCACTGCTTCTCGCCACCACAGCGTTTTTTCTTTTTTCCCTTGCCAATTCTCTCTAGTCTGCTTCATCAATATCTCTCTCCTGCACACTTCTACAGCCAGCTTTCCCTCCAACTCTAATTCCCTCTGTCTTCCATCTCTGTCACTTCTTACCTAACTTTTTTTTTTTTTTCCCCTCTTCCCCCCAGGTCCAGCATACAATGAAGGAAAACCTGGTGGCTATAGAAGAGAACTTTGCTGCACTAGATCAGAGGATGAAGAAGCTCTCTAAATAAACAGTGGCAGAGTTTGGGCCGGTCTAGGAGAGTGTGGACAAACATGGACAAATAATAGTTGGCTAGAGAGCACAGAGAGGGGATTGGGGTGTAACACTGTCCTTTCTGGCTATCCCTCTCTTGCTCTCTACTCCTGCCTCTGCCTTTTTTCTCAGTGGAATGTTAGAAAGTTGGAAAAGACAGAATAACAAAAAAAAAAAAAGAGACCAAATGTTCTCGTCCACCCTCCTTTCCTCTTCCTTTTACTTGCATCAAATTGATATCAACTGAAAACACACTTCTCCACTCTATACCTGCCACTGATTGCAGTCCCATGTTAAGCTTTTTGAGTTTTAGACTGGATTGTTTTTATAATTATTAGTATTAAACATAAATTCTTCCATTCCTTTGGAACCTCACACTATTACTAGATTTGTATTACTTTGGTCAAATTGAATGGATCACAGCTATGTTGGGTTGATAGATGACACATTTAAGAGGTTTTCAACTGTGTAAAAAAACAAAAAGCAAAAATAAAATTGAAAAAAATCAAGATCTGTTCTCCTATAGTGTTGTAGCAGGAGCACGTTCGTGCGAGTGTATGGGCCAAGTCACGGAAGGAAGCTTGTAAATATGCCTGTGTACCTTTATCGTTTCTTCACGCTCAGTCGCTTGTAACTATATTATTATGACTGAGACGAGACACCACAGAGAAAGTTTTAATCTGCTTTGTCATTGCCTACAAGTCAACTGTATTGTTCATCTGTGGTCATGGAAACTGATCAATAAATAAAACAAAGTGCGATAAGCTTGGCTCCTTTTCTTTCATGAGATGCAAATTGCTTTTTTTAGTAATCACATAATCGTTGACATAGCTGCGGGCTTCATTCTATCAGTTGGATTTAAAATATAAAAATTCAAATACTATCATTACTATACTGTATTGATCTTACCTCGTTACTGAACGCAATGGAACTATTTAAAGTCTGTTTTTCCCCTTTTACAGAGCATATGGACATGTCTTGCCAGTTGCCTGAACAGTGTGAAAAATAAGTAGTGAGGTGACATACTAACCTTACATCATAAAAGGTATGAGCATAAAAACAACTGACTCAACAGCCGTAGCTATGATACTGTGTCATGTAAAACACTTTTTATACAGTGACCTGTGAGAATCGTATTTTATTTCTTAGTTAAATTCTAACCTGTACCTCAATACAGGTATTGAAAATCTTAAAAAAAAAAAAAAAAAAAAACTTCCTTGTGGTTTCTTTATTATAAAAGAATTGTTATGCCCATTTTTGAACAGTAGATGGCAGCATAGCACATAATAAAAAAAGGCCAAACACACTGTACACTGATATTCAGCTTTCAAAGATATTAGTGCAAACTGTTTTGCCATACCTCTATGAACATTTTTTTGCTTTTCTCAAAAAGGCATTTAAAAACTTTATAGGACTATTGTTCCAAAGAACTGAAATGCAACTGTTAACACAACCACATTTGTTTGTGACACTGAATGACGACATTCGGAAGACTGAATTTAGAAACAAAGAAAATGTATAAGAAATGACAAAGCTGACACTCAGTGAACTGCTCTGTGAGGTCAACCGTCAAATCCTTCAGGCGTGTTTGATGTCAGGTGATAGTGTCAAAGGCAGATAACACACAGTAGGGTAAGGATCAGGTGCTTCTGATGAGTCACCCAGATCCCGCAGCTCCTGTGAATTAACTGCCGCTGAAAGCCGCCACAAGTGGATTAATAGTTTACTGGGATGCAGAGAGGTGCAAAAAGAAACACACAATCAGAGGGCCAGTCTCGTGATAGTTAATACACACTACTATGATGTCCCCTTTAGCTGGATAGAAACATTTTGGACGTGTCTGCCGCTGAATAATTTGGCTCTGAATTAGACAAAACACAGGATAAACCGCTGCTACTGATTTCTGCTTTTCTTTAGCTCGGTATTATAGCTGCATCTTCTCGACTGCATCGCATCTTTCTTTTATTTCAGAGAGGATTAAGTGCCGAGTACGGACCCCAGCTTTCTTCTCGTTTCCCCTACTTGTGGGGTAGCTGAAGACTGGTCTGCTTGGACAGGACATATCAAGTGTGGCTTACAGGGAATTAGATCTGGAGCTCCAACTTAGAAGGGAATGCCCCAGATGAGCACAGAGACATACTGTGTACTGTATATCATGTTATACTGCATTTGTCCTTCTATTTTTGGTGAACTAGATTGTACAGCCCCCCCCCCCCCATTTCCACACAGTTGCCATCTGCGGATTTACCAAGGGTTCAGCTGAAAGTGTTGTTAACAACGGCATTAAGTATCGCAATTTTTTTTTTCAGACTGTAGCTCTACCTGTGGCCCTGAATATGAACAAGGATAGAAGGGCAATAAATGAATGATAAACACAGAAGTTTAACCGTAAAGTATAAATCTCAACAAAAATTCTTAGAGGGCTTTTTGTAACACAAATACCACAAAATGCATTTATTTATATATATATATATATATATATATATATATATATATATATATATATATATATATTTATTTATTTATATATTTATATATTTATATATATATTTTTTATTTTAAATATATATATATATAGTAAAATTGGCTCCCACCGACCTTTACTCTAGTAGACAAAGTAAATATTGAAGTCCTCAGGCAGCACAGAACGGCTGAACATAGAGGCTGTTGGAGCACCAATTGCTCCTGCTACTGATATAAGGAAAACTATGGGGAGAGGGAGAAAAAGATGGAGTAAGAGCCTTTGTGTGTGTGTGTGTGTGTGTGTGTGTGTGTGTGTGTGTGTGTGTGTGTGTGTGTGTGTGTGTGTGTCCCATGCCAGTAAACCCACCTGTTCAGACGGGATTTTAAAGTTTAATGACCTACAGTCTCTCGCTTAGGCTCGTTTTTTTTTTTTTTTTTTTTTGTTTGGTTTTTTTTGCCAGTGGCTTTATTTTAATGTTTTATCTTTGATACATAAATCTGTACTAAGAAAGTAAGAAATCAAGGTACTGATAGTAGTTTTCGGTGATGATTATAACACATGCTTATTTATGTCTGTAATGTATAAGTTTAAGCATTTGAAATATTCGTGGAAATCGATTACAGACATTATAATGTCTTGTCAAATATTTTACAAAATTCACATTTCATTTACGACACAAATTTTACCTCTATTTCAGCAAACAACTGTAACATTTCTAATAAGAACAATGCTGGAAATAAAATGGATGCGAGGAAAACTAGAAGCAGAGAAAATCAAAAAATAAGCTACGCAGAAAACAAAAGCAAATCACACAAGGGTCTCTGCCTCAGTTTGTCAGATTTTCCTGACCGAGTCAGGACAGGTGTGGAGTCTGTGGTAAAGCGGAGAGAAGGACAGAAGAAGTGGGTGGAGGTAAGCGGCGCTAAATAGGCTGGGTACCGTTGTGGGGCAGAGTGAGGCTTGTAGCGAATGACAAAAGGGGAAGACGGAGATGGTAAAGATACTGTAGGTGACGCTCCGGGGTGAACAGGGTTTAACAAGCGTAACAGGATTGACGGCAAAGTCGTCCTAAAGCTCCAAAGACAGAAATCTCAACAAGTGGATGTGACATTTAGCTTTTAAATCTGGATGAGATGAGATGGAATCCAGTAGATGGCTTGATAACTCTGAAAAATTAACCCTGAAATAATTTCTAACTTTACGGGCATTAAAATTGTTTGCTGCTTTGTGTGAAAGCTGGATGTTTTATTGCAAAGGAAATGATCGATGGGGAACCTCTTGAGGAAATAAAATTCAAATGAGTTGATTAATGGCCATCATCAGACTATGGAGAACTGCAATATGGGCCTCAGCTGCGATTGACATTGACAAAAGAGATGAATGTAGTAACAACGGGGCCCTAAAGCTTAAAGACAAAGTACCGTTAGTCATCATTGATGGCAAAAGGCCCCATTTATATTGCCTTAAAATCTCCCCCATGTATCACTGCCACTTTGAACTTTGAAATGACATTACACCTAAAACAAACAGCCAGAGATTTTAGAGCTTTTAGAATATGTCTGTCCCAGATCTCACTGATAGGACAGAATTTCTGATGAGATGAAGAGGTCTTTGTCCGGGACCCGGCAAAAGAGCTGAAACACGCGATGAGAAAGGCAAGCCAAGAGAGAGAGAGAAAAAAAAGGATTTACTGTATCACCAGTACACGTTAACAGCTGTATCAGTTAGTCTCAGTTCAGAGAGGGGAAGATTTCCGACAGCTGGTGTGTGTGAGTGTGCGCGTGCGTGCGCGTGTGCGTGTCAGGGGGAACTGGGTGTGGAGCTTTGACCAAGGGCACAGGACAGAAAGACGGGAGTGTGGTGTGCTGACTGGAAATTCCCCAGACTCTTTCTGTCTGTAAAACAAAAGACAATAGCCAAGATTTGATTTGGGGGTGATAATAACTCATAACATTAACAACCATCACTGTCGAGTACCCCCCCCCCCAAATCGCTGATCGCTGGTTAAATTTCAAACACCAAACACCAGCATTTGTTCTAAATCAGTGTGTGGCAGCGTGACAAAGAAAAATAAATTCCTTCGTCCACACCTAAACACCATTTTAGAATTTAATTCATTTTTTCTTACCCACTGTCATTGTAAAATTCTGTTATTTTACTTGTCTTGTATTATACATTTAAATCTCTATCTATAGATATCGATATACTGTCATGTTATAACAGTCTGGTAAAGTTATGTGGCCTTTACTGGACTGTTTCCTGTTTTGTTTTGCTTGTATGATGCAAATATATGATGCAATATATGACACAGTTGTGTAGTGATTATGTAGGTCTGCTAAAAACATCAATTGAAAAAAAAAAAAAAAAGATTTCATTCTGTTATTTTTGACTAGGCAGGCAAAAAAAAAATGTATCTAGTGAGATGAGGCTACAGCAAGGAAAACATTACAGCAGCACCACAGCAACTTGTATCTCCAAATATAACATTAGTAATGAGTGAATCTCAACTAAAAGCTGAGCCACATGACCTCACTATTTACAGTTTGGAGCGTTTGTTTACTTCCTGACCTCAGGTCGCTTGACAAGTGTCATAAAAAAAAACATTAAAAAAACACAAGACAACAGGTGAACTAAGGATAAACAATGTATATCATATGTTATATGATCTATAACATATCGCATCTTTCTCTTGTCTTCACTTTTTTCATTGTGAAAAAGGTCTCAGCTAAAAACGTGGTCAATTACAAAACGGGGACCCTCGTCGTCACGGTGCTCCGAGAGTAAACCTGGACAAGAGGGGACCTCGATCTGGGGCTGTAAACAGTGTTTTATAAAGAAGACAACGCAGACGACGGGGCCGACTAAATAAACAGGCGGCAGGGGTGGAGAGGGAGGGGTGCGGAGAAAAGTGCGCTGAACTACTCAGCAACAGCCACTCAAGTCGTGACGTGTTCTCGGTGCTTCCTGCAGCGCTTTAACCCGGGTCCTAGAGACAGCACTTGAGCTTTCTATTCGCTACTTGGCGCTGTTGCTATGGGCCTGTGCATGGCGAGCCGTGCGCGTTTGCGTCGTGCATGGGAAAACAGGTTTTTTTTTTTTTTTTTTGTGTTGTTGCGTGTGCTGAGTTTGGGATTGGGGCGGAAAGTGTCAGGAGCGGGGCGACGAGCCCGCATCGACAGTGGAGCATAGTGAAACCCGGTTCGGTTTTGTTGTTGTTGTTGTTGTTACGGTTCTTGTTGTGGCGGTGGCGGTGTACGCTGATGTTGTTTACCATCTCCATTCTTCACAACAACTATCATAGGATAACATATGGCTCCCTCTGTGTCTGAAAAAGTGACCTCGTTGAACTTAATGGCATTAATCTCATATGACATCACTGTACAGTTCCATTAACGAGTTTTATGGTGCGTATGCTCCTCGGTGTAAGTTCATTTGGACTTTTATCAGTTCTATGGTTCTACACATCTATAATGCCCGTGTGAACCATCAATATAGCTAATTTATGACAAAATAATCTTTCAAAGGCTATATTTATATCTGTAATGTGATATTATAGGTCTACAAGTGCGGCTTCTATGGTAAAACTAACATTTCAATACTCACCTATTAGTGATTCCCTTAATCATCTACATATCTATAAACACTACGGTACTGATTAGTAAGTTTGTAGTGACTTAATCGCTTCTATGGTGTCTCAATGCTTTAATGTTTGGGACAACCCCATAAATGGTAAATTTATTTTGACAATATAGTATTTATATATTGGCAAATATGACACGGTGGGGACTAAAGTTGGTCTATAAATACGAATTATGCCATTTGAAATCTAACATTTAAATTGTCTATACCTTATATATATATATATATATATATATATTTTATAAACACCATATGCATAGCATGTCTGCTCAATGGTGTTTTTTTTAATGTATATCAGCTATAATCTCTCAGAACATGCCTATGAAATTATTGTTTTGGTGTTATGTGTCAGCCTATATTGTTCTTGTAAGATTCAACCTTGTTTTATAGTGATTTGCAATAAATAATAAATTAAAAAAAAGAGCCAAATATATCAGTAGTTAACTGATAAAATAAAAAAGATAAGAGACCTGTCAGAGAATAACATTGAATAGAAGTTTTTTTTTTTTTTTTTTTTTTTTTAAAGGCGGACTAATGGAGAATTCTGCTGAATTTCATCAGTAACAACTGAAAATATAACCGGACATGGGGGGGCAGTCTGCTGTTGGATCCCACCCAGCAGCTTCGCAGACGCTCCACCGGCCGGGCGTGTTTTCGTATCTCGCGGAGCTGCAGCAGAGCGCGCGGTATGAAATGATTGAGAACATGACACCGCCGTGCATGCGTGCTTGGAGTGTGTGGCATAGTACAAATACCTGACGAATAAAAGACATCTGTCCTCCAGGAACACACCATCCCGGTGGAAAACTGTCATCTCCAGACCGTTATTTTTTTTTTTTTTTGTCCCCCCTCGTGGATTATTTTGGTAAAGGAGGTGTGTAATGTCAGGTGCTACCGACAAACTTTAGTCGAGCACCTCTAAACCAAATCCAGGTGAAAACGAGCGGGTGGCAACAGATTTAATAAAAGCGCCACGAGCAAATAATTAGTAAATAGATACATAAAACTTTTTTTTTTTTTTTTTTTTAAATAAAAACATAATTGAACAATTCATGAGAAAATCGATTCAGCCTTTGTTTTCCGGAAACGAACAATTCTTCGACATTAGTTATCCATCCATGCATATATGTATATTTTTAGATTTTTGTTAGAGCCAACACTGTTTAATAAAACATGTTCTGATTCTGCTGGTGTTATCCCCAGCTAGAAATTGGTTGCCAAGCATTGCATCATTCCTTTCATGTGACTCCCATACGCCCCAAATTCGTCCTGGCCGTCTTATGACTGCATCACAATTGCTGCTCGTACAAACTATACAGGCTAGAGTGAGAACAACCAGCTCAGACGACGGCAGACTACCCGCCTCGGTGCTGATTTGGGGTCACGCCATTGGATGTCGTCAAGGAGAAGATCTTAACTCCGCCATCACGATTGGACCCCTGGAACGTCAGTCTTCGCGGCTTTGAAGTTCGGTTGTGATGAATCTACTTTCCCATGCATAGTTCGGTTGGCCGCTCCCTCAATATAAACACCGCCGGGAGTTTCCGAAAAATCACATTCAGACGTCAAGACTGAACAATGGTTAACATGAGCTATCGCCAATTTTTACTAAACTATCCACATTCGAGTTCAAGACAGTCGAGAAGGCGAGCGAATAAAAGAAAAAGGGTAAGTGTAGGTTCGTGTTAATAGTTCTGGCTGGCAGTTGGTCGATGTTTTTCGGTGTTTCACGGAGTAGCGGGTACTTAACTTGAAGTGGTGCGGTGTACTGGAAAGAAAAAAAAAATGCATGTTTTTGGCAGATATCCCGGTGCCATTTTTAGAATAGCAGTTGTCTTAATCAATCACAATTTACATCGAGTGGTTTTTATGTGATGTCTGCTTCGTTTACCAAATTGTTACGCTCATATGGACTGGTCGCTAGCAAGTTTTGAGGTTCTGACTGCTGAAGAGTGCCACACGTTTTAGAAATAATTTTGTGCATTTTGCAGCTACGACATCCAGTTCTTGGCTTTTTAGGGTGACATGTTATTTGAACATGTTCACCAGATTTAATTCTAATCCGTGTTTGGCGTCTGACAGTAACTGGTGGGGCTGCTGACTCGGAACTGAATGGCTTTTGTTTTTGACAGCTGTAGTTGTTTTTCCACACTTTCACACAAACCCGTTCGGAGTGAACGTTTACCGCTGAATGAATATATGTTTATATTACCCCCCCAAAAAAAAAAACCCACTATTTTCTTTTCAGTGTTGTTTCCTTTTGTGTCGCCCAGTCTTCCTGCTGGACTTACATTTCCATGACGTAATTGTCTTGGCTTAGAGTGGACATGTAGCCCCACTTAAAAAAAAAAAAAAAAATTCAAATATAAAAAAATTTATAAAATATTATATATATATACATATATTATCGGAATATAACATTTTTCTAAGAAAATTAATAATCTGTACTCTTTATTTACCAAAGTTTTAGTGACTGTATGGTCACTCTCAAACGGGAAGTTTTGTGGATTTCAGAGGATTTTTGTATTATCACTTTCTAACGTAATAATTCACATCACTGCCAACGCTACATCATCTATGTAAGGACAGTTTTAATTTTTTTTCAACATCACAGGGGTAAGGCAGAAATCCTTATTTGTATGAAATGTTTCAGCTACAAGCATTGTCTACAATAATCATAGTAATAATGATTGCTTCTGTTTAGTGTTTTTGGTGTCTTTTATTCTGGACAGCGATAAACAATTAATAAAAGCAGCAGATGCGACTGTCAGACCTGGAGAGATCAATATTAGGATTTACTCGTCGGTTTTAACCACTTGTTTATCGATCCCAACGTGTTTTGAGGACCAGTGAAAGCAGGGGGCGCAGTAGAGAACATTTTGGTCTTTGTTTACAAGACTTAAGTGACAGGAATTCTATTTTCTCCATCCTTATCGGATCATTTTAACAATTACTGACAATGTCATTGTTTTATCATCATTTTATTTTTCCATTATTTTCCAAAGCAGCTATTAAATGTTTAATTTGAAGTGTCTTTTGTTTCCAAACCAAGCTTGGTCCGTATTTGTGCAAATTGTATTTGTGATTCTGAAATCTCAGCAAATTTCAGCTTTCAGAAGATACATTTTGCACATTTTTAAGACTAACCTATCAAATACCTTTTTTTTTTTTTTTTTTCTCCTCCTCTCAGAATTGTTGGGACAAGCTATCTCCAACAAATTGGCAGACTTGATTAACAGAGACTTTCTAAAAGGTAAATTGGTGTTCTCATATTTCACATTCTGAATGTACCTGTTTGTGAATTTCAGATTTTGGTTTAATAAAATTGTCCATTTTAATGTTAACTTTGTCATGGGAATCTGGTTATTGAAATTTTTTTTTATACATATTTTTGAATCTTCAAATTCCTCTATCAGCAATTTTAGTGCAGTACAGTTATTTACTCACTTAGTGTCACTGTTATTCCAAATCACAATTAAGTGGATTACACAATATACTGCACTTTGTTCTGGTTTGTTTTATCATGGGCTAAATAATTATACAGATGAAGGCTTCTTGCAGCATTTTCAGTTATGATACACACACCATCCTTCATCCCTGCATACCTACAAAACATAACTAAACCGTTTGCAACACAGTGATGACTAAAATGAAGAAGGCAGGGTTATTGGGATGTAAATTTACTCTGCCCTCTCCCCTTCATTTTTCTAATTTTCCCAACCCTTCTGTGTCTGATGGGTGCCCCCCTCAGGTCCAGTGTGAACCGTGTGGCCGAGTATCTGTGCGTTGCGACTGATTGGCGAGATGACTGCCGAGTGGCTACACCTGCCCCCGCCGTACCCCCCTGGTGTGGGGCCGTTGTGTGGTGCAGAGTTGGAGGCGTGGTATGAGGACCTGCAGGATATTCTGGGCTCTGACACGGGAGGGGCAAAACTGGCACGTGCCCCCACATGCACCGAGGTCAGTAGCTTGAAGAGCGAAATGGCTTTCACACCGACGATGAGCGTGAGCGTTTCTGTCCATTGTGTTTTCGTTAATATTTCTTTTTTTAAGTTCCGCTTTACTGTCTTGCAGGGGGGGAGGGTCAATTCGCATACTAGGTGACGTGAAATTTACTTATACTGCAATATTTGATGTTTTAACAGGAGTTGAAATTTCCATTTTTTGCTTACAGAAGGAGCCGGAGTTTCTGGATGTTCTGGAGAGTTGTTCTCTGACATGGCTGACGGACGGAAGCCAGACGTGGGGCGAAGGTGTCCAGAGGGCAACAGAGGAGATCCACAACACCCAGCCTCTGCATCACACCTCATCGTCATCCTCCTCCTCTTCCTCCTCCTGCATGAGTCCAGCTGTTGCAGAAGAGCGGCAGGCAGAGGCTGAGAGTGGGAGAAGTGGAGATAGCTCGGCAGGAGGTGGCAGTGACCTGCTGCCTCCAGAGTTCTTTGAGTTGCTGAGTGAAGGAGGAGTGGGAATGGTGGATGCAAGCGGAGCGGTGATCAGCGGTGGCTATTATTACCACCACCATCAACACCACCAGGCTAATAATGACCATCCTGCATCTCCTTCAGCCAGTGAGGAGGAACTGCCCTGTGTCCCCGATTCTCCATCCTGCTCCTCCTCAGCCTCCCAGTCGCCATCTCAAAATTGTTCTTCTCCCTCCTCGCCTGTCTCTTCACCTTCAGTCTATCCATCCTCCCGCTTGGGAAAACGCAAGAGGACCACCAGCGAGAAAGCCAACGGTGCCTTGTCCTCTTTCGCCTCCTCCACACAGCGCACATCCTCATCTTACTCGTCTGCCAAAAAGAGTCGCAAAGAAAGAGAGCAAGAGAACGAGAGGAAGGTACAGGAGCTGACAGAGCAGAACGAGCGCTTGAAAGCGGAGATTGAAAGGCTGGGAGAGGAGGTACAGAGGACACGTAGAGCCCTGATAGAGAGACTAGTCAACACCAGGAAATGAGGATAAAAAAGACAGGATGTTAGACAGGAATAGAAGATGACAGGTCCTACAGAATTTGGAATAAGCAGTGGTAGGGAAAGGTGTAACATGGTTGGCATTAATGCCTCTTATACATGAAAGGATGGAAACCAAAGATATAATTTATAAGAGAGGATTTTTGGAAAAGGAGAGAGCTAAAGATGGAAAGAAGAAGGAAAGTGATGAAAGTCAATACAAGAAAAGTCACAGAGAGAAAGGACTGCAACAGCATTGCGGCAAATAAAAAGACACAGCATGTGTAAAGGAAAAGGAAGAACAGACAGCTCTAAGGAATGTTTGTCATTTTTAAGAATGCTTAACACAAAGTTTCATCACAGAGGGTGGTAGAAATAAGAGTTATGAGCATTTGATGATTTGTATGTAGGACAGAAAGGAACTTAATTCAGAGTGCACTTCATTGTCATCTGTTCCCACCATTTTGCAATAAATTGTAACTCCTACTTAAAGGGCTGCAATCTGGCTAGCAGAGATTATTTGCCCCAATTTGTGGAGAGTTTAGGAGCTCAGGAAAAGTTTGAAAGTGCCCAGTGCAGTGTGAGTATGAGAGAATGATTTTTTTTTTTTTTTCTTTTTTGGGAGAGAATTCACACCCTTTCTTACTTTTATAACCCATGGCTTGTGTGTATGTGTATTTACATAATCCAAGTAGGACCCGGCTATACTTTCTATGCTGACCTTTTCTATCAGTATGGGAATTCGTGGTAGAATTATTAAGTTGTTCTACCCTGATTTGCTATTTTTATACAACGCTGTAATGTATACAATTGTACTGTAAAGGCTTGTACTGTAATATTCCAACATATCCACAGTTATTTTCTCATCGTAGTCACATAGATTGTTAATCGTAGAATAATATGCATGGCTTTTATCACTAATTGCATCAAAAACATGTATTTTACCATACCATTTATTTTATCCTTCATTGTAACCCCCAATTTGCAATAAAAAAAAGAGAAAATTTGCAATTTTTTGTGTCATGTAATACATTTATTTTTTTGCCTTGTTAATGAGATGTGTATGAATGATTGTTTTTGGAGAAAATTGTGTAAACTAAGGGTAACTGAGAAAGGGGGAGTTTACAGACAGTTTTTATCTTATTTTCAGGATCTAAAAAGGCCATTTGTAGCAAATGGCAAAAAAAAAAAAAAAAAAAATTCCAGAGGATATAAAAAACATCTTTAAATGCGCAACACACCTTCCAATGCTAATATCATATGCTGACTTTATCACAGGCAGAGTATAAAATCAGTTTCTTTTGGTGTAGGGATTTGGAAAAATCCCTCCATTCTGTAGCTGTATTCATTTGACTCTCTCTTTGTGTGTTTTCATTTCCCTGTCGGTGTATCCAGCATTTCATTAGTCCTCAGTGCCAATACCACATTGTCTTAGATCCTGTCACGGCTTTGCCTTAAGCCAATACCCTCATCTCTCTCTCTTAGTGTACATCTTGTTCCCATTCTCCACCATCATGCCTCAAACCATTCTACTCTTCCCTTCCTCTGACTAACCTCCATCATTTTGTTTTTCCCTTTTTTTGTCTCACTTCTTCTTGCTCTTCTGAGGTGCAGACTCAGGGCTCTTCCCCTCAGCCACAGCCAGCTGTTTCTTAAGGTCCAACAGCTTGGCCACCTCTGCTGTGATCACGGCCTTTTCTGCCTTCTGGGCTTTGAGGGCTCGCACCTTGTCCCCCTGTGATAGAAAAATTACAGGGTATAATTTATTTCTCACACTTAAATCCGATTTGATTAAAATACTGAAGCTAATATGGATAAACAGATTGGCAGCTTTCTTGTAGAACAGGAAACAATTAACTGAAACAGCGGTTTGTGAGTTGGTAATTACAGGCATCTGTCTGAGTTTGGAAATACTGAGTTAAACAAAAGATTCCTGAATATTTCATCGCTGTATTTACTGTAGAAAATATATACTGTAAAATTCAAAGATTATTAATTTGTACATAAAACAATTATGATTAATGAATTACAAATTTACGCATTACAAGATAATTTTCCAACTAGAAATACTGATTAAATGTAGCTTCTAAAATGAACCGTTATTTATTTCTGTGGTCAGTAGTTTGTTGCGTGCGTAATCTGATTTTTTTGAGCGGCTTTTTCGTTCATCACGAGAGATGGCATCCGCTGTTTTATCCGGTTATAAGGATGGCGATTTTAATAAAAAGCAAGGTATTTAAAAATACTCTAAATGAAAACAATGTAACTTACCCAGTGCTGTTATAATAACAAAATTATTAATTCCAAAATGCCTTAAAATGTAAGAATTAGGTTTGCAGTTGATAGATGAGCAGTCTGTTGCAACCAGCCAGCAATCTCAATCTCACCTGCTCAGTCACAGCCTGAGTGAGCTGCCTGGCTTTTTCTGGGTCCACTCCGTTCACCGTCGCCACCTCAGCAGCAGGAGCAGCAGTATCTGGAACAGCGGCAGGTTGAGCGCTGGCAGCATTCTGAGCTGTTGTCTGAGGGCGGAAACAGACACATGAAGACGCTTGAATCTGAGACGATTTGGTGCGTATTATTTGTAGAAATGATTTACTCATTTCAGACAATAACGCTCATCACTCAAAATGTCGACGGGATTTTATGAGTCAGGATGTGTGAATGGGAAATGAATCACACTGGACACACGGATGAGTAAAAACTCAAAACATGAGGACATTAGATGAGCTGCTAGTGTTAGTGACACAGCAGCACCAGTGTGGACAAAATACCGCTCAATACCTTCTTTTTAGGCGGTTCATCTTCAGGCTAGAGTCAGGCGGTTGAGAAGAAGGTTCAGAGAGGGATTATTTTTTATCTATATGATGGATGCTTGATACATAATTTAAAAATTTATAGTATTTGCTCTGTATTGTGTTTGAAAAGACAGATACTCAAATAAAGTACAAATTCGTATGGCTTTCGGCATTTTGACAGGGGCCTGATGCATTATCGATTCTTTCTTATTTCATTATTCATAAATAGTCAACCTATATTACTACAAGACCTGACTGAACTCATGCACAGACCATTAGGCATCATAAACATCAAATACCTGCTGTCCACCAAATCTCTTCTTCAAAGCCTCGATCTGGTCCACTTCCAGTTTCTGGAACAAGGGACTGACCTGGGAAATAAAAAAAAAGTTAAAAAAAAAGGTTGGCAGGTGGAATAAAAGGTAGAAATTCAAAAAAAAAAAAAAAAAAAAAAAAATCTACGCACAAAAATTTAAAGAAAAATCTGCAATTTGGATTCAGCCCAAGGGCAGTGTAGCTGGAAGATTTAACTTGGAGCCTCTGTTCTCATCTTTGAACAAAAAAGGATTATGCAAGTAAGTAAGTAGACAACTATGTATGAGAAATTTGCAGTTTCGATCATGATCGCCTTTCTCCAAGGCAGGATTACACTGATGATGAATGATCGGAGAGGTTATGTGCACATAAGCATTGTGTAGTGTTGGTGTGACATTAGAATAGTTTCGTTTGCGGCTCCTTGTCTGCAGACCTCAGTCACGAATCACGATATCCTTGGAGACCGAATGCAGCGTTGGCCGGCTGTGGCAGACACCAGAGGCCCACACATTTAGGCCTGAAGGGACTAGTGGCCTTAGAGAAGCTTGGTTTTCGACGGCTGGGGCCTAGAAACACAGTCTAGGCTATTTATTCTTAAGTGTGTGTATGTGTGTTCACACGACTACAATGTCCTCCAGAGTACTGAAGTACTGACAGACTGTTGCATCCTAATTGTATCACCCAGCATCAACATGCTGGATGTTCCACAGTTTTGTGTGTCTGCACATGTATGAACTGTTGGTGTACTGTTTTCAGGTCATACTCACAGTGCCGATGTGGTGGCCTGCTCTCAGGGTACAAACAAATGAGCCAGTGCCTTGTAGCATGGTATTGATGCAGGACGGTGGGGCGTTGAGCTGATCCCTGATGGTTTGGCTGACCGTTGGCATGTAAGGCAACAGCATCACTGACAGCAAGCAGGCGATATTCACAGAGACCCCTGTCACTGTGCCCGCACGCTGCCTGAACGGGACAAACAGAAAAGAATGAGTCGGTCAGTCGGACCGATCATGAATCTAAATCCTTAAATTATTCTCACAATGGACAAAAGTTTTCATTATCGGTCAGATTTCATTTTCCTGTGTTCAGAGATACATAATTATGAATGAATGAGTAATTTTTCAAAAGGTATATGGTTAATCTTTGCTGTAATATAGAATGATAATTTTCACAGACAGCTAACAAAGAGCAACATTGAGCTCCATCTACTTTGTATGGAATTACACAGAGAGAGATGGAGTTTGCTGGTCAAGGCCATCTCACCTTTCTGTGTCTCCTCCCTTGATCTTTTTCCAGGGTTCATTGACCTGAATGTACTGGTTGCCATGGCGAGAGATGTTCAGGATGTGTTTCAGAGCATCACGGATTCTGGTGAAACAATTGATGATAGCGGACCAAGGTTAATCTTGATTTAAGGTAGTTGTGCAAACAAAACCCATGATATAGAACCCACTTAAGTCCAAGAATGGTTTTTCTACCAATGTTTTACCTTTGGTGTTGAGATACCTGAAGATGATACAACGGACAATTTAAAACTAGGCACATAAAACTAAACTACCAATGTACGTATGCCTTTTATAATTTTAATAATTTTAAAATCACTGAATATAGCTAATGAAAGACAAGCGGAATTTTATTTCTTAAAAGTCATTTCAATCAAACTGATAAATTTCCCTCTAAATCCCAACATCATCCCTCTATCACTGCTTCTGATTGGTATGTGATTCCTGGTCTTACTTGACTTTGTCCATGAGCTGGATGTACTGCTGCAGCTCCCAGCCCACCAGAGCCAGGAGCCTCTTATCTTCTTGCTGTAGCTCCATCGCAGGTACATAGCCCTCAAAGAATTTAGTGACAAACATGCCACCTCTAGAGGAGAGAGGGAGAGAGGTTTGAATTAAAAAAAAAAAGGGTCAGGGAAAAATGTGTGAACAGTGAGAGAAAGGCAGCAAGAGTAAGAGAGAGCAAAACGAGGAAAGAGCATGTTACTTGACTTGCTAATTGTTTATAAATTATAGATTTTGTTGCCACATGTAATACAGTGCTCTGCTAGTGTAAACTAACACAACAGTGTGCTGCATTGTGCCTCTTCACAGCTCCTTCATCGCCTTTATATTGTAGCCAGTAATTTTTGAAATGAGTTTTATGTGTACAACAGGAGGATGTTCATAGTGAGGATGTTTTGGTCATTTCTGATGCCACAAACTGTTGTATACTTTACACATTCCTCAGCCTCTGAGGAAGGTTTGCAAGGCCAAAATGCTTTGACTGACGGATTTACACTGAACTCTGATTCTGATGTCTGAGCATGAACTTAATGTGACCTGCATTCTTAGTTTGTTTTTGGTCCCTGGGGTTTTTTCCATCCTAGGAAAATAAATAACAATATTCTTATTGTTAAAATGACTGAATCATCTGAATCAATAAAGTTATTTTTGCTGCTGGTAAATCTTAAGTAAGGTTATACCCATATCGGTTTGAGGAGCTGATTTGTTAAATTGTCAACAAAATGTTTCGACTGAACAGCAAATACCTGGAACACCCCAGCCCTGGATTGTTTATGAATTTGAAAGAGCAGGGAATAGGATGGACACACTGTCGCTAATGATGTAGTGATTTAGTGACTGGATCCAGACAAGGACAGACTTTCTTTTCTGAAGCAGAATACTTTCTACCTCCAACACCTTAGGCTGGATGCAGTGTACAAGATATTTTTGAACCAATTAGGCATCAACGTTGCTGCCCGAGACCAATTTTGAAGATCAAGGTACTTTGAAAAAAAGCTGCTGAGAAAAATCTTTGATGTGGGATTTAACCCTGATCTTTTAAAAATCATTTGAGGCGATGAAATTGGGGCTAAATTACGCCATCCCAAACAAATTTAGAAAACTAGGGTGAACCTCTTGTAATAGTTACTGCTCTATCAGACTTTTTTCAATGAGTACAACAATCTGAAAACTTAGTAATTGGACTGGATGACAGTTTTGCTGCATAAAGATGCGAGCAACTTCAGGTGGATTGCACCATTTTTTTTACGTCACTGGTGACTAATCTGAACTGATCGAAACAATTAAAATAGAAAGAAACAGCAACGCATAAAATTTCACAAAGTCAGGGAACAAGTATTTGTGTTAAACAAGCTATAAAGGAGATTACTGCAGGTTACCTTGTTACGTTCACTGGGGGAAGTCATTTTCTGAAATAGGTTTCTCACTGACAGAGTAAATTTGCATGTAGAAAGCAGGAATTCATTTCAAAACATATGACTATTATCAACCTGTTGATGAAGTTGCCCAAGTTGTTGAGCAGCTCAGAGTTGTTCTTCAGAGCCATGTCAGCCCAGGAGAAGGCTGAATCCTGTCCCTCCGGACGCACATACAGCAGGTAGAACCGCCACACGTCAGACGGGATGCCCGTGTCCTTTGCCATGTCTCCAAACACACCAACACCACGGCTCTTGGAGAATTTAGTGTCTTCGTAATTCAAATATTCTGTGGGAAAGTTAGAGCATAAGTTACTGTCAAAGCTGACTGTTAATTTCGTGAATGTGATCATTCATGATGCCTGTGTTGCATAACCGCAAAACAGAGTGAATGTGCATCAACTGTGAATCAACGGCTTAAGTCAGTCAGTCAAAATAGGTGGTGATTACCAGTGGCAACCAGGTGGCTGACCAGAGTGTAGTTGTCTTGAGCTCCCAGTAGGGAGCAGGGGAACACCACGCTGTGGAATGGCACATTGTCTTTGGCCATGAAGTTGTACAGCTCCACCTGGTGGCAGAGACACAACAATACACTGTGAGGATGACATCATATTGTATCATCATGAGATCATCCAGTTCAAAGAGGGCTTATAAGATCTCCCCCAACCCCCAACCCGCAACCCCACCCCCCCATCTCTCTCTCTCTCTGCAAATACAGGCCAACACACACACACACACACACACACACTAACAGGAGCTCAGTCCTGGGGTTTTAGATAGAGAGAGATGAGATGAGTGAGTGAGAGTGAAGAAGATACGTTTTTTTTTTTTTTTTAATCCGTAAGGTTTTAAGTGTTTTTAAATCAAGTTTCAGATAAATTAAGTGATAAGTAGCCAACCAGCATGTTTCCAGCTTGACATTTGTTACTGTATGTGTGGGAACTGGAGTGGTGTGAAATCTTAAAATATGAAACTCATATGTACACATGAAACGTCAAATGGTTCCACTTTTCGAAGCAGTATCTCAGAGGGGAGAAATCTAGAAGATCTGCACAGACCTACAGTATATTGCTTTCAACCCCATCTACTGTGTGTCTAAAACTGAACGTGCATTTTAGTCATAATCAAAGAGGTTATTTCCTCTGTTTCACATCAGGGTTATATAGGGCTAGGAATTGTCCATCGGTATGGCTCATAAATTCTAACAGCATGTGTGTTGGAGGTGTGGGCTGGGAGGAGATACCTGATCAGGGTTCTTCCACCACTTTTCCCATTCATCGGTGTAGTTGGCAGTAATGGACAGATAACCAATCGGGGCGTCAAACCACACGTAGAACACCTGCAGAAGCAGAAAGAGAGTCATGAGTGACAAAAGGATGCACTTTTTTTTTTTGCATTGCTCTGTGTTACAGAAATGAATTCTGGATGACATGAATCAAACTGAAAAAGGACACAAAGATTAGGAGGAATGAAAAAAAAAAACCTCAAGATGCAGAAGGACATGGATATAATCATTGAGTACAATAGCAAATGTGAAATCGAATGTCCTTATGAGTTAATGTGGGGGATAATGTTTTAGAGGTGTGCACTAAAAGAAATGGTCAGTGTTCAAGCATGTTTAGACATGCCAGACCTAGAAAGTCTCCAAGTGAGGCACAGGTGTGCTTTTAGGGAACACTGCAGTATCATCAGTCACCGCAGCATTTGTAAACAGTTAATGAAGTGCGCAGTCATTTTCAAGGCTGAACTAGGAACTTTACCTTAGATATTAAGTGTCTACATTTATTATCTTCTCAGCAGGTAATACAGCTGAACAGTAGGGCTTTATTAGGTTTCATTACAATGGTGTCAGCATTTTTTTCCCCACTGCGTGCAGAAACACCAAACTAAGAGCAAGCAAGTGCAGTCCAGCAGCAACATCTGTAGTGTGAAAAATTATGTTGTATATGACAATACCAGACCTTCTCTTTAAAGTCAGGGTGAGGCACTGGCGTTCCCCACTGCAGGTCCCTGGTGATGCAGCGAGGTTTGAGTCCATCTCTCAGCCAGGAGCGAGTGATCTGTTTGGCATTTGCAGTCCAGTCTCCTGTGCTGGTCGACTTCTCCAGCCACTGGCTCAACTGAGTCTCTAGCTACACGAGGGAAAGAGAGAGAATGAAAACAACGATCAAAACAACCTCATGTCTTACTCTAAAAAGAGTAAAGCCATTTATAGTGGTAAATGCCTTCCACAAGCTGTCTCAGTTTGAATGCTACATAACACATACTAAACTGGCTTACTCTGTCTCCATCCAAGTGGTCAAATAAATAAATAAATAAATAAATAAAATCACTGTCTAAACTGGAGAATGGACAACCAAAGCCATTACAATGCAGTGTGAACACCATACCTTTGGCAGGTCCAGGAAAAGATGTTTGGAGGAGCGGATGACTGGAGTTTGCTTGCAGACTTTACACTGGGGTTCCTGGAGGGGACAACAACGATCAACACTGAGTAGGTTAAATTCAAACTGATTTTTTCCCCCCGAATTTACAATTTAGAGGAGCAGGAATTTATTCCTTCCATGGAAATACAAACCATTTCAGGAGTTCCAGTGCAGCCCCAATGCTATATGAGCAGTAAATGAAGGGCTCTAAGTTTTTGCCTTTTTGATCAAAAGAGAAAGTCTGTATATGTAGATTCACAGTTCTATACTAAAGTGGAATGTACTTATACATGATGCATTTTACATATATGGTGAACATGGTGTCATAGACCCATGGATATGATTTTTCCCTTAATATATATTTAGAAGGAAAAATTAAAATGATGTTGCAGTTTTTCTACCACCACCATTCTCTTAATAGTCATCCGTGAGTATAATCACCAGAGACTGATCATAACATTCCTCCTCTTGCCCTTTATAATCACTTTAGATGTCCAGCCTGATCCTCCAAACTGACCCTGAGCTCCACAGCATTGATGAGCCGCCCACACTTGTCACACTGATCACCACGAGCTTCTGGGTAGCTGCAGTGAGGACAGTTGCCCTCTACGAAGCGGTCGGCCAGGAAACGCTGACAGTTCTCACAGCGCAGTTGCTCCACTGTGTCTTCCACCAGGAATCCATGCTTGTGGAGACGCCAGAAAATATCCTGGGCTATCCTGAGAAAAATAACAGAGGAATGAGATGGTTGAAAGATTCTTTTGGGGTTGAGTCTTTGATACAAGAGAAAAAGGTTAAAAGTCTACAAACGCAATGACAGTTGTCTAATGTGGGGACTGATCAGTCATTGAAACATGACCACATTTTGTCCTCCAACTCAGACTGATATTGCTCTTTACCATGTTGGCTAGAAAATGATGTAAACTTTCTGGGTCCATATCACAATATAGAAAACAGAGCAGTACACTAGAAACAGAAGATAAAGAGAAGAGAGTCTGTGTTTTTGATATAGTAAGAAAAATACAAAGTAAAATGGTACAAAAAACAAAGCTGATACTAATCTTTGGTTTTGGGTTGGTAAATCTAAAATGTAACCTTAAGATATCCAAAGCACTTTTCATGAATCACGTCAAAAGTCTTTAATCTGTGGGATGTTTCATTTTTAAAAGAACATGGTGCCTTTTATGTTGTACTCTATCAAAGCAAAAGGCCCAAAACAAGAGTTTTCATCTTTGTAATCCTTTTCAATGTACAAGCTCAAGGATTTAAGATTTTCTACTGAAGAAAAGTGCCTGTCTTTTGTTTCCTATTTCCACATCTAAGAAGGTAAACCCAGCAAACCCACCATCTTACAATATCCTATTTGAATATCTATATAAAACAAAAAAATAATCTGACAGCCATACAGTGATGAGAGCGCTGTACTGCTCACTGACAGTAAATCACACCAACTCCATTGCTTTCGTAGCTTCAATAGTTCCAAGAGCAACAGTCCATAACACTGAAAAAAACCAATTTCATCTCTAGACGTTGGTTACCTCATCCATATTATAAAATGGATAACTCTACTACAGGACGTCGAATGTTTTTTTTTCCTAGATTTACTCTGCCAATATCTTTCCTTTCAGCTAACTTTTCAAAAAAAAAGTTAAATTATGAAAAGTGATACCATTTCTTGAATAAATACATTACCAAACCACTTGACTTTCCAAATCTACCTTCACACACCGTTGATTTAGTTCACGTGTGTTATACACGTATTTGACTAATTTGTACGTGATGGTCAACTTACAGAAAAACTGTAGTTCCACACACGTTCCTCCTAAACTACAGAATAAAAACAAATGTCATTCAGTACAATTTCTTTTCTCTATTTGGTAAACCTCTGAAAAGTAAGCAATAACCTGCATTCCACAATCTTGGTCAATAATCTCTGAGATTAAGTAAAGATGAATTTATGGTTGCAAGGGCTATACGTCCACACCAGTACCTACTGCAAAATCATAGTAATCCTAGGTTATGTAATTTTATAGCGAGTGTATGGTAATCTTATAAGAAACATGTTTGCTCTTTCATACCAAAGCCAAACAGCATCAGAACCACATCCAACCCAGGTGAGGACCACGATGATGAAGTGAGCTCTGGATTATTATTGGAGACCTCTGTGTTAAGCCTTGTATTTAGCTTTGTTGTTTATCTTTGATTTTAACCTTGTTTTCAACTTCTCACATATCAGCAGATTAAAATTTTCCTACTGTTGCCCCTAAACAGGCCAACACAGCCTCCTTCCCTGCCTTCACTTACTCCGTCTGCTTCTCAGTTGTGGTTCTGCCAAAAAAGTCAAAGTCAATCTGGAACCAATCGTAGATGCTGGAGTGAATGGTGTGATACTTGTCGCAGATCTGCTGCGGTGTCAGGCCCTCCTCTCTGGCCTTGTTCTCTGTAGCTGTGCCGTACTCATCTGTGCCACACACAAACAGCAGGTTCCAGCCTCGCAGACGGCCATACCTTGAAGAAGATGATGGACAGTCGGAGTGAGTGCGACAAGAGATAAAACACAGAGATGATGAGCGAAAAACAGATGTGGAAAAGAAAAATAAGGAAATGGAGAAAGAAATTAAAAAGTGTAATGAGCCAAGGAAAGTTGAGGGTAGAGAGTTACAAAGTAAATAACAGAATAAGGTGAGTTGGAAAAAAAAAATGAGATAATGGATAAACTGTTGGTGAGGAAGAATATGATGAACAGCTTTCAGGCACATATGCCTGTATGTTTTTGGCTACATTAATCTAAAAAAGTGTTTGATGCAAGGGTCAATGTTTTCTTCACGATTATCTGTATTTTTCTAGAATCCGTGTACAAAGAAAAGACAAAAAATTCCCACCTGGAGAAGACATCAGCGCTGAGGACACAGCCAATAATGTTACCCAGGTGGGGGACATTGTTGACATAAGGCAAGGCACTGGTCAACAGGATGTTTCGATTGCCCTCCTGTGGCAAACTGATAGGGAAAAAAAAGAACTAAATTTTAATCAGATCCAGAAAGAGGATCTTAGGTGATGTGATTCCCACAATATTCTATAACATCCTAATCTACAACATGCGGTACACACACACACACACACACACACACACACACACACACACACACACACACACACACACACACACACACACACAAAACATCACTCTGAATGGAAGTATCTGCTTAATGTCTAGATTGGGAAATGGCACTTCTAAGTACTTACATGGGATGTTGTCTGTCTGTAGCTAGTGGGCTGGCATTCAAACTTTTGCCCCAGGTGAGAGCAGCAGCCTCCATCTCCTCTTCTGAAACCGCACGCTCTCCCTCTTCACACTAAACAAATATGAAGATATAGAGAACGCATTAACTGAAAATTAAACGGAAACCAACATGTACAATCCTGGTTGGAATCATTGGCACCCCTTAATTTTAAGTACAGAATTTACAATATGTTCAGATCGAAAAAAATAACAAAAAAACAAAAAACCTTTCATATAGTGACCGAAAATATACAAACAAAATGTACACAATTGTTGGCACCTTTGGATGAATTTAAATTAGTTCATCAAACAAATTAAAAAACAAATAAGACTCACCTGTCCTTAAATTTCAATGTTCACATGACCTGGATTAACCAATGAGAGATGGTTTTATTGCATAAAAAGGGGCTGATTGTTTCCAGGGTCCCTTTCACAATGGCGAAGACAAGAGAGCTTTCTAAGCTGTCTTCAAATCCCTATTTCAACAGTTTGTATTATTACCTAGACATTTCACAGTCATAAAACTGTTAAGATGCTTCCAGGAAATGAAGAGATTAAATAAGGGAGGTCTTTGAGGGTTGGTGCAGATTGTGGAAAAAACACCACATAAGATATCTAAAGAGCTTCAGGCTGACCTGGAGCAATATGGAGTCGTGGTTTCAGTCCGTACTATACGCCGCACACTAAACCAAGTAGGGCTCCATGGGTGAAGGCCAAGGGCGAAAGCCAAGGAGGACACCCTTTTTGAAAGAAGGGCACAAAATGACAAAACTAATGTTTGCAAAAACTTTCATAGATGAGCCATAGTCTTTCTGGGATAATGTTCTATGGACAGATGAAAGCAAAGTAGAGCTCTTTGGGGATGTACTGCATCAGTTTGTTTATAGGCAACGAAATGAAGCCCATAAGGAGAAGAACACCCTCCCTACAGTAAAACATGGTGGAGGCTGTGGGAATGCTTTACTGCCTCTGGTACTGGAGGCATTGAATGTATCAAAGGAATGATGAAATCAGAAGATCATCAAGGCATTTAAGAGCAAAATGTGTTCCCCAGTGTCAGAAAACTAGGTTTGAGGTGAAGGTCTTGGGTCTTTGAGCAGCACAAAAGAAGGGTTGAAAAGGAAAAGATGGACTGTTTTAAACTGGCCAGCAATGAGTCCTGACCTAAATCCCACTGACAACCTTTGTAAAGAGCTGAAATCTGCCATTGTAAAAGGATTCCTGCAACTTTAAAAGAGCTTGAACGCATAGCAATGGAAGAGTGGCAGAAACTACCAGCAGACAGTTGGAAGAAGCTTCTAGAAGGCTAAAAGAAACATTTAGAGGCTGTCATTGTCGACAAAGGTTCTGCAACCAAATATTAGCAAAGGCTGCCAATATTTGTGTCCGGGGTTTTGTGCTTGTATTGCTTGTATTATATCACTATTATGCAAGTTTATTTTTTATTTTTATTTTCTTTTGTTTGGTAACCTTGGACATTTTTTAATTTGCATTCATTTCTGAAGAGATTCTAAAGTCTGTACTTAAAATTCATGGGTGCCAATAATGTCAACCAGGACTGTTAGGCTGGTAATCTCTACAAGGGGTTATAAATGGCCTGAATGATACCTCCATGTCCTAAAAGTAATTTCAAATCTTGGATAGTTTGATCAACACACCCAAAAGTTTACTGACACTGTAAACAATCACTGTTTTTTTTACGATAATAATCTACTGACATTGGGGAATCAAAGTTTGACCATTACATCAAAATGATCTCCATTTCGACGTGATGCAGAAAAAGAAAAAAACAACAGGAGGCACTGCAGCATGTGCGTAAAATTGCTCTTGTGATCAGTGTCAGTGTATAAGCTCTAAAACTCTTTCAACAGTTATAGCTCCCAAATCAATGATGAACTGTAAACAGAACAATGTACTGTAAGTGTTTTCTTACATTCTCATCAAGAACCATCTGCTCATTAAACCACCCCATCAAAAACACAAAAAAGTAAGATTCTTTTTTTCCTTTTTTTTAAAAAATTGAATGTTTTACTGTTACAAAAACAAATTTAAAAAAAAAATCACCAGCTCCCACCTGACCTCTTGACCTTTAACCCAAAGGCACTTGGCAATCTGAGATCCCCAAATCCTGTAACCTCCTCTGACAAGGAGCCATAACTCCTGCTGCTAAATTTGACTGACACCTGTTCACATCAGGATAAAGAAATGGTGAGATAACCTCTACATGCTATATGTTCTATATCCTAACACAGGTGTTAATTTAGCTTTTATGGAGCCAGGTTAACTCTCACCCCTGAGAACCCTGCTTAGTTTAAGTGATGTGAATTCAAGTCTTGCAACCCTTCAAGTGCTTGAAATGTTTTCCTAAGAAGAAACACTGTAGTGCAGTAAAGACAGTAAAATGTTGAAAGGAAATCTGTGACAATATGT
Organism: Xiphias gladius; assembly: GCF_016859285.1. NCBI lineage: Eukaryota > Metazoa > Chordata > Actinopteri > Istiophoriformes > Xiphiidae > Xiphias > Xiphias gladius. The sequence goes on along the minus strand of NC_053420.1, from coordinate 12,227,106 downwards.
GTCTTCTAAAGTGTTTTGTGGGTGCATCTATAGCTTGAACAAAACAAAAAAAGGCAATAAATCTTCTTGGAGGCCTCACAGGGTTTCCTGAGGCATAAGCACAAATGTGGTTGTCACCTCTGAATGCTTTTTGTTCAGTAAAAATGCTTTAAGTCTAATAGTTATCCTGATGATCTAGCTGATACCTCAGCAGGGTTGCTGTTGCACTGCCTGCTCTGAGGGGCAGGCTGCCTCTGCAAGTAGCTCTTCATGCCTTGCAGGTCTTTTCCCTGTAGCACTTTCTGAGCAGCAGACTGGCAACTGTGCATAGCAGCCACACGGTCAAACCAAGCCTTCAAAGAGTTGCGTTCACCTGTAAAAAGAAAAAAAGGGGCACAGAATTGGTAGGGGAGAGAGAAGGAGAAAGAAAAGGCAGAAAAAAGTGAAGGGTTGCAGTAAGGATTGCTTGAATAAAGAGAAGGAGAAATTGGAAATAGAACATTCGAAGATCAAATAAATGTAAAATAAAAGAAAATTGATAAATGATATTAAGGAAGAAGTTGAGGTATTTAAAAAGGAAACAATTAGTTAATGGATGGACAATTTGTGCCGGGCAAACAACAAAGAATTTTAAAGTTTATTACTACTTACCCAGTGCTAGTGAAGAGTCAGATAAAACGGGGTAAAGCGCAGCCCACAAAACAACATCAGCAACTGAAACGGCTTCCTAAACACAGCACAGTTTAAAGAACATTATTTTTTAAAGCAACTAAAGCACACTATGCTTGACTTTGCCATGTATCCTTTACAGTCATCCCATCAAAAACCTAATGCTTTTTGTTCTGAAAGCCCTGAACAACGCTGCCTAAATATTCAGTCAACCCCCTCTGACTTTCTACATACAGAACAACCGTGTGGAAGACTATTTTCAGCATGAATGTGTTTTGTGCTTGCATCTCATTAAATAAGGTCATATGTACTGCTGCAACTGCCTCACTGTGTCTGCTTACCACAGTTTGAGCAATGATGATGACCAAGAGACTTAACAAAACATATTTCTGTACACATGAAACACTGTATATGACAGACGCAGATGACTTGTTGCCACAGGGGCTGCAAAAACCACAGAGAACTGATCCCCTCCCACACACACTCAGGCATATCAGCAACATAAGGGACCTCCTCCCCAGTTGAATCTTTTTAACATAAAAAAGTATCACTAGCTCAGCATCAGCTGCTGAAAAAAGAAGAAGAGAAAAAGAAATGCTTAACTGAGCACCTACACTGAGGAGGTGCTCAGTTAAGCTGAGTAGAGCTTCGAAAGAGGCTTCATGACCTTTTGACTTGATCATATATTGTATGCACTGAAAAGGCTTTGTTTGAGTGAGTATGTTTGTCTTTATCTCCTAAATGTATCGACAATATATATGGCAACTAAATGGGCACTGCAAAGTAAAAAATACGACAGCTGAACAGGAGATTTTGATACTGTACCCCCGTTAAATATGGCGTGTTCCCCTTGCTCAAGCTTTGGTCCAAATAGTTTAGGGGCCCCTGGAGGACCTTAGACACCTCGGAACCTTTTCCCTGCAGCACTGCCATGTGAAGAGCCTGTAGCAGTGCATGCTGCACATGTAACACAAAACACAGGTTAATTTGAAGTGATGAAATGACATTTGATCAAGCAGTAAACCAAAGAAGTGTGACTAAGGTTAAAAAAAAAAAAAAAAACTCCTTAGACCTTACACAGAGCATACGGACAGATTTCTTAATATTGGTTTCTGTACATTGCTCTTTTTAATGCGAAAGTTTTAATCATTTAGCTGCATGGATTTATGCCCCCTATGGCAACACTGAGGATTGTGTACAAAATACTGTACAAAAGCATAAACCAAAAATAGTTTAAAAGAGGTTTAGTGTTTTGTACGACAGATTTCAAGCAAACTAGAAAGTCTTTTTTTTTTTTTTAATGTAGAGTTTACCTGAAGATCTGTGGCCTCCCATTCAAGCCACTGATTGCAATGGTCACTGGATTCTTGTCCATTTACTTCAAATAGGTATCTGAGGTGTTAAAAGGTTGTGGGGAACAAAGAATAAAGTCTTGTCACACAGTTTCAGCTCACTTAGTTTTAAAAAGGAGTTTGTGCACAAACAAACACAGCCAAAATACAAATATCTGCAACATATGTACTCCATCTTCAGGAGTTGGTCACGGTGTGCCTCTAGATTTTGCTGCAGTGTAAAGTAACACAGATCTTAAATCTCCATCTTAAAACGTTAAACGTGATAAAATCATTTTTACACTCCGTTACTGTGGTTGGTCTTGGCTTATATTATTATCTGAGCATAATCAAACCAATACATTACCAGATCTTTCTGATCCATATACTGTATATGTCATTGCAGTATTTTATAATTGCCATTGGAATTTCCATTGGAATAGAAAAAAAACATAATTTTGAAAGGGTTAAAGGTTCTTTTCACCCAAATTACAAAAAACATTTTCCATTTTCCTCTAGTGGTATCTGGCCATGCAGATAGTTTTGTTTTTATTTGCCTAGGTTTTGAGATATCGATCTCAGAGATTTCTGTTGCCAACCCCATACAGTAGAGGTGAAGGAAATTTAATTTTTAGGGCTCACAGCAATAAAACCTGGAAAATTAAAGCCAAAGCTATTTGCATAGCTAGGTACCAATTGAGGTAAGTGAAAATAATTTTTGGATGAGTCATACAGAGGCAATGACTAACAGCATTCATACTCATGCCCAATTGGCACTGACATTCTTAAATGACCAAGCATATATTCTACTGACCGGCAGATAGCATTGGAGCTGAAAAGGTGCTGTCCACTAGGCAGGAGCAGGGCAGGCAAAGCTGGATGGCTAAGGAAGGGCACCACTGTTTCTGGAAAAAAAAAAAGAAAAAAAAAAAAAGAAAAGACATGAGTTTGTGTAGAAAACTATAAATAAGATACACAACAGTAGACAAAATTGCTATGCACATTGGCGAGCTAGCTGGTCTATTTAGACCAGATTCTTTAACTGGTTGGTACATGCTGATACAAATTAAAACCCTCTTTCTGATGCCTGTTTCCTGAGAGAGAGAAAAGAAAAATCTACATCCCTTAGCTCAACATTAGGTCTTATTTATTTCAACACATTGTAGGAAAAGATTGTATCTGAATTCAACATTGCATCTTCAAGGAGAAGTAATAACATGATACTCCTCAAATGTTTCGAGGATAATCCTGTGATCAAATTCTCAGCCTCAATACTTATCAGCAAAGTTACTTGAATGGTCCATGACACACAGAAAGGTCAAACTGAGGGTCAAGGATTTGATCTTTTTAATCTTGAAATCATCAGAACACAGGGCAAGATGGGCGATTCTGATTACATTTTTTATAGATGTCTTTACTTTGATGGTTCGATTAACTGTTTTCCCGGTGGCTCAAGAATTAAATACATTTTTAAAACAGCATCAATACAGCAGGAATAACACTAAAATTTTTCTTTTTAAATTATATTCACCTTGATAAATGTGCAATATTTCAGACTTTGTTTATAACGACAGATACATTTTTTTTAAAAGCTATTGTTCTAGGGATTTTCTCAACAAAGTGAGTTGTATGATTCATCTTACATACTTCCAACAACCCAAGTACAGTTAGTATGCATGTATATTTCTGAGTAGATTCCATTAATTCATGCACTGTGGCTGCATGCCAGATGGTCCTGGTTATTCATCTCCTTGATCCAGCTCCCGAGGAGGACTAGCACACATCTGGGACTGGGAGTGAAGCATCTCTCACATGTGTGATACAATCGGGCCTTAAGCCTGAAGCTCGGATGAATTACCATTTAATTAGAATCTCATTCCTTTACACAGCAGCATCTAGAGGATGTTCCACTAGATAATGCATTGGTTAGATATAACCTAAGTCTCCAAGAATAATAAGTAAGCAAGAGTATATACAGTCCATATGTTCTAGCTGTGTTCTTTGTTAATAGTCAATTCAAAACAATACACCACGTTAAACGCATTGCTGAACTTAGCCTGGAGTGACTAATTGTATTAAAACAGCCTCTCTTTTGCAAACATTGTCAGCTAGGGATCAGACGTTGGATCACACATTAGTCACATGACCATTAATGGAAGGATGAGTGAATTAGTTTAAATCAATATTAAGCTTATACAGACTTCTCCCTCAGTTGATACAAGTCACAACATGTTTTTGTTGGGGAAATTCACAAAGTGAACCTGGTTTTCGCCCCATGTTGGCCTTATGCCTTCTCTCTCTATAAATAAGCCAGCCTTTCAAGTAAGTTTTCAGCTCCTTTTGCGTCTATCAAGGTTTGTTCTGGGGTACAACCTGATCTGCCTGGCAGGAATAACAGTGTCCACATAGTATGCCAGATAAGGTATTGAACCAAGACTGCTGGCAGGTTCAAGTTAGCCTCACTGCAATATCATCACTTTGTTCATATCAAGGTATTGGGTTAAAGATATTTGATTGCATCCGTACAACACAGCCCTGCATCTTTACTAAGTATCTAAATAAATCTAGTATCCAGGTGTATACTGTACAGGTAGAGGCTCAACACCTGTAGCTTTTGCCCTGACAACCCAAGGCTACGTGTAGCTGCACATGTAAACACTGCTAAAACAAGACAAACAAAGCAGTGGTGAGCAGTAAGAGACTCTTCTAGCTTTCAGATACAGGTGGACTGTTCACTGCTTTTATCGTGACTGACACCGACAGGAAGTTATTACCTTTAAGCTAGCTTGCTGTCCCGAAGTAGCAACCGTCAGTTACGGCACAAATTCAGCTTAAACTTGACAAAACTAACGTTACATATGATGATTAGCCAGTGCCGCCTTTAGCCAAACGACAGCTGTTGCTAGTCGTCATTGCGGTTAGATTCACAGATCAATATAAAGCTAAATGTGCTTTCTTACCCTCGTGGTTGACATACTGAATGTCACACTGAATTCCAGTCATTTCTAACGCAGCTACCACCTTCAGGCAGTGCGGGTTGCCTTCAGTTACGAAGAGCTTCATTTGGTCGTTTGTAGCTACTTCCGCTATGTCGGGACTGATGGCTGGCAATATTTTTACTTTAAAACAAGTAATAATTTAAAAAAAAAAAAAAAAATAGCTCAGCGTGGTAACTTTGCCGGTGAGTGCCGGTGAGCGCTGTCCACTCCACACACGCTGATGCAAGCTCTATAACTAATGGCGGAGTTGTAGTTCTGGAGCGGTGTTGTGTGTCGTAGTCAGAAACGGTAGAGCTCTGCTCGAAGGACTACCTCTCCCATGAACCATTTAGATGAACCTAAATTCGCTGCATAGTGGTGTTGCTTGTTTTGTTTACCATTGTAGCGCCGCCAGGCGGGATACGTCTCTGATGTTGTTCATTACACACCGGGCGGCGTTATGCGATTAAATACGCGCACCACAGCGCCGCCTGCTCTGATTGGTTCCGTGTAATATCACATTCTTAAACCACCAAACCCATTCAGCTCAGGCTATTTTTTTTTTTTTTATCCGCTTAAAGAGCCCGGAGGTTGTGCCAGCATGGACTGTACCGAGCAACATAATGCCGCTGTATGACTTCATTTGCAAAAGTGCACGGCGGAGTTGGTCTCTGTACTTTCCGTGAATGATGTGAAGTTATCAATATTTTTATTTTTCCCGCGAGAAAAGCACAGCAAACTATCCAAGACGCAACTCCTGCTCTCTCTCTCTCTGCAGTTCACTCCAAGAACACTACTGAGCTGTCATTTCGTCGCTGCAAGGTGAGTGATGGTGTGTGCCTCAAAAGCAAAGGTTATATTTCTGCTCATTTGACATGTCAGACAACACATTTCCTGCAAAAGTATTATGGAGGAAAATAGTTCGGCTGTGCAACATAAAGTGCTTCTGTGATGCTCACTATCGGTATTTTAATCTACTGTGGCATCAGGCCTAAAGCAAATTCATTCAAATTCATTAGATAAGTAGACTGAAATACACGACAAATCTATTTAAGATAAATACTTTTAAAGCTGTTATATCACATTATTTTATTACCTGCCACATGTGGCTACAGGTTTAAAAACTCTTATTCTCAATAAGGCTAAGGTCTCATTCAGGGTTACAACAGAAGCAACTCTTATCACTATGAATAAGATTATCACAATGTATCTCATGACTTTAATGATATTTTGCTCATTAATCGCCAATCTGTACATTCACGGAGGTTGTTTTGCTTTATTTGGAAAAATTAATTTTGCATTTTAAAGCTGATTTAAACCTCGATTCAGTGGATGAAATTACAAAGCAGTATACCATAATGCTCCCGTCTACTGTGAGGTCTGTGCAGAAAAAGTTGCAGGCCAATGCTGCAACCCTTCTAGTTATATTTAGCAACATATTAGGTCGACATCCACAACAAGGTCATACATTTTGCATTTACTAAAATAACGAGCCCATATTTTCCAAAACATAACATTTCCCCATATCATAGTGTCAAACCACATGCAGCCTACACTTTAAAAACTGCTTAAACTCATTCAACCATTTCCTGCTAAAGTGTTCTTCCACAGGAAATGGTTGTTCACTTCTGACATGCTTTACATGCATTACAAAAAAGTATTTTATACTTATACAATTTATGTATACCTAGACCTCCAGCCAATGACACCTTCTCACGTACTTCATCAGTCCGATGGTGCTGACCCCATGACATCATTATTGGTCATCTCTAAGAATGTCACACTGATAATAATCGCTAATCTCAGCACTTTACATACAGAATATTACAGACCTCTTTACAGGCGGAAATATTTGCATGCCTCTGCAAGTGAGTTAGCCTTTACATGCTTCACAGAAAGTGCATGGATGGGTTGCCCACCCGGTGTGATGGAAACAGTTCGCCTGATGCATTGCATTTTTGCTTTTTCGTAATCTGCCTTAAATCCATGCAAAGCAGGAGATTTGCTCCATTTATCGCCAGCCTGTGACGACGCAGGCTTGAAAGATTATTCTCCAGTTGCAAGTTTGCTGATTAAAAGTGCCCTGTACCATGTGCAGTATTAGCAGGAGGGTTACAAGTTTGCTGTAATTACTAGTGTGCTGCACAGATTGCTGTTGTGGACGCAGTGTCAAAGTGAGATTGAGAGACTGAAGTGTTTTACATCCTGGTGTGTTGTTTGTCAGATTATTCTGCTGCTCTTGGATATTTGAGCAAGTCTATGGTCTTTTTTTTCTAAGTGTGAGACTTTTGTCTGCACGCACGCATGCTGTCAGTTGTGCAACAAGATACAGTAGCAGAACACAAAGTGCAGTAAAACCTCATCTCACTTATTTGCTTTGTTCTATACAGACCAGGTGACAGCCACCATGCAGTTTTTGGACATCTGGTCCTTCAAAACAATCCTAAACTCCACATCTGAGAGTTGGATATTTGTTTTTTTGGTATTTATCTGCTGGTTTGGATTTCCCGATCACATTGGTCTGTTGAAATTTTATCTCACCAGAGAAGGGTTTCTCAACTTTTCTAGCCCGTGACCCCATTTCTGTGTCTCAAAAAAAAAATCTCATGACCATGAGCTAGTCATCTGATTTTACATGGCATATTTTCAAGAGCAGGGGCTGGCTCCAACAGAAAATATAGGAATGATAACATATTTCAAAGGTATTAATTGTTATTTATAATACATACACTCATGTAGCTAATTTTATTTGTTACACATGATTGATGTTTGGTCATGCTGGCAGCTGTGGTTTGAGGTGCTGATGCATTGTTTTATCCACTCCATTTATGTCAATGAACTTAGATTGTCGTGCAGTATATCCTGGGGACCCTAAGGTTAAGAAACGCTGAGTATCATTTGAGCATGATCTTGTACAATAATGTCTAGCAAGTAGGGATTTTTGTGACTGTTTGTTTACCACAAAAGACATTTGGCTCAATAGAATTGTCACTTACTGCAAGGTAAGTAAAAATAATCGGAATCAGTTTGAGTTCAGCTAATTTATTACACAGGTCATATAGCTGAAAGACAGTGGTGTGTGGCTGAATTTGAAAAGGGGAGAGTCCTGTAAGAACAAACAGGTCTGCTGTTTACTCACTATACTGTACTGTCTATGTGAAAGCAGCTTCCCATATCTCAACAGTAGTATAGCAGCTCCCTTTATATTCACATCTGTGCTCTGTTTTAATCCAGTTTCATCCCTCATTTACTTTAAGTATCTGTGCAATGATTTGAGCTTTCACTAGGTTTTCTTATGTATAGGTACAGCACTATAGACATTACCATCACGATATATATTATTGTCACAGTGCTCTAAAAATCGTCAGTTTAAATAACTGGGCATGCTGTTTCATAGACTCATATTTTAAAAGGAAACTAAGTTCGAACCAGAAATAAAAACAATCAGTTGATAAATTGATTAGTTGATGGGCAGAAAAATAATTGGCAAACTATTTTGATAAATGACTGAAATGTAATCGATTTTCAAGCAGAAGAAATGCAAACTTCTACACATTCTCCCGTTTCAGCTTCTCAAATGGGAGGATTTTCTCGTGTTCTTTATTATATGTATTATATGTCATTGTAAACTGAATGTATTTGGGTTTTGGTTGACTAAAACAGGACATTTGAAGAAATCACCCATAATTTTATTTGTTTAATCTTCCTTTTATTGAGCAAGTAACACCTTTAACCCTCTGTAGGCATCAGAGCTGTGTCTGCACGTGTGCCTCTTCTTTATAGCAACTGCCTTCAGAGGTTTAGCTGCTCTTCTTGTGCCCTAACAGTATCGTGCTCACTTCGGCTGCGCAGGGCTGAAAGTGGGTCTTTGACTTTCCTGATAGCTTTTGACAGCTCACTCTCATCCCTGGTGGATCAATAGAGCTCAGCACTCTTCATTAGAAACATCAATGTACCGCACATTCCCACAGGCTCAGCAACAACCCACCAGCCCAGTCAGAGAGTGAAGGGCTTTTGTTTTTTAAGTTCTCGAAAAGATAATTCTTGACTTCTATATGATATTTTATTTTCTTCAGTTGGAAGGCTATTGTAGGAATACAGTGACAGAAGAATACCTTGTTTGTTAGTCATTAATTCATACTTAATTCATACTTAACGACAAAATATTTGTCAAGAAATTTCAGTGAATCTTTTAAGAAACTGTCAAAAAATGACCAGTTGCAGCTTCTCAGATGAGCAGATTTACTGCTTTTAGACTGTTCATCAAACAGAACAAGCAATTCGAAGACGTCACCCTGGGCTCTGGGAAACTAATATGATAATTTTTCGCAATTTTTCTGACATTTGGAATGATTACCTCAAAATGTCATGTCATGCTATTGCTACATGTGATTGCTATTTTATGCTGTATTTGTCATACATAAAAAAATGCTTATCGAAACAAGAAGCTTTTCTCATAAGCTTATTTCTCTTACTAAAATAAGCACATTGTTCTTTAACTGGCTGCATGTTTTTCACCTTCCATTTTTTATATAAAAGCCATAAGCTAATTAGAAAATGTGATGCTTGAGTGAATTCTTTCAAGCATTTAAAATGCCCTCTGAGCAATCCTGCACTACTTTGCCTAACTGGCAGACATTGGTCGGTCT